>NC_090925.1:234044695-234644695 GCF_040938575.1 Ambystoma mexicanum
GCAGATACCTGTTTGCGTTCACCCTAGGGAGACGCTCGTTGACATTCACCCGTGTGCCACAAGGGTACACGGAAAGTCCGAGCATTTGCAGTAGGGCTTTAAAAGAACAGCTTTATACACTCGAGTTGCCTGTCACTTGTAGATTGCTTCAGTATATCGATGATCATCTTTTAGCTGCGGATTCAGAAAGTGTCTGCAAGGAGGGCACCGTGTTGATGCTTATTCACCTAGCAAAGCATGGACATACAGCTTCACTGAAAAAGTTTCAATATTGTCGACAGGAGGTCGTCTATCTAGGCTATCTCTTGTCAAAGGACGGAAGAAGATTGACACCTGAGCGGATTAAAATCATTCCTGGCATGTCTGTCCCAAATACGCAGAAGGAAGTCAGAGCCTTAATAGGAATGGCTTCTTAGTGTAGGCAGTGGATCCCAAACTTCTCACTAGTCATTAAACCAATTTTGGCTTTGACAAAGAAGGGCATTTCTTTGCCATTGCCATGGAACTTGGAACACCAGAAAGCTTTTGATTTGCTCAAGACTGCACTGTGTTCAGCACCAGTTTTGGGCACACCAAATCATGAAAAGGCCTACGAGTTGTATATGCATGAACGTGATGGATGTGCTTTGGCTGTGTTAATGCAGGAACATGGGGGGAAGAATAGGCTGTGTGGCTACTTTTCCTCCGTCTTTGATCCTGTTGCATGCGCTTTGCCGAGATGTCTGAGAGCTGTTGCCGCTGCTGCTGTGTCTTTAAAACAGAGCAAAGGTATGTTCCTAGGCCATGCTTTAACCTTGTTGGTACCTCACTCTGTAGACGTTCTATTAAATAGAACACAAACACAACATCTCAACTCACATATAAAAATTCAGAGGTGTTGTGTATTGAATCTGGCTGAATTATTACCTCTCCAGCAAGATACTGCTTGCAGTGATGAAATGTCACATGACTGCCTTTATGCCACAGAACAAGAAACAAAAGGCAGGATTGATTTGAAAGATAAACCTTTGAACGATCCACAAGGGGAGCTGTTTTGCGATGGCTCCTGTTTCAAACTTCCGGATGGTACATCCACTGCTGCTTATGCCATCACTACACTGAGCACAATTGTGGAAACCAAAAGAATTTCACATAACTCTGCGCAGGCCGCAGAGATTATTGCATTGACTCGAGCTTGTGAACTTTCCGAAGGGCTTAGAGTAAACATATATACTGATAGTCAGTATGCTTTTGGGGTAGTTCACAACTTCGGTAGACTTTGGGCAGAACGAGGTTTCTTGACCTCACATGGAACGCATAATTCAATATGGCACCTTGATAGTTGGGTTACTTTCAGCGCTTGCATGTCCCACTCAGCTAGCAATTATGAAATGAGCGGCACATCAGAAAATCATAAATGATGTAGGAAAAGTTAACGCTTTTGCTGACCAGATAGCCAAACTGCTACTGATCTCTGTTCAGATATGTATACTACAAGGGAAGCCACAAATGTCTGTACCATAGACGGAGGAATTGAGTCTATAAAGAATATCCAAGCCAATGCCACTTTAGAAGAAACTAGGCAATGGGCTGAGGGCTTGGCGAGGTTGGATGATGATGGTTGTTGGGTGGATAACCTAGAGGAAAAATGGATGCTGCCAGATGCATACATCACTATGATGGTTTCAATGGCTCATGGTCCCACTCATATCTGCACTAGGAAGATTTGTAAAATGTTAGAAAATGTTTGGGTAAATGTTAACATCCCGAAAACTGCTGAGCGTTTTGTCCAGAGTTGCATGGTCTGTCTACAGCACAATATGGGGAAGGGTACATCAACACCAAGGGATAGTTTTGGTCCACCTTCTGTCCCTTTCGAGGCGATCCACTTTGATTTTATTGAAATGGAGCGTTGTAATCATTTCTAGTTTGTCTTAGTTGTTATTTGCGCCTTTAGTAAATGGGTCGAAGCCTTTCCTGTAAAAGATGCCACAGCAATGACAACGGCCAAAACCATGCTTAAGGAATATTTTCCTAGCTTTGGTTTGTCAAGGGTCATCTAGTTTGACAATAGTCCACATTTTATCGCTTCTGTAATTCTACAGATATGTGCAGGATTACAGATCGATAAACGGTTCCATTTTGCCAGACATGCTCAGAGTGCTGGGTTGGTAGAAAGACACAATAGAATCTTAAAGAACAAGCTCACTAAGACCTGTGCCGGCACCAATTTGAAATGCGTGGACGCCTTACCGATAGTGTTACTTTCAATGCGGACAACCCCGCAGACTAGGACTGGGGTCTCCCCATATGAGGTGGTAATGGGTAGGCCAGCTAACATTTGGAATCTTCCGAAACCTAGGGCATTGAGGGATATTGAGCATGTACTTCTTTCTGAGTATTGTGAGCGGTTAACTAAAAATCTGTATTTAATTCATCAACAGGTATGAGAAGCCCTCCCAGCAAAATACGAGGGGCCAGGTCATAGCATCCGACCTGGCGACTGGGTGCATCCTGTCTCGCACAGAGGTGGAGAGGACCCCAGCAGGTCCTCCTGGCCACACAGACGGTGGTAAGAGTAACCAACAAGAAACACTGGATACATGCTTTGCATGTCCAGAGGGTACCTTTCCCTTTGCCACGCGACGAAGAAGATAAGGAGAAACTTACTTGCTCTGCTCCCAGCGATCATTCAGCATTGAGCAGTACTGAGAGTACTTTGGAGACACTCCCTGAGCCCGTGGGGCCTGGGGAAACGGCTGCTTCATCTCCACACTCTCTTTCAGATCCTTTTGCATCCTTTTCTGGTTCTGCTGCACATTCATCACTTCCATCAGGAAGCAACGACACACTGTTCGCAGATCACACTGTACCAGGAGTCACAAGGTACAATCTGAGACCACGGAGCTAGACTTACTGCATGGTTCGGCTGTGCCCCCAAGGAAAGAAATCATAGTGCTTGTCCTTCACCCCATCTTTTGCATCTGAAGGAAAGTAGTTGGCTGGGGATAGGGAAAGACTAAGAAAACGCGTGATCAGGAGATCACCAGCAAACGGACTACAGAGTTTTTGTTTCAAAGGAACAATGCCTGTTATCGCCCCTACTCCTACGGAACAAACAAGTGACTGTGTGGCCAACAATGACAATGGACGATCAAATACATGGTCTTTTAAAACGTATTGTTTTCTTGTAATTAAGTTAACCGATTTCATAATATTGGTTGCCTTAGGATTTTGGTATATGGAAGAAGAACGCCCAATCCAAATATTCTTGCCTACTGAGAATGTTCCGACTGTATCTACACTTTTCGTGCATCTGCACACTCTATCTCCTAGGGACTCTCAAACCAGACAGAGCTACCACAATAACACATTACTGTTAATAATGAACTCAACATATGCCATTTTGAATAAGACAGAATGTTGGGTCTGCTCTCATTAACCGCAACATGGGGAAAAAGGGTTGGGCTGGTATGATCATCCTTTGCCTCTAAGTACTGCATGCTATGCTTCTCTACGGGCTATTCTTTGGCCGATGGAATGATAGCATCTCGGGGAACTTTGATGGAATGAATTTGAACGAGTATGAAAGGCGAGTTCTAACGCCCCTGGGATGCTCACACTTCGCAAATAGGAGAAAGCTTAATGTTGCTTCTATTAGGCCTTCTGATAGATTGTCTCGACCTTTCCAATCTTTGATCTCTTTCAAGATGGCTCCTATAGGCAATAGGGATGCCACGCCACCTTCCTATACTGTCAATCATAGCCCCAACTCTGTTTCTTTCTGCATACAGAGGAATGGTATTCAGTTGATGGGTGATTTCAAGGGTTGCACTAGTGTTGCAAACTTGACCAGTGAGGACAGACCTTTGTATGTAGGCGAACCTGTTTACTTCGTTTGCGGGAATGAAGCTTTCCCATGGCTACCTAGGGATTGGCAGGGAACTTGTTATTTAGGAATTCTGCTGCCAGGGGTATTTATAGCCAGTACCACAGAAATCTCTAGGGCTCGTCCAAGACGGGATGAGAGAGGTGATACTCCTCCACAAATTCTGGGTGATGTAGCAAAGTCATTTGTACCTTTTTGGGGGCAGATTATGAATTCTGAGGATATTAGAAGACTAGCGAGAGTACTGGAGAAAACCATCAACCGGACCACTTACATACTCTATAACATGACTCTAGAGCAGAAAGCAATCAGATTAGTGGCACTACAAAACCGGATGGTATTAGATGTCATCTTGGCTGAGCATGGTGCAAATTAGTGGGGTCCGCTTGCTGTTTTTTTGACCAAACTCCTCCTCTATCTTTAAGGCAATACAAAATCTGCACATCCTTAATTCAGAAGTGCATGTTCCCAAGGGAAATTGGGATCTAGTGCTACTTCTGGGACTTCTTACAATCTTGGGGATGGAAACTTCTTTCAGTTTTATTGATTATTCTGGGTATTCTGTTGTTGCTGTATACAATGTCTTCCTCCCATATGTTCAATTTTAGGGGGATGTTGTGCACAGACTGTGGGAACGCTAGGACCAAAGGTACACGCACCAGAAGGAATGACCAACGAATTTGTGTTGAAGGAAATTTCTGCTGCAGATCTTATGGCGATTGACATATCTGATGAATGTGATTCAGGTTGTAAAGCGACTAGTTATAGTTTAAGCCCTTGGCTTAGGCCATAAGGAGGGTTTGTTGAACGGAAATCCTATTAGTGCCTCCCCTTGATTTATATTGGCCTAAGCCTAGTCGCTCTGCGAAAAAAAACGCGTTTCAAAGCTCCGATTTTGAATCGACTTTGCCGCCATTTTAGAACCATCTGCCATTGTGATTTCTGTTTGTATATTCTCTGTTCTAAAATGGTCGACTGCGTTTTCAACTTGCAACCAAGCTTGTCGACCTTTGATTTCTGTTAATGTTTAGGCTGACCAAGAGCCGACTGTTTGGACTAGGTAATGAGGCCTTGCACTGAGTATGAACTGTTGTCCCAGCATTGTCTGTGCTCCCAAGACTAATCCACAAATACACGTCTGGGACAATGCAGAGTAAACGCCAAGCGTGGACACAGGCCAAACTCAATTGTAACATAGTTGTAAAAGATGCTTGTTGTAGGATTTGAGAGCATAAGTTGTCATTGTATCACTGTGGAAATATAAACGCATGTAATCCATATGCATATTATTGTATAAGCTGTATGCGAACTCGGCACAAACTCTAGACCGTAGATTAATAACGTGTGGAGGAGCTGGACAATATTGTTAGAAGTGTATAAAAGTATGAATCTTCAGATGTCCAACACTCTCTCTCCTCTCTCTGACGGGCCAGATACCTATCTGTTTCTATGTTTCTTTGTAAACTGTACAGTAGAATAAAGATCTGTGAATCTTTATAGCACGTGTTTGGTGTATTTCTTTTTGTGGTACTCAGCCTCAATATTTCCTTGTTTTTACACCTTCTCTGCCCACATCGCTGATGTATCAAAAAAGTCAAACTTCCTACTGCACCTCCTCAGAGGTACTCTTCCTTTCCTCTCATTCCCCCAGAAGCTCACTGTCTCCCAAGCTCTGGTTCTCTCTAAGCTGGACTATTGCAACAGCCTCTTTCTTAATCTACCTACCTCTACTCTCCTCCCTTGGCATCTTATCCAGAACAGGACTGCAAGACATGTCCTTGGCCTCATGCCCTGGGATCGTACCTCTCCAGCTCTGAAATCTATCCATTGGCTCCCAGTGTATGCAAGGATTACATTCAAAACCCTCTGCATTGTCCAGAAGGCTTTCTGGGGCCTGGGTCCAACATACCTTTCCAAATACCTCCCATCTCTAGCACTCCACTCCTCTACCTCTAACTCCCTCAAGGTCAGTTGTTTATCAAAGAAACAAGCTGGTGGTATGTCTCTGTCTTCGGCTGGGGCCTCCCTCTGGAACAGTCTCCCTGCCACTCTAAAACATGAGGAGAACCATCCCCGGTTCCAGAAGCACCTCAAGACCTTCCTCTTTGCTTCTGCCTTCTCCCCCCTTCTCCTCTGCTGATTCTACTCTCCCTTGCACCATGCACCTGGCCACCCTCTTTCCTCCGGGCCCAGGTACCTGCTACTCTTACCACCCGCAAGCCCTGCCTCCGGGCCACCCCTTGCATTGGGGTCCTTATCTGTACCTATACAGCCCCCACCCCTTTTTATTTCTTCATGCACTTATCAGACCTACCCAGCCTGCCTCCTTAAACCCAGCACTTGCCACTTGCAGGATGCACTCCCTCTGTCTGTTGCCTTTTTATTTATTGATTTATTATTATTTATGTTGTTTTTCTCCTTTCTCCGCACTCTCCTTTTGTCCCCCCTTCCATGCACTTCTCCCTCTCCCCCTCTACCATGCACTTGTGCGTTCTCAATGCCACTGGGCCTAGTAAGATCGTAGTTTTTGTTTCTCCCCTGTTTCCCTTCCCTTGCCTTGGCGCGCTCTGAAACACTTGTGTATGAGCGCGATAGAAATAAAATATCAATATATCAACATGTCTTTACTTTCCGCATCCCACCGAGGTACAGCATCCAAAAAACAACCATATTGTGATAACTGAGCAAGATATATCAGTCATCCACAAAGCCAACTAGTCCTACACCACGATCAACTTGGTGCCTGTGAACTCAATGGAGATTTTCACTTCCCACAACCACGCAAACTGACATTTTCCATCTCATGTTTCATTCACCTCAAGGATATGGGACAATCTTGGTGATATCTCTGAGCTCATCAGATCAGTGTCATTCATACACTCAACAAATATTTTTCTTGTTGAATAACATTTGCCAACAAATCATTACATCAAAAGCAACAGTGATACTCTATATTATTTCACAGAATCCGGTTTTCTCTGTTTATTGCCTGATAAAATGTGGCAACTGGATCCCACTTGACTGGACAGAATTCACTTCCACCCCTTTTTTCTTTATGCATACCGTGCTGACTATTCAGGGATACAGAAAGAGAGTTTGGAGGCAGCCATGCCCTTAATAAGGGCATGGCTGCCTCCAAACTCGGGTCTGGTTCCGGGTTCCTTGAATGAGAAATTACCAGGCCATTCCAAACTTGGAGGACCCGGTAATTCCTCATTCAATGTACCCATCCCCATTCCCATTTGAGCCCCCATTGGGCTCAATGGGAATGGGGAGGGAGGTAACAACGGGCCTGTTAATAACAGGCCCGTTGTTAGCTCCCTGGTCCCCTCGCGGGACCCGCAAAGGACGCCTGGTCTGACCAGACGTCCAGAGCAGGTCCCACAAGGAGACCTCGTAATAGGGCAGAATGGGTTTAACAGCTTTGGCACCTTTACCGGCGCTGTTAAACCCATTCCACCAGGGTCTGAATGAGGCCCTATGGGGGTCATTACGAGTGTGGCGGTAGCCATGGTGCTATTAGCGCCATGGCTGCCTCCAAACTAGTGTTCGGGTCCGGGTTCCCTGAATGAGGACTTACCGAGTCATCCCAACCTTTGAGGACCCGGTAAATCCCCATTCAAAATACCCATCCGCATTCCCATTCGAGCCCCCATAGGGATCAATGGGAATGGGGAGGGAGCTAATAACGGGCCCGTTAATAGCAGACCCGTTATTAGCTCCCTGGTCTTACCAGGCGGCCTTAGTGGGACCCACTAAGGGACCTCGTAATGCAGCGATAGGGGGTTAACGGCACCGGCATCCGTACCGGTGCTGTTAATCCCTCACCGCCTGTAAAGGACCGGAGGGGGGATCTGTACTTCTGCTCTCTATATGGTAGAGGAGAGGCGCAGAGGACCCCAGCCAAGATTCTCTATTATTGATACGTGGTCGAGCCATCAAGGTCTAGCTTCTCAGGAGGTGTTGCAGGCTGGTTTTTAAGTACAGTGTAGTCCCCAAGCACCCACAAAAACATGTCCTCACACTGCATCAGTTAAAACACAGTCTTTATATAATTAATATTCAAGGTTATGTACAATATCACAATAACTCACTTTGTACTCGGTTATCTATAATGGCAAATATACAGTTCTATGTGGTACCACAATTACTATTAGATCTCTTTAAAGTGCATCAACTGGACAGTTAAATGGCACACAAATCAGTTTGTAACAGAAACCGACAATAGAGGCAAGAGGAAAGCAGTTGGTGAGAACAATTGGCAGAATACTGGCCCTGCTACCAAGACACAGTTCTGTGTAGAGATCCCCCCCCACCTGGGCACCCTGTAGAATAAAGATACAAGCCCAGTCCATATATTGTTCACAAGATACTTCCCAATAGTTCTGCAACCACAAAGTACCTGGTGTTGTTGCGTTTCTTGTCAGGGAATTGACGGCCCTTCTTGAGTGCCCTCCGTTTAAGGCAGGAGTCACGGGTCGTCGAACGTCCGACGGAGAACAGCTCGAGCTACGACGGTGAAGTGGCAGCTTCGTACCTAGCGGTGCTCGTTGATGGGGAAGGGTAAACGTCCTGCAAGGAAGAGGCGTGCGGGGCACCTCGGTGTCGATATTTCTGGACCGCAAAGAGTTTGAAGAACTGTGGCCCAGCAAGGGCGTCGAGCCGTTGCTGTCTAGGTGGTGTTTGGGTGGCGGGAAACCCACCGGTGGATGCTCCTCGGTGCATCGACAGTCAGGCCTTCTACAGCGGGATACAGCGGCAGCGATGCGGACGAGAGTGTCCTTGAATCAAGAGTTCTTAGGCAAACGGGAGCACGGCGGCTCCGATGGGCGACGGCGGTCGTCGACAGTAGCGGACAACAGTCCGGGCGCTCCTCCTTGTGATTCCGCGGCACTCCCCGTCTCGGGTCGGCAGCCTTTCGAAGGTCTTTTTACCAGGGAGCTTTGGCAAAGATAAGCTGGTGCACAATGGTCCCTCGTAGCTTGGGAAGAGGGCGCCTTTCCAGGTCCTCACTGGGTCAGTCCCAGCAGACACTGCAGCTTTCAGATTGATGAAGGAGAGCAACAGCAATTCTTCTCTTCCAGCAGGGCGTCAAGGTCAAGCTTCAGTTACTCCAGTTACTCGTCGTAGTGGACTTCAGCTTCTGAACACAAATTCTAGCAGTGAGAGGCCCCCAGATATACCAGTTGATCTCCCATTCATTCTGATGGGTCACACTCAGGCAACCAATTGGTCAGAAGGGCATTCATGCAGGCAGGCAGCCAATCTGGTGCATAGTGCATTCAGGCCATTCACTTCTCTCCAGACACTCACAACAAGTTATGTGTATTGGGACAAGTACCCAGCCATTCAACACTCCACACTGCATTCATACCAGTTTCGGGCGAGGCTGTCTCAGTCATTGGGCCTCATTACAAGTACACCGGTCCGGAGTTAACGCCGCCGGTAAAACCATACCACCACCGTTTCCACGTCCGCCCAATCATGACCCGCGTCCCCAGAAATAGCACCTCCTCAAACCGCCACAACGGAGTTAAGGTCCCATAAAGTCCACCTGCACGGAAACCCCTCCGTTACCGGCAACACGAAACACTGCGAGCATCACAACTAGCGTGGACATGGAAACACCGCCAGAAAAATGGCCGTGATCACGGTGGCGGTACCGCCGCGAACATGACGTTAAACAGGGCCTGCTGAACAGAATCAGGGCACAGTTGCACCAATTCAGCCCAGCTGGACCCAGCAGCACACTGGGAGCCCACAAAAGGGCCACACCCAGCCCAACACAACACAGAACCATGCAGGCAGCAGCTCTAGTAGCACTTGGAGTGGGCCTACTCAACCAACAGGCAGCACTGCTCATGATGGCAGTAATGGTGCAGAGGAGGAGGCAGAGGCGGAGGAGGCGCAGGCGCCAACCAGCCAACCCTGCACCTATGGCAAACCCCATTGTGCAGCCGCCACAACCCCGCAGGCAGCCTGCAATACCACGCATCAGGACCTCACCCTGGAACCTTACCCCAGGGCAGATCCACACACTTTACCGGCTGGACCGCCCAACAATCCTGTACATCACTGGCATTATTGAGGACGACATCAGCAGCTACATAGACACCCCCACTGCCATCCCCCCTCCTGAAGGTTGTGTCTGTGCTGCATTTCCTTGGCACTGGCACCAATCAACACACGGTCTTTGAGCTGCACGGCATATCACAACCCTGTTTCTCGAAAATCCTGGTACAGCTACTAGATGCCCTTTTGCGCCATGTGTCGGAACACATAGCCCTACCCCGTACCCTCCCCGAGGTCATTGCCACAAAGTTGGCGTTCCATGCCATAGCAGGCATGCCAAATTGCATAGGTGCACTTGACTGCACCCACATTGAGATGACAGTACCACGTGCAATTGAGATGGTGTTCCGCAATAGTAAACAGTATCACTCACTAAATGTACAGATGGTATGTGATGCCACGCTACTGATTACACACTGCTGCGCACGTTTCCCAAGCTCAACCCATGACTCAATGGTACTGCGGAATTCCACGTTGCCACGGTACATGGAACGCTATGCCGGACAAAGCACATGGCTATTGGGTGAGTACAGCTGACAATGCTCTGACCCTGTTGAAGCGTTATGTATGTGTCCAGGCCAATGAGCAATGTGAGTGTGCCGATGGACCGCACATGCATCACCCCCCCTCCCATCTACCAAATAGACAGCGGATACCAAACATCACAAAGGAAGACATGACAGGTCACCACAGTGTGCCTGTACACACCATGCCACAGCCCATCCTGTCAATGTCCCATACACCTTGTGCCACTGCAGACACCCACCCACAAATGGAACACTGCCCTCCCAATGCACGAGATGCCTGTAAATGAGACGTCGTGCATTGACTACTTCAGTACAGTGGAGTCACTCTGCCATGTGTGCACATCACTGCACTATGACATACTCACAATCCAATGTCACCTGCAGGGCATAGTACACATGCACTTAAATGTGTAGGTCAATATCCAGTTGGGGACATCCACTGTGATGCCCAATGAACACTTCAAACCACTGCATGGCACATATGCATGAATGAACAATGATACAAGATAGCACATCATCAGATTAAGACATGATACCACTAACACTGACATGTCCCCCCATCTTCATCCCATGTAGGTGATGCTGGATATGCACTCACGCCATGGATGATGACACCTGTACGGAGACCAAGGAACAGGCATGAAGAGGCATACAATAGGGCACATGTCCACACACTTGGAATGATTGAGAGGGCATTCAGACTGCTGAAGGCCCGTTTCCGCTGTCTGAGCAGATCTGGGGGATCACTGCTGTGCAGCCCAGTGAAGACGGGTAAAATCACGCTCATATGTGCCATGCTGCACAATCTATGCCTGCGCAGGAACATCCCAATGCCCCCAGACGCAGATGAAGAAGATGGGGATGGGGATGGGGATGGGGATGGAGATGGGGATGGGGATGGGGATAGGGATGGGATGGCACCACCTCCCCCTGGGGGTGCACTTGATGGCCAAAGAGCACGGGATGAGCTAATTCACATTTACTTTTGAGACACAGCACATTCACAGCAATGCATAGAGTGATGACAATAAATTATTTGTTGTACTGCAAATGAAATGATAGATGTGCACACACATATGTTTTGCTTTCAATTGATGATATATTGAGGAATTCACAACAGGGAAGGAGGTGAAATGGTTAGGGAAGCTGTACACCCGAGCCCACCCACCACCCAAACGTACCCACCCCCACCCAGGCCCCAATGTTCAAACACCCAAAACAACCTCCCCCACCACCCAAACGTACCCACCCCCAAGCAGGCCCCAATGTTCAAACACCCAAAACAACCTCCCCCACCACCCAAACGTACCCACCCCTCACACCCTTCAAGTCCACGTGTGTCCTGCAGTGCCCCACACACATATCATATTCTGTGTGCGCTTCTGTGCCTGTGCATCCTTGCCCGAGAGCCCCGTTAGCCGACTTGAGCACCTCTTTGGACTGGTAGTAGTGGAGCTTGATGGGGTGGTGGTATTTGATGGCACAGAATCCGGTATGGATGGCATCCGTGCAAGATTTGCCTGTTGCCCAATCAACATGGCCTCAATGAGTCTGGAGGTGTTGTCGTTACCCTCCCGCACATGGCGTGCCAGGGTGACTATTGTGCTTGCAAAGCATCCAATAGACCTTGAGAGGCGACGCACTGACGTGCTATAACACTCCCTCTGCAACCTAGATTCTTCAAGCTGCCTCTCCACCAGCTGGTTGAGGGTTGCCTGCTGCTCCTCCATCTGCTGCATGCGGGAATTCAGCTCTGCCATGGATGGGGTGGGTGACCTCATGGGACTTCTGAGTGAAGTGGGGCTAAACTCCAGCTGATGGAAGGAACCCAGGTCATCAAATGTGGGCGTCTCCCCCTGTGGCCCAGTATCAGAGTGCTCTACCGGGGCACTGTTGTCACTAGAGGCCGCCTCCTCTGCAATGCAGCTGCCTTCTGTGTTGGTTTGGGTGGGCATGGTGGGTTCCCGTGGCACCTGTCTTGCCTCAGGCAGCGTAGAGACGGTGGGGATGTCGGTGGTGGTGGCCGGCACATCTGTTGCAGTTGATAGTGGGGGCAGAGATGCCAAACTGCAGGCAGCATCCTCTTGTGTCGGGGCGGTGGCATGGGCACGTGCCAGTGCTGATTGCCTGGCCTGTTGTGCAGTGTCACTGTCACTGGATACGGCTGTGGGGACACAGAGGACATGCAATTAGTGTTGTGGTGGTGGCTGATGGGTGCATCACATGCATCATACAGGTTGGTCATTGTATAGAGTTTGTTACATGCATCTGATTGCTGGGGGTATGCATTGTTGTGATATTGGGTGCCATACAGATCTTGATGGGTCCTTTGGGCCAGTCATGCACTGCCTGGGGGGGGGGGGGGGTTATTAATGGGTCCTTTGGGCCAGTCATGCACTGCCTGGGGGGTGGGTATTAATGGGTCCTTTGGGCCAGTCATGCACTGCCTGGGGGGGGTTATTAATGGGTCCTCTGGGCCAGTCATGCACTGCCTGGGGGGGGTTTATTAATGGGTCCTTTGGGCCAGTTATGCACTGCCTGGGGGGTATTAATGGGTCCTTTTGGCCAGTCATGCACTGCCTGGGGGGGGGGGTTATTAATGGGTCCTCTGGGCCAGTCATGCACTGCCTGGGGGGCTTATTAATGGGTTCTTTGGGCCAGTCATGCACTGCCTGGGCGGGGGGGGGGGTTATTAATGGGTCCTTTGGGCCAGTCATGCACTGCCTGGGGGGGGTTATTAATGGGTCCTTTGACACTGTAATGCCATCAACATATTCTCACATGGCATTCATGTTTGACCACTTACCAGCATCTGCAGGTGGGCTCACTCCTGCCTCAGCCTCCCCGATCCCATGAATGCCCTCAAGGTGGAGGACACTGCTGCAACGCTCCTCCCATGCTTGCAGCCTCAGTGGGGAAGGGGGTCCTCCACCTGTCCCACTGCTGCATTGGCGGTGTGTGGTGATGAGGTTACGAACCCTCAGCCTGAGGTCGTCCCACCGCTTGTGGTAGTCCTTGACGCTCCTCACTGTCATGCCCACAGCGGTGCACTTGCGTGCTGCTTCCGCCCACACTTCCTTCCTCCGCTGCTGTGTGGCACGCCGTTGATCGGCACTGAACAGCATCTCTCCATGCTCCACTATATGCTCCACGAGCACAGTTAGCTCCGTCTCACTGAAGCGCTGTTTGCGCTGCCTCTGTGCTGGAATCCTGGCAGACATGCTGGTGGTCCCTTTTGCCTTCTCACAGTATGGATTGTGCTTGTGCTGACTCTGGATGGCAATGGATTGTGCTTTATATGATGGCCGCCTCTCTGTTTCCGGTTTTTGGCAATCATGGTATTTCTGGTTCCGTTTCTGTGGCGATGGAGGCGGACACAGGTTTTGCGCTATTTGTGGTAGTGCTTTGTCCTTTTCCGTGGCTTTTTCCGTGACGGCAGTAACAATGTTTCCGCGTCCGTGTGGTGCGCGCGACCGACAGCACGTAATCGGACGGTCTTTCCACAACCTTGCGGACACGGAAACTTTATTACCGCTGTCACGGAATCACCGCGATCCGAATCTGCCAGGTTGAAATGAGGCCCATTGTGTCAAACACCAGATGCTAGACACCCACAACACAGAATGCGTATTCGTCACACACTCCATTCACCCAGGTCCCACCCACAGGCGTACCCACAACATACAGTCTTTGGGAAGGCTCCAGCCAGTCTGGCCTGGACTTCACAACAACACCATATATGGAACTTCCACCCAACAGCCGTTCAGGGGGAAGGGACAGTGTCAGGGCTTCCCAGGACTTTGGGAAAACAAGGTAACAGGCAATAGAAAGCAAGAGGCCACAGGGGCCATCTTGTTTCCTATCAGGAATCAACTGATTCCAATGGCAGGGCCTGGGTATCCCAAAATGGAGGATACTCGGGGCACCTGTCAAATTCAGCTTGGAGCTGCCACCAGCCCATACCCTGCTCTGTGGGCCACACAGAGGTGCCCAAAAACATACATTAGGGGCACAGAGTTGTATCCCCACCCATGGGTGCCATAAGGGTATCCCATGGGTCTGTTCACCAAAACCAAAAGAGAGAGCTGCACCGCCAGGAGTCCCACATGAACTCCTGCACGGAAAACACGACAGAACGCACAATAAAAGGCAGTAAAGGACAAGGATACGGAGGCCCTGTCCCTCTGATGCTTTTCCAGCATCACAGTCGCCCACCCAGACTGAGGTTAGGGTGCCGAATCTCCCACAAGATAGACACCCTCATCCAGACCATCAACATACCTTCTGGAAAGGCCATCTGCATTATTGTGACTCTTCCCTGGTCTGTGCTCTATGGTGAAGTCTAGCTCTTGTAGGCTAATGGACCACCTGAGCAGTTTTGGGTTTTCACCCTTCATCTGCATAAGCCACTTCAGGGGCTTATGATTTGTTTGGACCTTGAAGGTAGACCCTGTAAGGTAGGGCCTAAAATGCCTAAGGCTCCAAACTATGCTAAAACATTCCTTTTCAACAGTAGCCCACCTAAGTTCTCTACCCTTGAGTTGTCTACTGATGAATATGATAGGATGTTCCCTCCCTTTGTCATCTAACTGGGACAAGACAGCTCGAATTCCGGTGTCGCAGGCGTCAGTTTGAACGGTAAAGGGCTTTCTGTAATCAGGCGCATACAACACAGGTGTCCTACACAGACTTTCTTTCAAGCCATCAAATGTCCTGTGACAGTCTTCAGTCTAATTAACCTTCCTAGGCTGTTTGGGTGAAGTCAGAGCTGTCAGGGGGGCAGCTATGGTTCCATAGTCTGCCAGGAAATTGCGGTAATACCCAGTGAGGCCCAAAAAGGCTCTCACCTGGGTTTGAATAGTGGGAGTCTCCCAGTCATGTACATACAGTACTTTACTGGGGAGAGGTTGGATTTGACCCCCTCCTACCTCATGACCAAGATATGTGACTTTCCCCTGAGCTATCTGGCACTTGGTGGCCCTGATAGTGAGGTTAGCCCTTTTCAAGGCCTGCAACACCTTATCCAGATGTGTCAAATGCTCTTCCCAGGTGGAACTGTAGACGGCAACGTCGTCTAAGTAAGCCACACAAAAGGCTTCCAACCCACTGCGCGCATGATTGACCAATCTCTGGAAGGTGGCAGGGGCATTCTTCAACCCAAAAGGCATGAGCCTAAACTGGTAGAGTCGGCACACCGTTTGAGAGGGTGGGCATCAACATTGTCGGTCCCCTTGACCGTCCCACTTCAGGTGGACATTGGTTCATTCTGGTCTTGGTCGATCATGCCACCAGGTACCCTGAGGCTATACCCCTTCGGACTATTACTGCCAAGGTGGTTGCCAATGCTCTTCTGGGCATTTTCACCCGTTTTGGATTCCCTAAGGAGGTTGTCTCTGATAGAGGATCCAACTTCATGTATAGGTACATGAAAACCATGTGGAAAGAGTGCGGGGTAACCCAAATGTTCTCCACCTCTTACCATCCCCAGACCAATGGTCTGGTTGAGAGATTTGATAAAACTCTCAAAGGCATGCTAGGTGCTTTGGAAGAGCCCCTAAAGAGGAAATGGGATCTCCTCCTGCCATGCCTGCTGTTTGCTTACAGAGAGGTACCTCAAGAGGGTGTTGGTTTCAGCCCCTTTGAGTTACACTTTGGACATCCCGTGAGGGGGCCCCATGCCTTGATCAGAGAAGGTTTGGAAGCCACCCCTCCAGGTCCTGCCAAGCGAGTGGGGAACAATGTGTTAGGCCTCAGACGGAGGATGACACAGATGATGGGTCAGGCAACAGCGAATCTCAAGGCCAGCCAGGAATTAAATAAGTACTGTCATGACCTTAAAGCATCGCATGTGGATTGGACTCCGGGACAGGAGGTCCTCTTGATGGAGCCTACCAAGCCTCAGGCTTTGGCAGATAAATGGACTGGACCCTTCAGGATAATCTCCAAGATGGGCAAGGTCAATTATCTGGTTGACATGGGAGCCTCTGCGGTAGCCCCTCAGGTATTCCATGTTAACAGGCTCAAGCCTTTCCACTAGCGAGCAGAAGTCTTATGTCTCTTGCTAGCTTCAGAGCAAGAAGAGGATAAAAGTGAGCCCATTCCTGATTTGCTGCATAGCAACCCTCAGGATGGCTCAGAGGAGGGAGCGCATACCTCTCCCGATCTGACGACAGAGAAGCAGAAGGCCTGCAGGGCTTTACTCCGGCAGTATGCTTCTCTGTTTTTGCTGACACCAGGCCTTACACCATGGTGTAGGCACGAGATGAACAAGGGTGACAGTGTGCCTGTCAAAAGCAGGTTCTACCATATGTCAGACACAGTTAAGAACCACATCCAGGCTGAGGTCTCAAAGCTGTTGGATCTGGGTGTTATTGAACCCTCAACCAGTCCCTGGTCCAGTCCCGTGGTGCTTGTCCCCAAGGCAAGTTCCCAGGCAGGTACTAAGGATTGGAGGTTCTGTGTGGACTACATAGGAGTCAATGCCATCACCAAAGCTGACGCGCACCCATTGTTCAGGGCTGATGAGCTCGTGGACACCATAGGTGCAGCCAAATTTGTGAGCACCTTTGACCTTACCTCAGGCTATTGGCATGTAGCTCTGACGGACCATGCCAGGGAAAGACAGCATTCTCAACACCTGAGAGACCACTGGCAATGGCTGCAGTGGGACAATGATACTTCCTCCAGTCTTGCCAGACAACTGACAAGTTGGGCAGGTCCTACAGTGGGACTCCACTTCCACTCCCATCCGGGGCCAGTAGAAATCGGCAGAGAGCCTCGGCTTAGTCTTCTTGGTACCAAGGTGACCAGCTAAGGGCACCTCATGCACCAACTGCAGCAGGAAGGGCCTGTAAACCTGGGGTACCACCAACCTCTTGAGGGCACCAGGTTCAGGCTTAGTGGGCTCACTAACAAGGAGCTCACCCTCCCAATAAATCCGGAATGTCCTAGGCACTTCTCATTGTGCCTTGGACAGGGCCTGTTTCCTCAGACCCTTGAGAGAGTGGCACTCTCTCTGTCCCTTACAGAAGTCCGCCCGGGAGGATCCCCCTTCAGCTAACAAGCATTGGATGTCGGGATGATACTCCGGGTTGAGAACCTCTCCCACAGGAGAATCTTCTGGCTCTTCTCCCAAAGGAGTTGAGACGGGGTTTACCACTGGATCCAGCCCGTCCGGAGCATGGATCCCAATGGGTGCTGTCGGAACAGCAGGAAGAGCAGGGACTCCCTCCACAGAGGTGGCATTCTTACTCTTCCGTTTCCTTCATGCCTTGGGTTTCTGCGTCAGCGAGGGTACCAGGCTCACAGCCGGACCCTGTGTGACCTGCGATCGGGTGACCACCACAGTAGCCATGGGTAGACCATCAGTGATCATCCCCAACTGACCAAATCGTTTCCCAACAAAATGTTCGCAGGCACGTTGGCCTTGAACCAGGACGGGAAGCTTTGCTGTCTTGTCTCCAATCGTAATGTTGACTAAGGCTGCAAGCGATAATTTGGGAGCCCCACCAGCTAACTTAGGGGTTCTCAGAGGAGCACCTACATAGTCCTCTTGCTTGAGCAGGGTCCTGTCCACCACTGTCATGCTTGCCCAAGTGTCTCTCAAACCAGTAGAAGGCTCGCCATTCAAGAGGACACTTCTCAAAAACCTACGAGTGTTCTGTGGGATAGTCCATAGTACTTCTGTGTACTGGTCCCAGGCCCCAAGGGACACTGAGGAAATCTCTATGGGTGCACCAAAGGTGATTTCAGTAGAGGAGGGGAGGACATTGGCTTCCACCTCAGGTATGGAGTAAGGATAGGTCAGGCTGACAGCCTGGACTCCAAGTGCCTTACCCTTACGCTTGGGGATCACCCCTTCAGTGATCCAGAGCCCCACAATCCCAACAAGTGCCGGGAGTGCGGGGTACGGTACTGGAACCACTGGGCCCTGCTTTGCAGCTGGTGCACCACTACTCTTACTCCCACCCACAACAGATTTATCCCCACTAGGTTTTTGGGTCTTCGGAGAGGAGGGTTTTGGTTTACCCGACTGTGATTGCTTCTGGGACTCCTCAGCTTTCTGAGAGGTCCCCTTTTCTTTGTCCTGGTCCTTCCCACTGGAGTCCTTAGGGGACGCCCGGTGGGAGACCCACTTGTCAGCCAACCTAGCCAGCTTAAAGGGGTCCAAAGTGTTCTGGTCAGCAACATACTGACACAGCTCTCGTGAACAGGCTTCCGAAAAGTGCTCAAAAACAAAAGGTGGGACAATTCAACAAACGTTTTCACTTTGTAACCATGAATCCACCCTATCATGTTCATGTGCGCAGCACTCACCCAGTCAATCCAAGACACATTCTCTCGTTTCTTAAATTCCCTGAACCTTTTACGGTATTGGGTAGGTGTCTTGCCAAACTTGGCAATCAAAGCAGACTTCATGCACTCATACTGACCCCTTTCTTCCAAACTCAGTTTCAGAATACAGTCATATCCAGTCCGAGGCACTCTGCTTAACAAACACTTAGCCCAATCTCTCTTATCAACATCATGAATTGCACAAGACATTTTAAATGCTTCAATCCATTGGAGGATATCCGAACCCTCCGCATACACACCAACCAAATCTTTCATAAACTTAGTTGCTGGGGACCTGACACTCTCAACTGGTTTTGCTGAAGTCTCCACTCGAGATTTCTCTAACTGGATTCACTGACATTCAATGTCCTTGTCTTTGAGTTCAAGATCCCTATTCTTGAGTTCCACTTGCTGTGCCATCTCCTCTTTCTTAAGCTCAGCATCTATTCCCAACTTGCGATATCAAAGGCCAATTTCATCCCTAATAACTCAAGCTCCAAGGAAGTGCTGGGGTTTGGAACAGAGGCAGCATGAATGGTGGCCTTCCCAGAATCAGATTCGGCGACAACCCTTGGGGTAGAGTCCTCATTGGTTGCATCCCCCCTTCAAGAGTTTCACAATAAGTCTGGTAGTCCACCAGCGCAGCTATCAGCTTAGCCCTAGACTTATCAACAAAGTCTAACTCCCTGGCTTCACAAGCACCCTGGAGAGCCTCTAAGCTCATCCGAGTCAATTTTCCATTCGCAATAGATTCCATTGCTTGTAATGCAGTTATCTTGTACACAACTAAACCTTAATTTAACAAAGTGCAGATATTTTGTAAGTGGCACGGTTATACACTGATTCTTAAAACCATAAGCATCCCACCGCTGTCACCAGTGTAAAGGACCGGAGGGGGGCGTCTGTACTTCTGCTCTCTATATGGTAGAGGAGAGGCACAGAGGACCCCAGCCAAGATTCTCTATTATTGGTACGTGGTCGAGCAATCAAGGCCTAGCTTCTCAGGAGGTGATGCGGGCTGGTTCTTAATTACAGTGTAGTCCCCAAGCACCCACAAAGGAATGTCCGCACACTGTATTGGTTAAAACACAGTCTTTATATAATTAAAATTCAAGGTTATGTACAGTATCACGATAACTCACTTTGTACTCGATTATCTATAATGGCAAATATACAGTTCTATGTGGTACCACAATTACTATTAGATCTCATTAAAGTGCATCAACTGGACGGTTAAATGGCACAGAAATCAGTTTGTAACAGAAACCGACAATAGAGGTAAGAGGAAAGCAGTTGGTGAGAACAATTGGCAGAATACTGGCCCTGCTACCGAGACACAGTTCTGTGTGGAGATCCCCTCCACCTGGGCACCCTGTAGAATAAAGATACAAGCCCAGTCCATATATTGTTCACAAGATACTTCCCAATAGTTCTGCAACCCGAAAGTACCTGGTGTTGTAGCGTTCCTTATCGGGGAATCGACGGCCCTTCTTGAGTGCCCTCCATTTAAGGCAGGAGTCACGGGTCATCAAACGTCCAACGGAGAACAGGTCGAGCTATGCCGGTGAAGTTACAGTTTCGTTCCTAGCGGTGCTCGTTGATGGGGAATCGTAAACGTCCTGCAAGAAAGAGGCGTGCGGGGCAACTCGGTGTCGATAGTCTGGACCGCAAAGAGTTTGAAGAACTGTGGCCCAGCAAGGGTGTTGAGTCCTCAGTGTTTCTGCGGTCTTTGGGTGGTGGGAAACCCACCGTTGGATGCTCCTTGGCGCGTTGACGGTCAGGCCTTCTCCAGCGGGATACAGCTGCAACGATGCGGATGAGAGCGTCCTTGAATCAAGAGTTCTTAGGCAAACGGGAGCACGACAGATCCGGTCGGTGACGGCGGTCGTAGACAGTGGTGGACAACAGTCCAGGCGCTTCTCCTTGTGATTCCGCAGAGGTGCCTGTCTCGGGTCAGCAGCCTTTCAAAGGTCTGTCTACCAGGGAGCTTTGGCAAAGATCAGCTGGTGCACAATGGTCCCTCGTAACTCAGGAAGAGGGTGCCTTTCCAGATCCTCTCTGGGTCAGTCCTTGGAGACAAAGCAGCTTTCAGATTGATGAAGGAGAGAAACAGCAATTCTTCTCTTCCAGCAGGGCTTCAAGGTCAAGCTTCAGTTACTCCAGTTACTCATCGTAGTGGACTTCAGCTTCTGAACACGAATTCTAGCAGTGAGAGGCCCCCAGATGTACTAGTTGATCTCCCATTCATTCTGCTGGGTTACACTCAGGCAACCAATTGGTCAGAAGGGCATTCATGCAGGCAGGCAGCCAATCAGGTGCATAGTGCATTCAGGCCATTCACTTCTCTCCAGACACTCACAACAAGTTATGTGTATTAGGACAAATACCCAGGCATTCAACACTCCACACTGCATTCATACCAGTTTTCGGCAGGGCTGTCTCAGTCATTGTGTCAAACACCAGATACTAGACACCCACAACACAGAATGCGTATTCGTCACACACTCCATTCACCAGGTCCCACCCACAGGTGTACCCACAACATACAGTCATTGGGAAGGCTCTAGCCAGTCTGGCCTGAACTTCACAACAACACCATATATGGAACTTCCACCCAACAGCCGCTCAGGGAGAAGGGACAGAGTCAGGGCTTCCCAGGACTTTTGGAAAACAAGGTAACAGGCAATAGAAAGCAAGAGGCCACAGGGGCCATCGTGTTTCCTATCAGGAATCAACTGATTCCAATGGCAGTGCTTGGGTATCCCAAAATGGAGGATACACAGGTGCCCAAAAACATACACTAGGGGCACAGCGCTGTACCCCCTCGCATGGGTGCCATAAGGATATCCCATGGGTCTGTTCACCAAAACCAAAAGAGAGAGCTGCACCGCCAGGAGTCCCACATGAACTCCTGCACGGAAAACACGACAGAACACATGATAAAAGGCAGTAAAGGACAAGGATACCGAGGCCTTGTCCTTCCGATGCATTTCCAGCATCACACGGCCACACTCGTAATAACCCCTATGTCTTTTGCCACTCCTTTAAGAACTTCCCCTTGAAACACTAGAATAACACAATCCAACCCAACCGCACCCAACAATGACATCTTATTGTTAACCTTCAGCTGCAGAATGAGTAACTTGTGGACAAAAATGCCTCCACAAAACAACCCTGCACCAATATTAATCCTTCCAACTATGGTATACCTAGGAAGTGACAATATATGCACTGAAAAGAAAAACAAGAAAACACTGTCTCAAAACTCATTAACACAAGGAACACCACACTGTAAAGTCATTATGGGATTCTTGGCTGGCACTTATCACATAAAGCAATTCTGTGTATTACTACATGACTGTCACAGATGCTGATATCTGGAAGAAATGCCTCTTTCTGGCAGTCAAATATGGCACTGTCCCTTTGCCCAGACTGGTAATCCTAGAGTCCAGAAGAAAACACTTCTTCATCACTGTGATAGATCATTTCAATATTTGAGTGATACCCTCAACCACACCTCATGATGCCTTTTCATCCAACAAAACCCTTGACAATCTTCACACACTCCAACCACTAGGAACTCCCTGATATTCTTGTCTCACTTGGACCTATTTCATACAACAACAACATCCTTCCCTCTACCACAAAGAACAGCTCACAAGCCCCACCCTATCACCCCTCCACTGAATAGTCAATGCCTTGCTGGATCAGATCATCTTTAAAGGCAACTCAAAACAGGATTGAGCTGTCTGCTACTAAAGAAAACAACCTTGACCCAGATAACCTTGCTAACGACCAAGTGATCACTTTCCTCCCATTCATTGGTAACATCATTTAAAAGGCAGTATCCAACGAAATACACAATCATATCAACACACATGGCCTGCTTCATGACTACTAATCTGTATTTAGATCCAAATGCTACATGGGACCTTTCATGATTCAAGTCATAGATGATAATCTGCAAATCATGGATGCAGGTGACTCCTGCATCTTGGTCCCTCTCGACCTCTATACCACATTTGACACAGTTGACCACTTCACAGTTATCAGCCTCCTAACAGACACAATGGGGTTCACAGGCACAGCCCTTAAATAGTTCACCTCCTAACTCTTGGACATATAACAAGCAGTTAGGATGGGTATCTTCAGATTTGATGGCCACCAGTGGAGTCCCACTGATAGCAATACCAGAAAAACATTGCTCAAATTATCCTAACATATCGAGCACTGTGGGTGGGTTCCTGCTAGGTGGCTAAGATCCATCCTATTCCTGTGTATAGAAAAGGGGAAGGAATGGCCCGTTGAACTACGGACTCATTGCATTGCTCGATTTGAGAGTGAAGATATTTTCAACTATCCTACTTGCTAAGCAGAACCAGTGGGCCTTGGAAAGAGATCTTCTTAAACCTTTCCAAACTGGCTTCAGGAAATCACATGGGATAATAGACAACATTTGTGCGATTCAGTCTCTCATAACTTACACTACTCGTCACAATGGAACCAATCTTTACTGCTGTATGGTCGACTTCAGCAAAGCCTTTGCCCTAGTGTCTCGTCCACTTCTCTGGATCAAGGGATTGACTCGCACTTGTTATATTTTATGAAACCTTTATACACTAATACAATGGCTTCCGTGAGGCTAACCAAGAGGGAGTGTTCACCGCTCCTGTAGAGAAGAATGTGGGCCTGAAGCAGGGGTGTGTTTTTGCACCCCTGCTATTTAACCTCTACTTAGCCGATATGGCCAACCACCTGGAAGCAGCTGTGAAATTTTCCTCCAAGGGTAAACGGTGTAACCATCATTTGGGTTGGCTGTGGACAAAATCGTTGTCTTTGATCAGACCTCCATTGGTCACCAACGATCCTTAGATGCCCTGACTAATTATGCTCATGCTAATCACATGATAATACCAGAAAAACCAAAGTCATGTGCTTACGGGGCTCTATACCAAGAGATAATGGCAACATCAGAACCTTCCTGCCATCTGTGGGCGATGAAAAGATCTCTAGACTCCTACATGTAAATGACATTATCCTAATCGATCAGACAGCTGTAGGCCTCCAAAGAAAACTTGACAACCTTTTGGCCTACTTTACATCGAATGATCTAGAGATCAACACAACAAAAAATAAGGTGATGATCATCGAAAAGGCTCCCAAAACAAAGAAAATACCAACATGGCACCTATTCAAAGAACAACTCGAAAGAGTGCAAGCCTTCAGATACCCTGGTGTAACAATCAGTACTAATCCTTAAGAAAAACCCGTGAAGGAAACTATTTGTCAAAAAACCCAAAATCTAACCCTCCAGACCCAGATGATGGACAGAAATATCAGACGTTTTTCCCTCAAGGCATTGTTAACTGTCTACAAAACTAAAGTAGTACCTGCAATAGTCTACGGGGCAGAAGCTATGCCGGCTATACCGTTGGAAATCTGGCCCAAACTAGAAGGATTATTTTGGAGTAAAATACTGCACTTGACATCTTCAACTCCCATAGCATCAAACAGACAAGAGCTAAGCCTAACTTAATTAAATGCTACTGTCGATCTCAATGGCTTAATGCTGTTTTGGAAAATTTGCTCACCAAACCATAAAATCTACGAGATTATTCTGAAAGAAATAAACAAAGGAGACAACAAGATGTTGGCCTCGTGGGTTCGCAAAAATCTGCAACTCTTGGAGGAAATCGGAAGCTCTGAGGAGGAGCTTGACACAAATTTAACAAAAACAGCCAATAAACAGAGGGAAACAGATTGGTGTCAAACAGCTGAGTCGACTGGAAGGAATACGTTAACCACGCATTTACCTATATCAGTCCAGAAACTGAACGAGCCTGTAAATTATCTAGTGAAATTTCCCAACAAAAGAATACGTTCAGTGGCCAGGCTAAACGTTCTAAAAAACAAAGAAATCCAAGCAATCCAAGACAAAACTAAATCCAACAAATGCTGATACTGTGAGTAGCCCCAAACAGTTGAAACATTAAAACACCTTCCTCTCAACTGTCAAGGCCTATCGGCTAACAGAAAAACACACCTTGGTCACCTTTTCACATACTTCTGTAGCTTGGACGAAGAATACTGGTGGACGTACCTGATGAACGGAAAATACATCAAACCGGTGATTGCAGTAGGAAACTTTCAGTGCCCATCAAAGCACTGAGAATGGAATTTGGGGTTTATTCTTTTTCTTCAATCTGGCTTGTGAATGCGCACTATCCTCTATCTCCGACTGACCACACCCTTACCTGGCAGAAACGCATTTCATAACGTCTTGGGATTCGGTTTAACTGCTTGCAAGGGCACCCTTGTAATATGTGAACTGGCATATTCGACCAATTCTCTTTTGACCGCATTGACCATACCTCTGGCCCTTGCATGTGAGCTACCCAACACAAAACAAATTCTAAAATCGAAACCTAGAATCTGGGATAGAGTTTGTAACCTTGACATGTTTGCATTGAAGAAGCGTCATATTCTTTATTGAACCAAAAGTTTCAGGTTCAATTTGGTGGATAACTACTTGACAACGCAATGCTTCCCAGCATTGAGAAGATTCATAATATACTTTCTCTTCAACTTACTGACAACGTTGGAGTTCCAGGGGGCCTGCAGAATATTTCGAATGACCAAAGACTCTGTTGGATCTGTTGATGAGAAATTGAAACTGATCGTCACATACTGACTCTGTGCCCAGGTTTAGCAGGTATTTCCCAATTACGTTGTTTGCTTTTGGTTGTTTTGCCTTTTTGACCTACTTTGTGATGTATCTTTTTACTTTCTGCAGTTTTGACCTTACCTGAACATGAGGAGCGGGGTTGCTAAGGTGTTCCCCGATCTCCATGTTCGGAATCTGCATCCTAATTAGTTGCGGGGGTGTCCCATGCATCCTTATCAATGGAGCCGGAAGACTAAAATTGCTCAGGCCCCCGTTTTCAATGAACAGTGATAACAGAGGCCCAAGCAGTTTTACTGCAGGCAGTCTGTGAACAAAACGTTTGCAGCCAGCTCACCTACACCCAGTTTAGCATCTCAATATCTGAAGACCTATGTATAACTTGTACAATTGGATCATATCATGTTGGATTCCATTTTGTAGCACTTCGTATGATGCCATGCCTTTGGTTATCACAGCAGCGTCCTTTCATATATGGAAGGCTGCTTTGAACTTATTGAGTTGACCTGCCATGATGAAATGTTTTATTTGCATACTTCAAGTGAATTTAAAAATGATTTTTGTCATAACTTATGTTAATCTAATTAATTGTTTACTTAAGTACTTGAATGAATTATGAAATAAGAATTAAGTACTTGAATAAACTAGGAAATATTTTCTTTGACATGTTATTGTATCTAATATAACAGTGCTTAAGGTTTCAATTAACCAAATGCACAATAAAGAAAAACAAAATAAAAAGAAAGCAATTCTATTTCTTGTGGTTTTCAATCTCTGTATCGATCCATTACGTTCACTTCTGTGTCACTTCTCAATTATCACCAAATCCCACCAAAACACCAATAACACTCAGTTTTTCCTCAAAGTGAATTTTACTCAAGATATGCCATGTCTCAAGGTAATATGACGAGCACCTACTTGAAACTTAATCCCACTAAAATCTGAATTCATCTGGGCAGGCCAACCAGCTATAGAGGATGGGGTCCAAAGGTGCGTGAATTGCATGCACCTTGATTGATCAACTCTTCAGTTGGTGCCATGTGCCATATTACTTTGGTTTATTATTGACAGCAATCTCTCATTCCAAGAACATATCAACAAAACAGCCCCAAGTACAAATTCAAATTACCTGGGGTAATGTGTTAGAGATGATCGTTGAGGTGTAAGGAATAGAGTTGAAAACAAAATGAAATTGGTTTGGACTAAAGTGATATCACAATGTTCAACGGGAGAAGGTTTAGGGATGAACGGTAAGAGACAGAAGCTAGGGCAGTGGGACACATTGAGGGCTGGGTATGGCTTAGTGTTGAAGTACTGGTGGACTGTGGTATGAGTGAAGGATGAAGGGTTAGTGTTAAAAGGTTAGGGTATCCAAAACAAATAAAAAGGCAAAACATTGTAAACAACATCATTCTAAAGGAACATATTTTACTTTAAAGTGGAATTTAGGAAGTGAGGAAAGGGTATAGAAAGAAAAGCATGCACTGTGACAAGAAAAACGAACTGAGGAAAAACACGCAAATAATGAACACTGAGTTGTTCTATGTGAACTATTGTGGTTCTGTGTGAAAAGATCTAATGTTAAAGCTCTCAAGAGAAAAAGACAATTTACAATGACCTATTTTCTGTTGATCGCAAAACCAGCATTGTCATCTGTCTTTTTCTCTTGAGAGCATTACAATGACATTTGTGATGTCATCTTTGATGTCATGGGTGTTAGTCCTTGCAGTGCACAGAGGGTGCGTGAGCTATGGTTGCTGTTCTGGGGGTTTTCGGTTTTACCTGTAACCATAATATCCCTGTAGCAACGTTTTCCATGGAATTTCATAGTTTTATTTAGTAGTGCAACTTAACCATAACATCCCTTTAACAACGTTTTTTGTCAGTGAACTTCATAGGTTTTTAGTAGGCCACTGTAACCAGAACGTTGTTTTAGCATAGTGTTTTCAGTAAAGGCAATAGTTTTTTAGTAGCACATCTCAACCATAACGGCCCTTTAACAACGTTTTTTCAGTGAATTTCATTGGTTTGTAGCAGGATACCTTTAGTTTGTAAATATGTACTGTGGAACATAGTGAAGCTGCTGGCACCATGTTAATTGATATTGATATTGATATTTTATTTCTATTGTGCTCGTACACAAGTGGTTCAGAGCGCGACAAGGCAAGGGAGGGGAACAGGGGAGAACAAAACAGCAATCTTACTAGGTCCAGTGACATTGAGATCGTGCAAGAGCATGGGATAGGGGGGATGGAAAAAAGTATGGCAGTGGGGAGAAGTGGAAAGTGCGAAGCAGAGGAGAAACAGATAAATAACAATAAATATATAATAAAGATAACAAACAGTGGTAGTGCAGGCAGCAATTTGCAAGTGCTAGGTTTAAGGCAGCAGACAGGGTAGGTCTGATAAGTGCAGGAAGAAAAGGACACAGCAGTCGCGGACTATGCATCTGGTTGCAGACATCAGGTGGCATCCAACCTGCTCAGGAAGGCAGGTGCTCTCCTACATAGTGGTAACAATCACCAACCACAAGGAACATATACAAACAGCACCATGTACAAGAATTGCAAGGGAAAATAGAGTAGGTCTGCAAATTGAGTGCTTATGAAGCAAACAGGACGAAGGCATAGGGAGTGCACCATAACGGAATGCAACAACAAGAGAAGTGACGTCTGCCTTCAACAATCTTACTGCACTGCTACTGTACATGGGAACAAAGAACGAATGGCCAGAGTATGGACTGGAAAGTACTAAGACCAAAACATCACTACAATGTAGTAAGTACAGTAATGTTTGTGAAGTGTAAATTATGTAATATATTTTGCTATATGTACACCAAACACATTTTCTTGTCTGTAACAGAACATATTTGAAAGGGAAGCAAGACAGCACAAGTGGCAACCCTTCCACAACAGCATACGGCAATAGGAAAGGAAAGAAAATAACTCTGTGCATAGCAAAATGAAAAGCCTGGAAGGCAAAGTAGAAACATTGGTGAACAATTGTGCCACCTGAAAGGTTGAGTACAAGAGTATATTATGGGCAAAATAAAACAGCACTGACAGACCTGCAAGTGCACCGCTTCCCCATGTCAGAGCCGGCCATCCCCACAAAATGCGTGTGATGGGAGACGTTACGGTGATACATCAATCTCATCTTCCCCTCACAAACAACTTCTGCAAATCCCCAAGTTCCTACATTAAGTATCCACTTCTGCTACCCCTTCCTTTGCCTAATGATGTGTATGAATGTGTAGAAGTAAACGTTAATAATTAAAATGTTGCTGAGTGTATATGTGGCATTTTTTTTTTGTTAAAATTTAAAATGCCATTCTGACTCAGATGCACACAGTCCTCGTTGGAATGACACTGCAGCTGGCGGGCCATGGATGACAATGGAGGCGTCCATACAATGCTAGCACACTCCGCTTGGCTGCATGATCTGCAACACCTACAATGACATGTGGGAGCAGGCGTTTGGTGGTTGTGCAAGTACACGCATGTGTATCGGTTTCTCTGTGTCCTGGTAACAGTGCCACTGTGCAACATATCCGAACGAACATTAATTAGGTCGAGGCGCCCATTCACGTCCTACAGGTAGCTATACAGATAAACATCCCACCTGCTATACCCTAAGAACAGCCAGCGTCTCACAAAATGGTTGTTGCACGTGTGGCGCACTATTACCCAGTAGAGAAGTGGCAATGGTGTGCATAGGACACCTATGCACATGCACACAACGTATTCCACCCAAAACGCATCCAGCGGACAGCCGTTCCAAAGGAGAACAGTGGTGACGTCAGCATGCAACTGCACCCACTGTACGTGTGCCCTTATTTCTGGTTTACGATCCGGACCCTCGGACAGCGGCAAAGTACAGTGTTGAGCAATGTACAGAGTGTTTTTCGGAAGATACATGCTTAAAAAACACACCACAATGTGTCGTTGTACATGTATGTATGGTATTGAACAATGTAGGCCTGTTTTCTGGGTGCAAGTTCTCCACAGCAGCCCTACAAAATGCCAAACCCCAGAGCTGCTCCCCAATATGATTGCACCTTTTCAGAACAAAGTAGCAGGCCACATTGGTTGGCCATGTAAGTGATGTTGGACCAATTCTGCTGTGCTACAATGTGTTTGTAACTAATAGCAACCATGTCATCCTGGCTCAGTGTGCACAGTAATGGAGAAAATTATGAACAACCCTTCCAGGTACCCACACCTACAAGTGTGATAGTCCCCACTGTCCCAATTTCATGGGTAGCATGCTGAAAACGGGAGCGTGTGCACATGAATTTCCCCAAGGAGAGGGAGGGCCATGCCCCAATAAAGCAGAAACATTCCTTCTTTCCTGCCCACTTTCTTCTTTGCAGGACACCGTCATTGCGTACTGTTAAAAAGTTCTACACGCATCCACCAATACATTCAAAAGCTCTCCATGTAACAGGATCAGTTCTGTACAATAGTACTCTGCCTACACACCATGCCAAGAAACGTTCTTGCACAATCCCTCTTGCTCCACAGTCCCATTTTTATGACCGCCATCCTAAAAATCTCCAAATGTGGATTTCGTGCTGCGTGCGGGCATGGGGAAATACATTACAAACAGGTTAGGGGGAGTTCGTTGTAAGTGGTGGCTCTCAAAAGAGCATTTTTTTTTCAGATGCGTCTAGAGAAACACCTTTTTTTCAGTTTTTATTTGATTTTGTGTTTTCTTGTGCTCACATTGTTACAGTAAACTCTTCAACGCATCTTGTAGACCGGCAAACCAAACAGCATTACCAATGGGCGACAACAAAATGCCATTTGCTTGGATAAACTCTGCATTTCCACAAATAATGAGGAAATTTTTGCAAAAGAACATCCCACCAGTGGACAATAAAAGTATACATGCTTCTGTTGATGAGACACCTTCCTGCCTCTGGCTCGGAACAACATCCATGAGCATTGTCCCATACTCTTCGTGGTGTTATGGATGAGAAAAGCACCTTGGCAATGGGAAAAAGCTTCTTCACAACATTTAGCAACCTCTTCAGTCGACTGAAAAAATCTAAACAAGTCACGTAACCCATATGCATACCGCCGTAGTGGATGACGATAACATCGACAGCATTAAAAGTGGACAGGTCTTTGTAAAGTGCAATCATATCGGCAAAATTGGTCTCATGGACAGCGTTCCACAATGCGTCCACTCCTTCCAAACCAAAATTGCTGTCAAAGTGTCTTTCAGGGCACACGTGTGCAGGTCTATCACAAAAGCATGAACCAATGTCAACACAAGGCATTTTGCCATGTGAGCCAGCCTCACTACGCAGAGTACTGCAGAACAGTATGACCGCCCCTTCCTGTCAACCACACCCACAGTACCTGATTGGATAATCTTCACAGTCCCATGTTGATTGTGAGAAGCGCAGATTGTGGCACGTGTGCCTCCCTAAGTACTGCGAGGGCCGCACCCCAGTAAAGCAGAATCAGTCCTTCTTCCATTTCTACTATCTTTTGTCCATCACTACCTCTTTGGGTAGGGGTAAATAGGCACACACGATTCCACCAATGCCATCCAAGACATTAGGATATTACACTGTCAGTTCTGCACAACAGTTCATAGGTACCGTTACAAATTCAGCGTGCAAGTCTCCTGCCACCACTCGACAGCACATACAGTAGAAAGTTCATTGAAAGATTGCAGGATTTGTGCATCCACATTCATCCACATGAGCACCCATCACCACAAAATGGAGATATGAAAACATTTTCTGTTGTATGTTTACAACTGTGTTATAAGTGCCTCTGTGCACGGTGTCTACCACTGAGCGGCCGTTATGTTCTTTAAAAGCATACCATTTTTTTCCCATTACCTACCATCAAGTGGCACTTCAGAGGTATGTGCTTGCAATGTTTTCATTTACCCATATAATGCATTGTAATATCGCAACAGGAAGTCTCTGCTTTCCTTCCAACAAAGCAACAACATTTTTCCCCTCTAACCCATCTCCTACATAAACTGTAAAAATATGCCACCGAAAGCAGCACTGCATGTAACTCACTTACCAACCTAAAGCAAGTGTCAAAAAGGTGACTGTCTGCACAGCTGTGCCTCTGTCTAGGCTGCACTATTGGAACAAGCTCTTTTTACATCAGCCCGCGTCTACACTACGCCTTCTGGAACGCATCCAGAACAGGAATCCCAGTGGCTGTGAGGAATAAAGTGAAAACCCTCTGCAGTATGCACAAGGCCTTCTGGGCCCTGGGACCTCAATACCTGCAGCTCTCATTTCCGATATATCTCTGTGCTCGAGCCCTTCCTTCTTCCTCCTCCAACTCCTTCAGGATTCAGTCGCTTCTGCAAGCAACCAGTTGGTAGTAAATATTTTTTTCAGCCGGGGGCCTCCCTCTGTTACAGCCTCCCTGCCTTCCGCAAACTTGAGGAGAGCCATCACCGGTTCTGAAAGCACCTCAACGCCTTTCACTTACCGTTGGCTGTTTCTCCTCCTCTCCCTGGCTGACTGCCTTGCGTAAACTGAATCTACACTGGTTACCTTTTTACTCTGTGATGTCAGGCCCATGTCTCCTCCCCCCACCAGGCGAATCCCTGCACTCCCTTTCTAGCAAACTCTGCAATTGGGGACTGTTTGCTGTAACCCCAACAGTGCACTTATCCTTGTACTTGGCACAATCGGCCCATATTTTTACTTATTTTCATTTGTTCTTCTTCCCATGTACTGTAACGCTCCCTCCCTCCACCCATGCACTTGGGCAATCTAAGTCACAATCTAAGTCACAGCTGGCCTAGTAGGATCGTTGTCTCTGTCTCCCTTCTGTTCCCCCTCCCTTGCCTCGTTGCATTTTGCTAAACGTGTGCAGAGGCGCATTACGAATACCATAGCATATAATTGCATATCATATGGTATCATACACACAATGCATTAATAATAGTGGGATGCCTGACAGTTACCTTGTACACTGGAAAGTTTATTTTTTTTTCCGCACTACCCCGCGTACTTCACACTTTTCAAAAAATATTGCTCAAAAACAGCACTAGATGCATGTTATGAACTTCAAAACAAATACATACAGTTCATGAATACATTCAGGATGCCTGCCCATTACCTTGCACACTTCCAGCATAGCCTTCGTACTTCATTGTACAAAGAGACCTTCTGCCACAGTTTTTGCATACACCACAACCACAAACCTTAATGGGCAGTGTCTTTGGCTCCCCAGTTTCATTTCCATGACTCCCATCCTGAAAATGGCTGGATGTGGCATGTCTAATCCTGAAACTACAGCGTAGTCTGTGGAGTTTTCGTGCTAGGAAGGGGCAGGCGGGGGGTGTGTGAAAAAGGGTAGGGGTTTGGGTCTGTAGTGCTGTGCCTGAATAGATAGGTATTTCTTTTTTTTCTTGTTTTCCCTGTTTTTGTTATGTACGTGCTTGCATGCATTTTTTTGATCTCTTTCACTGAGTTTCTGTTTTCGTCTCCTCCTGACATTTCTACCGACTGAAGGCCAACGCTTCCCTTAGATGACAATGGAGGTAGAAAAATGCCATTTTCTTGGAACCACTGGAAATCTTGCTCGTTAATGCTGTCATATTCGGAGCAAAACATCCTAGCACTGCACATAAAGTCACACATGCTTGTGTTTATGAAACACCTCCCGACCTCTGGGTGTGGACAAATTACACTGGCATTGTCCCATGTACCTCTTGGCTGTATGGATGAGAAAATCACCTTGGCAGTGGGAAAATCTGCCTCACTGCTGCCATCAACTTCTTCAACTTCTTGAGCTGACGGAACAAACGTGACCACGACATGGACCCAAAATGTAGTGCTCCATAATGCACAACCACAACCTCCACAGTACCGACAGAGGCCACACATGTACAAAGGAGAACCATGGCACCGAAACCCCACTCATAGACTGTGCCCCAAAAAAAAAACCTCCATGCCTTCCAACTGAAAGTTAGTAGCAAAGCCGCTTTCCACGGCATACCTGTGCCGATCTTGCACAAAGGTATCACCCACGATCAGTGCTCTGTGTCTGTCCATCTCTGCCAACCTCAATGAATCGAGGTTTGGGGAAAAATGTCACCACCCCTTCCTCTGAATCACACCCTCACCACCTGATTGGATAATCCCCACAGTTCCATTTGCAAAGGCATCATGATGAGAAGGGCAGAATGTACCATGTGTGCCTTCCCAGCTAGAGCGAGGGCCACATCCAGTAAAGCAGAGGTAGTCCACTATTGTATTTGCAACACTCCTGCATTACTTAGTATGAAATAGTCACACAGACATGTAGCATTCACATCCAAAACCTCCACATCGAACACTATCATTTATGTGCAGCACTGCACATGTACCGTTACACACTCACAGTACACGTCTTGTGTCATGTGAAAGCAACTCCAGTTAACAGTTCCCCAAACCTATCCACGCTTTCAGCGTCCACCCTGAGCTGCACCCAGCACCACTAATTGCAGGTAGCAATATTTTCTATCCTCCCAGCACTTCACCAACTGCAATGATGCAATACTTCAAAGTGCAGTACAGAAGATAGTAATCTGCACAATGCACACTACCCAAGCACATACACTATGCAGTTGAACCCTATGCACTGGTATACACACAGTTTCTCACCACAGCACTCAGTAGACACACTGCAGAACTGTTCACTCATAGGCTCCTTCCATGCACTGGAAAATGTACGATGTGCTAACAAGGATCACGCCCATGGAATCAACAATGCATGCACAACTCACAAACCACACATGAAACGAAACAATCTGAAGAGTAGTTGCAAGCAACCCACATAGCTGCCTATGTAAGGCCTCCAGCCATGCATCCAAGACGCTAGGTCCTCACCACACAGAGCACACCCTAGTACACCCCAAGTTTTACTGCTCATGTCATGTGCAATGCGCTCCCTATCTGCAATGGGCCTGCCAATTTTCACCCTGGCCACATCTTTGCATGCATGGCTCCATGACGTTGTGGTGGCTGTGCTGAACAGTATGTGAGTGGCTGTGTATATTGTCCATATTGGAACTTTGTGATGCTTATGACTTCCTTTCATGCCACAATATGTTAAAACACTTCCTCAAGCAAGAGTCTTGTAAAGGGCATCCCATAGCAAACGGAAATGGTAACATATGGCTCCCTAATGTGCAACAAGTGCTATGACCTACACCATGAGCTGCTGAACGTATATCACCTCACTTTGGTTGTTGCACCAAGTGTAACATGTCCTCTGCACCCATTCTTCAAAGGTAACCATCCTCGGAGAGATGCAGAGTTCACCCTGTATGGCTGCATTATATTGTGCTGGCTGTCGTCAAGGGCTAGGCTGTTTGGTGCATGGCCAATGGCCTACGGCCTTTGGCCATGTACCCAATAGTCTAGGCCTTACCCACACCCAGCACAACATAATGGCATTATGAATGGGAACATTGGCCACATAGCTCAATCCACAAATGTAACATAGGAGGGGTGGTATGAAGGGCAACCCATACCAAACGCAAATAGTGACATGTGGCTCCCTAATGTGCAAGATGTACAATAATCTACACCATATGGTACTGTACGCATATCAGGTCACTTGTGCTGTTCTACCATGTCTACAATGCCCTGCAGAACCATTGTTTGCACGTCACCACCCTCGGAGACAGCATACTTAAAAAGGGATGCCTGCATTATGGTGCCGTGGCAATGGTGCAGGTCAAGGCTCTTTGGTGCCTGGACTACAGCCCATGGCCGTTCACCATGCACCCAACAGTGAAACCCTTGGCCACACCCAGCACAACATAACAGAGTCATGTAGGTGAAGAAACGGCCAGGTACATGCACTTCACCCCTAGCCACTTCTAAGCATCCAGTACTTCACCACTGCACCCAGGGGACACACTAGAGGACTCATCACTCCATCAGGTTGAGGCATGGACAAAGCACTATACGATGTGCAACCAATCCCCACAACCATGAAACCAACATTGTATGGAAATGAGCACAAACCACACACCGAAGGCAACAATGTGAAACCTACTTCACCCCACGGCACATACTTGTCAATGCAAGGTACCATGCATGCATCGAAGGGGCTACGGGCTTAGCACATGCAACACACTCTACTGCACTGTACGTGCCAAGTTTTATGTGGTCTTCATTGTACTCCCCTTCTGCCATTGCTCTACCATCACTGACCACAGCAAGAGGTCACTGCACCAGCTATCGTGCCGTAACACAGGTTAACTGCTGTTCCCACCACAATGTAGTCGCCTGTGGAGACACCCCCGATTTGGTGCAATATGCACAGATACTACAGGCACACAAACATCTTCTTCCAACTATTGATGTATATGAAATGAACCACTTCTCACTCCCCCACCCTTTCCAACCCCTCTTCACACCACCCCATGATGCATTACAAGTTTTGCAATGCACTCTCCTTTTGAAATTGAGCTGCCACCAGTCAGCATGGTAAGAGGTTGCAGCAGGACCTATCGTACCGTCACAAAGGCCGCGTGCATGCAGCACACATGGGAGGCAGCTGTGCAGAGACCCACAAATTGGCGCTGTACACAAGGACACTGCAGGCACATCAACGTCTTCGTCCACCTATTGACATATCTCGAATGTTTCACTTCTCACTCCCCCACCCTTTCCATCCCTTCTTCCCACCACCACATGGCGTAATATATGTATTGAAATGCACTCCCCATTTGCTATTAGGTACCACCACGCACCACGGTAACAGGTCGCGGCACGAGTTATCGTGCCTTAAACCAGGCTGCCTGCATTCAGCACACATGGTTGGGGGCCTGTGCAGGGACCGGCGAATTGGCGCAGTACCCGCGGATACTGCAGACACACCACCATCTTCGTCCACCTAATATTCATATATCTGTTGTGAACCACTTCTCTCTCCCCCACCCTTTCCATCCCCTCTTCCCACCACCACATGCCGTACATTATGTTTGCCAGTCCCTTTCGCTGGCGCACTGTCCTCCGATACACCATGGCGGCATTTCCCAAAAAATTTGACACACAGCACATTCTCTCCATCCAACCACCGGCCGCGTCCAAAGTTTAGCGGCAGAACGGCGTACTGCAAGCCAATGAGCCTTCTGCTGCTGAGCAAACAGGGAAACCATGGAGCCAGAAATCACTAATTTCAGTTAGATGCAACAAAAGTACTGGTCGGATTTCCACCAAACACATGAAAGCATGCTTTCTGACAAAAGCCCCTGTCCTGCCGCTAATTTGGTGCAAATGCATCCAGCTGTTCGGCCAGTGGTTTTAGTCTATGGAAAAAAATACATTTTAAGGACCCCCCCTATAACTTTGCCCCCTCTGCACAAAACATCATCAAACTTCCTGAAACAATTCAGAGCAGGCCATATACTTTTTTTGCAAAGTTTGGTGAAGATTCCTCCAAGGGGAGCAAAGTTTGAAGCTGCTGATAAAGTGGTCTTCCTACGAGTTTAACAACTTAACCATAACTACACCGCTGCTATTGTGAGGGTGAAACGCGTTGTGTGCGGGTCGTGCTCACGGGCGTCCTGCCTCTGTTGTTACTGCTGCCTTTCCGGCCTTGTCTTTTATCTGTACTTTTTTTGTGTATTTAACATTACATTTTTGACCTGTCTTTTGCTGTGAGCTGCGCTATTTTTATTTACATTGGTTCTCCATTTGGTCTGCGGAGAGTGCGGTTCCCCTTTTCCTCTTTGTTTTTTCGAGAATGCAGTATTGGAAATGTTTTAAGAACAAATGAATTTATAAACCTTAAAATGACTTTATCTTATGCACATCATTTGCTACGCCTATATAGTTGAGGTTTGAAGTGAGACACAAATGTTTAACTGCTCTTGAAACACATCATCTCTATGGTCATCTTCCTTTGATTTATTTTGCGGCAAGTGAAACATTTTTTTCAGCCTAGAGGCAGCAATCAGAGCGAATGCATTTTTTTCACCTAGCAAAGTGATGGACAGATGCAGACAAGATCATAACTGAACTGATGAACGTGTCTCTCAAACACTGTACCAACATCTTCTAAAGTTAAGCAATCTGCACAGGAACTCCACCTGGACACTGACATTTTGCCTGGCTTTACTCTTGTTGAAGGGGTGCTGGCACGTGAGTGACCGTCCCGTTGTTGTCCTTTAGTGTTGGGTTCCCCAATGCCCCACTAATAGAACTGCCAACTGTAAGAGGTAAATCCCAATTATGTTCCCACATGAGTTTAAGACTCAGTGGGCCTCATTACAAGAGTGGCGGAATGGGTTAACGGGTGCCGCAAAAGGATGCGGACCCATTAACACCATTCCGCCACCCATGGGGGCTGAAATGGGAATGGGGAAGGTCCAGGCCCGGGTTCCTGGAGAGAGGAATTACCGGGCCCTTCCGAACTTGGAATCACCCGGTAATTCCCCATTCTGGAACCAGGACCCGATATTGGCGGCAAAATCGTAATGAGGCCCAGTGAGTTGGGGGCCTTGCACATTGTTGTGTATCGATGATCCCATTCTGGTGGTGTGTCAGAAAAGAAAAGGGCTATACAAAGCTGAACAAGGCCCTGTGTATAGTTTCTGGTATCCCCGACCTAGAGAAGCACATCAGGGCTAGAGCTGTCAGAGCCATGTGCCAAGCATACCCCCAAACCTCGAAGATTGCCCATTTTGTGCTGGAGTAGGTTATCCAGTTGTGTTTTACAATTTGAATTTTTGGTCTTGTCCTGAATTTGAAATGGGAAAATCCAAACGTGTTAACATACTCACTCATGGAATGGGACAACATGAAAAATATGTACCATTAAGAATGGCACAGACTTGTGCTTGCCCGCCTGCTGAACTAGTTAGCTGCCTCCAACACTTGGCTTTTTGGCTGTTATCCTTCCACACACCCAAGCCACCGAGCCTACTGTGCCAGTGCTTCTGTTTATGAATACACCTGAGCAGCATCAGAATCATGCTGTCTGACTGGAACAGCATGTGGATATGACCAGCATGAACGCCCATCATTGTCTCCTTCAGGCCCTTTGTTATTCATGAACATGAACAAGGATTACTGATAGCTCGACACGTTCTTGAAAAACTATGAACCGACCCTCGATGTAGAGGCACGAGGTCTGTTCAAAGTTATTGTTACTTATCATGTGGAAATGACAAACTGACAGTTACAATGAAATAAGAAAATACCAAACAGCACATCATGATCAAAATGAGTGTTAGATAATAAGTTCTGGTGCTTAGAAAAAAGTCCCAGGGTTTATCCCTGGCAAACACCCCAGCACATTAAGCATTGTGCTTACTTCCTGATATGCAAGGGACAGTCATCTCAGTTATTGTAAGGTCCTCCTTAAATACTTCAACTACACCCTCACCTCTTTTCTCCTTCCGAGTGAGCAATAAAACTTTACAATGGAGGGAACTGTGTCAGCAACGAGAGAGATATTGGTCTCAGAAATCAATACAATGCCTGAGAACTCCTCCAAAATCTAGTCGTGAATAGCCATACTGTTCCAAGCCTTGACCTTGCACTAAGCAGAGAATGTATGCTTCAAGCACAGATTCGAAAGACATAATCAACATGGTTTCTATCTTTCTCCTTTCTGTTTTTCTGCTGCATATCATTTTAGGTTTTGGCTTCCAGTGGAGTCAAAAAAAGCTACTAGTATGGATAGTGATAGATGAAAACTATGCATGAATACACATTTGACTTAGAGGTGTGTCACATGACAATGGGCCTCATTATAACTTAGATGGTCCGGAAATAAGGGTGGTGGTAAAATGAATACAACCAAGTCCCTCTCCTAAATCAAACACATTGCTATTTCCAGGTGCCCAAGCTAATGGAATGCATATCCCGTAGGGAGGAGCAAAGCTCTATGTATTCTATGAAATACATAGATGCTGTGTGAGCACTGGGAGTTAGGAAGTTATGCACGGATGTGGCAAAGGAGACAAGCTAGTTGGGGCACGGAGCTTGGAGACGGAAGGAGACTAAAGCAATCCACAGCCTGGAGAAAGGGGCAAGACAGAGGAAAGTCTACAAGGGGGTAGTTTGGAGAGCATATTCCAGAGATTTCCAGAGGTGTTGAGAAAGAGTTGGACAAATAACTTGAGAAGAAAGATGTTCCCTTTGCTGAGAAGGAGGTGAGCAGAAGTTGGGATAATGCGGTTGAAAGGAGTAGGGGAAGGTTGGGGGACATCAATGAGGTTGGTAGAAGTTATGCGAAGGAGGTGGAAGGAAAGTATGGCAATGAGATCAGGGGAGATGCAAGGAATATAAGACAAGAGATGAGCAAGGATGATGAGGATGATGATGATGATTAGAGACTTTGAAAGTGTTGTGAGGCAGAAGTAAAGAGATGGAGAACTCGGGTGGATTCAGGATGGAAAATCAGGAGACAGCTGGGAATCAAAGAAAACAATGGAGGAGGTGGAATGAAAATAGACAGAAGGAATGACACAAATGAGAATTAAGGAGGAAGTGAAAGGAGAATGGAGAAGGGAAGTTTCTAACAAGAAGTGATACCCCGGTAGGAATTAAAATGAGGGTGATAGTTAAAACGTAGAGGGAGTTGTTTTTCTTGCCAACAGAACCAGTACCCTTAAGCAGAGAAGTGATGAACACAACGGTGTCGAGGCTAGACTTGTAAATCCCTGTAGGAATTTCTAGGGATTATCCAGCCATATCAAACCCCAACTCTAGTCTACCGAAAAACAGCTTGGCGTTCTGGTGCATGTGGTTCTGCATGACCTTGAGGAATATCCTCCTCAATAGCCAGGAGGAGAAGCAGATGACCAGCATCTCTTGAGTCAGGAGACATGAAAGAAGCTTTAAACGTTTAAAAGCACAAAACTGTGAGTGCCTGTGAAACTATTGTTTCCTCCTGGAACTGGACATGGGTATAAGAAAGCAACATATTGACTGTGCATTTCAAGGAGACACTCCCCAGAGGACCATATTATGTGGTTCACAAAGAGATTTTATCCTGTCAAACGTATTTGACTTTATTTAGCAGAACTTGCGCTCTGAAACACTTGTGTGTTGGCGCAATATAAATAAAATATCATATCATAACTCAGGGAGTAATGTTCCTATGGGTGTTGTGAAATGTTACAGTTTGAGAAATAAGAGAAAACATTCCACTACTCTCGCTGAGCAATGTTCTTATATCGTTGTTCAAACCTATAAATAACACAAACAATCCTTACTTGAAGCATAAAGTTGTTGCCTGTTATTGATCCCACTAAGCTTCGTGACATGCAACATTCCCTCCTTTTCTTTGTTTCTGGTAAGACATAGTGAAGCTTAACCAACATTGGCTAGTGGACCAAACCAAATACAGACTGTGGTATTCATTGTTCCCATAGGATACTATGTGAGTCACCAGCAGTGAATGATGGTGTAATTCCGGCTCTCGTGGGTTTGAGGGGACATAGTTCAGTTTGACTGGCCAATCAGAGGTACCAATTATCCTGACAAGATTGGGTGTACTCTGGGAAGAGCAGTGACACTAGATGAGGACTAGATCATGTTCACTTTTACTTTGTGTTTTCTCTTAAGCTGTAGGAGAATCAATTTACAGAGCAGCCCATAGCTCCTGTTTTAGTTGAGTTGTGATAGTTATTGGAATGTGGTGACCTTTCTTGTTAGTGCACTGGGTTCAAGTATTGTATTGGTATCTGTTTACCCCGTTTGACTGTTTGCATGTTTATCATACCTCTTTTGTCATATTCCCTTTGCACACATACTAAGCCTCCAAGAGTCCCCCACAAAACACATTTTACCTGTCTTTTGACTGTTCCTTTTCTCGTTTGTGTCAGAAAACAAATCATGCTCTCAGCACTAGCCACTGGCGAGTGATAATGGACTCTTGGGAAGAATTAAATGGTGTTTTGTGTGCATGTGAAATGAGGAGATGAGGGTCTTTCTATGCATGGCTAGTAGTTTGCAACTTGAAGCTGTTACCCTGTTTCTGACACCCCAACACATTTCATTAAGGGAAAAAAGAGCCATGTCCCTTTGTGTATGCCTAATCCATTTTGGCTAATCCTGTTTGGTCCACTCAACCTCAGATTCCGTGCATTCCTAGTGTTTCCCTAAAATTAATTTTTTATCCTCCCAAAACAAAACTCCATCCTCTGCTCTGACAGACCTGTCAACCATGGAGGTGGAGTCGCCATCATCTCCAAAACCTCCCTTCCCCTTCCCCCCTCGCTGGGCACAAAATCCTACTCACTAAAATCAATCCCAACCCTTAAAGTACTACTGACGTTCTACTCATATACCGTCAGCCCAACAGCTCAGACACCCCAGACTCCGACATACTTCTCCTCATTGCACCACTCCTAAAACTCAATACCAAATGCCTGCTTCTAGGTGGCTTCAATTTCACATTTCCTGACCATTCCAATCACCTGGCCTCCGCACTCACCTCAACCCTCCAAGAGATGAACTTCATGCAAGGCATCCAAACCCCCACTCACATCAAAGGCTGCACGCTCGACTGGATCCTATCCCTCAACACCCCCAGCAAAATCCTAGCCATTGACCCTGGACAGACCACTCCCTGATTCTATTCACCCTACACCTCAGCATCACCACAGAAAAACTGACACCCACCCGCCAACCAATCACAGCTAGGCACACCAAAAAACCACAAAGGAACTTCTAGAACCTACCATCCTTGCCTCCCTCGCAACATGCCATGACAACAACAACCCTGAGGCCATCCTCTTAGCATATAACACCGCCTTGAGCCACACCCTGGATCTCCATGCCCCTCTCAAAACAACCACTTGGAAAAAAGATCACCAACATAACTGGTTCACCAAAGTCCTAGCTAATCTCCTCAAAGCCAGGCATGCTAAAGAACACATTTGGCACAAAAACCCCTCTCCCACAATAAAGATGCCTTCAACATCTGCGCCGCCTCCCACAAACTGGCCATCATCAACACCAAAGGTAGCATCTACACCCGCATCACAGAAGCTTGCTCCAATACCAAAGAGTTATTCAAAATTCTCAAAGAACTGGGAACCCTGGTTCCAGCCGTCTCAACCTTTCCCAAGGACAAAGTCTGGTGCACCGTGGTACAATCTACCCTAGCCAACAAAATCCAGAACCTCAGTTCCAAGTCCAACCTGCCCACCTTACATCCTCCCTCACCACCCCCACCATTCCCCTCTTCCAATTCACCCCGTCACTGGCAACCTTTGTCCTGCACACATCATCAAACTCTGTGCTGAGCCCCTGGCTCCTACCATCGCAAAATGTATCAATGACTCCTTCAGCACCTGCACCATACCCAGCTCCATCAAAGAAGCCTGGGTCAAACCTCTGCTGAATAAAACCTCTCTCGATACCACTCTACCTACCAACTACCGCTTCATCACCACAGTCCCTTTCCACCTGAAAATTCTCGACCGCACTGCCTATCTACAACTCCAAACCCACCTTGAGACCCACTGCCTTCTTGCCCTATGCCAATCTGGCTTTAGACTAGACACAGCACGGAATCCGCCCTCCTCGACCTCAAGATACAACTTGATCACATTTGTGACAAGGGATACATCCTCATTGTCATGCTACTCGACCTATCAGCGGCATGCAATCTCGTAGACCATCCCTTGCCACCACCTCCTTCAATTTTCTTCCTAGAAGCGGCCAAATGGGTCAAATCCTTCCTGAGCAACCAAACCTCTAGGTTCTTCGCCGGCACAGAAGCAGAAGATCCTATCCCAATGCCCTATGGGGTCCCACAGGGCTCCTGCATCTCCCCCACACTCTATAACACGTACACCAAGGACCTGTTTGATCGCCTCAATAGATTAAATATCTGCTACACAAATTTTGCAGATGACACCCAATTTCTCCTCAAAGTCTCTGGCTCTTATGAACTTCAGTGCGAAAACATCAACCACATCTGCAACCTCATACATGCCTGGATGTCTTACCACCACCTCTGCCTAAATGATGATAAAACTGAGCTACTCATTGCCGGCTCCCCTCACCATCTGAAACCCCTTGACTCTTCCTACTCCTCCATCATCATCAACGGGAACAGTATCCTTGTCTCTCCCCATGTCAAAACACTAATAGTCTACCTAGATGCTGAACTCAACCTGAACAAACATGTGAAGGCATTGGCCTCATCTGCAACATATTCCACCAAACTCCTCAATTTCTCTAGAAAATTCCTCAACCATAGCAACTGCCTCACTCCAGCCAAAGAAGCCATTGGCAGCACACTTGACTCCTGCAATGCCATCCTAGCAGGGACCTCCACCAAAAACCTTAATAAACTACAACTCACACAGAACAATGCCCTTAGAGCAGTTTGGTGCCTCATGCGCTCAGAGCACATCTCCCAAATCAGACGTGAAGTTCATTAGCTTCCCATCAAAGCACGCATTGAAATTAAAATACTATCCACCCCGCCGCTGCCTCTTCAATACAGCCCCCCCTATCTCACCCACAGCATCTCCAAAAAAAACAACTTTGGAATCTTACTCTCAACCTCCTCCATCTCACTTATGACCCCTAAATTCACCAGAAAATGATCAGGGGTCTCCTGCTTCACCGTCATCGCCCCCACATTATGGAACAGGCTCCCACCCTCAATCAGGAATGAACCATCCTACCTTGTTGCCTGAGATTGCAGAGTCCTTGTCGAATGGCACAGAAAAAAGAAGAGAGGCAGGACTGACGAACGGTTTGCTACTAACACAGAGGAGGAAGTTAAGGAGATACAGTAATTAGGAATGACAACAACCGAGAGTTTGTCACTCCCTTAAGAGGAGACAGGGGGAAGTTGAGAAGGTAGGGATTATACAGGAATGCCTTAAATCAGAGATGCTGGTAATGAATAAGGAGTATTGGCAGACAATGTTTAAGTGGTAGTAGCTCTGTTGCTCGAAAATCAATTTTATGAATGCTGTTTTTCTCACATTTTTGATAGACTTCAGCCCCCAAAAATGTAGTTTGTTAGTTGGGGATGAGTCAATATTTATTGGTGTAGGGTGGGAGCAGCGGTGGGGAGGGGCAGTGGAGCTGTTTAGCCAGGTCCCACTGCATTCTGGGGTAAAGTAAATTGATCACAAAATTCTATCAAATTAAATGTGACCATTTAAGGTTCGATCAATAGACAGACATCCAATGCAATGCTAGAGAAAGGCATTGATTCGCAGTTGCAGGCACATGGTGGTGACTGTCTTAGCCAACGTTGAGGTTGGGGAGAACATTTTGGTAATGCAGGCAGATGATGGCTGTTTGGAGAAAAAGAAGGAGAGAGTGGAAGTGGGAGAGCTAAAGGAAACAAAAGATCAACAGGCGGAGGAGAAAGTAGTAGTGGAGTAAGAGACTGATGCCTATGCAGCTGTGTTTGTTATTCCAGAAGGTAAAGGCAGGCAAGCGCATCCATTTGTAAGTTCGGGCAATATAAGGGACCTCCCAAAAATGTGCTTGGATGGCACTTGAGCTTGCTGGAAGAAAGGACTGTGAGTGGGCCTTTTAGAAACTGTGATATGACACCTATGCAACACACCAGTGAAAAATGAAAAACCAAGCAAGGGTTCCTATTTGGGAACAAGAGAACTGCACATGCACATGGAATGGACATATGGCCATGCAAGTCCTAATGCCCCATGCCGTGATTCAGTAACCTTCATTCCACATCATTTTCCACTGTTGGGGATGTTAAGGAGAGAGTTACATCTGAGAAGAACACACCTACCTGTCACTAGTCTTGGATATGCCTGCTTACATATCCAACGTTCACTCAGTCCTCTCAGCCTGCCCAAGCACCTTTGACTGCTCTGCACATTGTAGCAGTATCACCATCACCAACAGGACCATGTTACCACACCAGCACCCCGTCGAACACCATGGATTGTTGATTGTGGTATCCCGGTGGATATGGCACTATTTGGGCAGGCATAGTGAAACTGAATGATGATCAGCTGAGGAGTGTGGGGGCAGGCAACTCCACTGCAGAGAAGATACAATGGAGGAGCACACGCTGTGGAAGCATCCTATCCTCTTGTATGTGAATGAAAGGGCATTAGTCAAGTTGGCAGGCTTGGGTGTTACTATCAGTCGGTATGTGGCTCAGTGGACCAATACATCCACTACAGGCGCCTGTGTTTGTCCTCATGGTCACAGGTTCAAATCTGGACAGGTCCACTCAGCCCTTCATCCTTCTGAGGTCGATACAATGGGTACCATTAACTTGGTAACAATACACATCTGTTATTGGTGAACGTGCGATTTACAAATACACCTGTTATGTTATGTTATGTTACTGTCCTCTGGGCAGAGAGGATAGCACCCAAATATTGTGGGTTTACCTCAGCAGTTTGCAAGATGGTCAGAATGATTTCTTGAAGCTATATAATTGCACCATTGCATAAAGAGTTGAAAACTGGTTGCAAAAGTTCAAGGAAGGTTATTTGAGGTAATACAGTCCTGAATGAAATTAGGGTTCCAGATGCTGGCCCACATCATTCTAATCTGTAAACGTAAATTGCTGTGAACCTGCCATAATATTCCAAGGTGGAAGAAAAACATTACTCATGCTCCCACAGCTCTTACATTGCATATTTGCATGTTCATTACAGCATTATTCAATCTTATGTCACGGACATGATAGGTTATTTATAATGCACTTAATACCCAGAGGTTTTAAGCGCGGACCCGGGTATCAAATCTGTGTTGCTCCATGTCGTCTTGCTTCCAAGGCGAGCGCGTTGCTCCTGAGCTATCCTCCCAAGACGAGGAAGGAAGGAAGATCAATATATATGTGCCTGTTGGAGACATATGCAAAATGCTTCAAACCACCACGGAATGCAATGCCAATATTCCATAAGCTAAGTAATGATAAAGCCAAAAAACACATTTTTGAAGAGGAGTTCAGGTGATGTTACTCAACAGTCAGTTAGTCGGGTATGGGACTCTGCCTCAACCTCATAGTTAGTTCTTCACATGTTCTATCGTGTTGTTCTTGAAGGTGTGGGGTCTAGGCTGTGATGTCGAAAGCAACCGTTTAGATGTTCACATGTTGGAAAAGCAGAAGATAGAAGATCATTATTTTTAGAGAAGCTGACAGTGCACCCCAGCAAATCTTTTCATTTATTCTTGTGCTCCCGTGGCTGTCCTTGACTAGAGTATTGCAAAATGCTTATTTAGGCAATTGCCATGTCACACGGAGAACTCAGAAACATTATAGATGGACTACTCTTACGCCTGGTGAAAGGCAGCTCTCTGTCAATTTCTGTGATTTTAAAATCGCAGGAGCAGGAGTCAAGAACAGAATAGAGGAAGACAAAAGCTATCTGCATCCATCACTAATCACTCACCCGCGTGGCAGTCATTTAATGGTGTTAGGTCACAACAACATCACACATTTCTGGGTTGGCAGCATGGACTGGTGGGGTGCCATTGTGACTGGCTACTTGTAAGAAGGCTAAAGTAGAGGTCTTCTGGGTTTATACCAGTCCTGTTCAGGGTGTCACAACGCATGGCACAGCGAAGATCTAGAACACGATTCTGTTTGAGACTTCCCCAACACACAGTTTTGAGTGAAGGTGGTGTGATGCTACTATACCTGCCCTTTAGTATGAACACATTCACACTTTGGACATTCCTGCAGGGGTAAGAAGATAAATACGCCATATTTTATACATATATCCAATGAAAATCAGCTGCTATATGGCCAAAGGTTTGATTTTCCTCTGGGCCAAGTCATGCGTCATACCCTTGCAAGGTTTGGAAATCGAGTACACAGGTGCACTGAAACTGGATTCCCAGTAATATCAGTGCTAAACATTAGCATATGTTTTAAAATGTATTATTATTATTATTACTATTTTTATTATTATTACTCTCTTCTGGACATGAAGGCGCTGGTGGTGGAGTTGGTACTTTGGCAGCCACATACTGACTTGTTGCATCTTCAGATTTGACAGGCTGTTTTGTTAAGAGCCTATACCAAGTAAAGGAAAGCTTTGATCTTCTTTCCTCTCGTTGTAATTGGGGCACTAGCCTCCTTCTTCCTCATCTTCACTGATTTTCAAAATCCTGTTTATTCACAACTTCACAAGCAAAACAATGTGGTTTCATGATTAAAAGAGGCTGCGTTCAGTTATAGACAATGAGTATAATCTCTTGTGGTCAACCACGAATTATGAGACATGGGGCCTCATTACGACCTCGGCAGTAGCCATGCTGCTATTGGCGGCATGGCTGCCGCCGAAATCGCGTCCGGGTCCACAGAATGAGGAATTACCGGGTCATTCCGAGTTCGGAAGGCCAGGTAATTCCTCCCTCCAGGGACCCGGACCCGGTCCTTCCCCATTCCCATTTCAGCCCCTATAGGGCTGAATGGCGATGAGAGAGGGAGCAAACAACGGGCCATTACGAGTTGGCCCGTTGTTTTCTCCCTCTTCCCTTCGCGGGACCCGGTAAGCACACCTGGTTTGACCAGGCGTTGCTTCCTGGGTCCCATGAGGGGACCTCATAATGAGGCAGTACGGGGTAAACGGCACCGGCACCTTTTACGGTGCCGTCAACCCTGTACCGCCAGGGTCGTAATGAGGCCCATGTTCTCTGAAATGGCACTTGGTCTGGCCACTGTACGATGATGAAACCACGTAAAGACACTGAATATGATCCCCACCTGACTACCCAAAACTGGAAGGCTTGTTTCTCTTTAACTAGCATCTGCCTACCACGTATTAAAAGACGTGTTCTCTGCAGCTAGTATTTGGTCTCCTCGCATACATCTTTTCATAATGTTCTCACTGTCACTCAACTACATCCAAGTGTAGACTAAAGACATATGGTGACCCAGGCTACCAGCGACTTGTATTCAGATGCTCCGGGTTGTGCTCTGGATTGCGTAGAAATAGCCTTACTAAGGATTAGTTGAAGGTAGTGTGTTATTCTTTTTCTATATGTGACCCTTCTGCATGTACTGCAACTTAGTTGCAAATACTCGCTTCTGCTGGCAAAGTAATGCATATATTTGAATATGTTCAGCATTGACAGAAGAGCAGTGTTTGCCTACTGTGTGTATAAAGTGTGTGCCGTAACAGTTCTGTGTTAACTAGCTTAGGGCCTAATTCACTGAAGCGTTTTATAAAAATTCAGTGAATTAGACCTTAATGGTTATTTATTTGCATTCTTAAAGGGCTCCTACAGCCCGCTTGCATCGAGGCGCTGTTACAGGAATTGTGTGCACAAAAAGCTTTTCAAATCTGACATCATGTGTTGTGTAAGACATCATCTGTTTCCTGTCCCCCTCCAGTTTCATATAATGAGCAATAGTTTATTTATTTATTTATTTTTGGTGTAATTGTTCTTTTTTGTCTTCATAGCGCTTAAATACCCAGAGGTTTCTAAGTGCAGATCCGGTGATCGAACCTGTGTTCTTTCATGTCATCTTGTTTTCAAGGGAACATGTTGCAGCTGAGCTATCCACCTGGGACAGCTGGTTGTTATCACTTGTAATGATGTACAAATAATTGCATTCAATTCGACCTGGGGTTGCTAGGCTCAGCACCACTGTTCCTGTGGTTAAATAAATAGAGGTCTGAAACAATTTGTATCTATGTATGGATCGCTGCAAAAAAAAAAAAAATGTCCGTGGTCCAATGACCCTTAGAAGCTCGCAATGCAAGTCCCAGAGACTCACCCAGAGTACTGCATGCTCAGCATATGGGTCAACGTGTTTATACATTCACTAGAACATATCATTATGTCATGCATATAGGTAGAAGGCTGAATGGTATACAAACATTCACAATAATGATGATTCAACTTTTCTGAACAAATAAACATAAAACGCAAGGAGAACAGATGTATGAAGCTGATGCATTTCATCAGGGATGAATCTACATGCCAAAGTAGGAAAACCAGAAGAAAGCACAACAACATTAAAAAAATGTTGATGTGTGGTTTAACCCACAGCTGTCACACTTCAAAAACAAATCATGACAGGGTCATAAAAGACCGTGTCTTAATTTTCGCCTCCCCCTGCGCCTCTTTCAATAGGCATGGCGAAGTGTGGCTAATTTCAGGGCATTTGAAAGCACATCCTGTTTTTTTGAATTTGGGATTCACTTTTAAATGCCCTGAAATGTCCCCTTATTTGCCCAAGAGCAGAAAGGGGTGAAAAGGGCATCTGAAGGAGTAGATTTAAGAAGCAACGATTCAGATTCAGATGCACTTCCTGAATTTATTTTTGGTGCAAATGAGGAGATGTGCTAGCTCTAGCGCATCTCCTCACTTGCACAAAAAGCTTTTCAAATCTGACATCATGTGTTGTGTAAGACATTGGGCCTCATTACACGGTAAGAGGTAACCATGCCGCTGCTAGCGGCATGGCTATTCCGTTACCGCATACCGGGTCCGGGTAGGCGGTATGGGGACTTACCGGGTCATTCCGACCCTGGAGGACCCGGTAAGTCCCCATTCCAAATACCATTCCCCATTCCCATTTGAGCCCCCATAGGGCTCAATGGGAATTGGGAAGGAGCTAATAACGGTACCGCAAAATGCGGTACTGTTATTAGCTCTGAAGTCCCTCAGCGGGTCCCGTCCTTAACGCCTGGTCAGACCAGGCATTATTGACGGGACCTGCTGAGGGACCTCGTAGTAGGGCGCTAAGGAATTACTGGCACCGTTGACCTTACCGGTGCCGGTAATCCCTTAGCGCCTACCGTGTAATGAGGCCCTATGTCTGTTTCCTGTCCCCCTCCAGTTTCATATAATGAGCAATGGTTCTATCGGTCATTGTCCAGGGTAAAACCAGAGCATTTTGCAGGTGATTCTTTTTTGGTGAATTTGATCATCTATATCATAACAGTTCTCTTCCCTTTCTTTTCCAGCATGTTCTTTAGTGGCTTAAAATATGCATCATGCTGCTAACCCTTCCACTTTGTCTAGTAAAGAAAACGAAAATAAAACTACATATTTTTCCTTAAAGTTTCTTTCATGTTTAGTAAAATGTTTTTAAGATGCTGCATCTGGGGAAAAGAAAAAAAAACACTTGCCACTTATTTGGAAATGGAAACATTCAAACAACAACTATGTTCAGACACACTTATTTGTCATGGATGTTAAGTCACATGTTCTAAAACAAACTTCATTATTCATGCAACAGTGATGGGGCAGGTTCAGGATAAAACTGAATAGGTAGAGCTTGCACAGTCCAAATTTGTGATCAACCTTGAATCTTGTAGGGAGAAGTAGAGACAGTAGGAGGTCGATAGGGCAATTCAGGCAGTGGTAGAACATTGTAATTTGCTTCTTTTGAGCGACAAGTAGAACGTTAAAAAAGCATTTGGTTGCATTTCAGGTAGAACATTGATGTCAGAGCAGCCATCCTTTTGAGATTAGTAGATGAGAGAATCCCATTGGCCACAAACATACTTGTGACATTTACTGACAGTGAGGAGAAAAACACACACTCGTTTGGAGGCAGGCAGGAGATTACATGCGTGGCGGCTTTTTAGTGACTCCTTTTTGCGAGAAGCCAAAATGTTAGATACAAAGAGATAATCGTTTTTGGAACACAGCAGATCCTCCTATTCAACACTTGTAGGTAAGTGTGTCAGCTATGTGTGTTGGACAGGGAAAATGTTAGTTGGAAAGAAAACATTCTGTGGCAATAAGCCACGAGACAGCGGGCCAACACTACCCCAGCTAATGCCCCCGGGCTGTAGTTACAGCATAGTGAGGGCCTTAACGAAGCCCTGAGGGCATTACCGTGTGCGGTATTGGGCTGCCGTCGAGAGGCGTATAGCCATTAGTACCCTGGCCCGTTAGACCAGGGTACTAATAGCATTTATTCTGTTCCGAAACACTGCCGCGTTTCGCAACAGAAAAAAAAAACAAACAAAAAAAAAGTCAAATAAAATGGCCGCCAGGAAAGGGAAAACATAGTCTGTTCTTTCCATGGTGGCCATCTGGAGCGGACGTGCTGGCTAACAGAAGTGTTCCCAGCGCATTCGCTCCCGGGAAAAGAAGAAAAAAGAAGGTAAGTAGGGTTGGGAGGGTGTAGAGGGGATAGTTTGGAGGGGTGTGGAGGGAAAAAAGAAAAAACCTACCTGAGTCCCCGGCGGGGGACGAAGGCAGTCTCAAGCCTTTCGGAAGGCTCGGAGCAGGGACTGCCACATTTTGGGCCTCTTCATTGGCAATGGGGCTGCCACTACCCGCCACCAGGAACAAACGCAGGCACATAGGTGCGTCCATGGGATTACACCGTGGTATGGCTCGAAATCAAGCCAATCACGTTACTTGTATCCCATGGACACACCCACAGCGGGAACTAATTTGGAATATATAAAGCAAAATACTAGTTTCATAGACAAGTTACTAGAATTGGTTGAACTCAAGAGAGTAGCAGTATTGGTTAAGGGGATGGGATAATATTCATAGGCATAACTGAATGGCACATCATTCAGTTAGACCAAATAGTAGTTGTGAAAAGAAAATAATTGTTAGGAATGACAAGACTGAATTTGGGGCTTAAACGTAGCATGCCAATATGTGTTTAGGAGAAAACCACATAGATGTGAAGGGACTTTCTTGGAATTGCTTGGTGATAGGAGATTACATTAAGAGGTTGTAATTGAAGGTGGCAACATTTTCTGGCAGAATAGAAAACGTACAAGCTGCACAATCAAACTATTGTTTGTGGGCAGGATTGTATATTCAGTGGTTGTAAGTGATTGTTTCAACTTTTTGTGACAGACATGGGCAAATATTAGCTATCAAGACACATTTTAGAACTGCTTTTTGGCAGGTGACTATGTTCTGTGTCTGTAACTGATCACGTATATGATGGACGAGAACGAGGTATCCAGTCATATTAGAGAATACAATTACAGAGAATGCTATAACAGAGACAAAAATAATAAGAAATACATAGATATGGGGTTGGGGTGAGGGGGTAAAAAATGTGGGAATGAGGTTGGGGTTGGTTTAAACACATAGAGAAACAGGGGTTTTGGGAGGACCCTCCTAAAAACATGTTCACGTTTAAAAAACATTCTCTGTTATGTTTTCTCTGTAATCACAAAGCCCCCAAAACACACGCTATTTTGGAAGAAGAATGTTACAATGGTTTCATGGCAGGAGCCTGTATTCAGTGGTTTGAAACAGAGTATACAGTGCACATGCCATCTAACTGTGGCTACTGAGAAGTGACACATGTGACTACCAATCTGCCCAGGGTACATACGCAGGCAGGTGGTATAGAGAGGTATGCAATAGAAGGCATTTTACTTCAATCAAATACGTTGACGTGTGCCTCAGCGATGTCATAAATGTGCGTGGTAAAGTAAAGGCAACTATTTTGCATTCAGTAGTAACACCTTCCCCCACACATAACTCTGGTCTAAAAGAAAAAAGTAGAACCTGGCCAAGTATTGCAGACTGAGTGAAAGTTGCAAATTGTGTCTACAGATGAAGAGCAATAAGAAACAGCTAACATTGCAAAGGAGTAGATTATGAGACAACCCTGCCCACATCCATCAAGGACAGGAGGAGTTTTCACAGCCATGCTAGTGTAATAGAAGATGTCTTTCCCTAAAAAGAAAATTGAAAGCCTGGAATTTGTTTCACACAGGAACAACAACAGCATGTCATCTGTACTCTCTGCTAGAAAACTGTGTGCCATTGAAATGATGGGACCCATTTGGGCACAACATCCTTGTGGTTCTACATGATGCAATACCATGGACTCAGGACTGAGGTGCATCCTGAATACCTGCACTGCAGGCCTTTCCTAACCAGCCAATCACCATGCCATCACAGATTGTACTGCCACCACAGAAACATAGCTTCAGTGCCTGAGCCGTAGTGACTGACTGCTTCTGCCCATAATAAAATGTGATTCCATTAGTGCTTGTGCTATTACTGTTCTGATCTTGAGTCCTTCCCCTGCAATATTATAATCACATATTACATTAATGCACAGAGAGCCAACTCCCAATCGGGCAGAAAGTACTATTGACAATCCATTGACATTTCCCTGTTCGATAAGAGACACAAACATGATATGATATGGCATTTATAACGTGCCAGCACACAAGTGCTGGGAAAAGTGAAGGAGAGAAGTGGCAAGGGGGAGGGAAATACAGTTAACTCACAAGTGCATGAAGCGGGTGGCTCATAAGTGCAGAGAGAAGGGACTGTACTGTTGCAGATACAGACCCTTAAGTGCTGGGGAGACCTGAGGCAGTGCAATGGCAACTGGACATGCAGGAGCCTGGGTCCGAGTTAAGAGCGTGACCAGGTGACCAATTCACAGAGCAGTCAGGTGCATCGGCAGGAGAGAGGGAGAGAGAAAGCAAAAGCAAAAAGGAAGGTCTTGAGTTGCTTCCACAACATGAGATGGTTCTCCTCAAGTTTGAGAGAGGCAGGGAGGCTGTTCCAGAGGGAGGCCCCAGCCGAGGAGATAGATCTGCCCCAACTCTCTGCTTGTTGGAGGTACAGCGGTCCCAGGCCCCAGAAAGCCTTGTGGGCAATGCAGAGGGTCTTACAGTTGCAGCCACAGGGATCCAGTGAAGATATTTCAGAGCTGGAGAGGTATGATCCCTGGGCTTGAGGCCAAGGACAAGTCCTGCTGTCCTGTTCTGTTCTGGATAAGTTATAAAGGTCAAAGAGTAGAGGCATGAAGATTTAGAAAGAGGCTGTTGTAATGGTCCAGCCTAGTGAGGACCAGGGTTCTGAAGACCGTGAGCTTTTGAGGAAAAATTAGAAAAGGAAGTATGCCTCTGAGAAGGTGCAGCTGATAGTTTGACTTCTTAGAGATGTCAGAGATGTAGGGAGAGAAGGCAAGGATGGAGTTGAATATAACACCAAGGTTCTTAACCTCACAGGAAGGTGGGTGGCCAGAGCAAGAGGAAAACAGGGAATTGGTGTCCCAATGAGGAGGATTTCAGTTTTACTGGAATTAAGACAGACATCATTGGTGGCACACCATTCCTGAAATGCAGCTAGACAGTCTGCTATGACAGAAGAGGCAGAGGTGGCTGAGGGGAGCCTGAAAGAGAACTGAGTGTAATCCGCAAAACAGTGACGATTGGAGCAGAAAGTAGCAATGCGGTGGGCAAGAGGTGACAGGTAGTGGTTGAAGAGCCAAGGAGAGAGGTTAAACCCATGGGAAACACCACAAGTAGAGTGAGTGATAGAATAGAGGAAAGACCTCACTTGGACCTCAGAGGGTCGGTCAGTGAGAAAGGAGATCTATCTGGCCAGTGCCTGATCTGTAATACCAAGGTTGTCACACAGACGATTGAGCAGGATGGCATGGCTGACCATGTCAAAAGCAGAGGATTGATCAAGGAGAATGTGGACAGAAGGGAGATTAGAGTCAAGATTGGAGAGCAAGTCTTCACTGGCGTTCAGGAGAGAAGAATTTGTGCTTCTGGCAACTCTGAAGCCAGACGGGTGGTCATGGAGGGAACCAACAGATTCAGTATGTAGATTAAGCTGGGAGATGGCCAGCTTTTCCAAGAGTTTACTCAGTAAAGTAGTGATGGAGATCAGATGATAGTTAGCCAGAGAGGAAAGATCAGCTGGGGGCTTCTTTAGAAGGGGGTACACAAGAGAGTGCTTAAGGGAGAGGGGAGGTTGAAGTGGCAAAGGAGTTATTGCAGAAATCGGCCAAGGCTGGAGCAAGGGTGTCGATGTAGTCCTTGATTGTTCTGGATGAGCAGGAAAGCACCTGCTTTAATGTGACTTTCATAGAACAGACTTGTCTAGAAACATTGCCAGGGTTGAACAGCCGAGAGGAGGAGAAAGAAGGAGGAGAGACAGCCTAAGACAGGACAGGAGTGGTAAAGGAGGAGGTAAATGAGGTTAAGGCCATTGCATGGTTTCTGCATGGGAAAAGAGTGCTGCTAATCAGTGTGTCCTCCCTGCTGGATGAAAAGGATTACCATCACAATTGTTTGGGCTCTCTTTGTCAAACAAGTGATGCAAACTGAGAATTGTGTGTGTTCTCCTGCTACATTGCAGTCAGGATAAGGCCAGTTTGTATGTCTGCTGAAATTCACTTAGCAGCCTAAATTCACCTACCTCGAAAGCACACATGATTTCTTTTTGGTTTAGCATCTGACAAGTTCCTTTACTCAGCATGAGCCAATCGTATATGCTCATGCAAGTATTACTAATTTGATTTCCTACTGAGTTTCAATGTAAGTAATTTCCTCCCATACAAATTACTGTTCTTCTCCACAAACTGCTTTCTGCTACACTCTGAAATTAAAAATATCTATTATTCAATGAAAAAACGTTGTTAAGGGGACGTTATGGTTAAGTTGCACTAATAAAAACCTTTGAAATTCACTGAAAAAAAATTGTTAAAGGGATGTTATGGTGAAGTTGGACTAATAAGAACCTATGAAATTCTAAGAAAAACATTGTTAAAGGGATGTTATGGTTTCAACTAAAACCGAAAAACCTCAGAAATTTGCCAGTTATGGTAAGCTAAACAACCATAACTCGCGCCACCACTGTGCACTGCTAAGACTAACACCAAGGACATCAAAGATGACATCACAAATGCAAAAATATTTATATCGAGATCTATCATCAGTTTGCCAAATTAAGTGTAGATTCGTCAAATGGCACCTCATTTATAAGCCATTACATCATTTTGGGACCCCCTTCTGATTTTGCCCCCTCATGACAGAATCCAACCAAACTTTGTAAACTCATTCAGAATCAGGTGAGAAATATACATGCAGTATTTCATGCAGTTCTATTAAGTGGCGCCAAAGTTATAAGCCATTCAAGAACTGCATTTCACCAACCCTTTAATGCTGAGGTGTCTGCAAACTTTTCAGGACTGTCCGCAGACTTTCGCGGCAAAGATAATTTGATAAGTTTTACAAGTGCAATGTTGTGTTTTTTAATATGTTTTTACCGTGATGTTCGCGGACACCGGCAGATGTCCGTGAATCCAAGATAGCGGGTGTTTTAAAAAATCGATGCACTTGATGCTCTTCATCATCCAATCAGCGAACACGTCGCATGTCTGCGGACATGACACAAGCCGATTAACCAATCGGTGTCCTGTTCGCCGAGCGAGAGGGAAGTGTGTCCGCGGAGCAGACATAGATATCACACATTTTTTTAGACCTACTTTTTAGTCATTTAAAAACAAAAACTACTGGATGGATTTTCACCAAATTTACAAAAGCACGCTTATGGAACCAAGCCGCTGCTCCTGCTGCAAATTTGGGGAAAATCTGTCCAGCCAGTTGGGCTGTACGCATGAGCAAAGTTTTTTCCCCATTCAGGCTAAGGGAAAAAAATACATTTTGGGACCCCACCCATAACTTTGCCCCCCCTGGACCAAACCTCACCAAACTTTGCAGATTGGTGAGGATTCATTCAGGGGGAGCAAAGTTATAAGCCACACAAAAAAGGGCTCTTCCTATGAGATGAGCAACTTAACCATAACTACATGGCCGCTACCACAGACCATGTAGTACTGTTCCTTATGATATGATATGATATGATATGGCATTTTTAACGCGCCTATACACAAGTGTTTCAAGGTGTGACGAGGCGGGGGGGAACAAAGGGAGACAGACAACGATCCTACTAGGCCAGGTGTCATTCAGATCGCGCAAGTGCAAGGGTAGAGGGGAGGGGAAAAGTGCAAAGGGGAGGTGGAAAGGCGAGAGTGCAGTACAGGGTTAAGAGCATACAGGAAAAATAACACGGGCCAGCTAGTGGCAAGTGTGAGATAAGTGCAGAAAAGTGCTGGGAAGGGGGGCTGTAGGGATACAGACACAGTCCCGCGGTGCGAGATAAGTGCAGAAAAGTGCTGGGAAGAGGGGCTGTAGGGATACAGACACAGTTCCGCGGGGCAGGGGGTTGCCAGGGAGGCAGTGCAGGGGAGAGTGGCTGGGCCAAGGACCGAGAGCGGTGAGTGGCCCAGTTGCAGATTTAGTGCAGTTTCAGTAAGTTTAGCAGGGGAGAGGGTGAGAGAAGGCAGAGGCAAAGAGGAATGTTTTGAGGTGCTTCCAGAACCAGAGATGGTTCTCCTTGAGTTTCAGGGAGGCAGGAAGGCTATTCCAGAGGGAGGCCCCTGCAGCGTAGAGAGATCTGCCCCCAACTCGTTGTTTGGAGAAGCGGCTGACCCTGAGGGAGTTGGAGGCAGATGAGCGAAGAGCTCGAGAAGGAAGATATTTAGGAAGAGAGAGTTGAAGGTATTTTGGCCCAAGGCCCCAGAAGGCCTTGTGGACAATGCAGAGGGTTTTGAACTTGATCCTCGAAGTCACTGGGAGCTAGTGTAGTGATTTCAGTCCTGGAGAGATACGGTCGCTGGGCTTGACGCCAAGGACAAGTCTCGCAGTCCTGTTCTGGATGAGTTGCAAAGGGCAGAGAGTAGAGGCGGGCAGATTTAGACAGAGGCTGTTACAGTAGTCCAGCTTAGAGAGAACCAGGGCTCTAGAGACAGTGAGCTTCTGGGGGAAGGAGAGGAAAGGAAGGATACCTCGGAGGAGGTGGAGCTGGTAGCGTGACTTCTTAGAGATGTCGGATATGTGAGGAGAGAAGGAGAGTGTGGAGTCGAAGATGACCCCAAGGTTTTTTGCCTTGCAGGTAGGAGCAGGAAGAGGGCCAAGAGAGTCCGGCCAGAGAGCTGCAGGGAAGGAGGGAGTGGGTGTGCCGATGAGTAGAATCTCAGTCTTACTGGCATTAAGGCAGAGGTCGTTGGCTGCACACCATTCCTGGATAGCAGAAAGACAGTCAGAGATGAGGGAAGGAGAAGAGGAGGCCTAGGGTAGCCTGAAAATGAGCTGGCTATCATCCGCATAGCACTGAAAGTAGGTGCAGAGAGCGGCGATGTGGTGGGCCAGGAGTGCCAGATACTGGTTAAACAGCCAAGGAGAGAAGTTAGATCTCTGGGGACACCATAGGTAGAGAAAAAGATGTCGGAGAGGAAAGACCCCAGTTGGACCTGGGAGGGTCGATTGGAGAGGAAAGAGGACAGCCACGCCAGAGCCTGACCAGTGATACCAAGGTTATCACAGAGACGGTTGAGCAGGATGGTATGGTTGACGGTGTCAAAGGCAGAAGAGAGATCAAGCAAAATGAGAACACATGGAGTGTTAGAGTCAAGATTCGAGAGCAGGTCCTCACAGATGTTCAGGAGAGCAGTTTCTGTGCACACTGATGGTCATGAAGACTACCAACAGATTCAGCGTGGAGATTAAGCTGGGATATGACCAGTTTCTCCAGGAGCTTGCCCAGGAAGGGAGTGATAGAGATTGGGCGATAGTTAGCAGGGCAAGAGGGTTCAGAGGAGGGTTTCTTAAGAAGGGGTTGCACAAGGGAGTGCTTGAGAGGGGATGGGAAGACTCCAGAGGCGAAGGAGTGATTGCAGAAGTTAGCAAGGGCAGGAGCCAAGGAGTCGATGTGGTCCTTGATAGTTTTGGAGGAACAGGGGTGGACCTGTTTTGATGAGACTTTCATAGATCGGACTTGTCTCGAAACCTCGTCAGCAGAAAACAGGGGAAAGGCAGAGAAGGAGAGAGGAGGGGTGGCTCCAGAGGGCCCAGTGGTAGAGCAGGGAATAGAGGGGGGGGAGGTGAGAGGAGGAGAGTGAGGGCAGGATGTCCTGAGGTTTAGAGATGAAGTGAGTGGCCAGTGCCGTGCAGAGGGCCTGGGAGGGGACAGGAGAGGTAGAGACTGCAGCAGGGTTTGCCAGGTCCTTGCAGATTTTAAAGAGTTCAGCTGAATTATTAGATGCCGCAGAGATGCGGGATTGGATAAGGGCTCTCTTCTTGGTGAGAACGGAGAGCCGGTATTGCCTTTGGAGCAGGCGACAGGCCAGTTTGTCAGAGGATGAACATGATGCACGCCATTTCCTCTCTGCCACCCTGTACTTGTGTTTAAGGGTGACGAGATCCGAGTCATACCAGGAGTTACATTTGGCTTTGGGCTTCAGGTGGATTCTCATGACAGGGGCAAGGATGTCAAGAGTATCAGATATAGCAGAGTGGAGAGTGGAGAGGGCTGTGTCAGGGTGGGAGTCAGCCATCAGCCTTCAGAAAAAAAAAAACATAATCTCCCACATCGTAAACGAATGGCGCATTTGTAGCACTAGCAAAGTATGATTGTCAACCAATCTTAACAGACTATCCTGTGTTGTAACTACAACCTCACATCTGCTTTGTAAATGTGCATGTTGGCTTCTTAATTCAGGACAGTTAATACAACTATTGGATTCTGTAGCTTGATGCACTTTCCATGGGTCTCAACCATCTCAAAGGCTCACTGTGTCTTCTTCTGTCTTATGCAAAGAGCTGATTCCTATCCGGTAGAATTATCTATGCTGCAGATTAAAACTTCAAATACTCATGCACAGGTGAAATGTAAGTCACTGCCTGTCTGCCTTACAAGTATAAAACATGTTTCTACAAGCACATCCCTTTTAGAAAATATGTTTCTTGAGATTACATTTTAGTACAAGATCTGGAAATATATTATGGATTTAGAGTCAAAGAGATTTTTTGGGAAAAATAATCTGAGCAAAAGGAACACTATTCGATCTTCCTTTTCAATAATGATATGACATAGCTACTTAAACCTGTGGGTAAAGTTAGAGAATTGTAATCATGGAGACAACTAAGTGTGAGATGGAAGGTGTTTGGCAGCTGAGCAATAAGGATATTTATCATTTACTTATAAATGATACAACAGAGGAACTGATAGATATGATAGCTTATTTTGCTAAGGCAGGCTTAGTAATAGAGGCAATCCAAAAAAAGTTTCTTTAAAATCTGCAACGAGCTGGCCAATCCTGCTGAAGTCTTCACCTCTCCTGCTCCATCTCAGGCCCTCTGTATCGCTCTGGCTTCTCACTTCACCACTAAAACTCAGAACACCCTGTCCTTGCGCTCCTCTTCCTCTCCTTCTACCTCTCTTAGACCCCTTCTGGCCGCCACTCCTTCTCCTCCTCCATTCTCCTCTTTTTCCCTGACAACACTTGACGATATTTCTGGAAAAGTCTAATCTATGAAAGTGTCCTCCAAACAGGTGCTCCCTGGCTCCTCTAGAACCATAAAGGACCACATTGACACCCTGGCTCCAGCCTTAGCCGATTCCTGCCATCACTCTTTTGCCGATGGATCTTTACCCTCTCTCCTCAAGCACTCCTTTGTGAACCCCCTCCTAAAAAAGCCTTCTGCCAATTCAACCTATCTGGCAAACTATCGCCCAATCTCTATCAGTCCTTTCCTTGGCAAACTCCTGGAAAAGCTGTCCATCTCCCAGATTACTCTACACACAGAATCTGCTGGTTGTCTTCATGGCCATCAGTCTGGCCTCAGAGCAGCCAGAGGCATGGAAACTACTCTCTTAAACACACAAGAAGATCTGCAGCCTTCCTTCTGTCATCATCCTCCTTGACCTTTCCTCTGCCTTTGACATGGTCAATCATTCCATCCTGATCAATCGACTCTTTGAGAAACTGGGCATCACAGATCAGGCCTTGGAGTGGTTCTCCCAGGTCCACCTTTGGTCCTTTCACTCCACCACCTCCCTCTCCACATGTAGCGTTCCCCAAGGGCTCTAACCTCTCACCCCAGCTCTTTAATGTCTACTTGGCCCCTTTGGCCCATCTGATCTCTGCTTTCTCCGCTAATGTTCAGTTTTATGCAGATGACACGCAGCCCTCTCTCAGGCTCAACTCAGCCTCCACTTCTCTCTCCCTCATTCCTGACTGTCTATCTGTGAATCAGGATTGGTGCACCTCCAACAATCTCTGCCTTAATGCCAGTAAGATTGAGATCCTATTCATTGGGACCCCTTCTCCCAGTTTCCCTCTCACACTCTGGCCACCATCCTTGGGCCCTCTTGCTTTGCCTTCCTGTGAGGCAAAAATCCTTTGTGTCATCTTCGACTCCACTCTCTACGTCTCTCCTCCCATCACATACCTTGCCAAGAAGGCCCACTACCAGCTGCATTTCCTCAGAGGTATTCTTCCTTTTCTCACTTTCCCCAGAAGCTCACATTCTCCAGAGCCCTGGTTCTCTCTGGGCTGGACTACTGCAACAGCTTCTGTTTCAATCTGCCTTCCTTTACTGTCCGCCCTCTGCAACTAATCCAGAACAGGATTGCAAGATTTATCCTGCGCCTTAAGCCCAGGGACTGTATCTCTCCAGCTCTGAAATCTCTCCACTGGCTCCCGGTGGCTGCAAGGATCAACTTCAAGACCATCTGCATCGTCCACATGTTTTTTTGGGGCTGTGGTCCGCACTACATCCAACTCTCACTTCCAAAATACCTTCCTTCTCAAGCCCTTTGCTCAACTACCTCCAACTCTCTGAGGGTCATATGCTTCTCTAGGCAGAGAGTGTGGTGTAGATCTCTCTCTTCTGCAGATGCCTACCTCTTGAACAGCCTCCTTGTCCCTCTCAAACCTGAACGGGACCATCTGAAGTTCCTGAAACAGATCAAGAGCTTTTCTTCTCTGCTTTCTTTCTCTAACTCCCCTTCTGACCTACCTGTCTGCTGCACCAACTGTGCTACCCTCAGAGCCCTATGGGTACCAGGCTCCTCCATGATCAGTCTCCCCTGCACTGTCTTCGGGCCACTGTGCACTTAAGGTCTGTAACAGTAACCTCTGCAGTCCCTTGCCTTCGTGCACTTACCCAGAGCCGTGCTGCCCTGGATGCACTTACTCAGAGCATTGCTGCCCTGATTGCATCTCCCCTCCGTCTCCCTGGCACCACGCCCTCTCCCTTCCCCCTTCATATGGCACTGTCGCATTTGCATGATCTGAATGTCACCAGGCCTAGTAAGATTGTTTGTATTGTCTTTCCTCTGCCTACCCTCCGCCATCTCGTCGCTCCTAGAAACACTTGGACACAGACGCGTTATAAATGACTTATCATATCAGATCAGATCATACAAAAAAGGTAGCAGGTGCCCCTCTCTAGAATGAACATGGCATGATAACCTGTTCTGTGTTTTTTCCCACTTTGAGAGTCCACAGCCATTGCTTTTTGCTCACTGTACTTTTCACAAAGGAGGAATATCCATTTGCATATCAGTCTTTATACCGCCCACAAGGGGAGTCCTGCACTGAAATGCCAGTCAAACCACCTCTGAATAAGAGTACCAGCAACAACCCCAGAAACTTGTTTCAGCCTTGTTGGGCCTCATCTGTGAGATGGAGATGTGCCTCTTTGAGCACAGTGAGCAAGGGTCCACACCTGGGATCCCCAGGTAACTTAGGGTGATCAACCCCAAGTTCCTTGCAAAAATACAAAAAATGTAGCAGGCGCCCCTCTCTAGAATAAACATGGCATGACAACTTGTTCTGTGTTTTTTCCCACTTTGGGAGTCCGCAGACATCGCTTTTTGCTCAGTGTATTTTTCACAAAGGAGTAATATCTATTTGCATATCAGTTTTTGTCCTGCTCACAAGGGCAGTCCAGCACCGAAATGCTGGGCAAACCTCCTTTGAACTAGACTACCAACAGCAAACCCAGACACATGTTTCAGCCTTGTTGGGCCTCATCACTGAGGTGGAGCTGTGCCTCTCTGAGCACAGTGAGCAAGGAGTCCATGTCTGGGTTCCCCCAGGTAACCTAGGGTGACCAACCCCAAGTTCCTTGCGAAAATACAAATAAGGGGTACAAGGGGCCCTTCTCTAGATATCATATCATATCAACAGAACCTGGAACCCAGGATTCCTCTGTTTTATGTTCTTCGCAAGGCACATTAAAACATACACAGAAACTCAGTGTCAGGTTAGAATCCGGGCTTAATTTGCAGGGGTGTGCCAGGGCTCAGCCCCAACACTTATATTTTAGCCCTGGCACTTATTGTCTCAGACTCAGTTCAATTTTGATACAGTGTTTGGGCCACTTTATTGTTTCAACTGTCAATCATCATAGTCAAACAACAATCAAGTACAGTGTGCAATTGCTAGGGTCTCTGCATGCAGCATCAGCTCATTTTTATTCATGAACCCGATGATTCAGAGGGGCAGGGCAATGCTAGTTATCCATTTTCAGGGAGGAAAATTAGTTGGAAGGTGGCAGTCAATCCTCTGTGTTTGTGGACAGGATAGTGGTTGATCAGGCCAGGAGCACCAACACAAGGAAAAACACAGGGAAACAGTCATGGCCTAAGAGCAGCTCCTGTCATGAGTGCCAACCTTTGCAGAATAATCTAGCTGCAGGGAAGTTAATTAGTTCAATTAGGATGTTTACTGAATTTGCTTATCTATTTTCTATGGGAGGAAAGCAAATGTTCTCTTTTTCTGTAGATAGATGGTCATCATGTTACACGTGCCCCTATAGAATCAGAGCCAGATGTTAGAAATGACGTGTTTTAAAAAGCATTTACATATTTCCGTTACTTTAAGACACAACTAACATGTTGAGTTATATGTTTTAGGATGATTGATGTACAACTCACATATGTGTTGGGTAGTGGATCCATACCCCGTTGAGCCGGTGAGAGTTACTGCTTTAACTCCAGATATCCTAACATTGTGCGGAGCAGCCGATGGGCTGTGGCAACAGCGGACGTGGAGCTGCCCACCCCTATGTATAACAGGCATGCTCGTAAATATGTTGGCAATGGCATTTATCTTTGTGTGAAAAATGTAAGCACTGGTTACAATCATTACTCAAACCATTCATCACTTTTGTGGATTTTTTTATTAAGACTTAGATGTCATCATGTATCCCTTATTTAGCAGATGTGATAGCTAAATAGAGTGGTTAACATTTGAGAAGCCCTCTGAGACATGTGTACCTCTCAATGTGGTGAGTCTATGTACGAGTATTCCTCAACAAGAGGGACATGAGGAGATATGTGAGACTTTGGAATTGTGCCCTGCCCCACAGACTTGCACTAGTAATTGTTTACTGCATTTTCTGAACTTGTGATGATGCACAATTATTACAGACTTGTTAAATCCAATTGCGGTCCTCTGTTTGTCTTTAAGAAGACCATGATCCTATAACAAATGCATATATAGCCTGAACCAGAAGCAATTTCCGTTACCTAAGAGTGGGCTCTCCCATCAGTGCATGGCCATTATAAATGTGCTTCCAATAAGACCTCTATTTATTCTATAATTCTAAAACTATAGTAACATTATTTCTGTATTGCACTGCCCATGTAGGGCTAATTCATGTGGGAGGGTCGTTGTGTCGGGTGGCCAACAAAATGAGTACACAGCAAAATAGGATTAGAACATGGTCACAGCGGAAACCCATAATTGGTAATTTTTGTTCCATTCTGAAATTAATTTAACATGGGCAATTTTTGATAGGGTCATGGATTCACACAGTAGGGAAATCTGTACATATCTAACCAAAAAATGAGTAGCATTGGATTATCACATTATGGGCGATCAACAAAGAGGTATAATAAGAGGTATAATCATTTCTGGATCTAAAGGTGTTTTAGTACCCCACTAAAGTTTGGCTTATGAATTTGATCTTTATTTAATTAGCAGCAATGATGGTAAGGGTACATTTCTGACACCAGGTGTTATGAACCAGTGGTTGTTCCTCCAGGGCCTCTACTACATAAGGGTGCCTCGTACGGTCTTGATCACCCAGAAGGTAACCATAATATAACACACAAAGATCAAGACCCACAAGTGGTAGATCGAATATATCAGATTGACTTCTAATCCCACAACTTCATTTTGGATGAATACTTAGTTTTATTACCAAAATATAAATTACCATCATCAAAATAAATGTATATATCACTGTGACTTTTGTTGAACTTTGCGCGAGTACATGCACACAACAGTAGTCATGCATCAACGTATTCACTCAATCTCACCACAACATCAGTTGTAAACATTATGCATACATATGCCCTTTTTGTTTAACAGGGCTTTACACTAGCAATGTGTTTCCAACGTGTGTGTATAATGTTTACAACTGATGTTGTTGTGAGATTGAGTGAATAAGATGATGCATGACGAGTGTGGTGTGAATGTACTTGTGATAAAGTCACGCTGATATACAAATGTATTTTGAAGATGGTATTTTATATTTTGACAAAGAAAACGATATATTCATTGAACATGAAGTTGTGGAATTAGAAGTCAATCTGATCTGTTCGGTCTACCACTTGTGGGTCTTGTTCCTCCAGGGCTACATTTCCCATCAAGCCTCCAATGTGATTTTCTTGATGACATAGAGCTCACGATCACATGTGTCTTTGCGAGAGTCATTGGGTGTGGATTTTAAATGTGGAAGTTTGCTATACATACACCTCTCAGCTACTTCTCGAAATGTTTTGGACATATTTTGCTGACTATCACCAGTCAAGTGTGCAATATGGAGACCATGGAGTAATGTAGCTATCAGGGTGGGATTGTCAGACCAGTGGAATGCCACAGCCTACCATTATAATTCAATGGAATTCATTTTCCACAAGTCTTTCAACATTTCTGATTGACCCATTGAAATTGCACACATGCTTAGGACAACTTTGAGCTGCCTGTGAATCGGCCAATATCACCAGAGCCTATCGTACTCCAGCGACAGGATCCAGATTGATTTATGAGATTGACCAGAGAGACATTTTGGCCAGGCTACTAACAACATACAGCATGGTGGCAACAATTGCTGGTAATTAATCACGAAAGAAATGATAGGAGATTATGGGCCTCATTACGACTCAGGCGGTAAGGGGTTTACGGCGGCGTAAACAGCGCCGACCCTTACCGCCTGATTCCGAGGTCCCTTAGCGCCATGGAGGTTTTAACACCTGCTTCTAGCAGGTGTTAAAATCCATGGCGCTAAGGGACCTTGATGTTAATTACGCCACCGTAATTTACGGTGGCGTAATTAACGCCTTGCCCACTCCCATTATGCCCTATGGGGCAAAAATGGGAATGGGGAAGGGTAAATGGGGATTGGGGACTTACCACCCCGCCAACCTCGGAATGGGGCGGTAAGTCCGCCAACCACCATGGCGTAAACGTAGTTTACGCCATGGTGGTAAAGGTACGACCCAGGCGGTAACTTACCGCCTGGGTCGTAATGAGGCCCTATGTTCCACAAACTCAAATTTGTAGGGACTTGAATAATGCACCCTGAAGTAATGTGCTGTATGTGATAAGGCCCACCCCTCCAGGCATAACTATTACTCAGTGTGGTTTAGGAGATTATCCTTACTGTTAACACCCCAGCATTGTGAGCTTTGTCATTTTTGGAAAATAACTAGGCCATTTCTACAGTGCAGTTCATTAAGTCAAAATGTGACCTTGTGGGCAACATTGCCAATAACACGAATATCAGAAAATTAAATGGATTGTTAGAATGCTTGTCATCTGTAGTGGTCATTTTTGATTAACTGCTACATTGTTCAGGAAGCTCACACAGCGCTCATTATGAAAGAAATCCCTGCCACCCATGCCATTGCACTGGGCCACACCATTAATATATTGAGTGTTTATTTGGCCCCAGTGTGACATTCACCACCAATTCTGTGCATGTGTATTACTGAGATACTGGATTCAGTGTATCTACCATTTCATGACCACCTCCCCACAGGTTAGTGATGGCACTTCCCGCCATCACTAACCAGGGCCAAAATGTTAAAAGGTTAGTCTGAAAATAGGAGACTGAAATGTCCCTGCCACTTGGGGAAACAAGTCCCTTACATTAAGACCGGCCATTCTGATTGATCTGGTCACACTCTCATACAACCTTTGAGACTTGCCCTTCTCACTTCCCCAAGGCAAATGTAAACATTGAATATTAATTGGTGCTTTCAGATATATCTTGCTGGGACCATATAAAAAACGGCACCTAGAGCCAACCTACATTTTGGAACATATTGATCTCAAACGGATGGTCACTGTTGCACAAGCATTTACCCTCCCATATGTTTCATTCTGCACTTGTCATGCATGGCCCACACATCCATTAGCTGCACTCCTCCTCTCTGCCTTTTTAAAAATTGGTATTTCACAAACTTACCTTTGACAACTGTCATCCTTCAAATTTATATTTGATTTATTTTCAATTTCTATATTATTCTCTTTTTCATTTGGCCCATAGATCATGGTGGACTCATTTCTTAATGAGTCATCCAGGATGAATGTGCTTCTCACTCTAATGGTATGCTGCACTATGAAACTACTCCCTTAGTTTTCGTTAGTTAAAACCACTAATTTCTGCTATATTTGCCTTTGCTACTGCTTCTTTTCTCCTCTCCATGATACTGATGAATGAGTAAGTATGAACTTGTATAGCTCACTCGGTGCTCAAGATAAGATTTGGAAGTGGGAGTATTTTACTCCCTATTTCTTAAAGTTGGGAGGAAAATGATTTTTTAGGGAATACAAATGTATATTCAATTTCCAATGAGAGTATTTTATGAACGAGTAAACATGTTTTAATTGAAAAATGGAAATGTTTTCGTACTATTTATTTCTTTGCACCTAGTTATTCATGCACATTAAAACATACATGTTTACTTTTTCCACTCAGGTAATTAAATTAGTAGTTTCTTCCTGTGCTACTACATGCACTACTGGTCCAAACATATCCATGGAGCTGTGACGGGGGAAAGCAGGGCCACAAGAATCTTCATGTCTTGCCTTTTTCCTCTTTTTCATTGGGAGTATTTTAACTCCCTTTGTTGTTTTTTGTGAGCATTTGCCAATTTTTAGGGACTAAAAGTGGTCGAAACACCCCTTATCTGTAGGGCTGAGCACATTTAATCTTCTAAAAGTGTCTAAATGTTGTTCATCTGAAGTTGCAGATCCCTGAGCAGGCTACAATAACAGTAGAAGAGGTTCATAGGTATCCAGCAGGGGATGAGGATGACATTTTACTGCCTCTGGAAAGAAGATGAGCACCTCCAGACTAAATAGACTTTAAGTGTCTATTTCCTAGACTCTATTCTGTAAGAACCAATGACAGCCAATGACAAGGTCTCAACATACTGATCGCACACCTCTTTGTCATAATACTAAATGAAGTTCCCCTGCATATCAGAGGGACTAGGCAGATGAAATGCTATTTTGTAGGCACATGTGCTTTTAAACAGAATACCCGCTAATCAGATGCTGTAGGTCAACGTATCCTGCATCCCCAGGAATGACTTACAAGCTTTATGGACAAAGATGCACAGAAGATTACCCTATGGAGTTCTGTCCTGCAGCCCCCTCACTTGGAATCTGAAACTTTAAAGTACCAATACAGTAAGGAATTAAAAAAGGCATGACCTCCATCCTGCGTAGACTAGTCATTCTCTAACTGTTGAAACGCCATATGAAACACCTTCTGATGCTCTCCCTAACTTTATTGAAAAGGCTTCTTTAATCACCTCTGCCAGGCTCATACTGCCCATATGTGTGTTGGACCATGGTCCAAAAGAGATGGCAACAGTGTGGATGATTTTGGAGCCAGAGCATGGGTTGGTTTTGATTTACAATTGTGCCCGCTGTACAGTGAACTAAAATCTATTTACTGCAACGTGCCAAGCTTGTAATTAGTAGCTTTTCTGTCAGAGAGAGCATTTTACAAGATGACTTACATACAGCTCATTGATATGCATTGTTGACATCATGAGAAGGCAAAGTACATGACTATTGGATGTTCGCTGTCTGCATGCTCTGCCCCAATGCAATGAACGAGAAGATAGGGGACACTCACAACTGGAGAGGAGGGTGACAGCATGAGTGCTGGTGCATGTGTGCCCTGGGAATGGGTGTGTAGATTTAAATTAGCTACCCAGTGTACCATGGCAGAACTGCACGTGTATTTTAGGATTGGATTGTGAGAGCAAGGTGACTTCCCTGGACATCTTTTTTTGCATGGGAGACAAAGCTCTAGATCCCCTATGCCCACATTTTCCTTAGCAATTTAGTGTACTCCTTTCACCCGCCAGAAAGAGGAAACTGGTATTTAATGCAGACTTCGGAATGGATTCAACACATAACAACATACATAAACAAGGAGCTGGCAGTGCCCACTAGTAACCCAATAACAAGCAAGTAAGTAATTGTTCCAAAGTGGCACACATAAGTCCCACATTATAAATGAGATATTAAATGGGTCCTCATCCGAACTAGGGTCAAGTCCTGCAAAGCTGATGGTACATTCACTAGCTGCCTTTCTGTCCTAGCTTGTGTTCCATGCCCAGAAGTGATATGGAACACCACAGGACATCTACAGGCGTATTAATGGTCAAGTGTTTACAAAGGCCATTTTAAAGGCATAGCTAAAACACAAAATAGGGGTGGGGTGCAGGGCAGACAATTGTGTTCTTTTCAAGAGGAGATACTGAAGTTTGCTCTGTTACTGAAAATTAACCATGCATTTACTATGCCACATATTGCATTCATAACAAACCTCAAGAGTCTGTGCTAAGCAGAATGTGCTCAGGTGCACTATGATGTGCAGGGCAATGTCTCCCACTCGCAGTGATGACTGCATTCCCATTATTTTTAGGTCAAAGACCATAAAAGTAATGTCACAGGCAATTCATAATCACAGACAATACATTTCATAACATATTTTCAAAGTAGATGTAAACATGAGTGCAGTTCATAATGTTGCACTCCGAAATCCACACAGTAGAGAGGTCACAGTACACACACGTATCACACATCAGACACATTCATACAAATTCATATAGAACTGCACAGACTTAAAAAGTGCATGATGCAACGGATAACAGTGTGCCCAGATGAAATACAATTCTAGTGAAATGACAGACTCATGTGTGCAAAAAGCAACTTAAAGAAATATAGCCCAGTTTCTCCCCCATTTATATGAGCGCTACATTGTTAAGCAAAACAATGTAATCTTCCCCTCCATGCACTAGCCAAATAATGTACAACTGATTGTGCAGCCAGGTCAACATCTGAGCGTGTGCATTATGCCAGCACTTGCTTTGTAGTTCTGACAGCTCTGCATCTAAATAACAGCTTGAGATACATGTTTCTAGTGACCTGATGAAGAGGGCAGAATAGCAGGAAATGTGTTACATTCTGGATTTCGTTCTCACATGAAGGGCATTTAGAAACTTCACAATGTCACTTATGCAGCAATTCAGCGAGTGGTAGCGAGCCCAAGCAAAGCTTGAGATGCAACATGCTGGAACATTTGGAAGATACATCCCGTTAGTTTTTGTAGCCAAAACACTGCTTCAGTGCCAAGTAGCTCTTTCCACTCCCGCTGCTTAAAGTATCAGCAAGAATTCTACATGCTTCATCATGCAATGGTGCTTTTTTAATCAGTGTTTTGAAGCTCCTGTTAATAAACTGGGGTTGTAACCAGCACTCACAATGTCCTAACGAGATGAATGCTTCCTTTAAATATTTCATCCAAGGTAAGGATCGACCACCCTCCTGAGTAAGAATACATTCCAAAGCGAATCTATACTCAGTCCAGGAGTGGACGAAACCCTAACCCGATATAGTAGAAGTTTGGACTTGCATATAGGCCGGATCCTCTGGGCATGAAGCTCTAGAAATACAGGAGTAGTGGGAGTGCTTCTGCGGAGACCCAATGGATTTGTCACAAATCACTAATGTGATTGTCACTAATAATTAGTTGGTTCCTCCGCAAAGCTATGCCCCAAAGAGTGTTGCTTGTCTGGCCTGGTCAGAATATGTCTCCTGGGATACTTTCAAAGTCCTGTTTCCATAATTGTGTGCATAATTAGGAATGGCTCAGCTGAAGCGGTTAAGTAAGTGTAATATCAGCCTTGGAAACTTGGGAGGACCATTTACAATATTCAATAAATCGGACAAACAAATAATCATACTCATTGACTTGCTCGACACACTCCCCATTGCGTGTCGGTCTTAGTTTGTTGATCCCTTTGGTTCCACTTTTCCTAAATCCACAGGTTTGTTCTCCTTTTTTTTTGTTGGTTTTTACACATTTGTAGAGAGCCCATTTGTATCACAGGACGTTTCAAATGCCAGCAATTGCTTTTTGGAACCAGATGGAGCCAATTATAAAAGTGCAGCACTGTCTGCAAACATTACATTTGGGCAATTTTCCCCAGCTAAAACAGACAAGACAAATTAATTAAGTTGGGAATTATACCATTAACAAAAAGTAAAACATGTATAGGGGCTAAAATACACTCCTGGCTTACTCCCATTTGAATGGATATTCTCTTAGTCACCCTGGCATCAGCGCTACATCTTACTACGGCCTCGTTGCCTATATCTAAGGTTTGGATTTCCCTGAGAAGAGCTGGGGGGATACTCATATCTGTTAAAGTTTTCCATAACCTCGACCTCAGCCCCTTATCAAAGCCCATTTTTAAATCAACAAATGTGATATATAATCTAATTTTTCTCAGAATAGCATATTTGTCACACAGTAGACCGAATGTCAGGCATTGATCGATAGTACTAATGTTGGCCCGTTAGCCGGCCTGCAAATTGTGTATATATTTTTGTTTTCAATCCAGGCTTCGATGTGTGCCAAAAGTGCCCCAGCAAAGACCTCCCCCCACATCAGGCAGGGGTATTGGGTGGTAGTTCCCAAGATCCTCTCTACTGCTCTTTTTATACAACAGGATGATTTTGGCCTGTCTCCAGGTCTGAGGAAAAAGAGGTGTATCAGAGCAGTATTAAAAAGCTGAGTAAGGTAGGGGACCCAAATCATAGTTCTGATTTATACAAGTATGTTGGTACTTTATCTGGGCCAGGTGCTTTTTCAACGTTTTGACTATTAAGAGCAAAGATAACTTCATTTAATGTTAAACTAAGTGGTAAAAAATGTTATTCACTGAGGACTGTAGTAGGAGGGCTTGTATCTATAAAGACTCTAGAATCTGAATACAGAGATAAACAATGCAAATGCCAGACTGATTCTGGTATTTTGCACTGGATTTGTTTTTGGGCCTCAGTACTTCCCGTCCCTACGAGACTCCAACTTCTCATTGAGTCTTCCTCTAAAATGGCTTTGAGGAGGGCATCCTGTGTGTCTCTGTTGTTCTCCTCCTTTGATTCTTTTAACAGACTCTTATAAAAGGAAACGGATGTTCGTACTGCCCTCGTAACCCCTTCAGAGACACCTTTCACACTTTTAATAAAGTTATCTTTTGCCCTCCACCAGTCTTGATCAAACCAGGGGTTCATTCTTATCAAATTCCTGTGATTCAGTCGAGCATTAGCCGTAAACAATGGTCTAATTTCGTCAATAAGCATAGAATGTAGTGACAATATGTGGAGAGGAGACCCACCACCACCTGGCAGAACCTTTTCTAACACTGGGAGAATAGATTTATAGATAACAGGCATTGTTTCCATTCTATCCATTTTAGCCCACTTTGCAGCTTTTCTTACAATTCTGGATAACCTTAATGCTACTTTGTCTAATGGTTTGCTAACTCCCACACTGGTCGCTTTCCACCCTTTCAAGTGCTGCAAGCTCTATCTCGACTCACATTTCACATTTCCAAATTTACCAGGATGTAATCTACAAGGGTGACCCAGGGGACATTCACGTATGGTTCCCCTTTCTATCCTTAACTGCTGGGATCTCAAAAGCGGTATAACCCTGAAGGTGGACACTGAATGGCCAAGGATTACTGTAGACAGATGATTTTAAACCCTTCTTCAAAATCTAGCCACTTGTTGTCCCCCATATTGCTAGCCTGCATTCCTCCAATGGTCTCTGTGTAAGACAGGCTCATAGGCATTTTGCATTGAGTTCCCTGTAGCAAATACAGAAGGGGATCACAGTAAATGCTGCTTAAATGTTTATCATCACTGGCAGTACACTACTCAGCTCCTGGTAATTCTATTTTATGCACCCCCACCTTGAAAATATAAGTGGGACTCAACACCAATAGAGACTTATATCTGAGCCTCCGCAGCACTGTGACTCGTAAATGGAACATACGGTATGGGTACAGGACCATGGAGCATAGTAGAACACAATCTTGACTATTCCTGATCTGTTTATAGGGCCTGAACCCACCATTTTGTGGTGGATTTGACACTATGATGCACATGGAAGCAATGTCTACTCCATGCCCACATTCCAACACTGGTTCCTGAACCACATTTGAACAATGGCTTGCAAATCCTATATAACGTTTCTGGCACTTGGATCAAGTGCAATACCGGCTCTCAGTCCTCACCAAGAAGAGAGCTCATATGCAGGCCCGCGTCTCTGCGTCATCTAACAACTCGGCTGAACTCTTTAAAATCTTCAAGGAACTACCAATCCTGCCACAGTCTCTACCTCTCATGTCCCTTCCCAGGCCCTCTGCATGGCATTGGCTTCGCACTTCATTTCAAAATCTCGGGACATCCTGTACTCACTCTCCTCCTCTCATCCCGCTCCCGCTATTCCCTGCTCTTCCTCTGGCCCTTCTGCAGCCACCCCTCCTCCCTCCTCCTCTGCCTTTCCCCTTTTCTCTCCAGATGAGGTTTCTAGACAAGTCCGATCTATGAAAGTCTCGTCGAAACAGGTTCACCCCTGTTCCTCAAAAACTATCAAGGATCACATCGACTCCCTGGCGCCTGCCCTGGCGGATTTCTGCAATCACTCCTTTGCCAATGGAGTCTTCCCTTCCCCCCTGAAGCACTCCCTTGTGCACCCTCTTCTTATGAAACCCTCTGCTGATCCCTCCTGCCCGGCTAACTATTGCCCAATCTCCATCACTCCCTTCCTTGGCAAGCTCCTGGAGAAACTGGCCATCTCCCAGCTCAATCTCCAAACTGAATCTGTTGGTTGTCTTCATGACCATCAGTCTGGCTTCAGAGCTGCCAGAAGCACGGAAACTGCTCTCCTGAACATCTGCGAAGACCTGCTCACCAACCTCGACTCTACCACCCCTTGCGTTCTTATCTTGCTTGATCTCTCTTCTGCCTTTGACACTGTCAACCATGCCATCCTGCTCAACTGTCTCCGTGATAACCTCCTGGGTAACACTGGTCAGGCTCTGGCGCTGCTGACTTCTTTCCTCTCCGACTGACCCTCCAAGGTCCAACTTGGCTTGGGTCCTTCCTCTCAGACATGTTTTTCTCTACCTGTGGTGTCCCCCAGAGATCTAACCTCTCTCCCTGGGTGTTCAACCAATACATGGCACTCCTTGCCCACCGCATCACTGCTCTCTGTCCCAAATTTCAGTGCTATGCGGATGATACCCAGCTCATTTTCAGGCTACCCTCGGCCTCCTTCTCCTCTCCTTCCCTCATCCCTGACTGCCTGTCTGCCATCCAGGAATGGTGTGCCGTCAACAACCTCTGCCTTAATGCCAGTAAGACTGAGATTCCACTCATCGGCACACCCACATCCTCCTTCCCTGAAGCTCTCTGGCCGGCCTCTTTTGGCCCTACTCCCACTCCCACCTGCAAGGCACAAAACCTCAGGGTCATCTTCGATTCTGCACTCTCCTTCTCCCCTTACATCTCTGACTTCGCTAAGAAGTCACACTACCAGCTGCACCTCCTTAGAGGTATTCTTCCTTTCCTCTCCCTCCCCCAGAAGCTGACTGTCTCCAGAGCCCTGGTCTTCTCTAAACTGGACTACTGTAACAGCCTCTATCTAAACCTTCCTGCCTCCACTCTCTGCCCTCTGCAACTTATCCAGAACAGGACTGCGAGACTTGTCCTTGGCCGTATCTCTCCAGGACTAAAATATCTGCACTGGCTCCCAGTGGCTGTGAGGATTAAGTTCAAAACCCTCTGCATTGTACATAAGGCCTTCTGGAGTCTGAGTCTGGGGCTGCAATACCTTCAACTCTCTCTTCCTAAATATCTTCCTTCACGAGCTCTTCGCTCATCTGCCTCCAACTCCCTCAGGGTCAGTCGCTTCTCCAAGCAACGAGTTGGTGGCAGATCACTCTCTTCAGCAGGGGCCTCTCTCTGGAACAGCTTTCCTGCCTCCTTGAAACTCGCGGAGAACTATCTCTGGTTCCAGAAACACCTCAAAACCTTCCTCTTTGCTTCTGCTTTCTCTCCTCCTCTCCCTTGCTGAACTCCTGACTGAAATTGCATTGGTTACCTGGCCACCCTTTTTTCTGATCTCTGGCCCAGGCCCCGTCAATTGCCCACCTGCACTGCCTCCCTGGCAACCCCTGCACTTGGCGACCGTTTTTCTGTATCCCTTCAGTCCCCCTACCAGCACTTATGTGTGCACTTTCTTGCACTTGCCACAATCTGGCTGTTTTATTTGTCTTATTTTATCTTATTTATTACTCTTTCCCATGTATTGCACTTTCCCCCTCTCCCTTCCCCCATGAACTTTTCCTCCCCCCCCCTCCACATGCACTTGCGCGATCTGAATGACACTTGGCCTAGTAGGATCCTTGTCTGTCCTCCCTTGCCCCCCCCCTTGCCTCATCGCACCTTGAAAGACTTGTGTATAGGCGCGTTATAAATGCCATATCATATCATATCAAGTTCACTTTAAAATGACTGAGCATACATTTGAGGCACTTCGTAGCATTGTCTCATTAGGACACATATTCTCCTCATGGGCTTTAACCTAGCCCATTTGGTACTGTGGCTACTGAATCCATCTTCTCCTTTCTGTGATATCAATCCATGTTCAGGCTTGTAGGACGGTAGCCTGTGAATGCCCTAACATTTTTTGTAAGTCTTGACCCCAGGGTCAACCTAGTGAATTCTCATCACTTTCAATGTATTTGGGCCTGGGTGGTCTGACTGGTTGCTATGACTTGTAAACTCCCCATCTAATTCCAGAATCCTATGCCACAACGGAACCCCTGGCGGTATGTGGCACTTGAACCCTGGCCATGTCAGAAAAGGCAATTGATTAAGGGTCACTGGTCATTCATCTTGCCATCTATTATACTTTCTTCTAACACCTGTAGCAAAGCATGGACAAAATTGCAGCCCACTGGGACTTGTCAAGCGGAAAGGGAGGCAGATGCTGTCAAGTAGTTTCCAGATGATTCAAGGAGGTGTGGTTGCACGGGGGAGTGAACAGTATGGATGGCTGGAGGGGGAAGGGAAGAGCGTCATCAATGCCTATGAGTGAAGAGAAGGAAATAGGGTCACATAGTCAGCCACGGACTGAACGTTTAAGGTAATCTTGCATGATATATGTCACGGGACTAGATGCACATGGATACATCCCAAAATGCACAGACAATATGAATATTGTTCTTGTGTGCATTTATCTGTCTTGCTGTACCTATATATGACATATAATTTCACTTGTACAGCCATGACCATTCCTCTAATGGTTTTGCTCTGCAGTCTGGGACTTGCAATCTTGCATGTGCGATGGAAAAAGCAAAACTACAATTACCAATATGAGTTGACAAAAAAGGGACAGGCTACAAACACAGGACTGGGAGCGTTTCACTTACCTGACATACAGACGTGTGTGCGTGTTTGTATTTGTGCGCGTGCACGTATGTGTGTTTGTGTCTAATCACATATGCAGATAGTGAGATTGTAAATTTAAATTGCAAGTTGTGGGATTTGCTTACATTCTTAATAGAAGGTTTGTTGGAATAAAGTTTATGAAGCATGTTAGAATAATATGCAGTATTTAGGGAATCAAGGAAGCTAGGCAGGTGGGAAGCGGGACACAGCAGGTGAATAAAGATATACGTTTTTTTTAATTTTTTACAAGTGCAGTTGAGTTAAGGAATAAGCTGTGCAGAACCCAACCCCAGATTCATGTATCCATCATGTATGACCAAAGACATAGAACCCACACCAGCATTTACTTCATATTCCATTCAGAACACTCTGCAGAAACTCTAACACTCAGCAGCAGCACACCGAAAAACCTGTATGTAGCTGCCATCGATTTATAGCCAGCCTTTGGCACAGTAGATCTGTTGTGTCTCTGTTGTGGAAGAAGCTGGCAAGCTGGAATATAGACCTGGGACTCCTGGCAATGATCAGGATGTTATACACTGATAACTCTACCAAGTTCAGGCTAAACATCAAAGGGGATAATTCCAGGGACATTTCAGTGACAAGGGGTGTCTGCCAAGGGTGTGCAGTTGCTCGCCCTATCTTTAACCTTTATCTTTCAGACTTGTGGGAGGAATCTTAGAAGTATGAAGGGTTTGCCCCCTCTGGTTGGAGTTGGAAGTGGGATGTATCGCCTATGCAGACAATTTGGTCAGATTGGACTATACTCCGGCATGGTTGCAGCACTGCCTGACAGGGATAATTAAGTATCTGACACAATCATCTAACTATCAACTCTGCCAAATCCTACGTCATGACCTGCACCAAGAGGAAAAAACAGATTAGTTACTCATGGAAGATGAATGATTTACCCGTTGAGAAGGTGGACTGCATACCACATCTGGGATTCTTTGTCTGTGACAAAATGGAGGGAAGGATCTTGACGCAAGATATGGGTCTTCCTCCATCAGTCCCGGTCAGCGTGATTAGATTAGAACTACGCCTGATCTCGTGGTGGGCACAGCGCATGAAGCAAAATCTCTCCCTGCTCTTTAAAATGTCTAGAGCGGAGAAACAACACATTTTGGGCCTCATTACAACCCAGGCGGTAATCTGCCGACATTACCGCCATGGCGTAATCAGCGTTTACGCCGTGGGCCGATGGCGTAAAGAGCGCCACATTACGACCCATCGCGCACAAGCATTACACCATGGCGGTAATGTAAATAATGCCATGGCGGAAAGGGCCCCTACCGGCATCGTAGGGCGAGCAAGGTGCACTTCCGCCACCGTAAGTAGCGGCCACCGTAATTAGCGGTGGCCGCAATTAGCAGTCACCGTAAAAAGCAGAACCGGAAATAGCGTCATCGCGGCGGAACGGGAAACAGCACGTCGGCCATCTTTGAAAACACAATCCATTGCTATCTTTCCGAACAACACCAGATCCAACCCTGACACCTGTCCCAACCCATCACCCACCCATTCAACCACCCAAAAATCCCTAAAGTTGTTAAGAAGGCATGTGACCGCCAGCGCCAGGAAAGATTTACCCGGGAGGAACTCTGCATGCTTGCGGAGACCCTGCAAGACAATGCAGCTGTCGTTTTCTCGCCGGAAATGACCAGGCCGGCGATAGCAAAAAAGAAGGCCATATGGGCCCTGGTGGCCGAGCGCATCAGCGCGGTGGGGACCGTACCCCGCACCCCACAGCAGTGCAGGAAGCGTTGGGATGACCTTCGCATATGGGTCAGAGCCGTCATCTCTGCGAACCGCAACCTTGCCCTGGGTACCGGTGGAGGTTCGGAATCCCCACTGAAACTCCAACCGTGGGAGGAAATATGTGCAACCACGATTGGCATGGAAGGCATTGAAGGCGTCGGAGGGATGGAAAGGGGAGTTCTGACATCAGGCGATGAAGGTAGGTGCCTCAAACAAGACATGCCATAGTCACTGCAGTCCATTCATGTGTAGCACAATGTTGCCCTAGAGTGTAAATGCAACACATTAGCTGGACACTGCCCACAGCCACATGCAAGCTCCATCCTGTATACACTGCTGGCACCCACATACTTCCATCCACATTCCACACAAAAAGGAGACAACCTGCATGGCCCTGCTTGAAATCTGCCTCATCTACTGACCAGAATCATGTCAATCATTGTCATTCCAAAGTCCGCAGACCCATCAATAACGCCCTCCCTCCTTTGCTCCACCACAGGCACAGAATCACACCCCGAGGACCAGGACACCCCTGCGACGAAAAGAGCCAAGAAGGCCAAGAATACCATCCCCGCACCCTCAACCTCAGCTGCAGTGAGGCAGACCCCACAACTAGCAGAATCCACTGCAAGCAAACCGGACGGCCCACCGGCAAGCACCCCAGTAGGCAGCAGGCCAGCAGCAGCAGCACCACCTGTACCAACATTGCCTGCCACAGAAGGCACCGGGTCTGCGGCCAGCAGCAACCTGGGTGAAAAAGCTGCAATTACTGCATGTTCAGACTCTGACATTGAGGAGCACGACGTCAGAAGCCACACTGACCTTCTACATTCCCCCTGTTTGTCAAATGCAAGCCCCATGAGGATCACATCACACACAGGGGCACACAGAGGAAGAGGAGTGGCCTTCTACCCCATGCCCAGTTCTCAGTCCACAGGAGGGGAGCAGCCCCTCCATCACACCACCAGCACTGGGCATGGCCCAGCAGGGGCAGCAGTCCCTCGAGGACATCATACAATGGCAGCAACATCTGTCCAGGATGCTGACTGAGCATGCTGCGGAATGTGTGGGGGCTAGGGCAACCATTGAACAGGCCACGGAGACCCTAAGGGCCGAAATTGCGCAGAGCACTGCCACCCTGAGGGATGCTATGCAGGCCATGTCAAGGACATTTGTGGCGAACTTGCCGGGTTGCGTTGTGTGCTCACTGAGCTCTCCCACACCCTACAGGACATGCATGCACGGGAGCAGGCAGGGACATCCTCCACTGCCAGTTCTGCACAGAGCAGCCCCGTCCGACGTTCCGGACGGAACCTGCGCTCCACAGCCAGGGGTGCCCCGGGGGCCGGGAGAGGGGGCTCGTAACAGCCTGTGGCCACTGTCACAGGCATCTGTAGACACTTACATGGGGAGTGTTGGGGTGTGCAGGGGGGAGGGGGGAGGTGGGAGGGGGTGTGTTGGGTTGTGCAGGGGTGAGGGGGGAGGTGGGAGGGGGTGTGTTGGGGTGTGCAGGGGGGAGGGGGGAGGTGGAAGAGGGTGTGTTGGGGTGTGCAGGGGGGAGGGGGGAGGTGGGAGGGGGTGTGTTGGGGTGTGCAGGGGGGAGGGGGGAGGTGGGAGGGGGTGTGTCACGACAATTTATGATTGAAATACACTTTTTCCTTTTCCGAAATGAAATGTGTGGACATTTTCATTACATATGTGTGCTTTATTGGTGTACAGTCCACAGTGTGCATGTCCCAGAGACACACAGTGCCCCAAGTGCAGTCTCCATGTGATACACACCAGCCGTGTGTGCTAGAAGCAGTGGTTGATGATATTTTGACGCATTTCACGCCCCTCCTGTGCATCGCCTCCTCCATGAGGTGCCGCCCCATCTGCACCCTCCTCATCCTCATCGTTAGGTGGTTGCAGTTCTGCGTCAGGGGGCAGGGGCACATTCCGTCTGACGCACATATTGTGTAGCATGACACATGCCATGACGATCTTTGCCACCTTCTCATGGCGGTACAGGAGTGCCCCACCAGACATGCTGAGGCCTTCAATAGGCCGAATGTCTGCTCTATGACCACACGGGTACGTGTATGTGCACGGTTGAAGTCCTCCTCGTGCTGGTTCTGCGGGTTCCGGCATGGTGTAAGGAGCCACCTCTTCAGGGGATAGCCTGCATCACCTGTATGTAGGCGAGAATGTATGTGTCAGTCATGACGTCTGATCAAGAACATGATGTGCCACCATGGCTTGCATCCAACTGTTACTTTGGCTCACTTCTACATGCACTAATTGATTCACACAATGCAACCAGTATATGCTCATGGCTCTCATGGCCTGTTTTGCATGCCATCACCCAATGTATGCAGAGGGGTGGAGTGCATTGTGAGTGCCTATCCACTGTGTCCGTTCATGCCGTTTGGTTAGTTGGCCTGGCACATGTCCTGTGATGGCAATGCGCACATCATTGCAACATTGCTGTGGGCCTCATCATGACCCCAGTGAGCAATGCTGATGTAGACAGGGACATTTTGGGGGCCCTGCTGTCTGTGTAATGGTGTGTTGATGTTTCTGTCCGTCATGTGCCTCCTTCGTGGGCAGTTATGGGGGACAGGCCTATCGGTTGATGGTGTTTGGTGACGTGCATGTAGGTGCATTTCATTGTTGACAATGTGGTCTGAATTGGTAGAATGCACTTGCAGATGGTTGTGACATGGTTGGGACACAACCTCATTTACATGGTAGGGCTGCATACATTGGGTATTGGCTTTACTGGTGTTGGGTGGAGTTTGGGTTGCTTTAGGGTATCATCTGTCTCTGTTTTCTCTGCTACTCACAGCCAATTGGAGTATGCATCATCCCCCCCCCTTTCAGCCAGGTGGAGTATGCATCATTCCCCCCCCTTTCAGCCAGGTGGAGTATGCATCATCCCCCCCCTTTCAGCCAGGTGGAGTATGCATCATCCCCCCCCTTTCAGCCAGGTGGAGTATGCATCATTCCCCCCCTTTCTGCCAGGTGGAGTATGCATCATCCCCCCCTTTCAGCCAGGTGGAGTATGCACCCCCCCCCCCTTTCAGCCAGGTGGAGTATGCATCATCCCCCCCCCTTTCAGCCAGGTGGAGTATGCATCATTCCCCCCCTTTCAGCCATGTGGAGTATGCATCATCCCCCCCCCTTTCAGCCAGGTGGAGTATGCATCATTCCCCCCCCTTTCAGCCAGGTAGAGTATGCATCATTCCCCCCCTTTCAGCCAGGTGGAGTATGCATCATCCCCCCCCTTTCAGCCAGGTGGAGTATGCATCATTCCCCCCCCTTTCAGCCAGGTGGAGTATGCATCATTCCCCCCCCCTTTCAGCCAGGTGGAGTATGCATCATCCCCCCCCCCCTTTCAGCCAGGTGGAGTATGCATCATCCCCCCCCCTTTCAGCCAGGTGGAGTATGCATCATCCCCCCCCCTTTCAGCCAGGTGGAGTATGCATTGGTACTTCATTCACATACCCACTTCACATTTCCATGGTCATGACATTGGACTCACCTAGTAGCCAGGATCTTGGGCCTGCATGTCGCTCCATGTAGCGTGGTATTGTGGAGTTCCTCAGGACCATAGAATCATGGGTTGATCCGGGGAATCGGGCACAACAATGTGTGATGATCTTGTTGGAGTCACAGACCATTTGCATGTTGATTGAGTGGAACTGTTTCCGGTTGCGGTACGGTACCTCCATGGCACGTGGAACCACCAATTCCACATGGGTGCAGTCGATGGCACCAATGCAACCAGGTATGCCGACTAGTGCATGGAAACCCACTTTGGTGTTTGCAATCTCCTGGGCAGTCCGTGGTAATGAGATGTGGTCGTCTGTGTGCTTGAGGAGGGCATCGAGCACTTGGATGAGTGTTCGTGAGAATAATGGTTGTGAAATGCCATGCAAGTGCCCCACTGTGTGCTGGTAGGTGCCTGTGGCCAGGAAGTGGAGTACAGACACTACCTTCAGTCGGGGTGGGATGGCGGTTGGAGTTTCTATCATGCTGACGATGTCGTTGTGTGTCATGTCTACGATGGCGGTGATGGTGTCCCGGTCCAAACGGTACAGGGTGTGGATCTGCTCAGCAGTGAGGTTGAATGGATTGGCTCTGATGCGTGGGATTGGGGGCTGCCTGCGTGGTGGCACTGGCTGTGCTGGTGGGGCTTGCTGGGCCTGCCTTGCCCTCCTTCTCCTCCTGCATCTCCTCTGTGCTGCCTGTTGTTGTTGTTGCTGTTGTAGCACTTGCATTGCTATCAGGTCCTCCAGCCCAAACATTGCTAGTCGTATTGGTATCATTGTGGAGTGTGACTGGGTGTTGAAAGGGGTGGGGTGTGCTCTTTTTGTACTTCCTGAGTCTGTATTGCCTTCACCTGTGCTGTTTCTGTGCACCTGTGGCAGCTGCATTCACTTTACATGGCCATTTACGGTTGGTTCGCGATGGCGTAATTAGCACCATGGCGGTAAGGTACTTAACGGGCTGGGTGATGGCGTTAGATGCATGTCCGCTTGGGTCGGCATTCGCATACCTTTCCGCCATGGCGCTAAGTACGTGTGGGCGGTCGCGTGCGCACGCCCTTGGCGCAGTTAGCGGCAGCGTTAACTACGATGCCGCTAATGGCATCGTAGTTAACGGTCACGGGTCATGATCGGACCTAACGAAAAACGATGGCGGTAACCATTTACCGCCATCGTTTTTCACTTAGCGCCAGGGTCGTAATGAGGCCTTTTGACTTTTATCTGCATAGTATGATGATCAAGGGACAAAATTGCTTCCTGTTAAAATTTAAGAAAGAAATGGGAGCAATTCTTGGAGCAGTTTGGATTATCGGGCCGTGTAACTGGCGACATTCTAAAAATGAAGATAAAGAGATGGGACAACATAGTTGATATGCAGGATGTGGGACGTCTAAAACTCTATAGTGGGCAAGATGTATTGTATCTACCTCTAGAGGATTTTAGACTGATTTAAAAAAAAAATAATCCTTCAGCAAAACTAAGACACTAGTACTTCAGAATTAGAATTGTCTTCCGACTTTAGGAGTAATAGGGCCTAAATTGTGTATTCCTTCTGAACTACATTCTTGTAGATTATGTGGCAAAGAGATTGAGTCACCAAAGCAACTGGTCCTGTGCTGCCCTACGTTGTTAGATGGAAGGATTGCAACTTTCAGTCCCTTTTTTCAATTTGCTGGCCGTGTTCGTATTCCCAGACCTATTGCATAGGCTTATGACAACCTCACATCTGTCCCACATTCTAGCCTTGATGACATTCTTTCTATTCATTTGTGACAGAATAGAGGAGGTGAGGTCTGGAGCACAAGTTGACCTAGATAAGATCATTGCAGACTAGGTCGAGTGAGACAGAGCTCAATTCCCCCCTCTGCACGGCACATGCTAGTCAGCTATGAGGCAGCAGCCTATACACTGCATTTTGTTGCGTTAATGAATTTTAGTTTGTGCTCACAAGTCATGCAAGCTAGAGGGGCAGGGAAATTGGATTGCATTATGCAGGATTGGTATATTACATTAATTTCGTTTGCATTGTTTAATTGTTGCATTGGTTTTTGATTGTAAGTTTATTGCTACATATTTTTTTCTGCAAAAGTACTAAACACATTTTAATAAAAAAATTAATAGCCTGCTTCTTTTTTTAGCCAACATCAATGGAGTCTCAATTTCATCGGATAACACATCTTTTATGACACATTCTTTGTAACCTTGGCTTTTCCCAATACTAACTACTGCAGGCACAAATGTGCACAGTGCTTACCTTCCACTATCTTCACAAATGATTTAGTGGTAACTGGTTGACAGATGTTGGAATTCGTGGATTTTTGCCACTTTTCTTTTTGTAGGTCGTTTTATTTTTACCAGCACTGATCTCTACAAACCAATAAATATAGTATGACCAAGACTTTGGAACCTCCTCCCATTCGGGATCAGACTCTCCCCACTCTCCTACAATTAAGAAAATAACTCTAGACCCTCCTCTTCAAGTGGTTTCCCCTCCTCAGCACTTAGCCATCACGTCGGCCCTCCACCTGATTCACTATATGCTGCCTTCCCCTCTCCCCCCAACCCCTGGTACAGCTGTGCCCCTCTTTATCCTACCCCCCACTGTATATCTGTTCTGTTGTTACCATTGAAAAATGTTCTGTCATGCATATGTAATGTTGTACAGCTCTGTAAAGCGCTTTGTTATTTATCTGTATTGGCGTCTGTAAAATGCTCTGTTACTTCTGAAAGCTAAGTCCGTGCTCATTATCCAATAATAATAATAATAATAATAATAATAATAATAATAATAATAACAACAATAATAGTACTAATAATAATAATAGCAATACTACTAATTAACCCCCTTTTTCCCACAACATTTTCCCTTTTTACCTTGCCACTTTGGAAGCAACATTTCTGTACTAAATTTTGAAACAACATGATGTCCCATCGTGTGCATGTTCCTGATGTGCTTGACGGCCTCAGGTCATGGAAGGTGCATAAAGGGTCCTTTAGCCAGGTACTTTGGTTGTGATGTTCTGATTAGTAATGCAATAATGTAGACATACACACAAAAATGCATTGGGCAACTCTCTAGTCAATACAGGGCATTTGTGGAAGAAAACAATGATCTACTTCAGGACACAGAGACCAGAGGCTTCAGCTCTTGCGGTCAGGCAGGTGGTTCATCCCCTCAATCGCTCAGGTTTGTTTTTTCCGCAAAATGGAAATATGTAATCCTGGCATATTATAAGTTAGACATGTTCTTCCTTCTGCCTTCAGAAGTGAAAGAATACTTGCATCGAAGCCCTGGTCTCTCGAGGTCTCATTTAGCTCCGTAAAGAGGAAGAAAAAAATAGTTATGTAAACGGTGCCTTTGAACTAAGGAGAAAAGGCGACAGAAGTTTTAATGACTCCTGAGATTTAGTTAAGATTAAAAACTCTCTTGTTTCTAAACTCGTTTCTTTAAAAAAATAAAATAGTCTAAATTATAAATGAACCCCTGATAGAAATCCATTCCAGCCGAAGTATGTCATTTCAGGGTAGCGTCTATGGCCGTAATCCTTGCGCACAATGGGCCTGCAGAGAAATTAAGTTTTTCACCTATCAAAAATAAAGACAATCTGGCAAATGTAATCATCTTTGTTCTAAGAATCGACATAAAATACTAAAATATATATATATTACACGGCCACGGTAGTGGCCATGTAGTTATGGTTAAGTTGCTGTTTCCATAGGAAGAGCACTTTTTGGGCGGCTTATAACTTTGCTCTCCCTGGAGGGATCCTAACCAAACCTTGCAAAAAAAGTATATGGGTCACTCTGAACTGTTTTCCAAAGTTTGGTGAGGATTCGTCCAGGGGGGGCAAAGTTATAGGGGGGGTCCCAAAACTTTTTTTTTCCCATAGACTGAATGGGAAAAAACTTTGCGCACGGCCACTGGCCAAACCGCTGGACGGATTTACACCAAATTTGCGGCAGGAGCGGGGGCGTGGTCCCGAAAGCGTGCTTTTGCAAATTTGGTGTAAATCCATCCAGTAGTTTTATATAAAATGACCAAAACGTAAGGCAAAAAAATTAGTGAGATGGACTTCCCTGTTCGCTCCGTGGACAGCACCCCGATTGGCCCATGGCCTTGCGTCATGTCCGCGGACATGCAACGTGTTCGCTGATTGGACGGCGAGGGGCGTGGAGCGCGTCAGATTTTCTGTGACGCCCGCTGTTGCGAAGTGACTTCCAGACTTTCTTGTGTTACTTCTTAGGTTTATTACAGGAACTTAAGGACACAGTTACAGGAAGGATAAATACATGAGAGTATGGACTATTATCAGCACTGGCCCCATCACCCAGGCAGGGGAGCTCTAACTCCCTGCCTCAGTACGGAACCCTCAGATCAGCATTCCATCATTCACCCAACAACATTCCATATGACACCACACACTCACATATGGCAGATCAACACAGACAGTCACTATATAACACATCTCCCTCCTTTTCCAAAGCCACACACACACAGGAAGTCACAACGTAACACATCTCCTTCCTTTACCAGACCACACATGTACAAATCAGACACAACAAGATATTTCTCTAAACCCGTCTCAAACACGCATCTAATACCAAACCGAAACAGACACATTCACAGCGACACAACACCACTTACCCATTCAAACATCAAATATACTCAGCCTGTTGGGTGTGACCTACTTAGCCAATACATTCAAATACTGCAGAAGAAGCTGAGACACTGGCCAGGCATCCCAAACCCATCTGCGTACCCGGTGAATGACCACAGTCAACCCAATGCAGAATTGATAGAAACTGACATGCCACACCCCACTAATTTGGATGAAACACAGGCTTTGACACAACTACACATAAGAAAATATCACTACAGAGGGGCTACCTCCTTTAAACAATTGCGGGAACAATATGACATGGTACTCATCCACTGAGGTACCTGTCCTACTCTACACTAGCTGAGGCGCTACCTCACGCACATCACTATGTTCCACAAACCTGAGGCACTATCTCCCTCATATACACTTGTCCCATTCACATCAGAGGCGCTTTTCTTGCTAACACTAATAGAGACACCTACCGGAGGCGCTACCTCCCTTATATGCACTTACGTCCATGCACATCAGAGGCGCTACCTCTCTCTAATACTATACTTCGCATAAACCTGGAGGCGCTACCTCCCTAACATACCCTAGTGACACTCACCTCAGAGGCGCTACCTCTCAAAGAAAACCTATTGTCACTCTAACTGGAGGCGCTACCTCCCTAGAATACCCATTGAGCCACACTCATCAGAGACGCTACCCCCATCAAATGTGACCCACATATCAGAGGCGCTACCTCTAAATACTACCACAGTGTCATTCATCTCAGAGGCGCTACCCCTTACTAAAACTGATGGAGACACATACACATCAGAGTCGCTACCTCTCATTCCTTACAAAAATGCCATTCACATCAGAAGTGCTACTTCATCAGTTACTGCCTGATCCATACCATCTACATGCCCATTATTTTGCATCTATTTTACTTCCAACTTTAACTGAATCAGGCTAAAACATTTTACAATTCACCATGTTATAACTGCGGTGTTATTAAGTTAACCAACATTTTTGTCCTAGAAGTCCATGGTCATCTCTTGACCTTAAGCTAAATATTCTGCTCCTAAAAGTCCATGTTGCTTGTTAGCAACCTACACCTGAAAATCCTCAACAGGTTATGTTAGCTCAATCTTCCACACTTAATAAAAAGGATACATATCATGCAGCTTCGTGATGTCCTGCACACTATTTCCATTCACCACCTCTGATTCTGCACCTTCCCAGCCGGGCAGAGACATACTCTCCACTCACTCATCACAACATACTGAAATATCATTTCTCACCACCGTAAAACATCAACATATTTGAACCAGAGTAATATTATAGCCACAGTAAACCCTAGCACAATACATCTTATTTTTTTTTTAACAAATACCGTATGACATTTTTTGCCATTGAACATGTTAAACAAAGTCATCGCCAAAGTCCATAAATTACACGTAGCTTTCTGTTTTACTTTTACCATAGTCATAAAAATACATCACTGAGATCACCCATTCCTTGTTGAAGCTTTAATGGCAAACATTCTGTGTAGATGCTTTAATGGCATTCCCTTTAAAAACGTTGCAGCTACTCCTACTGCTGCCATACCGGAATAAAAAAACAGTACCTGTTTACTGAAAACATCCCTTTTTTTTTTTCATTGCCGCCCACAATCCACACATCAGCATATGATGCTTTCTCTTTCATTACCGCCGTGTAAGCGATAACACTTCCATTCCATTGTTGCACGCAATGAACTCCTCATTGCAACCGCAGACCATTGCAATCACTGCATCCAATATGTGAGGATAAACTCTTCCGGGAATGTCATCACGTTGGGGCACGCCGACAGAGCCACTCCTCTAATGTATTCGCTTGTAACACGGCAAGGGAGAAGAAAAAAACGTTGCTCTGCGTTCCAATGCAGGTAAGAACATTCTGCATTTAACATTCGTATCTTCATCAAACCCGTACAGAATTCCATTACGTCATCATTAGCTTCTCCGCTCCTGATCCACACAGAACTCCTCAAAGGGGCATTTTCCCAACGGTCACACGAAGCTCCAGTGAACTGCACTTCAGACCCTCAGCAGTTCAACACTCGCAAAACGAGCGCGCACATTTCCAAAACACCATAACTAGGCAAAGATCATTAGGCTAAACAGCACAAGGCGATTTCACCATTTAAAAGTCTCATTAATGCAGAATAATTTCATTTCTTTTTTAAAGTACCCATTTTACAGTGCTCTGCCGTACTTCATTTCACTGTAAGCTGGTAGCAGGAAAAAAACTTGCTGCATTTTCTTGGCTGCCATTCATCATAGCAGTAATGCACACCATATTTTACAGTACTTTAAACAGCTTCTTCCTGTACTGCACTGCACTTGCTGCCCCCTTAATTCTGCTTATGACTTTCCTCTACTCTTCACATTTGCTCTTTTCAGTCATTCTTTCACAACACTTACAGTACCTTATATTCCTTGTGAAAGGAAGGGGGAAGGCAGGCATTTTCAGCTCACCACTTCTTTGGCTGCCTGCAAGGGCGAATGTGTCTTCCCATCCCCAACAGGACTCATGCCACGTCGAGTTCAGGGCATCATTTCCACAGCTGCCCTAACCAGCTTCATATCTGTGGGCACTTTTCATAATTTCTGCTTCACCACAGGGCGCCATCACATCACTGGACTGCCAACTGCCATCACTGGTCCTCTTCTAAAAGTATCACCTCATTTTTGTTGATGCCTGAAGAAGTGGGGCTTCCTTGCTCTTCCCCCGCCTGAACCCTGGGTGATGGGTCTCTTACTTGTAATGTGGGGGGGCAGTGCTGAAATCTGCTGTGTCCTCCTGTCTACTGCACCCCCCGCAGCAGGCTCCTTCAACTTCAGCTCCTTCTTTTCGTGCACAGGTTCTTCTATGTAGACCAACTCGTCGCCAATGTTGCGAAGTGACTTCCAGACTTTCTTGTGTTACTTCTTAGATTTATTACAGGAACTTAAGGACACAGTTACAGGAAGGATAAATACATGAGAGTATGGACTATTATCAGCACTGGCCCCATCACCCAGGCAGGGGAGCTCTAACTCCCTGCCTCAGTACGGAACCCTCAGATCAGCATTCCATCATTCACCCAACAACATTCCATATGACACCACACACTCACATATGGCAGATCAACACATACAGTCACTATATAACACCCGCCATCTTGTATTTGCCGTCGACCGCGTACAGCGCGGTGAAACGTGGATAAAAAATTTTATTTAGTGCCGTGTGTTGGTGTGTAAGAGTGTTTGGGGAGGGTGGGGGAGTATGAGATAGGTTCAATGTTTTGTTTTTTTATGTGCTAGATGTTTTTGTTGCGTTCGATTTGTCCGCGGAGAACACGGCTGTTCTGACATTTTGTAAATAAACTAAATGGTGGGGTGTTTAGAGGACGGAGTATGTGTCATTTTTGTTCGCAAGGAAGGTAAAAATGAGCTATGAACACTCGCGGTGTACTTAATTGTTCGTAAATACACAAACTGGGGGTGTCCTCAGGACGCTGTCTGTATTGTAATCTGTCTAGTTGAATGCGTTCTAAGTACACTCGCGGTGTCCCGAAATGGTTGCAATCACACAAAATGGGGGTGTTCTGAGAACGTTGTTTGTATTGTTCGTTGTCAGGGTGAAAGTGTTTTAAGACCGCTCCTTTTGTCCGCTAATAGTACAATTTCCTATGGGCGTCAACCGACTTTTTGTCCATTAAAGAAACGGTAAATCCGGCTGGTGTGCGCCAACATTATGTGATAATCCTATGACTGGCGCTTTTGACCTGGCTGACTTGCTTTTGCGACACTAAATCATATCTCCCGCCCCTAAGCCTGATATTATCAAAGCATTCATATTCCCCGCCTCTCTCCGTGACGTTACAGGGTGTGTCATCAAACGCGCCCAGTCCTCTGCAGTCCTAAGTGACTTTACACAGAACCCGGAAGACAACACATATTATGTCACAACACAGCGCGCCACAATTCGTAATATGAAACAGTGATTTAAAAGCAAACAGCAAGATTGTAAATTTTGTAAAGTACATTTATTTGACATCAAATGTTTAGAGAATATTCAGCAATTTGCATTTGTCTTTGTTGTTGATCCGCAAAAGTTCATGTTGAGGCACGCGATGTTCCTTTGCGGTACAGAGGGTGTTAGATCAGCTTACAACTCAGTGCGCCACAATTTGGAATATGAAACTGTGGTTTAAAAGTAAACAGCAGGATTGTACATTTGGTAAAGTACATTTATTTCACATGAAATGTTTAGTGAATATTCAGCGATTTGCTATTGTCTCTGCTGTCGATCAGCAAAAGTTTATTTTGAGCCACGCGTTGTTCCTTTGCGGTAGATAGGCTGTTGGTTTATGATAAACGCAGTAAATGGTCGCTCTGATAATCGGAAGGTTGCTCCAACAACGTGCCATTAGACCACCCTATTGGTTAGTATGTTGTTTGTAGCCGCTAATACTGCGTAAGGGCATATTGGTCCTTGGCGATTGTCCCATAAAATGGTGAGGGTCATGAAGTTGCATATTTGGACCTGCACCTGGCAGTTGAAGACCCCATCCGCTGGAGTCTGTAAATAGTGACATAGGCAAAATGGAGCCACATACCTGTTTTAAAAAACATAAATTAGTCTCACCAGCCGTTCTTCATTAAAAATCATCATTTTATTTATTAGGGCGTGAAACTATTTGCTATCGAAGATAGTGCAACGGAGTATGTTAATAATAAAATAATAATATTTTCCCATCCATATAGCGCTAAGAACCGTGAGGTATCTAAGCGGTGCTTATTATCAACCACGGTGTGTGGTGCTCATTTATCGACCACGGAAGGATGAAAGGCTGAGTTTGGCCTTGCCGGGATTCAAACTTGCGTTAGCAAGGTGTGCACGGATGTCAAAGCAAGCGTTGTACTCGCTGTGCCACTTGACAGGCTACATTGAAGTGGCACAGCGAGTAGAGAGCTTGACCGCCTATAGACCGGTTAAATTATTTCTATTAGCCCACCCTGTGTCGTCTGCCTTTTTCAGAGCCCTCTAAACGACAGGGGATCAATTCGGCGGTGATAGTTCGCGGTAGAAAACATTATGCCACTTTCAACGAACAAGTTCAACTTGAGCGGTCTTTAATGCTACGCTATTGTAATTATATTTGGTATAAAATAATCTAAAGGGTTACTTACAGTACAATTGCAATTTCCATTGTCTACGAGTAGTGCAGTCCCAAAATACGACTCCGCGTGTGCGAACGATCTTTTGCATAGTGATATAATATATAAAAGTGGTTTCGTTTCAGAAATTTCATCCTTATCTTCTCTTACGTTTTAGCAACACTCCTTCAAGAGAAGTCTTTCATCACAATCTCTGTCTGTCAAGGTCAAAACAGAATACAACCTTATAGTCCGCTTCGTGAGCCTCTCCGGGGCCTGAGAAAAAAATTGAAGCAGCTGACCTTCACTGTGAACGAGCATAAATTCTTACTTTGCAACATTCTGTGTAAAGCCATCTGTGAGAAGTTGGTTTTTGCACGCCATGTTTGTATATTGTTTGCGTGATATTAAAAAAAGTTTGTTTAAGGGACGTTATGGTTCTAAGTACAGCCGAAAGACCCCTGAAAATCGCAAGTAATGGTAAGCTATGAAAAATAACTCGTGCCACCACCGTGCACTGCTAAGACTAACACCCAGGACATCAAAGATGACATCGCAAATGTCATTGATGAAATCACTGATGACATCACATGTGTATGCACTTTTCATGGAATTTGTGTACTAGGGATTTTCATTATAATGTTGCGAAAAAAGTGTTAAGGATATTGCAATAAATATCATACCGTTATTAGTGCTTTGAACGATGCATTGATATAAATAGCATTGTATTATGGGATTCTATCTAGTATACTGAGCTACTAATGGAGAAACATAGCATTGTGTGCAGAGTACAAGATGAAAGTATAATATTGTAATGTTAATATGTTGAATAATGAAATGATAATTGTCCTGAAATGTTCGAAAATTCACAAAATGGGGGTGTTCTGAGGACATTATTCGTATTGTGTGATTGCTCAGCTGTATGCAATGAGGGAATGGCACAGAGAGTAAAGTGGACGCCGTCTGCGGACACTGCGGCTGTTCGTGGACAGGGCGTGCTACATCCGGGTTTTTCCAGGAAATCCAACATGGAAAGAAGACTGTACGGATCAGCCAATCAGATGTCGAGGTTGTGGATTTGTGTTGAAAGAGACTGTGTGTAGTGAAGATGGCAGAAGTGGAGAAAGTCAGGGTGTTGGTGCTCGGAGATAATTTTGTGCATGGTTTACAACAGTACGCTGAATGCAGGCATGTTGCAAAGAACTTTGATGTGAAAGGAGTGGAGGTGGTGTGGAGCACTGTGCCTGATTGCAATGTACAGGGAATTGTACACGTTTGTGAGGATATGGCCACGATGAACAGTCCGCATGTGGTAGTTTTGCACTATGGTGTTTTCCATTTGGGCAACGTCAGTGCCCCTACTTTGTTGGCTGATTTGGAACGCTTGGTTCAAGCCGTAATGAAGATTCTTCCAAATGCGAAAGTAATTTTTTCTGGATTACTACCTAGGGCAATATGGGACAATAGTTCAGTTTTTTGTCCTCAGCAAAACATTGCTAGGTGTGTCATCAACCGAGGCATGTGTGCCTTCATGCTTAGAGCTGGTATGTTCTTCTGTAATAATGAGAATATTGATGCCAGTAATGCTGTTAATTTGAAAGAAGATGGCATTTCTTTATCTTTTACGGGAAATGCCTTTCTATTTTGGAATGTAAGGGTTGCTTTGGAGAAGGTTATGTGAAGATTTTAGGAGTAAAGTAAGAAAAAAAAACAAGAAAAAAAATACAAAATAACAGGTGTCTGTCAAGCATCTGTAAAAAAAAAAAAAAAACGTCTCTTTTCAGAGCCAACTTCAAAGGGGAAATGGGGCACACTATTTAAATTTACATTCACCACGCTCAGATTTTCGATATGTCCGCGGACATGGCGGTGGTCCGCGGACATGAAAATCACTATGAGGGGGTTAATATGTTCTATGTTACATGTATATGAAGTCAGGGATATTATGGTTAAGTTGTGCTACTAAAAACCTATGAAATTCAGTGAAAAAACTTTGTTAAAGGGACGTTATGGTTAAGTTGCGCTACTAAAAACCTATGAAATTCAGTAAAAAAGCTTTGTTAAAGGGACGTTATGGTTAAGTTGCGCTACTAAAAACCTATGAAATTCAGTGAAAAAACTTTGTTAAAGGGACATTATGGTTCAAAGTAAAACCGAAAAACCCCTGAAATTCTGCAGTTATAGTAACATAAGCAACCATAACTCTCCGCCACCGTGCACTGCTAACACTAACACCCAGGACATCAAAGATGACATCACAAATGTCATTGATGACATCACTGATGACATCACATGGCTGGCTCTCCCTTTTTATCCTTTACTGACATATCGAAGCCACATAGTTTTCTTCAGTAACAGTCAGGAAGTAAAAATTGAAAAGGTACTATATTTGTAGACTTAGGGTCAAGTCACATCATATGAAACATATACATAGCGGAAGACACAGGCTTGAAAGAGAGCAATCCTTTCTGTGCATGAAGATAATCATTATGGTTATCAGCACTTTCTCATAGTTTTATTTTTATTACTCTACCTTCCATGTATATGCTCATATTTGTATACATTATACTCACTCTCCTTTCCTTTGGGTGCAGTCACATCATGTGATACACATACATATGGTAAGTAGCAGCTTTGAAACAGAGCAATAGTTTCTCTGCATAAAGACAATCAGTTAGGTTATGAACTCTTTCTGCTACTATTTCTGCTTTTTTGTTTACTTCACTGTCCCTGTATATACTCATATTTGTATGCATTGTTGTCTCTTTGTGTTTTGTCTGTAATAATTATGTATTTAGTGGGTTTTATTATCTACTTATTACATGTTTCACAGTACGCAAAACTCTAATAAGAAAGCAGTTATCATTTCAGTATTCAACATGGCAAGATTATGAATATGGCACCTTCATCATGTATGCTGCACACACTGCCTATGTTTCTGCATGAGTAGCTTAGTATACTGGATAGAACTTCATAATAGAATGCTATTTATATCAATGCATTGCTTAATGCACTAATTAGCTCATGATATTTATCCCAATGATCCTTGACAGTTTTTGGTCAACATTATAAGAATCACTCCTACAGAGTTTTCATGAAAAGTAAATGCACATGTGATGTCATCAGTGATGTCATCAATGACATTTGTGATGTCATCTTTGATGTCCTGGGTGTTAGTGTTAGCAGTGCACGGTGGCGCGAGTTATGGTTGCTTATGTTACCATAACTGCCGAATTTCAGGGGTTTTCCGGTTTTACTTTGAACCATAACGTCCCTTTAACAAAGTTTTTTCACTGAATTTCAATAGGTTTTTAGTAGCGCAACTTAACCATAATGTCCCTTTAACAAAGTTTTTTTTACTGATATATATATATATATATATTCAATGAAAAAACTTTGTTAAATGGACGATATGGTTAAGTTGCACTAATAAAAACCTATGAAATTAAGTAAAAAAACGTTGTTAAAGGGACGTTATGGTTCCAAGTAAAACCGAAAAACCCCTGAAATTCGCCAGTTATGGTAAGCTAAGCAACCATAACTCGCGCCTTGCATTGCTAAGACTAACACCCAGGACATCAAAGATGACATCACAAATGTCATTGATAACATCACTAATGACATCACATGTCTGGCTCCCCCTTTTTTCCTTTATTGCGATATCTTGGCCACATGGTTTCCTTCAGTAACAGTCAGGAATCAAAAATTGAAAAGGAAATAGCCATGCTGGACCTACAGAATCAGATGCTGAGCTTTCTTGACAAAAATAAGTTAGGAATGCTGATGCTTCTCGATTTAACGCCGCTTTCGATCTGGTAGATCATCAACTCCTCATCAAGGCACTCCGAGAGAACGTGGGCTGCTCCGAAGGAGCCATTGACTGGTTATTGTCATTTCTATCAAACCGCCAAGCCAGAGTTCATTGGGGCAGCAACTTTTTGGATCCCTGCGATATCCTCTTCGGAGTGCCCCAAGGGGCCAGTTTGTCACCAATGCTGTTCAACATATACATGCGAACTTTGTGCAGCATTCTGGTGAAAGCAGGCGTGTCGTTTACGAATTACGCAGACGACACGCAACTTATTTTGGAACTGGGGGGAAGCCAGCACGCCATTGACAGCAAAGTGATTGCAAGGGTTTATAAGATAATAGACGATTGCATGCAGGCTAACTGGATGTGCCTGAATGATTCAAAAAACAAATTGATGTTGTTTGGTTCCAGTCGTCAGCTAGCTAATCTAGGGGCAGAGTATAAATCCTTCCAAATTAAGAAAGCCATCATTTCGGTGGCCCCCAAAGTGAAAACCTTGGGCATGATGGTTAACTCTGCGGTTGATTCTCATGCCCAGACCAGCTATCTCCAAATAAACACGGCTTATTATCTCAGGCTAATGAGATATATCAAGCCTTTCCTTAATGAATGTAACCTGGCCACCATTGCCAGAGATATTATTCTATCACGGCACGACTATGGCAACGCTCTGTTGTTAGGGGCCACGTCCAAGGACTTAGCTAGATGTCAGGTGATCCAGAACAGTGCGGTTAGGCTAGTAAAAAATCTGAAGAAGAAATATCATGTCACCCATGACAGGATCTCCCTTCATTGGCTAAGAGTAGGGGAAAGTTTAAAGTTCAAGGCTCTATCCTTGGTCCACAAGTGCCTATTTGGCAAAGCACCAGAGTATTTGAAAAACAGCCTAGTCCTCTACACACCTAGGAGAAGACTAAGATCGGAAGGAAAGTGCCTACTGGTCGTACCCAATTTCAAGTTGAAATCGGGGTTGGGTAGAACTTTTTTGGTACTGGCACCGAAATTGTGGAACAGCTTTCCCGATTCACTGAGGTCAGAAGCAAACCACCTTGTATTTAGGAAACGGATGAAGACATTCCTCTTCAGATAAGTTTTCTAGCGCTAATGGCTGTCAGGTCTTCCAAGCCAACTGTGTCGCGTATCTTTACGCCTGTTCTCTTCTCTTCTATGTTGTAATGTTCAAGCGCCCTGATGCCTGCGGGCTACCGGCACTATATAAAAATATATACATACATACATACATACATACATACATACATACATACATACATATGTACTCTATTTGTAGACTTATCCTGCAAGTACGTTCTTACAGTAATTCCCTTAGGGTCCAGTCAAATCATGTGATACATATGCATAGGGTAAGTGGCACCTTTCAAATAGAGCAATCATTTCTCTGCATAAACGTAATCAGTTAGAATATGAACACTTTCTACTACTACTGCTGTTTTTTTTCCTTACTTCAAAGTCCTTGTATATACTCAAATTTGTATGTGTTGATGTCTCTTTGTGTTTTGTCTATAATAATGCAATTATGTAGTAAGTGGGTTTTATTACCTACTCATCACCTGTTTCACAGTACGCAAAACTCTAATAAGAAAACAGTTATCATTTCACTATTCAACATGGCAAGCTTATGAATATTGCACCTCCATCATATATGCTGCACACAATGCCTATATTTCTACATGAGTAGCTTAATATACTGGATAGAACTTCATAATAGAATGCTATTTATAACAACGCATTCCTTAATGTATGTACTAATTAGCACTTGATATTTATTCCAATATTTCTTGCCACTTTTTGGTCAAAATTATAATGAGAATTCCTTCTACAGAGTTTTCATGAAAAGTAAATGTACAGGTGATGTCATCAGTGATGTCATCAATGACATTTGTGATGTCATCTTTGATGTCCTGGGTGTTAGTCTTAGCAATGCACGGTGGTGGCACGAGTTATGGTTGCTTAGCTTACCATAACTGGCGAATTTCAGGGGTTTTTCAGTTTTACTTGGAACCATAACGTCCCTTTAACAACATTTTTTTACTTAATTTCATAGGTTTTTATTAGTGCAACTTTACCATAACATCCCTTTAACAAAGTTTTTTCATTGATTTTCATAGGTTTTTATTAGTGCAACTTAACCATAAAGTCCCTTTAACAAAGTTTTTTCATTGAATTTCATAGGTTTTTATTAGTGCAACTTATCCATAAAATCCCTTTAACACATTTTTTTTTTATTGAATTTCATAGGTTTTTATTAGTGCAACATAACCATAACGTCCTTTTCAATAGATGAAGACCACTAGCATCCTAGGTCCTCAAAGTGGGAACCCCGGGTGGTATAAAAACGATTTTTCTTCCTAAACAGGTACGCCTGCGGCATCCCGGTGTAGGAAGGAAAATCTTTTACAAGATGGCCACCATGGAAAGGGAAGGCGGGGTGTTTAAAGAGAACACAACAGGGCATCAGAGGGGGGTTGGAGGAACAAGAGGTCAACAAGGGGCATCATAGGAGGGGGACAAAAGGAAGACACAGGGCTTGAGCGGGGGGAACAGTAGAAAGAACGGGGCATGAGCGGAGGGTGGGGGGAACAGGAGGAAGACACAGGGCATGAGCAGGGGGTTGGGAGGAACAGGATAGAGATACCGGGCATGACCGGAGTTGGGGAGAACAGGAGGGAGACACGGGGCATGAGCAAGGTTGCGGGGGTACAGCGGAGACACAGGGCATGAGCAAGGGGGTGGAGAGGAACAGGGGAGACACGGGGCATGAGCGGGGGGTGGGGGGAACGGGAGGTAGACACGGGGCGTGAGCGGGGGGTGGGGGGAATGGAAGGGAGACACGGGCATGAGCGGAGGGTGGGGAGGAAAGTGAGGTAGACACGGGGCATGAGCGGAGGGTGAGGGGGAACGGGAGTTAGACACGGGGAAGGAAGAAAAGGAGCATGAGCAGGGGTTGGGGGAAAAAGAGGGAGACATGGGGCATGAGCAGGGGGTAAGGGGAACAGGGGAGATACGGGGCATGAGCGGGAGGTGGGGGGAAAGGAGGGAGACACGGGGCATGAGCAGGGGGTGGGGGGGAACAGGGGAGACGCAGGGCATGAGCGCGGGGGTGGGGGGAACAGGGGAGACACGGGGCATGAGCAGGGGGTGGGGGAATGGGAGGTAGACACGGGACACAGGGCATGAGCGGGAGGTGGGGGAACGGGAGGGAGACATGGGCCATTAGCAGGGGGTGGGGGGATTGTCAGGAAGACACGGGGCATGAGCGGAGGGTGGGTTTGAATGGGAGGTAGACACGGGGCATGCGTGGGGGGTGGGGGAACAACGGAGACACAGGGCATGAGTGGGAGTTGGGGGGAACAGGGGAGACAGGGGGCATGAGCGGAGGGTGGGGGGGAACAGGGGAGACACGGGGCATGATTAGGGGGTGGGGGAACATGGGAGACAAGGGGCATGAGCGGGGGTGGGGGGAAACGGGAGACACAGAGCATGAGCAGGGGGTGGGGGGAACAGGGGAGACATGGGCCATGAGCGGGGCGTGGGGGAACGGGAGGGAGACACGGGGCATGAACGGTGGCTGGGGGGAACAGGAGGGAGACATGGGGCATGAACGGGGGTGGGGGAACAGGGGAGACACGGGGCATGAGTGGGGAGTGGGTCAGTACAGAAGGGAGACACGGGGCATGAGCAGGGGATGGGGGGAAAAGGAGGGAGACACGGGCATGAGCGTGGGGTGGGGGGAACAGGGGAGACCCGGGGCATGAGCAGGGTGTGGGGGGGAAAGGAGGGAGACACGGGGCATGAGTGGGGGGTGGGGGGAAAAGGAGAGAGACGTGGGGGTGTGGGGGAAAAGGAGGGAGACACAGGGTATGAGCAGGGGGTGGGGGGAACAGGGCATCAGGGCATGAGCAGGGGGTGGGGGTAAAGGAGGGAGACACGGGGCATGAGCGGGGGTGGGGGAAAAAGGAGGGAGACACGGGGCATGAGCTGGGTGTGGGGGGAACGTCAGGTAGACATGGGGCATGAGCAGGGTGTGGGGGGAACAGGGGAGACACAGGGCATGAGCGGGGGATGGGGAGGAAAAGGAGAGAGACACGGGGCATGAGCCTTGGGTGGGGGGGAACAGGGGAGACAAGGGGCATGAGCGGGGGGTTGGGGGGAAAAGGAAGAAGACACGGGGCATGAGCAGGGGGTGGGGGAGAACAGGGGAGACATGGGGCATGAGCGGGAGGTGGGGGTAAAAGGAGGGAGACACGGGGCATGAGTGGCGGGGTGGGGGGAAAAGGAGGGAGACACGGGGCATGAGTGGGGGTGGGGGGAACAGGGGAGACACAGGGCATGAGCGGGGGTTGGGGGAACAGGGGAGACATGGGGCATGAGCGGGGGGTGGGGGTAACGGGAGGGAGACACGGGGCATGAACAGGGGGTGGGGGGAACAGGGGAGACATGGGGCATGAGCGGGAGTGGGGGGAAAAGGAGGGAGACACGGGGCATGCGCAGGGGGTGGGGGGAATGTCAGGTAGACACAGGGCATGAGCGGGGAGTGAGGGGAACAGGGGAGACACGGGGAATGAGCGGGGGGCAACAGGGGAGACACGGGCCATTAGCTGGGGCTGGGGGGAATGGGAGGGAGACACTGGGAATGAGCGGGGGTGGGGGGTAACAGGGGAGACACAGGGCATGAGCAGGCGGTGGGGGAAAAGGAGGGAGACACGGGGCATGAGCAGGGGGTGGGGAGAACAGGGGAGATACGGGCATGAGCGGGGGGGTAGGGGTTAACGGGAGGGAGACACTGGGCATGAGCAGGGGGTGGGGGGTAACATGGGAGACAGGGGGCATGAGTGGGGGAGTGGGGGGAACAGGGGAGACACGGGGCATGAGCGGGGGTTGGGGGGAATGGGAGGGAGACACGGGGCATGAGCAGGGGATGGGGGAACAGGGGAGACACGGGGTATGAGCGGGGGGTGGGGGGTACAGGAGGGAGACACGGGGCATGAGCGTGGGCTGGGGGGAACATGGGACATGAGCGGGGGTGCGGGTGAACGGGAGGGACACACGGGGCATGAGCGAGGTGGGGAACAGGGGAGACACAGGGCATGAGCGGGGGTGGGGGAACGGGAGGGAGACACGGGGCATGATCAGGGGGTGGGGGGAATAGTGGAGACACGGGGCATGAGCGGGGGGTGGGGGGAACAGGGGAGACACGGGGCATGAGCGGGGGATGGGGGGAACAGGGGAGACACGGGGCATGAGCAAGGGGTGGGGGATCAGGGGAGACACGGGCCATGAGCGGGGGGTGGGGGGAACAGGAGAGAGACACGGGGCATGAACGGGGGGTGGGGGGAACAGGAGGGAGACATGGGGCATGAACGGGGGGTGGGGGGATACAGGAGGGAGACACGGGGCAAGGACGGGGTTGGAGGGAACAGGATGTAGACATGGGGCATGAGCGGGGGGTGGGGGAGAAAAGGAGGAAGACACGGGGCTTGAGCAGGGGGTGGGGGAGAACAGGGGAGACACGGGGCATGAGCGGGGGGTGGGGGTAAAAGGAGGGAGACAAGGGGCATGAGCGGGGGGTGGGGGGAAAAGGAGGGAGACACGGGGCATGAGCAGGGGTGGGGGGAACAGGGGAGACATGGGGCATGAGCGGGGGTGGGGGGGAAAAGGAGGGAGACACGGGGCATGCGCAGGGGGTGGGGGGAATGTCTGGTAGACAGAGGGCATGAGCGGGGGTGGGGGGAACAGGGGAGACAAGGGGAATGAGCAGGGGGCAACAGGGGAGACACGGGCCATTAGCGGGGGCTGGGGGGAACAGGAGGGAGACACTGAGAATGAGCGGGGTGGGGGGTAACAGGGGAGACACAGGGCATGAGCAGGCGGTGGGGGAAAAGGAGGGAGACACGGGGCATGAGCAGGGGGTGGGGGGAACAGGGGAGACACAGACATGAGCGGGGGTTAACGGGAGGGAGACACTGGGCATGAGCGGGGGGGTGGGGGGTAACATGGGAGACACGGGGCATGAGCAGGGGGGTGGGGGGAACAGGGGAGACACAGGGCATGAGCAGGGGGTGGGGGGAATGGGAGGGAAACATGGGGCATGAGCAGGGGGTGGGGGAACAGGGGAGACACGGGGTATGAGCGGGGGGTGGGGGGTACAGGAGGGAGACACGGGGCATGAGTGAGGTGGGGAACAGGGGAGACACAGGGCATGAGCAGGGGGTGGGGGGAACAGGGGAGACAGGGGGCATGAGTGGGGGGTGGGGGGGAACAGGGGAGACACGGGGCATGAGCAGGGGGTGGGGGGAACAGGGGAGACACGGGCCATGAGCGGGGCATGGGGGGACGGGAGGGAGACACGGGCATGAACGGGGGTGGGGGGAACAGGAGGTAGACATGGGGCATGAGCGGGGGGTGGGGGAGAACAGAAGGGAGACACTGGGCATGAGCGGGGGGTGGGGGGTGCATGAGGGAGACACAGGGCATGAGCGGGGGTGAGGGGGTTACAACAGGGAGACACGGGGCAAGGACGGGGATAGAGGGAACAGGAGGTAGACATGGGGCATGAGCGGGGGATGGGGGAGAACAGAAGGGAGACACTGGGCATGAGCGGGGGGTGGGGGGTGCATGAGGGAGACACAGGGCATGAGCGGGGGTGGGGGGTACTGGAGGGAGACACGGGGCATGAGCGGGGGGTGGGGGGGAATGGGAGGGAGACAAGGCGCATGAGCGGGGGGTGGGGGGGAACAGGGGAGACACGGGGCATGAGCGGGGAGTGGGTGAGTACAGAAGGGAGACACGGGGCATGAGCGGGGGGTGGGGGGAATGGGAGGGAGACACAGGGCATGAGCAGGGGGTGGGGGGCAACGGGAGCTAAACATGGGGCATGAGCGGGGGATGGGGGAACAGGGGAGACACGGGGCATGAGCAGGGGGTGGGGGGAACAGGGGAGACATGGGGCATGAGCGGGGGTGGGGGGAACGGGACGGAGACACGGGGCATGAGCAGGGATGTGGGGGGCAACGGGAGCTAGACATGGGGCATGAGCGGGGGATGGGGGGAACAGGGGAGACACGGGGCATAAGCGGGGGTGGGGGGAAAAGGAGGGAGACACGGGGCATGAGCAGGGGGTGGGGGGAAAGGAGGGAGACATGGGGCATGAGCGGGGGGTGGGGGGAAAAGGAGGGAGACATGGGGCATGAGCGGGGGGTAGGGGGAACAGGGGAGACACGGGGCATGAGCAGGAGGTGGGGGGAGACACGGGGCATGAGCGGGGGGTGGGGGGAAGAGGGGAGACACGGGGCATGAGCACCGGGGTGGGGGGAACAGGGGAGACACGGGGCATGAGCGGGGGGTGGGGGGAACGGGAGGTAGACACGGGACACAGGGCATGAGCGGGAGTTGGGGGGAACGGGAGGGAGACAAGGCCAATAGCAGGGAGTGAGGGGAGCGTCAGGTAGACACGGGGCATGAGCGGAAGGTGCGGTGGAATGGGAGGTAGACACGGGGCATGCGAGGGGGGTGGTGGGAACAGGGGAGACACGGGGCATGAGCAGGGGGTGAGGGGAACAGGGGAGACATGGGGCATGAGCGGGGGGGTGGGGGGGAGCACGGGAGACAGGGGGGCATGATCAGGGGGTGGGGGGAACAGGGGAGACACGGGGCATGAGCAGGGGGTGGGGGGAACAGGGGAGACACGGGCCAAGAGCGGGGGTGGGGGGAACGGGAGGGAGACACAGGGCATGAACGGGGGTGGGGGGTACAGGAGGGAGACACGGGGCATGAGCAGGGGTGGGTGGAACAGGGGAGACACAGGGCATGAGAGCGGGGGCTGGGGGGAACAGGGGAGACATGGGGCATGAGCAGGGGTTGGGGGGGAACAGGGGAGACACGGGGCATGAGCGGGGGTGGGGGGAACGGGACAGAGACACGAGGCATGAGCAGGGGGTGGGGGGAAAAGAGGGAGACACGGGGCATGAGCGGGGGGTGGGGGGAACGGGACAGAGACATGGGGCATGACCAGGGGGTGGGGGGAAAAGGAGGGAGACATGGGGCATGAGCAGAGGGTGGGGGGAACAGGGGAGAGACACGGGGCATGAGCGGGGGGAGAAGGAAGAAAAGGAGCATGAGCAGGGGTTGGGGGAAAAGGAGGGAGACATGGGGCATGAGCGGGGGGGAAGGGGGAACAGGGGAGATACGGGGCATGAGCGGGAGGTGGGGGGGAAAGGAGGGAGACACGGGGCATGAGCAGGGGGTGGGGGGAACAGGGGAGACACAGGGCATGAGCGCGGGGGTGGGGGGGAACAGGGGAGACACAGGGCATGAGCAGGGGGTGGGGGGAATGGGAGGTAGACACAGGACACAGGGCATGAGCGGGAGGTGGAGGGAACGGGAGGGAGATACGGGCCATTAGCAGGGTGTGGGGGGAACGTCAGGTAGACATGGGGCATGAGCAGAGGGTGGGGTGGAATGGGAGGTAGACACGGGGCATGCGCAGGGCGTGGGGGGAACAGGGGAGAACAGGGGAGACACTGGGCATGAGCGGGGGGTGGGGAGAACAGGGGAGACAGGGGGCATGATCAGGGGGTGGTGGGAACAGGGGAGACACGGGGCATGAGCAGGGGGGGAACAGGGGAGACACAGGCCAAGAGAGGGGGTGGGGGAACGGGAGGGAGACACTGGGCATGAACGGGGGATGGGGCAAACAGGAGGGAGACATGGGGCATGAACGGGGGGTGGGGGGTACAGGAGGGAGACACGGGGCAAGGATGGGGGTGGAGGGAACAGGAGGTAGACATGGGGCATGAGCGGGGGGTGGGGAGAATGGGAGGGAGACACTGGGCATGGGCAGGGGTGGGGGGTGCAGGAGGGAGACACAGGGCATGAGCGGGGGGTGGGGGTGTACTGGAGGGAGACACGGGGCATGAGCGGGGGTTGGGGGGGAACCGGAGGGAGACATGGCGCATGAGCGTGGGGCAGGGGGGTACGGGGGAACAGGGGAGACACGGGGCATGAGCGGGGGGTGGGCAGTAAAGGAGCGAGACACGAGGCATGAGCGGGGGGTGGGGGAACAGGGGAGATCCAGGGCATGAGCGGGGGGTGGGGGGGAAAGGAGGGAGACACGGGGCATGAGTGGGGAGTGGGGGAAAAGGAGAGAGACGCGGGGGGTGGGGGAAAAGGAGGGAGACACAGGGCATGAGCGGGGGGTGGGGGTAACAGGGGAGACACAGGGCATCAGGGCATGAGCAGGGGGTGGGGGAAAGGAGGGAGACACAGGGCATGAGCGGGGGGTTTGGGGGGAAAGGAGGGAGACACGGGGCATAAGCGGTGGGTGGGGGGAAAGGGAGGGAGACACAGGGCATGAGCAGGGGTGGGTGGAACAGCGGAGACACAGGGCATGAGCGGGGGGTGGGGGGAACAGGGGAGACATGGGGCATGAGCGGGGGGTGGGGGGGAACAGGGGTGACACGGGGCATGAGCGGGTTGGGGGGGAGCAGGACAGAGACATGGGGCATGAGCAGAGGGTGGGTGGAAAAGGAGGGAGACACGGGGCATGAGCAGGGGGTGGGGGGAACGGGACGGAGACAAAGGGCATGAGCAGGGGGTGGGGGGGAAAAGGAGGGAGACACGGGGCATGATCAGGGGGTGGGGGGAATAAGGGAGACACGGGACATGAGCGGGGGGTGGGGGGGAACAGGGGAGACAAGGGGCATGACCAATGGGTGGGGGGGAACAGGGGAGACAAGGGGCATGTGCAAGGGGTGGGGGAAACAGGGGAGATACAGTGAATGAGCGGGGGGTGGGGGGAACAGGGGAGACACGGGGCATGAGCAGGGGGTGGGGGGAATGGGAGGGAGACATGGGCATGAACAGGGGGTGGGGGGTACAGGAGGGAGACACGGGCATGAGCGGGGGCTGGGGGGGAACAGGGGAGACTCAGGACATTAGCAGGGATGGGGGGAACATCAGGAAGACACGGGGCATGAGCGGGGGGTGGGGGGAATGGGAGGGAGACACGGGGCATGAGCGGAGGGTGTGGGGAACAGGGGAGAAATGGGGCATGAGCGGGGGGTGGGGGGGAACAGGGGTGACACGGGGCATGAGCGGGGGTGGGGGGGAACAGGACAGAGACACGGGGCATGAGCAGAGGGTGGGTGGAAAAGGAGGGAGACACGGGGCATGAGCAGGGGGTGGGGGAAACGGGACGGAGACACAGGGCATGAGCAGGGGGTGGGGGGGAAAAGGAGGGAGACACGGGGCATGATCAGGGGGTGGGGGGAATAAGGGAGACACGGGACATGAGCGGGGGGTGGGGGGGAACAGGGGAGACAAGGGGCATGGCCAATGGGTGGGGGGAACAGGGGAGACAAGGGGCATGTGCAAGGGGTGGGGGAAACAGGGGAGATACAGTGAATGAGCGGGGGGTGGGGGAGACACGGGGCATGAGCAGGGGGTGGGGGGAATGGGAGGGAGACATGGGCATGAACAGGGGGTGGGGGGTACAGGAGGGAGACACGGGGCATGAGCGGGGGCTGGGGGGGAACAGTGGAGACTCAGGACATTAGCAGGGATGGGGGGAACATCAGGAAGACACGGGGCATGAGCGGGGGGTGGGGGGAATGGGAGGGAGACACGGGGCATGAGCGGAGGGTGTGGGGAACAGGGGAGAAATGGGGCATGAGCGGGGGGTGGGGGGGAACGGGACGGAGACACGGGGCATGAGCAGGGGATGGGGGGCAACGGGAGGTAGACATGGGGCATGAACGGGGGATGGGGGAACAGGGGAGACACGGGGCATAAACAGGGGGTGGGGGAAAAGGAGGGAGACACAGGGCATGAGCAGGGATTGGGGGGAAAGGAGGGAGACATGGGGCATGAGCGGGGGGTGGGGGAAAAGGAGGGAGACATGGGGCATGAGCGGGGGTAGGGGGAACAGGGGAGACACGGGGCATGAGCGGGAGGTAGGGGAAGACACGGGGCATGAGCAGGGGGTGGGGGGGAACAGGGGAGACACGGGGCATGAGCACGGAGGTGGGGGGAACAGGGGAGACACGGGGCAAGAGCGGGGGTGGGGGGAACGGGAGGTAGACACGGGACACAGGGCATGAGCGGGTGGTGGGAGGAACGGGAGGGAGACACGGGCCATTAGCAGGGGGTGGGGGGAACTTCAGGTAGACACGGGGCATGAGCAGAGGGTGGGGTGGAATGGGAGGTAGACACGAAGCATGCGAGGGGGATTGGGGGAACAGGGGAGACACGGGGCATGACCGGGGGGTGGGGGGAACAGAGGAGACTTGGGGCATGAGCGGCGGTGCGGGGGAAAAAGGGAGACAGGGGGCATGATCAGGGGGTGGGGGAACAGGGGAGACACGGGGCATGAGCAGGGGGTGGGGGGGAACAGGGGAGACACAGGCCAAGAGCGGGGGTGGGGGGAACGTCAGGTAGACATGGGGCATGAGGGGGGTGAGGGGAAATGGAGGGAGACACGTGGCATGAGCGGGGGGATTGGGGGAAAGGAGGGAGACACGGGGCATGAGGGGGGTGGGGAGAAAAGGAGGGAGACACGGGGCATGAGCGGGGGTGTAGGGAACAGGGGAGACACTGGGCATGAGCGGGGGGTGAGGGGAAATGGAGGGAGAAACGGGCCATGAGCGGGGGATTGAGGGGGAAGGAGGGATACACGGGGCATGAGGGGGGTGGGGGGTAAAAGGGGAGACAGGGGGCATGATCAGGGGGTGGGGGAACAGGGGAGACACGGGGCATGAGCAGGGGGTGGGGGGGAACAGGGGAGACACGGGCCAAGAGCGGGGGTGGGGGGAACGTCAGGTAGACATGGGGCATGAGGGGGGTGAGGGGAAATGGAGGGAGACACGGGGCATGAGTGGGGGGATTGGGGGAATGGAGGGAGACACGGGGCATAAGGGGGGTGGGGAGAAAAGGAGAAAAAGGAGGGAGACACGGGGCATGAGCGGGGGTGTAGGGAACAGGGGAGACACTGGGCATGAGCGGGGGGGTGGGGTTAACAGGTGAGACATGGGGCATGAGCGGGGGTTGAGGGGAAATGGAGGGAGAAACGGGCCATGAGCGGGAGATTGAGGGGGAAGGAGGGAGATACGGGGCATGAGGGGGGTGGGGAGAAAAGGAGGGAGACACAGGGCATGAGCGGGGGTGTGGGGAACAGGGGAGACACAGGGCATGAGCGGGGGGTGGGGGGAACAGGGGAGACATGGGGCATGTGCGGGGGGTGGGGGGAATGGGAGGGAGACACAGGGCATGAGCGGGGGTTGGGGGGGGAACAGGGGAGACATGGGGCATTAGCGGGGGTGGAGGGAAAAGGAGAGAGACACGGGGCATGCGCAGGGGTTGGGGGGAATGTCAGGTAGACACGGGGCATGAGCAGGGGGTGGGGGGAACAGGGTAGTCACAGGGCATGAGCGGGGGGGCAACAGGGTTGACACGGGCCATTAGCGGGGGGTGGGGGGAATGGGAGGGAGACACTGTGCATGAGCGGGGGGGTGGGGAGAAAAGGAGGGAGACAAGGGGCATGAGCAGGGGTGGGGGAACAGGGGAGACACAGGGCATGAGCGGGGGGTGGGGGAACAGGGAGACATGGTGCATGAGCAGTGGGTGGGGGGAACGGGAGGGAGACACAGAGCATGAGCAGTGGGGGGTGGGGGGAACAGGGGAGACATGGGGCATGAGCAGGGGTGGGGGGAAAAGGAGGGAGACACGGGGCATGCGCAGGGGGTGGGGGTAATGTCAGGTAGACACGGGGCATGAGCGGGGGGTGGGGGGAACAGGGGAGACACAGGGCATGAGTGGGCGGTGGGGGGAATGGGATTGAGACACTGCGCATGAGCGGGGGGGTGGGGAGACACGGGGCATGAGCTGGGGTGGGGGGAACATGGGTGAGATGGGGCATGAGCGGGGGGTGGGGGGAACGGGAGGGAGACACAGGGCATGAGCGGGGGATGGGGGGAACAGGGGAGACATGGGGCATGAGCGGGGGTGGGGGGAAAAGGAGGGAGACACGGGGCATGCACAGGGGGTGGGGGGAATGTCAGGTAGACACAGGGCATGAGCGGGTTGGGGGGAACAGGGGAGACACGGGCCATGAGCGGGGGGCGACACGGACCATTAGCGGGGGGTGGGGGGAATGGGAGGGAGACACTGGGAATGAGCAGGGGGTGGGGGTTAACAGGGGAAACAAAGGGCATGAGCAGGCGGTGGGGGGGGAATGGGAGGGAGACACTGGGCATGAGCGGGGGGTGGGGAGTAACAGGGGAGACACGGGACATGAGCGGGGGTGGGGGGAACAGGGGAGACACGGGGCATGAGCAGGGGGTGGGGGGAATGGAAGGGAGACATGGGGCATGAACAGGGGGTGGGGGATATTGGAGGGAGACACGGGGCATGAGCGGGGGCTGGGGAGAACAGGGGAGACACGGGACATTAGCAGGGGTGGGGGGAACATCAGGTAGATACGGGGCATGAGCAGGGGTTGGGGGGAATGGGAGGGAGACACGGGGCATGAGCAGAGGGGGTGGGGAACAGGGGAGACATGGGGCATGAGGTGGGGGGGAACGGGACAGAGACACGGGGCATGAGCAGGGGGTGGGGGGCAACGGGAGCTAGACATGGGGCATGAGTGGGGATGGGGGAACAGGGGAGACACGGGCATAAGCGGGGGGTGGGGGGAAAAGGAGGGAGACACGGGTCATGAGCAGGGGGTGGGGGGAAAGGAGGGAGACATGGGGCATGAGCGGGGGGTGGGGGGAAAAGGAGGGAGACATGGGGCATGAGCAGGGGTAGGGGGAACAGGGGAGACACGGGGCATGAGCGGGAGGTGGGGGAGACACGGGGCATGAGCGGGGGGTGGGGGGAAGAGGGGAGACACGGGCATGAGCACCGGGTGGGGGGAACAGGGGAGACACGGGGCATGAGCGGGGGTTGGGGGGAACGGGAGGTAGACACGAGACACAGGGCATGAGCGGGAGGTGGGGGGAACGGGAGGGAGACACAGGCCATTAGCAGGGAGTGGGGGGTTGTCGGGTAGACACGGGGCATGCGAGGGGGAGTGGGGGGAACAGGGGAGACACGGGGCATGAGCAGGGGGTGGGGGGAACAGGGGAGACATGGGGCATGAGCGGGGGGTGGGGGGAACAGGGGAGACAGGGGGCATGATCAGGGGGTGGGGGGAACAGGGGAGACACGGGGCATGAGCAGGGGGTGAGGGGGAACAGGGGAGACACGGGCCAAGAGCGGGGGTGGGGGCAACGGGAGGGAGACATGGGGCATGAACGGGGGGTGGGGGGAACAGGAGGGAGACATGGGCCATGAGTGGGGGGTGGGGGGTACAGGAGGGAGACACGGGGCAAGGATGGGGATGGAGGGAACAGGAGGTAGACATGGGGCATGAGCGGGGGGTGGGGAGAATGGGAGAGAGACACTGGGCATGGGCGGGGGTAGGGGTGCAGGAGGGAGACACAGGGCATGAGCGGGGGGTGGGGGTGTACTGGAGGGAGACACGGGGCATGAGCGGGGGTTTTGGGGAACGGGAGGGAGACACGACGCATGAGCGGGGGGCAGGGGAGTATGGGGGAACAGGGGAGACACGGGGCATGAGCGGGGGGTGGGGGGGAAAGGAGGGAGACACAGGACATGAGCAGGGGGGGAACAGGGGAGATCCAGGGCATGAGCGGGGGGTGGGGGGAAAGGAGGGAGACACGGGGCATGAGCGGGGGGTGGGGGGAACAGGGGAGATCCAGGGCATGAGCGGGGGGGTGGGGGAAAAGGAGGGAGACACAGGGCATGAGCGGGGGGTGGGGGGAACAGGGGAGACACAGGGCATCAGGGCATGAGCAGGGGGTGGGGGAAAGGAGGGAGACACAGGGCATGAGCGGGGGGCTTGGGGGGAAAGGAGGGAGACACGGGGCATGAGCGGGGGGTGGGGGGAATGTCAGGTAGACACGGGGCATGAGCGGGGGGTGGGGGGAACAGGGTAGTCACAGGGCATGAGCGGGGGGATTGGGGGAAAGGAGGGAGACACGGGCATGAGGGGGGTGGGGAGAAACGGGGCATGAGCAGGGGTGTAGGGAACAGGGGAGACACTGGGCATGAGCGGGGGGGTGGGGTTAACAGGTGAGACATGGGGCCTGAGCGGGGGGTGAGGGGAAATGGAGGGAGAAACGGGCCATGAGCGGGGGATTGAGGGGGAAGGACAGAGACACGGGGCATGAGCGGGGGGTGGGGGGAACAGGGTAGTCACAGGGCATGCGCGGAGGGCAACAGGGGAGACACGGGCCAATAGCGGGGGGTGGGGGGAATGGGAGGGAGACACTGGGAATGAGCAGGGGGTGGGGTGTAACGGGGAAACACAGGGCATGAGCAGGCGGTGGGGGGAATGGGAGGGAGACACTGCGCATGAGCGGGGGGCTGGGGAGTAACAGGGGAGACATGGGGCATGAGCGGGGGTGGGGGGAACAGGGGAGACACGGGGCATGAGCAGGGGGTGGGGGGAATGGAAGGGAGACATAGGGCATGAACAGGGGGTGGGGGGTACAGGAAGGAGACACGGGGGCATGAGCGGGGGCTGGGGGGGAACAGGGGAGACACGGGACATTAGCAGGGGTGAGGGGGAACATCAGGTAGACATGGGGCATGAGCGGGGGTTGGGGGGAATGGGAGGGAGACATGGGGCATGAGCGGAGGGTGTGGGGAACAGGGGAGACATGGGGCATGAGCGGGGGTGGGAGGGAACGGGACAGAGACATGGGGCATGAGCAGGGGTTGGGGGGCAACGGGAGCTAGATATAGGGCATGAGCGGGGGATGGGGGGAACAGGGGAGCCACGGGACATAAGCGGGGGGTGGGGGGAAAAGGAGGGAGACACGGGGCATGAGCAGGGGGTGGGGGGAAAGGAGGGAGACAAGGGGCATGATCGGGGGGTGGGGGGAAAAGGAGGGAGACATGGGGCATGAGCGGGGGTAGGGGAAACAGAGGAGACACGGGGCATGAGCGGGAGGTGGGGGGAGACACCGGGCATGAGCGGGGGTTGGGGGGAAGAGGGGAGACACGGGGCATGAGCACCGGGGTGGGGGGAACAGGGGAGACACGGGGTATGAGCGGGGGTGGTGGGAATGGGAGGTAGACACGAGACACAGGGCAGGAGCGGGAGGTGGGGGGAACAGGAGGGAGACACGGGCCATTAGCAGGGAGTGGGGGGAGCGTCAGGTAGACACGCGGCATGAGCGGAGGGTGGGGTGGAATGGGAGGTAGACACGGGGCATGCAAGGGGGGGTGGGGGAACAGGGGAGACACGGGGCATGAGCAGGGGGTGGGGGGAACAGGGGATACATGGGGCATGAGAGGGGGCTGGGTGGGAATCAGGAGAGACAGGGGGCATGATCAGGGGGTGGGGGGAAGAGGGGAGACACGGGGCATGAGCAGGGGGTGGGGGGAACAGGGGAGACACGGGCCAAGAGCGGGGGTGGGGGGAACGGGAGGGAGACACGGGGCATGAACGGGGGTGGGAGGAACAGGAGGGAGACATGGGGCATGAGCACCGGGGTGGGGGGAACAGGGGAGACACGGGGCATGAGCGGAGGGTGGGGGGAACGGGAGGTAGACACGGGACACAGGGCATGAGCGGGAGGTGGGGGAACGGGAGGGAGATACGGGCCATTAGCAGGGAGTGGGGGGAGCATCAGGTAGACACGGGGCATGAGAGGAGGGTGGGGTGGAATGGGAGGTAGACAAGGGGCATGCGAGGGGGGGTGGGGGGAACAGGGGAGACACGGGGCATGAGCAGGGGGTGGGGGGAACAGGGGAGACATGGGGCATGAGCGGGGGGTGGGGGGAACAGGAGAGACAGGGGGCATGATCAGGGGGTGGGGGAACAGGGTTGACACGGGGCATGAGCAGGGGGTGGGGGGAACAGGGGAGACACGGGCCAAGAGTGGGGGTGGGTGGAATGGGAGGGAGACACGGGGCATGAACGGGGGGTGGGGGGAACAGGAGGGAGACATGGGGCATGAACGGGGGGGTACAGGAGGGAGACACAGGGCATGAGCAGGGGTGGGTGGAACAGGGGAGACACAGGGCATGAGCGGGTGGTGGGGGGAACAGGGGAGACATGGGGCATGAGCGGGGGGTGGGGGGAACAGGGGAAACACGGGGCATGAGCGGAGGTGGGGGGGAACGGGACGGAGACACGGGGCATGAGCAGGGGGTGGGGGGAAAAGGAGGGAGACACGGGGCATGAGCGGGGGGTGAGGGGAACGGGACGGAGACACAGGGCATGAGCAGGGGGTGGGGGGGAAAAGGAGGGAGACATGGGGCATGAGCAGAGGGTGGGGGGAACAGGGGAGAGACACGGGGCATGAGCGGGGGGGAGAAGGAAGAAAAGGAGCATGAGCAGGGGTTGGGGGAAAAGGAGGGAGACATGGGGCATGAGTGGGGGGTAGGGGGAACAGGGGAGATACGGGGCGGGAGGTGGGGGGGAAAGGAGGGAGACACAGGGCATGAGCAGGGCGTGGGGGGGAACAGGGGAGATGCAGGGCATGAGCGCGGGGGTGGGGGGGAACAGGGGAGACACGGGGCATGAGCAGGGGGTGGGGGGAATGGGAGGTAGATACGGGACACAGGGGATGATAGGGAGGTGGGGGGAACGGGAGGGGGACATGGGTCATTAGCAGGGGGTGGGGGGAACATCAGGTAGACATGGGGAATGAGCAGAGGGTGGGGTGGAATGGGAGGTAGACACGGGGCATGCGCGGGGGGTGGGGGGAACAGGGGAAACACTGGGCATGAGCGGAGGGTGGGGAGAACAGGGGAGACAGGGGGTATGAGCAGGGGTTGGGGGGCAACAGGGGAGACACGGGGCATGATCAGGGGGTGGGGTGAATAGGGGAGACACGGGGCATGAGCGGGGGGTGGGGGGGAACAGGGGAGACAGGGGGCATGATAAGGGGGTGGGGGGAACAGGGGAGACACGGGGCATGAGCAGGGGGTGGGGGGGAACAGGGGAGACACTGGCCAAGAGCGGGGGCGGGGGGAACGGGAGGGAGACACGGGGCATGAACGGGGGGTGGGGGGAACAGGAGGGAGACATGGGGCATGAACGGGGTGGGGGGTACAGGAGGGAGACACGGGGCAAGGATGGGGGTGGAGGGAACAGGAGGTAGACATGGGGCATGAGCGGGGGGTGGGGAGAATGGGAGGGAGACACTGGGCATGGTCGGGGGTGGGGGGTGCAGGAGGGAGACACAGGGCATGAGCGGGGGGTGGGGGTGTACTGGAGGGAGACACGGGGCATGAGCGGGGGTTGGGGGGGAACGGGAGGGAGACACGGCGCATGAGCGGGGGGTAGGGGGGGTACGGGGAACAGGGGAGACACGGGGCATGAGCGGGGGGTGGGGGGGAAAGGAGGGAGACATGGGGCATGAGCAGGGGGTGGGGGAACAGGGAGATCCAGGGCATGAGCGGGGGCCGTGGGGGAAAGGAGGGAGACACGGGGCATGAGTGTGGAGTGGGGGAAAACAAGAGAGACGCGGGAGGTGGGGGAAAAGGAGGGAGACACAGCGCATGAGCGGGGTTTTGGGGGGAAAGGAGGGAGACACGGGGCATGAGCGGGGGTGGGGGAAAAGGAGGGAGAAACGGGGCATGAGCAGGGGTGGGTGGAACAGGGGAGACACAGGGCATGAGCGGGGATGGGGGAACAGGGGAGACACAGGGCATGAGCGGGGGTGGGGGGAACGGGACAGAGACACGGGGCATGAGCAGGGGGTGGGGGGAAAAGGAGGGAGACACGGGGCATGAGAAGGGGGTGGGGGGAAAAAGAGGGAGACATGGGGCATGAGCAGAGGGTGGGGGGAACAGGGGAGAGACACGGGGCATGAGCGGGGGGGAGAAGGAAGAAAAGGAGCATGAGCAGGGGTTGGGGGAAAAGGAGGGAGACATGGGCCATGAGAGGGGGGTAGGGGGAACAGGGGAGATACGGGGCATGAGCGGGAGTTGGGGGGGAATGGAGGGAGACACGGGGCATGAGCAGGGTTGGGGGGAACAGGGGAGACGCAGGGCATGAGCGCGGGGGTGGGGGGGAACAGGGGAGACAGGGGGCATGAGCAGGGGGTGGGGGGAATGGGAGGTAGACACGGGACACAGGGCATGAGAGGGAGGTGGGGGGAACGGGAGGGAGACACGGGCCATTAGCAGGGGGTGGGGGGAACGTCAGGTAGACATGGGGCATGAGCAGAGGGTGGGGTGGAATGGGAGGTAGACACGGGGCATGCGCGGGGCGTGGGGGGAACAGGGGAGACACGGGGCATGAGCGGGGGGTGGGGAGAACAGGGGAGACAGGGGGCATGAGCGGGGGTTGGGGGGAACAGGGGAGACACGGGGCATGATCAGGGGGTGGGGGGAATAAGGGAGACACGGGGCATGAGCGGGGGGTGGGGGGACAGGGGAGACAAGGGGCTTGAGCAAGGGGTGGGGGGAACAGGGGAGACAAGGGGCATGTGCAAGGGGTGGGGGAAACAGGGGAGACACGGTGCATGAGTGGGGGGTGGGGGGAATGGGAGGGAGACATGGGGCATGAACAGGGGGTGGGGGTACAGGAGGGAGACACGGGGCATGAGCGGGGGCTGGGGGGAACAGTGGAGACACAGGACATTAGCAGGGGTGGGGGGAACATCAGGTAGACACGGGGCATGAGCGGAGGGTGGGGGGAATGGGAGGGAGACACGGGGCATGAGCGGAGGGTGTGGGGAACAGGGGAGAAATGGGGCATGAGCGGGGGGTGAGGGGGAACGGGACGGAGATCCGGGGCATGAGCAGGGGGTGGGGGCAACGGGAGGTAGACATGGGGCATGAACGGGGGATGGGGGAACAGGGGAGACACGGGGCATAAGCAGGGGGTGGGGGAAAAGGAGGGAGACACGGGGCATGAGCAGGGGGTGGGGGGAAAGGAGGGACACATGGGGCATGAGCGGGGGGTGGGGGGAAAAGGAGGGAGACATGGGGCATGAGCGGGGGGTAGGGGGAACAGGGGAGACACGGGGCATGAGCGGGAGGTGGGGGAAGACACCGGGCATGAGCGGGGGGTGGGGGAACAGGAGGTAGACACGGGACACAGGGCATGGGCGGGAGGTGGGGGGAACGGGAGGGAGACACGGGCCATTAGCAGGGGGTGGGGGGGAACGTCTGGTAGACACGGGGCATGAGCAGAGGGTGGGGTGGAATGGGAGGTAGACACGGGGCATGCGAGGGGGTGGGGGGAACAGGGGAGACACGGGGCATGACCGGGGGCGGGGGGAACAGGGGATACTTGGGGCATGAGCGGGGGGTGGTGGGGAAAAGGGGAGACAGGGGGCATGATCAGGGGGTGGGGGGAACAGGGGAGACACGGGGCATGAGCAGGGGGTGGGGGAACAGGGGAGACACGGGCCAAGAGCGGGGGGTGGGGGAACGTCAAGTAGACATGGGGCATGAGGGGGGTGAGGGGAAATGGAGGGAGACACGGGGCATGAGCGGGGGGATTGGGGGAAAGGAGGGAGACACGGGGCATGAGGGGGGTGGGGAGAAAAGGAGGGAGACACGGGGCATGAGCGGGGGTGTAGGGAACAGGGGAGACACTGGGCATGAGCGGGGGGTGGGGTTAACAGGTGAGACATGGGGCATGAGAGGAGGGTGAGGGGAAATGGATGGAGAAACGGGCCATGAGCGGGGGATTGAGGGGGAAGGAGGGAGATACGGGGCATGAGGGGGGGTGGGGAGAAAAGGAGGGAGACACAGGGCATGAGTGGGGGTGTGGGGAACAGGGGAGACACAGAGCATGAGCGGGGGTGGGGGGAACAGGGGACACATGGGGCATGTGCGGGGGGTGGGGGGAACGGGAGGGAGACACAGGGCATGAGCGGGGGGTGGGGGGGAACAGGGGAGACATGGGGCATGAGCGGGGCTGGGGGAAACGGAGGGAGACACGGGGCATGCGCAGGGGGTGGGGGGAATGTCAGGTAGACACGGGGCATGAGCGGGGGATGGGGGGAAAAGGGTAGTCACAGGGAGTGAGCGGGGGCAACAGGGGAGACACAGGCCATTAGCGGGGGGTGGGGGGAATGGGAGGGAGACACTGGGAATGAGCAGGGGGTGGGGGGTAAAAGGGGAGACACAGGGCATGAGCAGTCGGTGGGGGGAACGGGAGGGAGACACTGCGCATGAGCGGGGGGGTGGGAGAAAAGGAGGGAGACACGGGGCATTAGCGGGGGTGGGAGGAAGAGGGGAGACACAGGGCATGAGCGGGGGGTGGGGGGAACAGGGGAGACATGGGGCATGAGCGGGGGGTGGGGGGAACGGGAGGGAGACACAGGGCATGAGCGGTGGGGGGGAACAGGGGAGACATGGGGCATGAGCAGGGGTGGGGGGAAAATGAGGGAGACAAGGGGCATGCGCAGGGGGTGGCGGGAATGTCAGGTAGACATGGGGCATGAGCGGGGGTGGGGGGAACAGGGGAGACACAGGGCATGAGCGGGGGGCAACAGGGGAGACACGTGCCATTAGCGGGGGTGGGGGGAATGGGAGGGAGACACTGGGAATGAGCAGGGGGTGGGGGGTAACAGGGGAGACACAGGGCATGAACAGGCTGTGGGGGGTTATGGGAGGGAGACACTGCGCATGAGCGGGGGGGTGGGGAGAAAAGGAGGGAGACACGGGGCATGAGCTGGGGTGGGGGAACATGGGAGACATGGGGCATGAGCGGGGGGTGGGGGGAATGGGAGGGAGACACAGGGCATGAACAGGGGGTGGGGGGTACAGGAGGGAGACACGGGGCATGAGCGGGGGCTGGGGGAAACGAGAGGGAGACACAGGGCATGAGCGGGGGTGGGGGGAAAAGGAGGGAGACACGGGGCATGCGCAGGGGGTGGGGGGAATGTCAGGTAGACACGCGGCATGAGCGGGGGGTGGGGGGAACAGGGGAGACATGGGCCATGAGCGGGGGGCGACACGGGCCATTAGCGGGGGATGGGGGTAATGGGAGGGAGACACTGGGAATGAGCAGGGAGTGGGGTGTAACAGGGGAGACACAGGGCATGAGCAGTCGGTGGGGGGAACGGGAGGGAGACACTGCGCATGAGCGGGGGGGTGGGGAGAAAAGGAGGGAGACACGGGGCATTAGCGGGGGTGGGAGGTACAGGGGAGACACAGGGCATGAGCGGGGGGTGGGGGGAACAGGGGAGACATGGGGCATGAGCGGGGGGTGGGGGGAACGGGAGGGAGACACAGGGCATGAGCGGCGGGGGGTGGGGAGGAACAGGGGAGACATGAGGCATGAGCAGGGGTGGGGGGAAAAGGAGGGAGACACGGGGCATGCGCAGGGGGTGGCGGGAATGTCAGGTAGACATGGGGCATGAGCGGGGGTGGGGGGAACAGGGGAGACACAGGGCATGAGCGGGGGGCAACAGGGGAGACACGGGCCATTAGCAGGGGTGGGGGGAATGGGAGGGAGACACTGGGAATGAGCAGGGGGTGGGGGGTAACAGGGGAGACACAGGGCATGAACATGCTGTGGGGGGTTATGGGAGGGAGACACTGCTCATGACCGGGGGGGGTGGGGAGAAAAGGAGGGAGACACGGGGCATGAGCTGGGGTGGGGGGAACATGGGAGACATGGGGCATGAGCGGGGGGTGGGGGAATGGGAGGGAGACACAGGGCATGAACAGGGGGTGGGGGGTACAGGAGGGAGACACGGGGCATGAGCGGGGGCTGGGGGAAACGGGAGGGAGACACAGGGAATGAGCGGGGGTGGGGGGAAAAGGAGGGAGACACGGGGCATGCGCAGGGGGTGGGGGGAATGTCAGGTAGACACGCGGCAGTAGCGGGGGTGGGGGGAACAGGGGAGACACGGGCCATGAGCGGGGGGCGACACGGGCCATTAGCGGGGGATGGGGGTAATGGGAGGGAGACACTGGGAATGAGCAGGGGGTGGGGTGTAACAGGGGAAACACAGGGCATGAGCAGGCGGTGGGGGGAATGGGAGGGAGACACTGGGCATGAGCGGGGGGTCGGGAGTAACAGGGGAGACATGGGACATGACCGGGGGTGGGGAGAACAGGGGAGACACGGGGCATGAGCAGGGGGTGGGGGGAATGGAAGGGAGACATGGGGCATGAACAGGGGGTGGGGGTACAGGAGGGAGACACGGGGCATGAGCTGGGGCTGGGGGGGAACCGGGGAGACACGGGGCATGAACGGGGGGTGGGGGGAACAGGAGGGAGACATGGGGCATGAACGGGGGGTGGGGGGTACAGGAGGGAGACACGGGGCATGAGCAGGGGTGGGTGGAACAGGGGAGACACAGGGCATGAGCGAGTGGTGGGGGGAACAGGGGAGACATGGGGCATGAGCGGTGGTGGGGGGAACGGGAGGGAGACACAGGGCATGAGCGACGGGAGGCGGGGAGGAACAGGGGAGACATGGGGCATGAGCAGGGGTGGGGGGAAAAGGAGGGAGACACGGGGCATGAGCGGGGGGCAACAGGGGAGACACAAGCCATTAGCGGGGGAGGGGGGAATGGGAGGGAGACACTGGGAATGAGCAGGGGGTGGGGGGTAACAGGGGAGACACAGGGCATGAACAGGCTGTGGGGGGTATGGGAGGGAGACACTGTGCATGAGCGGGGGTGGGGAGAAAAGGAGGGAGACACGGGGCATGAGCTGGGGTGGGGGGAACATGGGAGACATGGGGCATGAGCGGGGGTGGGGGGAACGGGAGGGGGACACAGGGCATGAACAGGGGGTGGGGGGTACAGGAGGGAGACAAGGGGCATGAGCGGGGGCTGGGGGGAACGGGAGGGAGACACAGGGCATAAGCGGGGGTGGGGGGAAAAGGAGGGAGACACGGGGCATGCGCAGGGGGTGGGGGGAATGTCAGGTAGACACGAGGCATGAGCGGGGGGTGGGGGGAACAGGGGAGACACGGGCCATGAGCGGGGGGCGACACAGGCCATTAGCAGGGGATGGGGGTAATGGGAGGGAGACACTGGGAATGAGCAGGGGGTGGGGTGTAACAGGGGAAATACAGGGCATGAGCAGGCGGTGGGGGGGAATGGGAGGGAGACACTGGGCATGAGCGGGGGGGTGGGGAGTAACAGGGGAGACGCGGGGCATGAGCGGGGGTGGGGAGAACAGGGAAGACACGGGGCATGAGCACGGGGTGTGGGGAATGGAAAGGAGACATGGGGCATGAACAGGGGGTGGGTGGTACAGGAGGGAGACACGGGGCATGAGCTGAGGCTGGGGGGGAACTGGGGAGACACGGGGCATGAACGGGGGTGGGGGGAACAGGAGGGAGACATGGGGCATGAACAGGGGGTGGGGGGTACAGGAGGGAGACACGGGGCATGAGCAGGGGTGGGTGGAACAGGGGAGACACAGGGCATGAGCGGCGGTGGGGGAACAGGGGAGACATGGGGCATGAGCGGGGGGTGGGGGGGAACAGGGGAGACATGGGGCATGAGCGGGGGTGGGGGGGAACGGGACGGAGACACGGGGCATGAGCAGGGGGTGGGGGGAAAAGGAGGGAGACACGGGGCATGAGCGGGGGGTTGGGGGAACGGGACAGAGACACGGGGCATGAGCAGGTGGTGGGGGGAAAGGAGGGAGACATGGGGCATGAGCAGAGGGTGGGGGGAACAGGGGAGAAACATGGGGCATGAGCGGGGGGGAGAAGGAAGAAAAGGAGCATGAGCAGGGGTTGGGGAAAAGGAGGGAGACATGGGGCATGAGCGGGGGGTAGGGGGAACACGGGAGATACGGGGCGGGAGGTGGGGGGAAAGGAGGGAGACACGGGGCATGAGCAGGGGGTGGGGGGTAACAGGGGAGATGCAGGGCATGAGCGCGAGGGTGTGGGGGAACAGGGGAGACACGGGGAATGAGCAGGGGGTGGGGGGAATGGGAGGTAGACACGGGACACAGGGCATGAGCGGGATGTGGGGGGAACGGGAGGGAGACACGGGCCATTAGCAGGGGGTGGGGGTAACGTCAGGTAGACATGGGGAATGAGCAGAGGGTGGGGTGGAATGGGAGGTAGACACGGGGCATGCGCGGGTGGTGGGGGGAACAGGGGAAACACGGGGCATGAGTGGGGGGTGGGGAGAACATGGGAGACAGGGGGCATGAGCGGGGGTTGGGGGGCAACAGGGGAGACACGGGGCATGATCAGGGGGTGGGGGGAATAGGGGAGACACGGGGGATGAGCGGGGGGTGGGGGGAACAGGAGAGACAGGGGGCATGATCAGGGGGTGGGGGGAACAGGGGAGACACGGGGCATGAGCAGGGGGTGGGGGGAACAGGGGAGACACGGGCCAAGAGCGGAGGTGGGGGGAACGGGAGGGAGACACGGGGCATGAACGGGGGGTGGGGGGAACAGGAGGGAGACATGGGGCATGAACGGGGGGTGGGGGGTACAAGAGGGAGACACGGGGCAAGGATGGGGGTGGAGGGAACAGGAGGTAAACATGGGGCATGAGCGGGGGTGGGGAGAATGGGAGGGAGACACTGGACATGGTCGGGGGTGGGGGGTGCAGGAGGGAGACACAGGGCATGAGCGGGGGGTGGGGGTGTACTGGAGGGAGACACGGGGCATGAGCGGGGTTGGGGGGGAACGGGAGGGAGACACGGCGCATGAGCGGGGGGCAGGGGGCTACGGGGAAAAGGGGAGACACGGGGCATGAGCGGGGGGTGGGGGAACAGGGGAGATCCAAGGCATGAGCGGGGAGTGGGGGAAAAGGAGAGCGACGCGGGGGGTGGGGGAAAAGGAGGGAGACACAGGGCATGAGCGGGGGGTGGGGGGAACAGGGGAGACACAGGGCATCAGGGCATGAGCACGGGGTGGGGGAAAGGAGGGAGACACAGCGCATGAGCGGGGGGGTTGGGGGGAAAGGAGGGAGACACGGGGCATGAGCGGGGGGTGGGAGAAAAGGAGGGAGACATGGGGCATGAGCAGGGGTGGGTGGAACAGGGGAGACACAGGGCATGAGCGGGGGTGGGGGGAACAGGGGAGACATGGGGCATGAGCGGGGGGTGGGGGGAACAGGGGAGACACGGGGCATGAGCGGGGTTGGGGGGGAACGGGAGGGAGACACGGCACATGAGCGGGGGGCAGGGGGGTACGGGGAAAAGGGGAGACACGGGGCATGAGCGGGGGGTGGGGGAACAGGGGAGATCCAAGGCATGAGCGGGGGGTGGGGGAAAAGGAGAGCGACGCGGGGGGTGGGGGAAAAGGAGGGAGACACAGGGCATGAGCGGGGGGTGGGGGGAACAGGGGAGACACAGGGCATCAGGGCATGAGCACGGGGTGGGGGAAAGGAGGGAGACACAGCGCATGAGCGGGGGGGTTGGGGGGAAAGGAGGGAGACACGGGGCATGAGCGGGGGGTGGGAGAAAAGGAGGGAGACATGGGGCATGAGCAGGGGTGGGTGGAACAGGGGAGACACAGGGCATGAGCGGGGGTGGGGGGAACAGGGGAGACATGGGGCATGAGCGGGGGGTGGGGGGAACAGGGGAGACACGGGGCATGAGCGGGGGTGGGGGGGAACGGGACGGAGACACGGGGCATGAGCAGGGGGTGGGGGGAAAAGGAGGGAGACAAGGGGCATGAGCGGGGGGTGGGGGGAACGGGACAGAGACACAGGGCATGAGCAGGGGGTGGGGGGGAAAAGGAGGGAGACATGGGGCATGAGCAGACGGTGGGGGGAACAGGGGAGAGACACGGGGCATGAGCAGGGGGGAGAAGGAAGAAAAGGAGCATGAGCAGGGGTTGGGGGAAAAGGAGGGAGACATGGGGCATGAGAGGGGGGTAGGGGGAACAGGGGAGATACGGGGCATGAGCGGGAGGTGGGGGGGAAAGGAGGGAGACACGGGGCATGAGCAGGGGGTGGGGGGGAAAAGGAGGGAGACATGGGGCATGAGCAGACGGTGGGGGGAACAGGGGAGAGACACGGGGCATGAGCAGGGGGGAGAAGGAAGAAAAGGAGCATGAGCAGGGGTTGGGGGAAAAGGAGGGAGACATGGGGCATGAGAGGGGGGTAGGGGGAACAGGGGAGATACGGGGCATGAGCGGGAGGTGGGGGGGAAAGGAGGGAGACACGGGGCATGAGCAGGGGGTGGGGGGGAACAGGGGAGATGCAGGGCATGAGCGCGGGGTGGCGGGGAACAGGGGAGACATGGGGCATGAGCAGGGGGTGGGGGAATGGGAGGTAGACACGGGACACAGGGCATGAGCGGGAGGTGGGGGGAACGGGAGGGAGACACGGGCCATTAGCAGGGGGTGGGGGAACGTCAGGTAAACATGGGGCATGAGCAGAGGGTGGGGTGGAATGGGAGGTAGACACGGGGCATGCGCGGGGCATGGGGGGAACAGGGGAGACACGGGGCATGAGCGGGGGCTGGGGAGAACAGGGGAGACAGGGGGCATGAGCGGGAGTTGGGGGGAACAGGGGAGACACGGGGCATGATCAGGGGGTGGGGGGAATAAGGGAGACCCGGGGCATGAGCGGGGGGCGGGGGGGAACAGGGGTGACAAGGGGCTTGAGCAAGGGGTGGGGGGAACAGGGGAGACAAGGGGCATGTGCAAGGGGTGGGGGAAACAGGGGAGACACGGTGCATGAGCGGGGGGTGGGGGGAACAGGGGAGACACGGGGCATGAGCAGGGGGTGGGGGGAATGGGAGGGAGACATGGGGCATGAACAGGGGGGGTACAGGAGGGAGACACGGGGCATGAGCGGGGGCTGGGGGGGAACAGGGGAGACACAGGACATTAACAGGGGTGGGGGGAACATCAGGTAGACACGGGGCATGAGCGGGGGGTGGGGGGAATGGGAGGGAGACACGGGGCATGAGCGGGGGGTGTGGGGAACAGGGGAGAAATGGGGCATGAGCAGGGGGTGGGGGGGAACGGGACAGAGACACGGGGCATGAGCAGGGGGTGGGGGCAACAGGAGGTAGACATGGGGCATGAACGGGGGATGGGGGAACAGGGGAGACACGGGGCATAAGCGGGGGGTGTGGGAAAAGGAGGGAGACACGGGGCATGAGCAGGGGGTGGGGGGAAAGGAGGGAGACATGGGGCATGAGCGGGGGGTGGGGGAAAAGGAGGGAGACATGGGGCATGAGCTGGGGGTAGGGGGAACAGGGGAGACACGGGGCATGAGCGGGAGGTGGGGGAAGACACGGGGCAGGAGTGGGGGGTGGGGGGAACAGGGGAGACACAGGGCATGAGCACGGAGGTGGGGCGAACAGGGGAGACACGGGGCATGAGCGGGGGGTGGAGGGAACGGGGGGTAGACAAGGGACACAGGGCATGAGCGGGAGGTGGGGGGAACGGGAGGGAGACACGGGCCATTAGCAGGGGGTGGGGGGAACGTCAGGTAGACACGGGGCATGAGCAGAGGGTGGGGTGGAATGGGAGGTAGACACAGGGCATGCGAGGGGGGTGGGGGGAACAGGGGAGACACGGGGCATGACTGGGGTGTGGGGGGAACAGGGGAGACTTGGGGCATGAGCAGGGTGTGGGGGGAAAAGGGGAGACAGGGGGCATGATCAGGGGGTGGGGGGAACAGGGGAGACACGGGGCATGAGCAGGGGGTGGGGGGAATAGGGGAGACATGGGCCTAGAGCGGGGGGTGGGGGAACGTCAGGTAGACATGGGGCATGAGGGGGGTGAGGGGAAATGGAGGGAGACACGGGGCATGAGCGGGGGATTGGGGAAAGGAGGGAGACACGGGGCATGAGGGGGGTGGGGAGAAAAGGAGGGAGACACGGGGCATGAGCGGGGGTGTAGGGAACAGGGGAGACACTGAGCATGAGCGTGGGGGTGGGGTTAACAGGTGAGACATGGGGCATGAGAGGAGGGTGAGGGGAAATGGAGGGAGAAACGGGCCATGAGCGGGGGATTGAGGGGGAAGGAGGGAGACACGGGGCATGAGGGGGGGTGGGGAGAAAAGGAGGGAGACACGGGGCATGAGCGGGGGTGTGGGGAACAGGGGAGACACAGGGCATTAGCGGGGGGTGGTGGGTACAGGGGAGACATGGGGCATGTGCGGGGGGTGGGGGGAACGGGAGGGAGACACAGGGCATGAGCGGGGGGGTGGGGAGAAAAGGAGGGAGACACGGGGCATGAGCTGGGGTGGGGGAAAAGGAGGGAGACACGGGGCATGCGCAGGGGGTGGGGGGAATGTCAGGTAGACACGGGGCATGAGCGGGGGTGGGGGGAACAGGGTAGTCACAGGGCATGAGTGGGAGGCAACAGGGGAGACACGGGCCATTAGCGGGGGTGGGGGGAATGGGAGGGAGACACTGGGAATGAGCAGGGGGTAGGGGGTAACAGGGGAGACACAGGGCATGAGCAGGCGGTGGGGGGAACGGGAGGGAGACTCTGCGCATGAGCAGGGGGGTGGGGAGAAAAGGAGGGAGACACGGGGCATGAGCGGGGGTGGGGGGAACAGGGGAGACACAGGGCATGAGCAGGCTGTGGGGGGAATGGGAGGGAGACACTGCGCATGAGCGGGGGGGTGGGGAGAAAAGGAGGGAGACACGGGGCATGAGCTGGGGTGGGGGGAAAAGGAGGGAGACACGGGGCATGCGCAGGGGGTGGGGGGAATGTCAGGTAGACACGGGGCATGAGCGGGGGGTGGGGGGAACAGGGGAGACACAGGGCATGAGCGGGGGGCAACAGGGGAGACACGGGCCATTAGCGGGGGGTGGGGGGAATGGGAGGGAGACACTGGGAATGAGCAGGGGGTGGGGGGTAACAGGGGAGACACAGGGCATGAGCAGGCTGTGGGGGGGAATGGGAGGGAGACACTGCGCATGAGCGGGGGGGTGCAGAGAAAAGGAGGGAGACACGGGGCATGAGCTGGGGTGGGGGTAACATGGGAGACATGGGGCATGAGCGGGGGGTGGGGGAACGGGAGGGAGACACAGGGTATGAGCGGGGGGTGGGGGAGAACAGGGGAGACATGGGGCATGAGCGGGGGTGGGGGGAAAAGGAGGGAGACACGGGGCATGCGCAGGGGGTCGGGGAAATGTCAGGTAGACACGGGGCATGAGCGGGGGTGGGGGAACAGGGGAGACAAGGGCCATGAGCGGGGGGCGACACGGGCCATTAGCGGGCGGTGGGGGGAATGGGAGGGAGACACTGGGAATGAGCAGGGGGTGCGGGGTAACAGGGGAAACACAGGGCATGAGCAGGCGGTGGGGGGAATGGGTGGGAGACACTGGGCATGAGCGGGGGGGTGGGGAGTAACAGGGGAGACACGGGGCATGAGCGGGGGTGGGGGGAACAGGGGAGACACGGGGCATGAGCAGGGGGTGCGGGGAATGGAAGGGAGACATGGGGCATGAACGGGGGGTGGGGGGTACAGGAGGGAGACACGGGGCATGAGCGGGGGCTGGGGGGGAACAGGGGAGACACGGGACATTAGCAGGGGTGGGGGGGAACATCAGGTAGACACGGGGCATGAGCGGAGGTTGGGGGGAATAGGAGGGAGACACGGGGCATGAGCGGAGGGTGTGGGGAACAGGGGAGACATGGGGCATGAGCGGGGGTGGGGGGAACGGGACAGAGACACGGGGCATGAGCAGGGGGTGGGGGGCAACGGGAGCTAGACATGGGGCATGAGCGGGGGATGGGGGAACAGGGGAGACATGGGGCATAAGCAGGGGGTGGGGGAAAAGGAGGGAGACACAGGGCATGAGCAGGGTGTGGGGGGAAAGGAGGGAGACATGGGGCATGAGCAGTGGGTGGGGGGAAAAGGAGGGAGACATGGGGCATGAGCAGGGTGTAGGGGGAACAGGGGAGACACGGGGCATGAGCGGGAGGTGGGGGAGACACAGGGCATGAGCGGGGGGTGGGGGGAAGAGGGGAGACACGGGGCATGAGCAGGGGTGGGGGGAACGGGAGGTAGACACGAGACACAGGGCATGAGCGGGAGGTGGGGGGAACGGGAGGGAGACAGGGGCCATTAGCAGGGAGTGGGGGGAGCGTCAGGTAGACACGGGGCATGAGCGGAGGGTGAGGTGGAATGGGAGGTAGACACGGGGCATGCAAGGGCAGGTGGGGGGGAACAGGGGAGACATGGGACATGAGCAGGGGGTGGGGGGAACAGGGAAGACATGGGGGCATGAGCAGGGGGTGGGGGGGAACAGGGGAGACAGGGGGCATGATCAGGGGGTGGGCGGAACAGGGGAGACACGGGGCATGAGCAGGGGGTGGGGGGGGACAGGGGAGACACGGTCCAAGAGCGGGGGTGGGGGGAATGGGAGGGAGACACGGGGCATGAACGGGGGGTGGGGGGAACAGGAGGGAGACACGGGGCAAGGATGGGGGTGGAGGGAACAGGAGGTAGACATGGGGCATGAGTGGGGGGTGGGGAGAATGGGAGGGAGACACTGGGCATGGGCGGGGGTGGGGGGTGCAGGAGGGAGACACAGGGCATGAGCAGGGGTTGGGGGTGTACTGGAGGGAGACACGGGGCATGAGCGGGGGTTGCGGGGGAACGGGAGGGAGACACGGTGCATGAGCGGGGGGCAGGGGGGTACGGGGGAACAGGGGAGACACTGGGCATGAGCTGGGGGTGGGGGGGAAAGGAGGGAGACACAGGGCATGAGCGGGGGGTGGGGGGAACAGGGGAGATCCAGGGCATGAGCGGGGGGTGGGGGGAAAGGAGGAAGACACGGGGCATGAGCGGAGCGGGGGGTGGGGGGAACAGGGGAGACACAGGGCATCAGGGCATGAGCAGGGGGTGGGGGAAAGGAGGGAGACACAGGGCATGAGCGGGGGGTTTGGGGGGAAAGGAGGGAGACACGGGGCATGAGCAGGGGGTGGGGGGAAAAGGAGGGAGACATGGGGCATGAGCAGGGGTGGGTGGAACAGGGGAGACACAGGGCATGAGCGGGGGGTGGGGGGAACAGGGGAGACATGGGGCATGAGCGGGGGGTGGGGGGGAACAGGGGAGACACAGGGCATGAGCGGGGGTGGGGGGAAAAGGAGGGAGACACGGGGAATGAGCGGGGGGTGAGGGGGAACGGGACGGAGACACGGGGCATGAGCAGGGGGTGGGGGGAAAAGGAGAGAGACACGGGGCATGAGCGGGGGTGGGGGGGAATGGGACGGAGACACGGGGCATAAGCAGGGAGTGGGGGCAATTGGAGGTAGACATGGGACATGAGCGGGGGGTGGGGGGAACAGGGGTAACACGGGGCATGATCGGGGGTGGGGGAAAAGGAGGGAGACACGGGGCATGAGCAGGGGGTGGGGGGAAAAGGAGGGAGACATGGGGCATGAGCGAGGGGTGGGGGGAACAGGGGAGACACGGGGCATGAGCGGGGGGAAGAAGGAAGAAACGGAGCATGAGCGGGGGTGGGGGGAAAAGGAGGGAGACACAGTGCATGAGCGGGGGGGTGGGGGTAACGTCAGGTAGACATGTTTCATGAGCGGGGGGTGGGGGGAACGGGAGGGAGACACGGGGAATGAGCGGGGTGGGGGTAATGGGAGGGAGACATGGGGCATGAGCGGGGGGTAGGGGGAACAAGAGGAAGGCACGGGGCATGAGCAGGGGGTGGTGGAGAACGGGAGGAAGACATGGAGCATGACGGGGGGTGGGGGAGAACGGGAGGAAGACACAGGGCATGAGCAGGGGGTGGGGGGATGTCGGAAAATAGCGATAATAATGGTACACCTTCTCTGCATAAGCAAATGAATACTCAGTATTTTATGGGCATTTAACATATATATATTTATTTTTAACAAACCAGGTAAAAAAAGAAGAAAGTCCACCAAAGGACACAGAGCAAGACAACCTGAAATGGATAGAAGAGAAAATGGACATACTAAATGAGAATGTTAACAGGTTAAGGGAATTTGTGGAGGAATATGTGAGAGGAAAAATAAGATATCACTGCCCCACCTTTATCTCTCCCCCTTTAAATTTCCTAATGAACCATCCCAAAACCCTCAAGAAGAACATGAACGTTTTGACGAAACATCCATCTCATCATCCCCTCACAACCAGCCTGTATTAAACCCTAATTCCTCTATGTTCGTTTACGTATCTGCTTCCCCCAGTATTTCTCTTGATTGATGTATGTGTGTGTATTGAAATTTTATTTTATGTTAGTTGTAGTGGAATGATTTGGATCAAAAATGCTTTTTTAAAAAAGAGTTAAAATGTCCGCGGACAGTGCGCCTGTTCGGGCTGGCCGTAATCAATATAATATGGATGTTCTAAGGGCTATACCCCTACCCTTACCATTTGCAACCAAGATGGAACTAATGTTAGAACGCACCAGGTGTCCAAGTTGTCCGTAATGAACAAAATAGGGGCGTCCGAAGGACATTATACCTCTCCTTACTCGTCACAACCAAATAAAACATGGTTTTAGAACACACCAGGAGTCCAGGATGTCTGTAAATGAACAAAATGGGAGTGTCCTAAGGACACTATACCTGTCCGTACAGTCCGCAGCCAAGACGGAACTGTCCGTAGAACTGGCGCGTTGGCCGGCATGTCCATAGTCAAACAAAATGGAAGTGTCCTAAGAACACTGTACCTGGCCGTACAGTCAGCAGAACATCTTCGCACATGCGAATCACACCCATAAGTACTGCGAACATTGCGCCATTCCTAGCTGCCCGTCTCACTTGTGTCGCACTTTTAATTAGTTTCAGGACCCGAACACTGTCCATAGACACCCGTGCGCATGCGCACGTCCGTTTCTCTGCATTTGGTGTCCAGCGGGCACCCATTTCCTTCGCGGATGTGTTCACGGTGTAATCATGTGACTGCACCCACACTGAACATGTGGCCTAATTTGCGCAGTTTGTGTGCTTCTGCAACATTTCAAAAGAACTTATATAGACGTGGGAAATTATTTTACAGTATAAAATCACCATTTCACATGTCCCATACAATGGCCCTACCTTTCAACGTATTGTTTAGAATTTTTGCAATGCTTTTGAGTGATCAATAAGGTCACGAGGGGCACCCCTCCACCCCAATAAAAGGCCACACCCCCAAGCTCATCTTCATTGTACTTCTGGCTATAGCCGATTGAGTTGGGCTGCTGTTGCTTCATTAGCCTCAGCACCACCCCCAAACCCTCCACCGCCACCACCTCCCCAAGGGCCTGCAGAGGGAAATAGGTGTGAGGATGTAGAGAGCGAGGAAGAAGAGAATGAGGTGGCGTAACTTTACACTACACTACAAGCACTCGCCAGGAGTCGTGAGTATGGCGGTTGTTTACCATTTGTGGAAACATACCAAAAGCATGTGCGAACCAGGTCAGGTGTAACCAGTGCAAGTTGGTGCTGAGTCGCGGTCACGGGAGATATGGTGCGTACAGCTTTGGTACGGCAACCATGAAGTGACACCTAACTTCGTTACACAGTGCGGACATTTGCAAGGTGGTACCATGTGAAGAACGTAGTAGGTTGAGTTCCTCTGCAGCATCCTCTGCGTCCGATCCTCTCACCACGAGAGACACTCCTGTGGGAGAGTGCATTCCTCCAGCTGCCTCACAGGCCATTCGCGATGCTGTTGACCCTTACCTTGCGAGGGTCACAATATTGTATATGTACTGCAATGCAGTACTCTGCAGGGGGAGACTCTTCGAAGTGCTTTTGAGACTACGGTCACAGAGCACCAGAAGAACTGCTCCCTACCTAACTAAAGTCCACCCTACACCTTTCTCTCTCCACCTGCTCTTTCTTATCCCTGTGGTTGGTGTTCATTCCTTACCCTCCTTCACCCTCCTCTCCTAGTATGTCGTCTGAAAATGGGAAACAACAAAAATTACAAAAAATGCTCTTTTCAGAGCCGCCTTTCTCAGTTTAACAATGGAACTATCAAGTGGCTGGTGTAGGCCCCCGCGCATTTTTCAAAAAGTCAGCGGACAGTCGTAGGACGCTCAAAAATGGAGGGTGCAAGCGGAGCACAGCCAATGCACTTTTCACTGGGAGTAAATGGTGGCTCTGAAAAGAGCCTTTTGGTGGTGATTAGTGTGTTTCAAAAACAGTGGATTTGAAAAAACAGATTGCCAAATAGGTGACTATGAATGCAAAAAAGGTTGCAATGAAAAATGAAAGTGCTACGAAACAAAATGTTTTCATTGTGGAATGAGGACATGCCAACATTTCTGAGAAAGGCACAAACAGCCTTATTGACATTGCGCCTCGCCTTCTCCATTTGTGGACCAAATGCAGAAGAACGCAGCCACATTTGTCTTTGTGCAATACGGGAAAAAAAACTACTTGGCAATTTGGAAACATGTCCATGACCTTCACAAGTCCTTCCTTCATTGCAAATTGCAAAGAAATTCCAGAGACATGCCCTAAACTGTTTCCTCCACAATGAATGATAATTATATCAGGATGACGCTCTGTCTGTAAAGTCGCACAGAGACAGAGGCATTTATAGAGGGGCTAAGGGGTCTATATCCAAAAGGCTAGCTAGCCCCCAGTCCCGACAGTTATGACATCAGCGTAGCCCCAGGTCTTTTTCAGACCTGGCAACACCCCTGCACAGAGAGGTACCAAGTCCAGCCACTTCATTCCACGCACTCCATGCCAATGCACTTCCACATGACAAAATCCAAGATCTGTAGATATATCACAACTTTCTGCATGCACCTTCAACCAATGTATCCATGAGTCTCCGAAAATCCAGATAATCTGTTTTCGAGCACACAGAGCCATAGCTGTCTGGTCTCCTGTCAGGAAAAATACGTTCTGACTAAATGTCTCCATTTGGAACACACCCTCTGAACTTTACTGACCAATCCCTAGCTTCGCACATTCTCATTTGCATGCGTCTCCACCCCAGAAACCCCATTGATAACACGTGCTGCCTGCAGACTACCGCCATGTCCGCGGACACGTAGAGGATCTGAGCGTGCCGACTGTACATTTAAATACTATTCCCCTTTTCCCTGTTAAGGTGGGATCTGAAAAGAGATGTTTTTTGTTTTGTTTTTTGGGCAGATGCCTGATGGACACCTGTTATTTTGTGTTTTTTTTTAAAAAAATTCTTCTTACTTTACTCCTACAATCATTACAAAACCATCTCCAAAGCAAGCCTTACATTCCAAAAGAACATGGCATTTCCCAAAAAAGATAACGAAACACCATCTGCTTCAAAATAAGCCACATTACTAGAATTAATGTTCTTGTGACTGCAGAAAAACATATCAGCGCGTAACATGAACGCATGCATGCCGCAATTGATGGTACACCTCCCAATGCTTTGATCAGGACAGAAAACAGAACTGTTGTCCCATTTTCCTATAGGTTGTAAGCCAGAACAAATTACTTTCACAGTTGGAAAGATATTAATGACTGCTTGCACCAACTGTTTCAAATCTTCCAACAGGTAGGTGATGTCACGTAGCCCAAATGGCAAGCACCGTAGTGCAAATCTACCACATGGGGATTGGTCATCCTACGCATATCTCTGCAAACTTGGAGAATTGCAATCAGTCGCAGGGCTCCACACCACCTCCAGTCCTCCAACATCGAAATTGTGTGCCACATGCCTACTTTCGGAATAGAGCTGTAAACCATGGACAAAAATATCTCTGAGCACCAACACCCTGACTGTCTCCACCTCTGCCATCTTCACTACACACACCATCTTTCCACACAAATGAACAATGTGAACATCTGATTGGCTGATGCCTACAGTCCCCTTTCCATGCTGGATTTGCTCTAGAACCCTGTATGTGCCACGCCCTACCTGCGGACAAGCACTGTCTACGTGCGGCACGTAACTCTTTGCCAGTCCTTCTACCCTTTCCACATCACTCGTGAATCCATTCCCTCATTGGACACAGCTAAGCAGTCACACAACCATCCACCAATCACATTCAAGATCTCTACATCTCACTCCGTCATCAGAGTTCAGTACTTCAAATGTACTGTTGATCACTCTGAATGCAAGTCACATATCATTGCAAAGCACCTGCTTCACAAATGACTGTGCAAGTGTCGCGGATTTCTACTTACAGCTCCATGCATACACACATGCATGAGTACAAAGTACAGGTATGCATATTTTATTCAGAGAACATGTGCAACCCTTAAGATTTCATTTAAACAAATTAATGCCACTAAATCTACATAGCCAATACAAACCAATGCTCCCCCTTTAAGTGCAAGACTTCAATTTCTCATTTAGAAGCCGCACTACTTCTTACTGTCTCTCGCATTACCTATACATATGTAACAACCCCCCCGATTTAGAAGTGAAACTCGATTTTCCATTAGAAAATGTGACAATTTTTTACTGTCTACTGCCTAAATTAATGCTACTTCCGATGCGATCGTATGAGAAAAATAAACGTTTCCGATTGCTGTGGTGACATCTCCCTCTGAGGTTCTCCCGATTTTTCACGTTTGTACTTATAATATGAAAGTAGTCAAATTTTTCCCATCTCCTATAATGACCGATCACTTACAAACCTCTCTGCTATAGACAACTCAGCTTAAAAAAAAACAGGGGGATTTCATGAAATGAAAATTGTACTCATTTGCAAAGCAGGTTCAACTAACATACTGCAAATAACATATAAAGCCTGCACATAGTGAAATAAAATGCACACATACACTGTGTTGAGATATCAAAAGAGAATACTCAGAGGAAAGATGCAAAATGAACGTGTACATTACCATCACTGCTTTTAACACACAAAGTTACTAACTTCTTCCTTTTACAATTGCATTGAAGACTACTCTCCTGAAAATCAACAGCATCTACACTGCAAACAACATATCCGAAGAAACCTGGTCATCCCGCAAAAAAAAGTAAGTACAGTACTACCTTTATATTCTTACTGTTCCTCATGGAGACTGTGTGGGTTATTTATGTAATTTGCGCACCAAAAAAAACATTAATTTCTGAACCATTCTACCCACAAATCCCCATTTATTAAACAAAGAATAACAGGCAGAATGGCACATAAATCCCTGTGTTTTTGGAACACAAATAACATACTGAAGCCTTAGAATGTTAGTATTTAAAAACAAATCGCTGTTTTAATTTTATACTGTTATGTTTACTAAAAAATGCTTCTTCTCACCACTAGTTCACAAAAAAATAGCCTTCCCAACTCATTGGACCTGCCCAATGCCCGTTCACACACCAACACAAACAGCTTCCCCAGAAAACTCATGCACGCATGCACACAGCACACATCCATTATACAACAGACCAAACCATGCCTTATTTTTTTTCAACAGACCCCAAAGAATGCCTACCAAAAAGCAAGTCCTTAGAAAGGAACACAGAAATAGATCAAATGAAAATAAAAGTGTCCAAAGTAAGCATCCATCTCTAGCAGAGTTTGTAGAGAACATTGGAACAAAACAGCTCGTACAGTCATTTAGCGAAACAAAGGAAGCTTCAACTACTGAAACTTTGGCTCCTCTATCAAAATGTGGCACACAACAGAAAACGCTTTACAAAAAATCAGCTACCAGCACTGCTAACAATGCTCCTATGAATCCTGATATAGTAACAAGAAACCATAGTAAAAAAAGTATTTGAGCAAAAATGTTTCACCACAGAGTCCTTCAGAATCTAATAAGAAGAGGAGCGAAATCATCCTCAACCCTTAAAACCTACCGTAGAAAATTAATCCTACAAACTCTCATAGATCTCAAAATCAAACAAACACAATTGCCATCCATAGCAGTGGACAAGGGTATGTAAAAATCAATAATACCATCATGGAACAAGAAAGATTGCTAACAAAAGTATCCCCTGAAAACTCAGAATTACCCCTCCATTCAACTGAACCAGACCGTCCAGTATACAAATGGCCGTGCACGTCAATGTGTAACATTCCTAACAAATGTTTCAAATCTTTACCTCAGTTCCTCAATCCGTATGTGAAATGTAAAGGCAAAATCAAAATGAAAGTGCTGCAAAATATGGATATCTGTCCAGTGCGCAAATACACAGGACTACAAGGACATTCATTAGCCTGCATTTCAAAACCTATTTTCAAAAGCACCTTCCATAATATCAAAATAATATCAATACATCATTCAAGTGTAAGAAATCTAGTGTACAAACGGTACTATTCTAAAAGTCCAGCTTTAGAATTGGCCAATTTAAATAACACTTTTCTACATGGTACAACCAAACACCTACAAGAAGAAATCAACCGTATCCAGAGAAAATATTTTGGAAGTGAAAGCCACTTACAAAATGCAATAGTTTTAGAACAGACTAGTAATCATTCTGCATATAGCAACCTTCTATTACACACATACAAAAAAGAAATACTAAAATTTAAAAGTACTTCGGCTGAAGTACCAAACCATGTGTGTGTGTGTTGCCGCAGAACGTTTTACAAAAGGAACACAAAAACTATAGACGTAACATACAAAACAGAAGAAAATGAATATTCCAAATGGTTTGAATTAGCTCTCTACCTTTTAGCAGAAAACAAATACCAAATAGGTGAACCCCTAATATGTTGCAGTTACTGCACTACAAAACTGGACAACAACCAAATTCCTTCATGTGCTATCACAAATAATTTGGAATTATTCCCACTACCAAAACCCCTGTAACAATTCAATTTGTATGAGAGCATCATAATTCAAACAGTTCGCCCATTTCAAGCAATAATAACCGTTCAACCAAAACAGCAAAATTACCTCCCTCTGAATTAGAGAAAGGCATTCGTGGCAAAGTAGTTTATTTTCGATTCGATCTGACAGAAATTGTGCATACTCTAGGAGTGCAACATCCAATAGAGCATGGTGTACCAAAAAAAGACAAACAAAATTGGCACAACTGGTGGATTTACATAAAGTTAGACAATCCTTGCAATATCTGAAAGACAATAACGAATACTACAAAGAAATAAATATTGAATAAAGCTTAATGGAAACAACTGAAATAATTCAAGAGTCATCAGAAACTGGTCAATTTGAACTTCTGGATCCTGCTGCTGTATCCACTCTTTTCGATCATTACACAATTCATCCATTGCACTCTAATGAGTGCATAGATGATGCACTAGAAACTTACCAAATGCGACAAACCAAAGGGTCACCAATGAGCATATGGGAAAAAAGTATAGAAGCACATGCTTTTCCACTACTATTTCCTACTGGCAAAGGCGGAAGATATGATGATAGACCCACTCAGATTACGGCATCAGAATACCGCTCATTACGGATGTATTCTCAGGATCCCATATTTAGACAAAATGTGGAATACATATTGCACCTACTCGTTGAAAGTGAACAAGCAACCCTATTTTACCGAGTTGCACACATATTAAAATCTGAACCCACTTTCAAAATATGTCAGCTAGGCAATTAATACAAAAAGTACAAGAAAAAGATGAGGTTTTACAACCAAGTATAACAAATCTGTTTGCAAACATGCATGGTACGAAAGAATACTGGTTCCGACGGCACGGAGATGTACGTTGTATGATCAGAAACCTTGGACCACCCACTTGGTTTGTTACATTAAGTTGTGCAGCGTATGCATGGGAAGATTTACATGAGTTCCTACACATAGCAAACAACAACAAAACCAACATAGATATACTAACACCTGGATACATTTGCTCTCTAGATCCTGTTAATGTGTCAAGATATTTCCATCATCGTTTCATTGCTATGCTACACTTTATTTGTAATGAAACTGTTCCTCCCCTCGGAAAAGTGCAACACTTCTTTTGGAGAAAAGAATACCACGCCAGAGGAGCACCATATATTCACATGCTTTTATGGATCAAAGGTGCACCTAATTTGGTCAGGACAGTGATGCCACTGTTTTGCAGTTTATCCAAAAATATGTCACTTGTGAAATACCTTCACAACAGACACATAGTGACCTTCATGGGCAGATTTTACAATTTCAAAGACAAAAATGTGGCGGATATTGTCGGTGCAAATACAAAAGCAAAGGTAAATACTACACCAAATGCCGCTTTGGTTTCCCTAGACCAGTTACAGAAACAGGTGACGTGAACAACTTCATGTCTTCAGTTTGATGTAGTGTTAAAGGTAAATCACCTAAGAACACGTATTACATAAAAATAACAGAATAATCAAAATATATCAATGATTACAATGCAACCATTGCCCTCTTATGGAATGCAAACATAGATGTGCAGTAGTACATTGCAGACAATTCCCCTGCAGTTGCACAATATGGTACAGCCTACTTAACAAAAGCAGAAAAAACAGAGCTTCAAAACCTCTGGAATGACCTATCATCAGACAAAACACTCTCAGAAATTGTACACCCTAGGCATAAAAATGCTCTCTCATGGAAAATGTGGCACCTATGAAGCAGCAGATCTTTTAACCGGTACTGCTTTGTCTGGAAAATCTGAAAACATAGTAAGACATAGAAACAATTGCCAGAAATAATCCCAACAGCCAAGATATTTTAAAAAACAATGTACTGGACACATACTATCCGAACAGGAGTACCACTTTGGAATCCATGTGTCTATACCACATAGCTCAAAACTTTGCATACAAAAATAATATAAAACCCGATGAAAGCAAAGATAGATATAGAGTGACAGATTGTGAAGGCAGCTTAGTGAAACTTAACAAATGAAGCTTAATTAATCATGCCAAATTGTCATTAAAAACTCCTCAACAGAGAGAGCAACACGAAGAAGAACTTCAGACCCAACTAGATAAGGACACTTCCGACAGTAGTCAACCTTCTGTAACAGGAAGTCAACAACCACTGGGACAGCCACTAATAGTAAACGAGGCAGAATTTGCTATGACAGAAGTGGAAAACACCATGTGTCACTATGAAGAAAATGTAAAAGACTTATTTGTACTACAAGCAAAACTTAACAAAGATCAGCGCACCATTTTTGAAGAAGTAACAAAAGAAATTGCACATGGTGTACAACATGAAAATAAAGAATGTACCTGCCAAAATTACAAATCTATACTGGTGTACGTCAGTGGTGAAGCTGGGTCAGGAAAAACATTCTTAATCAAAATCATCAGCAAGTTCCTTCAACAATTGACAAACAACAAACTGTCAGCTGTTGTAACTGCCCCCCCAGGTTTAGCTGCCTACAACATAGGCACCGATTACTACTCCTTCCAGTAGAACAGCAAAACAAATTAGACTATTACAAACTTTCTGCAGAAGCTGAAATGGAACTAAAGAGTATTAAAACAAATGAAAATGCTACTAATAGATGAAGTGAGCATGGTCTCCAACCTAATGGTGGTCTCCAACCTTTGATTCACTTCAGATTGCAAGAAGTACTTAAAACAAACTACGAAGAACTCTTTGCAGGGAAACACATTATCGTTTTCAGAGATCTTCTACAATTGACACCAGTGAAAGGTGAACCTATTTTTAAAACCTTAGGACACAAACTCTGCCGTAAAACTGTTGGCCGCATAGGAAATGTGAACCTTTGGTAACATTTCCAATACAGAGAATTAACAGAAAGCATGCATCAATCTGCAGTTCTCACTTACGGCAACATTTTAAAAAGTATTAGTGTTGGTGTACTATCTCAAGAAGCACAAGCAATATTGAAAATGTCAATTGTATGGCCTTAATGCCACCTCTTGCAAGCTGTTTCAAATTCAATGAAACAATGTTAAAAAAAGAAATGCAACCAATAATGTAAATTTGCTCCACAGACAAACTAGATGTACATTGTATGGCACTACCCATGTGTGAGCAAGCCACAACAAGATTAAATACCTTAGAAAATTCAATCTCCAACAGAGGTGGGTTGGAATAAATATAAAAATTATCCTTAAATTGTAGAGTAATGCTTAAATGTAACCTTGACGTGGAGCAAGGGCTAGTTAATGGGGCACTGGGTACAGTTGTTGGCTTTCAAACATACCCACGTGACAACAACATTCAGTTTGTCAATATTCACATTGACAAACTTTCAGAAGTGAGAAGGATAGGGTGCTCAACTGCTCTTTTCCTTCTCTTCAAAGACATGTATGTATGTAGAGAACAATTTTCTCTAACTCTTGCATATGCAGTCACCATTCATAAATCCCAAAGTGTTAACCTAGACAAAGCATTGATAGATATAAGAAGCACAGTCTTTAAAGAAGGCATGAGCTCTGTAGCACTATCACACTTACGTACACTTGACGGTCTATTTCTAATCAACTGTGATACAAGTAAACTGAACGCTGATATTCCTTGCATTTTAGAAAACAATAGACTGTGTTTACTGTACACCCCTCATCTGAAATCATATCCTGTTCAGAAAAAGGAAAACATGGTAAAAGAAAACTAATTCAAACAGTAATGCAACATAATGTGATGGCAAATCCTTCAAAGAAAACAAAAGAAGCTGAAACTTCATCAATTACCACAAGCAAAGAAGAACCTATTAGGGAAAGTAAATCAGGTACTTCTTCAAAGAAGGATCGAAACTCCGAAAAAATCACTCAGAGACAGAACTCGCTGGTCCATTCAAATTTTCAAATGAAACTGGTGTAGGTTGCTATGCAAATGTAGCAATGAATATTCTATTTCAATTGCCACCAATTGTTAACAATATTTACTTACACAGTACAGACCAATTGTGTTTGCAAATGATAGTCCTTCATAGAAATGCAACACACAATCCTGACAACACGTATAGTGTTCACGGAATAAGACAAGAATTAGACTACTGTGCTGGAATGGTGAGATTCACCAAGAAGATGCACAAGAATTTCTTACTACAAGTACTGGAAAAAAACATACTTAAACATGAAATCTTTCAGATTTCATACATGTGGAAACATAAATCACTCTCTGCAACAATATGACACAGGAACACATCCCAAATGAGTGATTTGTGCATGTATCCATACCTAATTGTGAATCCATTACATTTCAGCAACTTCTACAGAATGCAAACCATGGCAGATTATGTACTATGTGCAATTCAGATAATCGCTCCACCTTACTGATACAAACACATAGTAACTACATAATAGTTATGCTTCTACGGTACAATGCAGATGGTACCAAAAACAACTACGAGCTGACTGGATTCACACAGGGTCAAGTGTCACTTGGTAAGAAAACCTTTACAACAATAGGTATAATCTACCACACAGGAGCCACAAACAATGCAGGTCACTATACAAAGAAATGTGGATGGTTCAAATGTAATGATAGTACCATTACTGTAAAGCAGAGATTGCCAGCTAATCTTACAAATGTGTATTTAATTTTCTTAAATCCAAAATTGAATAACTAATCTGTACATCAACATTAACAAAAAGTTCAAGTAAAAGACTATACATAGTTAGAATACATCAACAGGTATCTAACTACCCAAGAGTGTATAACAACCACACAGATAAATGAATACCACAGATCGGCAACAAAAAATACCAAATTAGAATATGCCAACAGGTATCTAACTATTTAAAAAATCTGCAACAAGGCTGCATACATAACATTAATCAGAAACAACAAGTAAACATTCAAAGGAAACAAATAAATAGTTTGTTGGATAACAAAGAAAGTTTTTGTTTTAATCCGACAAGGATTTTTTTCCCCCAGACCCAAGGATTTGAAAAACAAACACAGAAACTGAGCAAAATGCACAGTACACTGGTTTGTAAACTAAATATGAGGGTAAACTAACATGTCTATTGTACAATGTAATAAGTCTTTAGAAAATACAAACATTAACATGCTCTTTTCTTTTAACACAGAAATTAAAAAAGGATATTTCCGCCAAGTACTAAAGTCATGTAAGAAATATATTGAATCTGAACAAAGTAAACAGTAAGTATAATTTCACACATGCCATACATATTCAAATCTATACGTCTTATCTATGGCAGTAATATGGGGCAGTGGCTGTAGGTAGGGCCTAGAGTGTTGGATGTATAACCTACCACCTACACCCTGCGGCCAAGCAACCAAGACTGTAGGTCCTACCCACAACCATTGCAGCATATCAAAACCATGGTGGCTTATAACTTCACTGCTTATAACATTGCTCTTGGGTGCATGGTCTGCAGCCATGCACCTAAGACTCTAGGTCGTGCACACAACCAAAGCACCAAAGCACACCCATGCTAACTTATAACCTCAGTGCTTATAACTTCAGTCATGGGTGCATGGCCTTAGGCCATGCATCCAAGACTCTAGGTCCTGCCCACAACCACTGCAGCATATCACACCCATTGTGGCTTAATACTTCACTACATATAAATTAAGTGTTGGGTGCATGGCCTTTGGCCATAGACCCAAGACTCTAGGCCCTCCCCACAACCACCTGATCGATATGCGATACTACGGGTGTATCCATTGCTGTGATATGCTGCGGTGGTTGTGGACAGGGCCTAGGGTCTTGGGAGTATGGCCTACAGGCTACGGCCTACGGCCAAGCACCCAAGACTCTAGATCCAAGCCACAACCACTGCAGCATATCACACGCATGGTGATGTATAAATCAATAGCACACCCATATAATGATACATTTTAACTGCAGCATACACTCAATTTCCAGCCAGGACTATAGGCCCTGCCCACATCTACCAGATAGATATTTGATTGTATGAGTGTGATGTGTGAATTTCATATGCTACGGTGTTGTGGGCATGGCCTAGAGTCCTGGGTGTGTGGCCTAAGGCCTGTGGCCTGCGGACATGCAACCAAGACTCTAGGCCCTCCCCACAACCACCAGTTCGATGTGCGATACTACAGGTGTAGCTATTGCTGTGATATGCTGGGATTGGTCTGGCCGGGGCCTGGAGTCTTGGATATATGGCCGTAGATATTTGAAGCGATAAGCGTGCAGTATATAAAAACTGTGTTGCCTTATAACTTCAGTGCTTATAACTACAGCCATGCACCCAAGTCCCTAGGCCCTGGCCACAACCACCGCAGCATATTACACCCATGGTGGTTTATAAATCATTAGCACACCCATAGAATGAAACATGTTAACTGTAGTATGTACGCAATTTGCACCCAGGACTCTAGGCCCTGCCCACACCTACCAGATACATAATCAATTGTATGAGTGTGATGTATGAATGTGATATGCTGCAGTGATTGTGGGCAGGGTCTACACTCTTGGGTGTATGGCCTACGGCCTGCAGCCATGCATCCAAGACTCTAGGCCCTCCCCACAACCACCTGATTGATGTGTGATACTACGGGTGTATCTATAGCTGTGATATGCTGCAGTGGTTGTGCCCAGAGGCTAGTGTCCCCGGTGTAAGGCCATAGATATTTGAATGTATGGGTGTGCAGTATATAGAAACCATAGTGGCTTATAACTCCAGTGCTTATAACTTTGTTCTTGGGTGCATGGCCTTTGGCCAAAACCACCACAGCATATCACACCCATTGTGGCTTGTAATGTAACTACAGGCCCTCCCCACAACCACCTGATTGATCTTTGATACTACGGGTCTATCTATTGCTGTGATATGCTGCGGTGGCTGTGGCCAGGGCCTAGCGTCTTGGGAGTATGGCCTACGGCCATGCACCCAAGACTCTAGGCCCTGGCCACAACCACAGCAGTATATTACACCCATGGCGCCGTATAAATTAATAGCACACCCATAGAAACAAAAAATGTAACTACGGCATGTACTCAATTGTAATGTTCGCTACCACCACGTGTGTCCTTAGAACAGTTTCAAGGTGCCTGCGCACAGCACGGACTGAAGTACTATCCTTATGATACCCCTCATTTTCAGTATTTACAAACATCCCGGACAAGGCGGGCATATGGAATACATCATTAACACCTGCTGGCTAAACAAATACAGCATTTCACCCATCTCTTACTCTCTGAACCTCCCCACGCACTTTGACACACCAAAACAGTTTCCGAAACAGCATTTCGCCTCTGGTCGCCGCCGCGCCGTCGGCGGATCCAAGATGTCGGGCGCATCCAAACAATCTGACGCACATCACGCCTCATTCCAGCCAATCGGCAGAGATGTCGCATGTCCGCAGTCATGACACCAGCCCCTTAGACAATCGTTATCTTGTCCGTGGAGCGAACAGGGAAGTGTGACCGCGGAGCGGACATAGATATCACTCATTTTTTTAGACCTAGTCTTTTGTTGTTTTAAAGAAAACTACTGGACGGATTGTCACCAAATTTACAAAAGCATGCTTTTGGGACCAAGCCCATGCCACACATTTGGTGAAAATCCATCCAGCGGTTTGGCCTGTAGGCGTGCACAAAGTTTTTCCTCATTCAGTCCATGGGATAAAAAGACATTTTGGGACCCCCTATAACTCCCCCCCCAGACCAAACATCACCAAACTTTGGTAAAGAATTCAGAGTGGCCCATATACTTCTATTGCAAAGTTTGGTGAGGATTTGTCCAGGGGGAGCGGAGTTATAGGCCATCCAAAAAGTGTTCTTCCTATGGAAACAGCAATTTAACCATAACTGTGTAATATATATATATGTATAATAGGGTGGCGGTCGCTGACCTATTGTTAAGGTCAGAGTTCCATAGGAAATCCAAAAAATGAATTGCTAATAACTTTTGACTCGTGCAACTGATTTGTCTAGAAGTTGCAGACAATGCTGTGCTCCATTAATTTTCCCATAGACAAAATCTGTCAATTTGTGTTCGACGGCACAGCCAAAAACGCTGGACAGATTTGGAACAGGTTTGAAACATCTTGGCCATGAAGAGTTGAATCACAGTACTTTTGTGGTTTGGGTTATTCTGTCCAGTACTTTTTTATATATATTTGACAGTGAAGAGGATGCCCCTGTTGTCTCCCAAAAAAGCATTATCTCCCATGGTGCTTTGCAGCAGAGAGGCTTAGAGGCATTTCAGAAATCAAGAAGCACCCATTTTCTCCAAGGATTCTATTGCTTATAACATTTGACTTGCTGGATGGATTTGGATGACATTTTCAAAACCAAATGTTTGTCCAGGCCTAACCCTTATAAATCCACATTTTGGGAACAAACCATTATAAAATTAACAAGTTATTAAGAAACCAAAACCTCACAGTTTCACATTTTTCAGCCAATTAATTTCGGCAATTCAATTCATCGAGAAAAAGTGCAGCGCGTAAAAGCAGCTGGGTAGATTTGGACCCAATACGAAACAGCCTTGGCACAAAGTGTGGACTTGAATTTCTTGACTGATTTGTTGTAAATCAATCTAGTAGTTTTTCAAATATTCCCCAGAGAAGGGCATGCCCCTTGCTCCTTAGAACATTTATATCTGTCAGTTATTAAGATAACATAAAAACGTTATTTCCAGCTGAGTCGGAATTAATTTTCCCATAAAGAAAAAGTGCAGTTTTTGACCAGGAGTGACATGAAAAACACTGGGAAGATTTGGACCAAATAAGAAACAATTTGGGCACAAAGTACTGACTCAATTTCCCTGCCTGGGTTCGGGGAATTGCATCCAGCAGTTTTTAAAATATTTGACATAAATATGGGGGTGTCCCCCTCTTCCATAAAAACTTTATCTATATCAGCCTTCCACCTCGGAGAACAAAATCCATCACACAAACAGAACAGCCAGTAGCCAGGAGAGGAGGCCACCATGGAAAGAAGAGTGGGAACCTTGGTGACTGCCTGTGAGGACAGGGAAGAGTTTGGGATGTTCAAGCATTATAGAGGGATTACCGGGGGAAACCCCATGGGTAGCTCAATGCCACCCCACGTGTACTTTGTGACAACCTAGTGGGTCCAAAAATATATATATATCGGGTGTACATGTAAAGAGGACACGGATGAAGGCCATAGCTACTGGCTCTGTAGTGTTTTAAAATATTCAGTGGTCACAGCCGAAGGCCATGATCACTGGCTAGGGCAAAAGGCCCCGGCTAGTGGGCCCAGAAAAATGCATATTTGTTACGCCCAAAGGCTGTGCCACCTAGTGGGTCCAATAGAAAGATACCGGCTAAACATGTACAGTGGACATGGCCAAAGGCCATGGCTAGTAGCCTGGTAGTGTTTTAAAATATACAGTGGTCCCAAAAGACATGTATAGTGGTCAAGGCCAAAGGACAAAGACTGTAGACACCTATTGGATCCAAAAGAAACACATTGGGGGAAGATGAATAATGGATTTATACGGCGCTCACATGGCTCTGTAAGTAAGTGGGTGGGGTAGGTTAGTGAGAGAAAAAGGATAGAATAGATGTTGTGCTCTTCTGTTGGTGCTTGCAGGACCAGGAGAAGCTGACGTCTGTGAACACTGAACCCACCTGCAAGGATGGAAGAGTGTTTTTTGTACTCAAGGTCATATGCCAGCCGCTGAAAATTAAATATATGAAAATCTTAAGGTTTAACACAAAAACATATTTTCTCTGGCAATTTTCATGCCAGCTGCACTTGTGTATTACTTCGATAGCATGACAAAATGTATTCCACCAATTGCCTTTTTTTTAAAAACCAGTGGTATTTTCCCCCAACAGTAATGCCATGTCAGAAGAGGAACAATATGATTGTAATATCTCTGGCAGTATTTCTAGGCAGAGCATTAACTTCAGCAAGCATGTCCTTACCTGTGGTGGTCACATTGCAGTAATAACACTGTAGAAATGCAATGAGGGATTTGTAGAGAATGTGTAGAAATTCTCTTCAGCTTTTTAATATTTTTGTATAATATTCATTCATCGTGCTCAGGGTGGCCTCATGACCTTTAACACGCCTAGACATGTTTAAGTAGCCCTGCCTTGTTTATGTTCATGTTGAAGAATGTTCAGATGTTCAGCAACTTTGTGCATCTAGGAATATGAACTGGCATGTGTGCGCATTTTGACACAAAACAATTTATGTCTTTATGTTGTCTGTACATTTAGGCCCCTACGCTATCAATGTGTAATATTAGGTTCAGCGATGTTTAATTGTGCGATTTATTTTATAAAATATGCATCAAAGATTCACAGGGAATTTAGTTGAAAATGCTGTTAGGGTGAGCAACTCATTAACGCCATTTACTCTTGCCAATAACTGTACACTCCACTCATGCATATTACCACGAATATTTAAGCGCTGCCTACTAATCAGAATCCACCATTAACTTTCAATTGGTGAATAACACTTTTCTAATCACACCCCACTCATGTATCACAGCACATAGATTGCCCTGTTAGCTATATTCGTAGAAGATCGATCCCGAAAAACGGGCAGATGTTACAGACTCCTGAGTTCATGCCTACCAAACCATGGCTTGGGTTAAAAAAACAAAGAAACCTACGAGATATGTTGATACATACGTACGACTATCCAGGCACTCTAAAGATAAACAATGCACTCTATGGGCCCTGCTCCCTGTAGTAGGCCACTGTAAGTGCAGTAACTGCTCTGTGTGTAATTTAACACACAATATAAAAGAAATAGATCTGTATAGGTTGCACTGGCGCTTTAATTCTTTTACCAACTGCAGATCACAATTATTAATATATGGAATCAAATGCCCTTGTAGCTTGATCTATATAGGTACGACCAAGCAAGACCAAGCATCTAGAGGGGCGATTGAGACTTGATGTTGAGAAAACTTGAAGAAAAATAGATTTTTAAGCTGGATTGTGTGAACAATGGTGTCGGGGGGAAATTCTGCCGGGGTCGGCCGGGCCGTCCACAGACCTCCGGGCAGGGAGGCCCCAACTCCTCCCGTATATCCCAAAAGAGATAGAGTATGAGACACACGCAAGAAGCAAGGTGACTCTGCTGTTCATTAGACAAAACGGCAGGGATGGGTCAAGGAGCGTACGCGTCCGTCCTGACACACACACACAATCGTGGGGCTCGCAGGCCCTTTTTACCTTAGTATGACGCGCTACTTGCGTCACTTGGAAAGTTTAGCAAAAAACCTATCTCCACTCTGGATTGGTTACTCGAGTGGTAGGGTTAGTATAACGCACATATAGAGAACGGTGTTAGTGGCTGAGGGTTAGTCAGGTGGTATACCTGGGCTGTCCCTTCAATTTGATACATGAAAATTGTTACATGAAGACCTCTGAGGATTGGTCAATGTGAATGGCGTCAGTGATAAGAACCCCATGTTCTAATTGGTCCGCTCGTGAGCCTCCCAGTCTGGGACTATCGCTGTTCCCAGCTCGCGGTGCACCTGTCATTTGCAACAATGTTTTAATATGGGTAGGTGTAAACAATGTGAGGATTTATTCATATGTTGGGAGGTCGAATACTCCCACTGCTGCAGATGTCCAATGAGTCTTTTAATTGTATCTGCCTGTGTCTTGAAACGTGGGATTCAGGCGTGTCCTTCCTCCTGGGCTTGGCATCTTGTCAGGTTTGGCTTTGTCACGTGAGGTGGGACCGTGTTTGAGGCAAAATTCAACACAATTAATATTGTTTTTCCTACTGTGTGCCTGGTTTATCTTGCAGGTGCAACATCGTGCCCTTGGCGGTGTGCCTTCGCCGGGCTCATTTTGCAGGGTCAGCAACCCAGTTCTTGCTCATTCAATGTTCATGGAAGCTTTTGCCTGCGGCCTACTTGGGCCTGGTGCATAGGTGGAACCGTTTGATGCAGGGTACTTTAGGTAACGGTATCATGTTGCTTAATCCTCAGTATCGTGTCCCCGTTATATTCTTCATTATGGTACATGGCTCTTAGAAGAAGGGTGAGCAAGCATTTTTATATAAGTTCATGATGCGTCTTGCGTTTCTGCATTTTGAGAGCCTATGTGGAAAATAATAAAGATGTACGTCCGTGAGTATGTCTGTCGCCTACGTCATAGCACTGAGTATATTCTTCGTGTAGATTGGTGCGGGAGTGTCCGGTGTGTATATTTGCACAGGTGTGCTGACCGTTGGCTAGGTCGTCATGGCTTCTCTAACGACGTGTAGGTTTAGTCGAGTTGATCCGTGCCGCAGGTGTCGGCATGGACAGGGCGGGCTGCTGGGCAGGTAGATGGACACATCCGTATGTTCCTGTACCAGGGTAGTTGGTCGTCCTGTAGATAGGAAAACTCCTCTCGTGGCGGGTGTCTGGGCCGTGATCCTCTAGGCCAAGCGCGAGAGGGGAAGGGCGGGAGCCTGGTCTTCCATTCTCCCACTTCAGTCCCCCCTCTGGTCGACTTGTCGACCACAAACATATCCTTTTCTTTATCTCCTCTTACTCTCCATATCTTAGTTATTCCTCCCAAATGTCCTTAGTGGTGAACATGGTCTTCAAATGACCAATACATATATTCACAGGTTCCTCGAGGAGTACAGTATACCCATTTCCCAATGTAGCTCCTGGGGTTTCTTGGGTTCTCAAGCTTCACAGATGGTGGGTCCAGGTGGTTGGTGATGATCTGGTTGCGCAACTTATCTCTCTCTTTTATGATTGTGCCTGTGTGTTGGCCGTCATCTGTTGGCATCAAGAGGTGTATACCAACCATTTTGATCATCTCGTCTGTGGTGTGTGCCTTCCGGGCTTTCCAAAATCTTATTATGATCAGTGTAGCTCCAGCCAGAATAGTGCATCCAACTATAATCTTCAGTCCATCTGACAGCCACAATGGCATCCATAACCATAATATTGAAAACCAGCTCTCATCCTTTTTCACACCTTTACTTTCATCCATCATTTTTGAGTGCATCTGGGCCAATTGTGATACAGCTTCCGTGAGTGTACCATTGTCAGCATCGTTAGCAGGAATGAATGTGCAGCATGATTGTCCTATCTTTGCGCAAACGCCTCCTTCCATTGCTGTGAGGAGGTCCAGTACATATCTGTTCTGTAGTGCAACCATTCTTACTGCTCGCAATTCCTCTTTTATTGCGTTGAATCCATTTACTGTAGAGTTGATTGTCATCATTAGTTCCCACCTAGTTATCTGGAGCCATTTTGCGTTTGCGTAAGCCTGCAGTCCAGGATGTATTATTGAGGAGAAGAACATAGCTGCTCTGCTGAATAGTCTGTGTTCCGGCGGTATTGAGGTCAGTGCTGTTTCCGACCTTCCCCACAGGTAATTTCCTGTCAGAGGTTCTCCTTGTCTTTTCCTACTGTTGAGGACAGTGTTGTTGCCGTTGCGTCTGTTCTCTGGCCCTTTCCGAGGCTGTGCAGATCTCTTCTTCCTTTTGTTTCCTTCATCCATCTTGGGGAAATTTGCATATTCACATGCTTCTGGGGTACCACTAGTGATGGTACATTAACGTGTACTATAGTGCATACACCATTCCACAAAGGGGGCAGTGTGTGATACGCCTTGTCTCCACAGGCCCAGTAATGGTCCATTACTACTGCTGTTCCTGCTCCCCCCTCAGGTAACTCCATCACGCTTTCACAGTTGGTATTGTATCCTACATCCACCTCTCCTTTATGTTGGTAGCATACCTTAGGCGCAGTTAAAGGCAGTATTGTTATTGGGTCTTCATCCTTCTCCATCCACGTGAGCATGGGTACGTACTTGATCCAAGTCATCCAACATCTATGGTTCTGTCCATCAATAGTTGAAATATTTTCTCTTGTTACCATGTTGCTGCCAACCACTCCTATGTCCCATTTGTTGTCCATGTACACCTTCCCTGTTATTATCATCAGTGGTCTTTCCCAACATCCGTTTATACCAGGGACTTCAGTGGCGTACCAATCACATGGTAGGTACTGCAGTGTTACCTTCTTTGTTTCTCCTTTTTCAGGACCAGTTGTTATGTATTTAAATCCTTCAGCATGTAAACTGCTCTTGTGGTAACTCAAATAAGTCTTGAGGAAGTTGTTTTCATATGGATATGTATCTCGTGTTTTCCACACCAGATGCACCACTGTCCCTTGAAATCTTCCTTTCGTCTGGAACAGTGCCAGGTATATTATACATCGTGCTATTTTTCCATCTATCTCCGTAGCAACAAATGTTCGAGAAGCGCTCATGGCGTATGGGATCAATGAGCAAACGTAGCAGCTGTCTTCTGTTGTCTGCTTGCCTATTTTGGTCATGTGTTGGTACCACATGTTGTTAGAGACGTGTGCTGAATCTTGTACATAGTTGTCAATGCCTTTATTATCTGAGTATGTGCTGCGTTTAACTCTATTTTCCTGGTGTGGGGTTTTACTAGTACCACCTGACATAACACCTGTTGCAGCTGGGGGTGGGGGTATATTAGGTTTGGGTACAGCAATAATATCAATAGCATAGCTGTACTGCCATACAGAGGCAGCCAAGAACCCGGTGATCATTAAAATCCCTATCAATTTTATTACAAATGCTAATTTCACCGGCATTTTGCTCTTACCTTGCTGCAGTCTGGCAGCTTATTCTTGCGACGTTACAGTTGCCCGCCTGAAAATTCTTAATATGCTCGTTATTAAGGTTAGTTGTTGTTATTAAGCTCTCCCTATCAAGTAGTCATTCAGTGCCCAGGCGAAGAGCTGTTCCCACGCCAATCTAAGCGATCTATCTCTTAGGGTAGGCAAGTAAGGTTGGAGGTGGGGCATTGAATTTTCTATGGCCAAGAGGAATGCTGTGTAGTAGACATGTACCCTCCTTCCTTTCAGGTACGTTGGCCGTTTTATTTCATATACAAATTGGTGTGACAATTCTACCAGGTAATTATCGTCTGAGGGTACCATCTACTCCTGGGCAGTGAATTAGTTAGTTATCTACTTTCTTAACAGTACAATAATACGCTTTACCTGCATGTGCGAGAGAAAAGAAAGAGAACATTCAGGTGTTTACATGTGTATATGTGCAGAAACAGCGTCCTTCAGTTCAATTGTTACTACAGTGGGCAGGGGGTCAATGGGCAGAGGGTTTGGGGTTCAGCTGGCAGAAGTCTCTTTACCCTTTGATCGTGTAACCATGGGGTGGGCGGTATGGGGATCACCCCTTTTTTTTCTAATAGTTGTCTCTGGGGAATCTGGGGGGTGGCAGGGTATAGGGACACTTAGGCCGTTAGTTGTGGTAGAAGTCTCTTCCTCCGTTGGTGACGCTGTCGTTGTTCTTCCAGTGGCCCTGTCGGTGGCGCTGGGGCGGGTCTGGAGTTTGTAGATCTTTACGTCGTGTAGGTGGTTCCAGGCACGTCTTTCCTTTTCCAATTCTTCATCCACGTCTTCTTGTTGATTGCTGTTAGACCCGCCCCGCGTGCGCTCGAGCTGTTGAGACACAAACACTACACTAGTAATCAAAGAAGACACATATTGGTACATTTCATCACCAAGAACACTCGCAGTACTCTCGTGGTCGGTAAATGCTCTTGATGTTGGCGTTAGGGGAAGGCGCATTTGACATCCCGTAACCACCTTGTGAGGGGTGAGGTGGTGGTCGGACACTGGTCTATTCCTTAGCTCAAATAGGGCTAATGGAAGGCAATACAACCAACTCTTCTTTGTTGTTTGCTGTATCTTTGCAATTGCCTCCTTTAGTAGGCCATTCAGGCGTTCACATATACCGTTGGCCTGTGGGTGGTATGCACATGCAAATTTATGTTTGATGTTCAGCAAGGATGTAATGTGCTGGAACATTTCGTTTGCGAAATGTGGGCCATTGTCTGACCTTAATACCTCACACACTCCCCACCTGGGGAAGACCTCCCTCACTAGGAATTTAGCTGCTCTAAATGCATCTGGGTGTGAACAAGGCCCTGCTTCAATCCATCTTGAAAATGGGCATACTACTACAATCATATACCTATTTCCTTGACATACATTGATCATATCAACATAGTCAATATGGAGATGCCGGAACGGTCCCTCTGGCCGGGGTATAGTACCTCTTATCACCTTCAGAGTGTGGCCGGCCGTAAACTGTTGACATGTGAGACAATTGCTGATAAAATTTGACACATGAGAATTTAACTCGGGGCAGAACCAGTCTTCCCTAATTCGTGCTGCAATTACTTCCTTGCCTGTGTGGGCTGGGTAATGTAGTTGGCTCAGGGCGGTGTTCAAAAGTGCCAATGGTATTACAACCTCTACAGTGTCACCCTGGCGCCATAATGCGTAGGTTGGTGACATTGTGCATCCTCTTTTTACCCATATTTCTTTTTCGGCCATTGGTGCAGCCGCTTGTAACTCCATAATCTGTGTGGCTGGGAGGTGGGTGTACCCTTCTCTTATCAACATCACCTTAGCCATTCCCCTCCCTCTCCCTCTCTGTGACTCTGGGGGGTTCCATATCTCACCAAAGAATGCAACATACTTCGCATGTGCGTCTGCTGCTGCATTCCCTTTTGAGATGTGGTCTTCACCATTGGTGTGTGCGGTGCATTTGACCAAAGCTAATTCTTGGGGGTCATTTATTGCTTCAATTAGTTCAGCCAATATGAGGGCAAGTTGCACTGGAATGCCATCAGCTCTCCTAAACCCTCTTCTTCTCCATTTCGACAGCCCTGAGTGGACAGTGGATGTAAAATATGCGCTGTCGGAGTATATGGTCACTCGTTTGTCAAAGCTTTCCCTCAACGCCAAGATCAGTGCAATCAATTCTGCTGCTTGAGCAGAATAATGCTGTAGTAATTGTACACATTTCATTGCCACACACACCGGTACCTCCATCATTTTTACCACTGCTGCCCCAGTCCTCCTTATACCATCCCTTTGGTCGATAGTTGATGACCCATCAATGAACAGGAGCTCACCTCCCTCTAGTGCGTTTTCTTCAACCTTTCTAGTACATGAGTACATTTCAGTTATTTGCGTACAATCGTGGGCATAATCTCCTTCCTCAAGTACTTCTGCTAGGAACCTTGCAGGGTTGACCGTGCTACATCTAACAATTGATAGTTCAGCTCTGGATAGGATGATCTCATAACCTGATGGTTAGGGTTGACTTAGGTTTATTCAATATTGCAAATAGTGCATGTTCCACAAACAGTGTAGTTGGGCACCCCATGGTTATTGCTGATGCTTTTTCTACCGCAAAAGCAGCTGCGGCGAGACCTTGTTCGCAAGGGAAATGACCTAACATGACAGGATGTAAGTGGCCACTGTAAAATGCTACTGGTTTGTAGCCCATGCTTGTTTTTTGAGCCAACACTGCTTTCATTACTGCTGAGTCGCAATGTGAAAATATAAAAAATTGTCGCTCATAGTCTGGGGATGCCAGTACCGGAGCAGTTGATATCGCATCTTTCAATTCATCAAAAGCCTCTTTCATTTCCATCGTCCACCCCAGCTTTTTCTCCCCTTTATTAGCTTCCTTTAACGCCTCAAGCAGGGGTCCTATGTATGAACTGTAATCAAATACCCATGCTCTACAGTAGTTGCACAGCCCCAGGAACTGCTGCAGTTCCCTCACTGTTTGTGGTACTGGAGTATTTGAAATGGCCTGTGCTCTTTGTGGTGCAATCTTTCTTCCATGTTGGGATATGAGCTGACCAATGTAAAGTACCTGTTCTTGACAGTACTGTAGCTTTTCCATGTCTACCTTGTAACCTTTCTCAGCCAATATTGTCAACATCTTTAATGAGTCCTCTCTGCATGTTCTTTCGTTTGTACTGCAAATTATTATGTCATCCACATACTGCAACACTGTGCTTTCCACTTCAATGTTACCCAAATCCATCTGTATTACTCTGTTGAAAATTAAGGGTGATTCGCAATACCCTTGTGGCAATCTGGTGTGTTTCCACTTTGTGTTTCTGTAAGTGAAGCTTGTCAGATCTTGTGAGTCTGGGTGCAATGGTATTGAGAAAAAAGCATTTTTAAGGTCGATCACTGTAAATCGTGATGCTTCTGCTGGAATGCCACACAATATTGTGGCCGGGTTTGCTGCTATGGGATATTCTGCTTCTACTATGTTGTTCAAGGGCCTGAGATCCTATATGAAGCACCAAGACCCCCCTTTAGCCTTGCGCACTGGGTATACAGCCGTGTTACATGGTGATTCTGAGGGGACCAATATGCCATTATTTATAAGGGCCGTTATGGTTTCATATATGCCCTCATCTGCCTCTTTTGATAGTGGGTACTGTTTCACTCTGGGGAGTATTGCACCTTTTTTCAATTTTATTCTTACTCCCCCTATACTTTTTATGCACCCCACGTCATAGGGGCTAGTAGTCCACAATGATGTGGGTACCTTTGTCATATCCTCCTTAAAGAAGGGGACTGGCGTGCATGCGGGTGCCTCAAGTGCCATTGCAATTTTCTGTGCTACTTGTTTGTATGCCACTCTTAGCCATATTTCCACACTAATCATAAACACCATTTCACCTTCCTCCTTTTCTTCTGAGAACAGCTCCTCATCTGACACCTGGGTGAGCCTACATCCTTCTGCTAGTGCTATCACTGCCCTCCATGCTCTTCCTTCTCTGTCTTGGGCATGTACAGCAATGTAATCAGCTGTTGCTATAATGCTCTCAATGTCCACTGGAACCACCTTTCCTTCTGGTTCATTAACAGGTGTTTCTGGTCTGAACAGATAGGCTGCTGGCCTCCTCCAGATTTTTCCTTCTATCCCTGGCATCCATGCAAATGCCATGTCTGTCCCGTACTGGAAGAGTTCGCCATCTACTGGCTCTGCCCTAATCGCTGTCTGTCCGCAGTATGCTTGCATAATCTGTCTTGCTGTGAGCATGTTAATCCCTGGAGTAGAGCAAATTATGCCATCCTCAGTAAAGGAGATTGTCATATTCAACCTGTTCATTATGTCCCTCCCCAGTATATTTACTGGTGAGGCACTATAATATAGAAGTGGAACTGACAGGTCATAATCTCCTATAGATAAGGGAATGTTATCAGTATAAGGAACCAACCCTCTAGCCCCAGAGAATCCTTGGGTGTTCATGGCTTCACCTGACATCTTAAATTTACCTTCCCTTATGCAAGACCGGGTCGCCCCGGTGTCAACAAGGAATGATAATTTTTTGTCACCTATCGTTACCTCTATGCGTGGTTCCTCCGAACTATTAGGTGTTACTGACAGGATGGGACACACCAAGGCCATCTGTGGGCTGTCCTATTGAGGGTACAACGATTGGCCATTTCCTGTGTAAGGGTTGTGTCCCAGGACCGTCACCCTACCCAGTTGTGTTTGTTGTACTTGGGGTTGTTGTGTTATCGCTACCTGTTGTTGTGGCAGTGAATGTGTCTGTGGCTGTTGTTGTGTTATTAGTTGTTGCTGTTCATTTCCCTGTTGCAACGTCTGCTGTTGCTGTATGCCCTGCTGTTCCTGTGAGGGCCTCGGTTGTCCCTGTTGACTCCATGATGGTGTTCCTGGTCTAACTCAACATGTGCGTGACATGTGCCCTAATAATCCACAACTCCAACACACCGGTGGTTCCCTACTCTGCCATGGAAAGCTCGCTGTGTTGTCCTGGTATACTGGTTGCCCTGTGGGGTAGGAATTTCTAAGTCCTCCCACCTGCTGTTGGATGTTATATCCGTATCCTCTCCCTCTCATAATTCCTCCTCTCCCCCTGTTATAATTATAATACCCAGCTCCTGGCATTGGGTATCCTCCTCCCATGTTGGTCGTGTATGGTTGGAGTGGCGGCACCTGTTGTGTTATAGTCTGTGAAGGTGGTATTTGGGAGGAATCTTGTGCAGCCACTACTTGTGTGGGGCTTTGGGTCATTGTTGTAGGCGTAGTTATTAGTGCCCCTTCCATTGTGTATTTAGTAAGCTTTTTCTGTACTAGTTTAGCCTCTTCCGTTTTCCTGTCCTCTTCCTTTTGTTTCATTTTTCCTTGCCATGTCCTGCAATGATGCACTATAGTCAGTTGTATTTCTGGCTATGCTTTTGCTTCCATTCCCACTACTTTCTTTAGTTGTTTCTGAACTCCTTCTGGGAGCCCTTGTACTAGTATATGATAAAATATTGCTGGTGTTTTGTCCCATTGTTCTCTAGTTTCCATGCGCCACTTCTCTTGGATTTCCTGGATATAATCAACAGGATCTTCGTTCTCACGCATCTTGCGGGAGGTAATTGCTCCTATGTCTGATGTGTCTGGGTACTGTACCCTCAGTGCCTGCCATAGTGCATGTCTGCAGTTTGCGAATGGTGCCCCATCATGCAATGTGTTTGTTATTGTTACCCCAGGGAATCCCGCTCTCTTCCAAATCTCATCCGCTGCATCCCCTAATATCGATATTAGAAGGCCCTTTACATCTCCTACTGCCAGTTTCTGTCCTGCGGTGTGTTTTTCCATTTCATATATCCACTTACCCGCACCTCCACTTAATGATGGGAGCCTGCATTTTATATTTTCTTTGTCTGTATGCTTCCAAGGGACATACTGTGGTCTAACCCCTCCCCTCTCCAGAAGTGGCATTAAGTTATGTCTCATTTTACCCTTTGTGTTCCATAAAGTCGAGTCCTCACACCCTTCCTCTTCTTCCCTTTCTTCTACATCGTCAATTTCATCCGTATTTCCCCTGCTCGTAACTCTTTCTTCTCCATCTTTTCCCCTTCTTCCATCATTTCCTGTATTTAATGTGGGCATGTGTATTCGTCTTTCCTGCCTGTGTCTAGGGAGGTCCCTAAGCCGACATGCATAGGGTGTCAGTTCGTCTGTGAAGGGCGCAAGTTTTATTGTGCGTAACGAGCGTGAGGTGGTTGAGCATGTAGAGTGCGATGGGAGAGGACGTGATGGGGACGGTGCGGCCTCATGTGTCTGTCTTTCCGCTATTCCTTGCTCTCCCTCCTCACTTCTCTCCAGCTCATCCTTTCTCCTACGGATCCATGGTGAGTCTGTGTTGGTCCGGGTGATGTATAGTTTATCTAGGGTTTCCCTTTCACTGTTTCTTCCTTCCTTCTCCACTCCTTCTTCTTCCTCACTACAAAAGTCAGTCATAAACGGCACCCCCCACTCGGTCTTTTTCCCCTTGATTGTTACTGTTTGTAAGTCTATTAGGTCCAGTTCTCCTTTTTCTCCTTTATCAACCGCTCCCCTTTGCGCTGATGTTGTTGCTACTTCTGTGTCTCTATATACATCCCCCCATACTTCACTCTCCCTTCTCCTATCTTCTCTTTCTCCTTCATTTCTCTCCTCCATCTCCCTACCATTTTCCTCCCTTTTCCTTTTTAATTCCTCCATTACTTCACTACTCATCTGTTCCAGTTTTCTTTCATCCTCTTTCTTCCTTTCCCATTTCACCCTTTCCCTTTCTAATATACTCTCTATCACCCTCCCTTCTTCGTATTTCTTAGTCGTTTCTGATAGTAATCTCCTCTTCCACATTGCCATTTCTCTTTCTTTCTCTTCTTCTTCCCTTTTCTTTTCTCGCAGCACTGCTCTTGATACCCGTTCTGCTGCTGCTTTTACCCTTTCAGCTTCTCTCCTTTGCTCCTCAGTTTGTTCCCTTATTTTTTCCAATTCATTCTTACCTTCTTTCCTTTTCCTCGCTCTCTCTCTTTCCTCCCTCTCGAGCTGTTTGATCAATTCATTCTGCTCATCCCTTAACTCTGCTAGTCGTTCCTCCAAAATCTCTTCCTTTTGTCGTAACAGCTCTTCCCCCCTCATTTCACTCTCCCTGGTATTATCCTCGTCTGTTTTCCTTACTACCTCCTTCTCTTCTCCTGTTAATGAACCTCGTAATTTTAATAGTATCTGTGCAGCTACCCACTCATCATTTCCTATTTCCACAGTTTGTTCTTCTCGAGTCCTCCCCTCCCCTACTGGCATCTTCCTATGAGCCACATATGGTGGAGGGCTGTATGCTGGGTTCGAGTACCCCTCAGCCGCCCTTAACTGACCTCTTCCTATTTCTCCTAACTCCCTTAAAGGGTACAACCCCCCTCCCTCTGTTTTCACTCCCTTTGCTAGGGGTATATCGTTGCTCGGTTCCTTTTTTATTTCATTTGATGTATTATTCTTTTCTCCTCCCTCTTGTCCGTTCCCCATGTTCTTTGGGTCTTCACTCCCCTTTTTCCCATCCTCTCCTTCCTCCTTAATCTCTTTTTCTTCCGGTATTTCCCCCACAATGAACATTCCATTTGGTCCTGGTCGGGACCCTTGGAACATCCTCCATAAGTTAAACACCTCCACGTGGTTTGCCAACTTCTTCCCTCTGTATGTATTATGCAGATGGTTCAATAGTGAATGTTGGGCATATGGATCGAAGCTACCATTAGGCGGCCACGGTGTTATCATTTTGTTGTCCGTCCCCTGGGTCCATTCTATGCTATACTTAATCAGTTTCTCCCTATCGGGTGACAGTGTGGTACATATGTGTTGTAGTGGGGTAGTGAGGGTGTTCCCCCACCCTCCCGATCCTGTCCCGTATGACATAGTAGCGCTCCACTTGTTACCCTTCCCCTATCTGGTAGCGGTTATCTCACTAGCAGTTTACAATATACAGCCTTATATCGTTACCTGGCCCAATAAGTTTGGGGACTTGCGATAGTCCGCTAAGGAAAATTATAAAAATATAGTATTTATATTTGTATATTTTCTTCTGTCTTTCTTCCTTTACACGACACCCTTACGGCCCCCTGCGGCTGAGGCGCACGTATCCCCCTGCGGCTGCGTACCCCTTATGACGTTCTTATACAGTCGTCCTATTTTCACTGGCTCCTCTTGCCGTGGCCGGCGTTCTCCGTGCGCAGCCACGTCCCCCATTTCACCTTTCCCCGATCAACTCATTACCGTTTATCTCCGTTTCCACTCCCTTACCACAGTTCTCTTCCCCACCACTCTCAGAAAGAAAGATGCCTTGTGCTCGGGATATCCTATGAAAGCCCTACTGGTGACGTCACCGATCTCTTCGAGCTACTGGTAAGTTCAAAATACACTTGCAATCTACCCCCGTTAACCTCACAGCTGTCTTCCTGTCACTCCTGGAACAAGGTAATCAATAATATAATCGGACTGCGCACACTGCGTCGCCTCGCGTGTGATACGCCCCTCGACAGGAGGGCTTAACCAGCCAATTATCTTCCATATTGGGCAACTAACTAGCTACCGCCTACAGGGAAATGTCATCTACCTATCGAGTTTCTTGCTCGAACAATAGGGATCCTCATCTACTCATTGATCAATAAATGCCAAATCGTAGGAAACCACACACACACACAGCCTTACACGTAGTCGCGACCTAGGCCAATCAGTGTCTATGAGCGGCCGCACGTGATGTTTTCGTGCTCCACCCCCCTCTCTCGCGCAACGTAGCCGACTGCTCTCGCACTCGTTCGGCTACCATTCATTCCATTGCCAACATTAAATTGCCAAACCTTCGCCGCGCACCTGTGCAACACCTCCCACCTCCCGTATTTAATTCCTCCCCCTCCCTCACAATTTCACATTGCTTGTTGTGCGTGGCATGCTCACCAAGTTCTCTTGATGCGGGCCGCTCGACTGCGTGCACCCCTCCAAGCGGCTCGCCACCTCCCCTCGTCTGGACCACATCTGGACACTCGCCAACCGCGGGCGGGATACTTCTCAACCGGCTCCCGAGGGCCAATATCCGGATTTCGCTGTCCGGTCTTCTCGCAGCTCCCTGATGGTCCTGTAGTCCTCAGAAGGGGGCAACGGCAGAGGGGGCCGCGCCGCCGGGCCTCCTCGCAACGCGATTACCTGGAAAAAGTAAAAAAAAAAATAAAAAAGCAGATCTTAAACAGATCTCAGCAGTACCTCCAACTTGTCGGGGGGAAATTCTGCCGGGGTCGGCCGAGCCGTCCGCAGACCTCCGGGCAGGGAGGCCCCAACTCCTCCCGTATATCCCAAAAGAGATAGAGTATGAGACACACGCAAGAATCAAGGTGACTCTGCTGTTTATTAGACAAAACGGCAGGGATGGGTCAAGGAGCGTACGCGTCCGTCCTGACACACACACAATCGTGGGGCTCGCAGGCCCTTTTTACCTTAGTATGACGCGCTACATGCATCACTTGGAAAGTTTAGCAAAAAACCTATCTCCACTCTGGATTGGTTACTCGAGTGGTAGGGTTAGTATAGCGCACATATAGAGAACGGTGTTTGTGGCTGAGGGTTAGTCAGGTGGTATACCTGGGCTGTCCCTTCAATTTGATACATGAAAATTGTTACATGAAGACCTCTGAGGATTGGTCAATGTGAATGGCGTCAGTGATAAGAACCCCATGTTCTAATTGGTCCGCTCGCGAGCCTCCCAGTCTGGGACTATCGCTGTTCCCAGCTCGTGGTGCACCTGTCATTTGCAACAATGTTTTAATATGGGTAGGTGTAAACAATGTGAGGATTTATTCATATGTTGGGAGGTCGAATACTCCCACTGCTGCAGATGTCCAATGAGTCTTTTAATTGTATCTGCCTGTGTCTTGAAACGTGGGATTCAGGCGTCTCCTTCCTCCTGGGCTTGGCATCTTGTCAGGTTTGGCTTTGTCACGTGAGGTGGGACCGTGTTTGAGGCAAAATTCAACACAATTAATATTGTTTTTCCTACTGTGTGCCTGGTTTATCTTGCAGGTGTGACCTTGGCGTTGGCTTGCAGCGTGCGAGATTGCAACATCGTGCCCTTGGCGGTGTGCCTTCGCCGGGCTCATTTTGCAGGGTCAGCAACCCAGTTCTTGCTCATTCAATGTTCATGGAAGCTTTTGCCTGCGGCCTACTTGGGCCTGGTGCATAGGTGTAACCGTTTGATGCAGGGCGCTTTAGGTTACGGTATCATATTGCTTTATCCTCAGTATCGTGTCCCCGTTATATTCTTCATTATGGTACATGGCTCTTAGAAGAAGCGTGAGCAAGCCTTTTTATATAAGTTCATGATGCGTCTTGCGTTCCCGCATTTTGAGAGCCTATGTGGAAAATAATAAAGATGTACGTCCGTGAGTATGTCTGTCACCTACGTCATAGCACTGAGTATATTCTTCGTGTAGATTGGTGCGGGAGTGTCCGGTGTGTATATTTGCACAGGTGTGCTGACCGTTGGCTAGGTCATCATGGCATCTCTAACGACGTGTAGGTTTAGTCGAGTTGATCCGTGCCGCAGGTGTCGGCGTGGACAGGGCGGGCTGCTGGGCAGGTAGATGGACACATCCGTATGTTCCTGTACCAGGGTATTTGGTCGTCCGGTAGATAGGCAAACTCCTCTCGTGGCGGGTGTCTGGGCCGTGATCCTCTAGGCCAAGCGCGAGAGGGGAAGGGCGGGAGCCTGGTCTTCCATTCTCCCACTTCAATGGTTTGAACAACAGTATTGAATGAGGCCTCTTTATGCATTAGTAAGAAGTGCTCTAGTTCTGAGATTAAAGCAGGTTTTTGGGACAAGCAGGAGTGTAAGCACTATTTCTACACGTATTTCAGGATCAGCTTGGGATATGTCCCCAAGCGTTTTCAATGCTTCATCTGGGGTGCATACATGTCCTTTTATACAACCTTTTTCATATAAAGAAAGGGATTCTCCTGCTAATACATTTCTGTGCAGCAAGAAGGTGAAATATGCTGTGACCAAAATGACCCTCCTTATTTTTTGAGGATTTTATTGTTGCAATTTAGAAGGAGAAATATCAGGTCTTCTGTACTTTCTGGTGTGAATGTGCAGGGTGGACAGAGTAATACATTTTATCCACTGTTCTCATTAATACTTCTTGTACTACGAATGAATTTGGTGCAATCCTTTCATGATACAATTATTGTCTAGGATTAGCATGAAAGTAAGGCATGGTTTCTGGCACTAAGATAGCCAATCCTCGTTTTTGCAATAGAGATGGGTGCCACGTTTAATTGATTGACTTTAGTGTGGCGCATGAAATCGCAGCGTGGTTCCATAGATTGTGGCTCCCAAGCCTCATTCTCAGAACGAGGCTATGAGATAGACGACGGCACATCAGCATTTCCTTCCCACCTAGTAACAAAAGGAGAGCAACGCCGCCAGTGAACTTGTGTTAAGAAGTAGCTATTGTTAGCCAGTGCCACAAGCCAGTCCGGAGTGGTTAGTTAGATCTCGTGCTGCCCTTACAGTGGGTGTAACATAACAATGGGAGTAAATATATGTTCAAAATGCTGCCATTGCATGCAGAAGATTCGAGCTGCACTTTCCGCAGAGGTTAGAAGGCAAAATTAATCCCAGTTGAAACAAATACTGCCAGGTCCACACCTTGTTTGCCAAAAATTACCTTCCTTTATTTTTCTTTCAGGGAAAATCGTAAAATCCAAAAACATGGAAATCCTTTAAAATTAAAAAGCGACCAAAATACAGGGGTCCTCCCAAGTGTAGCAATCAGTTTGCTGAGACAGTCATGCGTTCCACGGCCACTTGTTCACAACGGTTTGCCTCATTGTCAAACAAACATTTAAAAAAAACATGAAAGAGAGGCAGCCAGAGAAATGTGGGTGTAAACACAATCAAAGGACTAGTTCTCCTAGAATGCTGAAAACCCAAAATTACATTTCGGCCTTGTTAGCCTAGTATATTTGGTGATTAACAGAAAACTGACTGTGAGTTACGTTCTATTGTGTGCACAATGATGTGTTTGCAAAAATTGCATAGTTGCACAGTGCATATCGAGTTTAGGTGCTTTGTAATGTTAACATTTATCTTTCTGTTTTGGCTGATGATATGGCATATTCTATATATCTAGCTGGAGGACGGTTTCAAAAGTACTTTTAGTATTGCAGTGGTTTAAGAAACATTATACATGGAAATTCTAAATAGAAGTGCCATGTGTTCAGGCAATCTATTTGTAAAAGTGAAATGCTTAGTGCATTAGCAGCATGTTCTTAAAGCGATAAGGTGCAAAGTGCCACGAAACATTTGACATTTGGTCATTCCAGCTTCTATTCAATGTTGTGATTGAATCACATACCTAAATGCATCACAAGTGCCTAGTGCATACCCAGCATCTCTTGCAGAACATAAAGTGCATAGTGCAAAAAAGCATAATTACCTACATCACATTCAAACATCACCAATAGTTTCATAGATTGCATTTTAAAGTGTTTCATGCTCCAGCAGCGTATTGCCATCATTCCACAATGTCAACTTTTATGCCAGCTCATCAGTTTTTCAAATACAAGTAAAGTGCATAGTGCAAGTCACAGTTATTCTTTATGCCGCACTTATCTTGGAAGTACCCCAACAAATCAATTTTGTACTTGCATTCACTTAATGCTGATCAGCATAATCACTAAATAGTTTAGCATGGGAATTACAGCCACCTTTTGTGACACCTGCTACACCTCTTCTTCCATCATCAATTCATTCAATATTTAGCATAGACATAAGTGCAAAGAGAAACAATCACCTAAAAAACACATTAAACAATTTAAAACCTTAATTTAAAACATTGTTGGTATTTGTACTGTTACGATTCACTATAATCACAACTTTTCTGTGCAACCGTTTAGTCCGATTATTAGAGAGCTTTCAGGATACTAAGGAGAGACTTCTCTTTCAGATTAGGTAAGGGACTCTTATAGCTATCCGCCTATTAACCCTCTAAGTTGCTTATATGTATCTATGACAGGGAACATGGGAATTTGTTAGCACCTCAGAAAAGTATACAACTCTTTGTCGATTTTTGTGTCCATTGGGTTATTTACTTTCAAGGTCCAGGATACAACGGGTTTCTTTTTGTCTTAACATTTTCTCCTTGTTTCCTTCCCTCTGGCCCATTTCTATTTTGTGTAGTCCAAAGAAACTAAAATTATCGATGTTACTTTTGTGACAATCAAAGAAGTGTTTAGCCACAGGGTAGTTTGCATCGTTGTGAAGAATTGCATGCACGTGCTGTTGGATACAAATTTTTAGTTTGCACTTCATGCTGCCAACATACCATTTCTGGCAAGGACAGGTAAGGGCATATACCACATGATCTGTTCCACATGTGATCCATTGTGGGATCCCAACTTTTTGGCCTGACACCGGATGTGTAAATGCTTCACAATTTTGTTGTATATTTGCAAATATTACACCTAGTGCACTTGTGGAACCCCTTCTTTTTCGTAGTCAACCAGTTTATTTGTGCCTTAGATTCTTCTTTGAGCATGAAACTCTGGACCAGGATGTCTTTCTAAAACTTATCTGTGGGTGACTTTGAGACTTTTAGCGAGGTCTGGGTCTGCTAAAAGTATGTTCCAATGTTTTTGTAAAATGTGTCGAATTGTTTTGGCTTCTCTGTCGAACGTGAGGATAACCGTAGTGTTGTTTCCTTCTTCCTCGGGTTCCCCTTTTTTGTTATGACAGCTTGTCAATAGGGTCTATCTTTCTAGCTGTCTAGCTTTCAGAAAAGCCCTTTCAATGACTCGTTTAGGATACATCCGTTGAAAGCCAACGGCTGTGATCTTGCTCTCTTTATCATATGCTTCTAAGGTGGTGTTGTTCCCTCTGAGTCTTACAAATTCACCGTAGGGGACACTCCAAATCAGACTCTTCGGGTGTCTGCTGTGTGCATGCAGTGGTGTATTTGAGCCCACCTTTTTTCTGTGTAATTCGCACATGATTTTGTTGTTCACTTTTCTTACATTTACATCTATTAAGGTGATTAAAGTTGTGCTGTGAGTTTCGGTGAATCTTAGATTTTTGGAATTTTGATTCAATTTTTCATCGATATATCTGAGCCACAAGACAACATTTTGTGTAAATTCATAGTTTGTCTCTACCCAGACCTCTAGTTCCTCCCATGCTCCCATCATGAGGTTGGCATACGAGGGCGCAAATGTTGTGCCCATTGTGGTTCCTTCAACCTGTTTAAAATATTCATCGTTGAAGAGGAAGACATTGTTAGTTAGAGGAAGACATTGTTGTTAGATTGACCATTTGCATCACCATTTGAGTATGTTCCAAACAATTCAATGATTTAGTGTTCAAATAATGTTGGCATGCTCTTTTTCCATCCTCATGTCCAATGGATGTGTATAAAGAAACAACATCCATCGTAGCCATTAGATATTCCGCTTCCCAAGGGATATCTTCAATTTTGCACAAAAAATCTGTAGTATCTTTGATGTATGACGGAAGAGCAGAAACAAACAGAAATAGTACTTCATCTGAATATTTGGACACATTTTCAAAAGCTGACCCTATGAGACAGACTATGGGTCTCCCAGGTGGTTTTTTCAGATTTATGTGAACTTTGGGTAAGAAATAAATAGTAGGTGTTATGGCATGACTGATCCACAGAAATTTTGTAGTTTCTTCGGATATGATGCCTCTTTGTTCCCATCTGTCAAGGAATGATTTCACCGTCTGTTCCAGTTCTATCATGGGATTGGACTTTAATGTTGTATAATTATGTTCAATATGCACCAAAATGGTATGTCAGTAAAGACATCCCTGGTTCGGTTTTGACCCAATGTAAACATCAAGGTAGCAGGCGAAAATGAGACCCATGCCTGTTTCCGTCCAGGTGATGCAGTATGGTGCACTTATTCTTTTGGTGTTCCCCCCTTCTGGCTCTCTGCAGGCCATGATACAATGAAATAATTCTGAAGCACTGTCTGCTACCCCAACAAAGAGAAATATATAAAGACATCACTGGTGCAGGTTAGTGGTTTTAGTTCGTTTGACTGTTTGAATACCACTGTTAAATCAGATAATCATGGTAACAAGATAAAACATGAAGATAGTAATACTCATACTGTCTTGTTGCTCTTATAGAGTGAAGACTTTCCAGCATTGCTCTAAAGCAATAAATAGTAATATGTTGGGAATACATGCATCCAAGCATGTGCAGGACCTTTAACTCAGGTCAGCATATTTTCCATTTTTCAGTTTATATGCTTACATGTTAGTGGGGCATGGACAAACTGACTTTCCCCTGGTTTGGTTTGTGTCAAATTGCTGAATATGGTAGCAATATATCAATAAGGGTAAAACACAGATAGTAACACTCATCCTGCCCTATTAGTATGTTTACATGGTGAAGGTGCTTCAGCATTTGCAATCAGTAGATCCTAACACGTTCTGGACTAACAATTCAGGTCAGCACACTTCTTTCACCTTTCAGTCTATATGCTTACATGATAATGGGGCATGGACAAACGTGACAGTCCATTTGGTTTTGGTTTGTGTCTTTTAGTGTCTCATAACTCAAATTCGGGGTTCTTGTTTCTCAAACTGAGCCCACGTTCTGATGAGGCCCTACTGACAAGTGACGCGAGCGTGAGGGAAAAAGTGCTGCCTGCCTAACGCTGAAACACATGTCGACGACAATTACAAGACTGTATCATAAGTCTTGTTTTTTCTTTTTCATCTTTAAATATTAAAAACTTATTAGAAGTGGAGGGACCACTTTACTTATATCAGATACATCTCTGAATATCAATTATTATACCAACAAACCTGAATACCGGAGTACTGACAATATTAATGTGATGTCAGATTATTGATGTATAAGTCATCTACTACTAACCCCCAGTCACATTGATGAGTATATTGTAGGGTGTATAATTTGTTCTAGTTTTGTCTCATGAGTGTGTGTTTGGTTATAATTATTCTTCTAAGATCAATGTGGATTAAAATAGTATATGTTTTCATATAGATGTGTCACTTTATGTTTATGTTGACCAAATGACCAAACAAAAAATTGTGTCACTCCAAGATATTTGGTTGTGTATGATATCATATGATATGATTGGTTATGTATAATGTGCTCAATACCCAGAGGATTCTAAGCGCTGACCTGGGGATTGAACCTGTGTTGCTCTGTGTTGTCTTGCTTTACAAGGCAAGCACGTTGCCACTGAGATATACTCCTGAGCTCACACACAGGTGTTCATTGCATAACGAGGGGTAACCAGTTTCCTACTAGTTTTACATGTTTGGGTTATCCATGCCATAATTTGCCGGATGAAAACAATGTGACCCTTTATCAACAGAGATACCCTGTCTTGAACCTCCCACACACATTTGGTTAATTAAATTTCCATCGGGTTCACAAAATTCATCATATCTTGCAATATTCCATTCTGCTTGACCATTACATGTATACTATGCTCTAATACCGTGGACTGAGGCATTCAGGGGTACAATAGTTTGATTCACACAATGAACCAGTTCCTTCTGTTCCACTCTGACCTTGCCAAGTCTTTGTTGTATTATTTTTCAATATTAGCCCAACTCTCAGGTCTTGTCAACCAATGTGTTTACTGACACCAGATTTGCTGTTGAAACAGTTGTCCACGCAGTAGCCACAATCATTGTGACCACAATCACCGATACCAGGAATCCTGTCATTCTATGGTCCCTTTTCTTCTTAGTACTTGATGGTTCATGGAAGTCTTGTCCATCTGCGCCAATACCTCTTTTACTGCTTTTTTTTTAACTCATTCCCTATGTATTTGAATACACTGTTTCACTTGAGTGGATTTAATCTCTATAAAAATTAAAACTTCTTTCTAAAATCAAATCCGGGTATATACTAATATAAATATGTGTATGCCCTAATATGAATCCAGGAGCATACTCCATCACAATGCCTGATGCTGGCCCTGCCTCAATCAAAACCTGTCCCTATGCCAGTGTGGCCTCTGCCCATGTAACTAGGCATTTCATAGGTAAAACATTAAAAAATAATTCAAGAAATTATTGGCCCTATTATTCCTTCCAGAAGCGTGAACTGCTGTCTTGACATCTGGTCTTCTCCTCTGCGACCACTGGTCTTCTTTTGCCCGAGGGACTTCGTCTTCCCTCATCTGGGGGCCTACTCTTTGGGCATCGGGTCCCAGCAAAACGTTTTGAGGGAAACAAGAAAACCACATTCTATAACAGAGAAGAGATACAGACCTGATAAATACAAAGAAACAATAAATGTATCCAAGGTTTTTCCCTTTGTTTTTATTAATACCTCAACCATTCATTCATTCATCCAGGTACACTTAAGACACCTTATTACCTCTTAAAATTAATGCTTTTTCCTCTGGACCATTGCAACTGATTTAATCACCTAGCTATCCTGGTGCATCCTTGTCTCTGATGCTCCCACAATTGCACTTTTCTATCCTTGTTGGTTTCTCCCAGATGTTTTATTTGTTTTATTTCATGTTTTGGGTGCAATGGCTTGATTTGATTTGATTTACTTGATTGATTGGCTTGATTGATTTGATTTACATGGACAAACAGTTCCACAGACAGATCACCTTCCTTCATACGTATTCTATACACCACAGACAACATTTGCACAATTTTGAATGGGGCATGCCAGGACGCCATGAACTTAGAATTATTTCTTTTACCTGGTCACCTATCTCATACTCCCTAATAGATAACTTCCTGTCTTAGTATGACTTGTCACCCTCCGCTGCTTTTTCTCGATTTTACTATGTGAATACAAATGCATGTTGCAAATTCTTTCTCAGCTCTTCCACATATTTGTGAATTTTGGATGCATTTACCAAGACTCGCTCATTGGTTCTGTACAATAAATAAGATTTTGATGAATTTTCTCTAATGGCCATGAGGACTAAAGGAAGTCTTAAATCTCAACTAGACCTTGCTTCAGCCACAATCAAAGGTTATTGATCTATTGCATCTCTCCGCTCCACCACTGGAGGATAGGTGGTACAAAATATGTAACTTCCTCTTTGCCTATAAAATGTATCAAATATTGGTCATCACCCCACTGGTAAAAAGGCTTCTGCAGTTTGACTCTATTCGCTGGTGCAACCCAAACCTGGAAAATATTTGATTCACCAACAAGGTAGCTGCGGTCTGTCCACTGCAATCAGCGTATGTATACATTCCAACCATTTTGACATTAAACAGCTGTCAGCATGCACTTGTTTCCTTGCGATGATCTTTGGACTGGGCCAATGAAATCTATTTGTATATCTGACCATGAAAGCATGATGGGTCAATCTTCTATTTATCAATGGTGCTCTATGTGTTGGGGAAGTATGCTGAAACTGTGCACACACCACACGCCCCATTATGTATATGTCCACATAGTGGAACATATGCGGGCAATCAGCAAAGCCTTCAATATTTCAAATGTTTTCTGAGAACCACAGTGCACCACTGTTACTGCTTCCTGGGCATGATGTAAGATTAGCTCAAAAAACAAATTAGGGACTGCTCAATGAATATGACCTAAAACTTATTTTCAGACCAACAGTCTGTCTTGTAGCTGAAAATGTTTTTTGCTCTTCTTCATCACCCTCAACTCCTCTCTTCACTTGCAGAGCTCCTCTGTAGTGGGATTATTTTCAGCATTTGCCATGATTGTAAAACATACCTACCATTGGGTCTTCTTTTTGTGCCTTAATCAAATAATTATCTGTAGTGTAAAAAACTCCATTGAACTACAGGTCGATTTTCTGTCGCTTGAGATTTGGAACACGTCAATATATCTACCTGTATCTCACTGTGCACGTGTTCAATGGGAGAACTGTTTCCCATTGAACACTTGCCCTCATTCTGTTCAACTGATCAGTCGCATCATTCCCTTCCTTATCTTCTCCAGGGGTTTTGCAATGTGCCCTTATCTTCCTTCAATTAATTTTCATCTAATTTTCTGAAACAAGAATTTTACCATTGTTCTACACCACTGTGCGTTCTGCAATGATACCTTTGCCCCAGCCTTTTGTAGTTGGGTGATTACATGTATTATTTCACTGAAATGGCTTTTTATGTCCTCATTCTTAACCAGGATATCATCCACATAAACGATAGTTCCTCTCTCGACTGCATCCTGAAGTGCCTTATTCAGAAAGATTACAAACTCGTTCCCACTGTTGATATAGCCAAAGGGATCTCTTTCCATTGCAATGGTTTGGTTGGAAGGTAATGAAAGCAAATACATTTTGTATGTCCTTTGCTAAAGACACGCACCAATACACTGTTGTCAAATCTAAAGTGTTAAAAACCTTTGACCCTCGGATCTGTGCAAGGCCTTGGTCAATGAATGGAAGTGGCCACCTTGATACACGTACCCTCTTGTTAAGTTCTCTCAAGTCTGCACACTGACCATTGGGCTTCAACACACCTAATGTAGGCATGTTTAAGGGACTGTTAATAGGTCTAATGATCCCTCTGGGCTCTAAGTCTTTGATTATTCCAACCAACAACTCCAAAAAAGCCTATATTGTTAGCCTATATTGTTGCACAAAGACAAGTTCCCTACTATAACCTTCTAGCAATGTAGCGACATGCAGTTCAGTATGCTCACAATCATATGCATCTCTGACAAATACATGCTTGAATTCTAAAAAACCTTTCCTCAATTGGTCTCTCTCCAACTCATTTGTTCATGCATCCACAGTTTGGATTTGTTCAACTTCCATTTGAGAACATTCTGGAAAGTTTTCCAGAGGAGGAATCTCTGTGCTTTCCTCTAATTGTGTGGCAATATCTTTTTGGACAGACGCCACTCTCAGGTATCATAGCATTTCAGCATGCACCTGAATTTGCTGTTTTTCTTCTGTTTCATTGTCATCCACCTGGAAGAGAATGTAATAAACCTGGTGATGACAAATCACATATTTTGTTTCAAAAGGATACATTTACTGAATTTGGAAAACCTCTTTTGGTTTGTAGACTAAATAACCAGCAATTAATCTCGTAAAGTGACATAACTTTCTGGAAAATGTACAATAACTCTGTTGTTCAAGCCTACAGTGTAATATGATTTTGCCATCTCTAATGGTGTACCTTCCTCCAGATGAATCTTCTGACATCTGTTGTTATCCACTAGTATCCGGACGGCACTATCCCAAAATTCTACAAATGTTGTGTATTCACATTCTATCTCCTGCTGTCTCATGGTTTCATTGATACACACAAATGGGTCATTTTCCGTAATTATATGTCCCTTTCTATATTTCAAAGCTACTGTTAACTGTCTTCTGAATGAAGGAATGGTAACATCCTTTTTTCACTTGTAGTTCCACTGTATATTGCATTATTTGTGCACAACAATATGCTTGCCTTTTATTCCCAAATTACTGTGCTGCTCCACCCAGTTTAAACCAAACCTTTTAATTTATTAAATCTAAAACTGTGCTCATTCTGTGCATGATACCATTTCCCCAGACAGAATGTGTCCTTAGTTCCACTCACAATCCATACATTGTGATAGCTGCTTTTAGACACTATTTTTTTCTCAACATGCATTTCCCCACAATTTTATGTCCTAAATCAGGACTGTCTAATCTGAATATTTGTTGACTTTTTATGATATGATATGATATGACATTTGTAAAGCGCCTATAAAGAAGTGTTTCAAGGTGCGACAAGGCAAGGAAGGGGGAACAGAAGGAGGACAGAGACAATGATCTTTCCAGGCCAAGTAACAATGACATTGCGCAAGTGCAGGGAGGGGGTAGGGAAAAAGTGAAAGGGGGAAAGGGAGACGGGCAGTGCTGTACATGGGATCAAAACAGTAACGAGAAGTGCGGCCAGCAGGTGGCAGGTGCAAGGGTAAGTGCAGACAGCAGATTTCCAAAAGTGCAGGCAGGGAGACTGCATGCTTAAAGATACAGACCCAAATGCAAGGGTTGCCGGGAGACAGTGCGGGTGTGAAACTGGCTGGGCAGTGACCCTGGCCTGAAATCAGAAGGTAGCCAAGTGACCAGTGCAGTATCAGACAGGAAATCAGCAGGTGTGAGGAACAGAGAAGGCAGAAGCAAAGAGGAAGGTCTTGAGGTGCTTCCGGAAGTGGAGATGGTTCTCCTCAAATTTCAGAGAGGCAGGGAGTCTGTTCCAGAGGGAGGTACCAGCTGAAGAAAGAGATCTACCACCAACTTGTTGCTTGGAGAAGCGACTGACCCTGAGGGAGTTGGAGGTGGAGGGGCGAAAGCTTGAGTGGGAAGGTATTTGCAAAGAGAAAGTTGGAGGTATTGAGGCCCCAGTACCCAGAAGGCCTAGTGGACAATGCACAGGGTAATGAACTTAATCCTTGCAGGCACTGGGTGCCAATGCAGAGATTTCAGTGTTGGAGAGATTCGATCCCTGGGCTTGAGGCCAAGGACAAGTCTTGCAGTCCTGTTCTGGATGAGTTGCAGAGGGCGGAGAGTAGAAGCAGGCAGATTTAGAAAGATGCTGTTGCAGTAGTCCAGCCTAGAGAGAACCATAGCTCTAGAGACAGTCATCTTCTGTGGGAAGGAGAGCAAAGGAAGAATACCTCTGAGTAGGTGCAGTTGGTAGTTTGACTTCTCAGAGACGTCAGAGATATGAGGAGAAAAGGAGAGTGTGGAGTCGAAGATGACCTCGAGGTTCTTAGCCTCACAGGTGGGATCACTAAGAGGGCTAAGGGAGGCCGGCCAAATAGTGACAGGAAAGGAGGGAGAAGGTGTGCCAATGAGATGAAACTCAGTCTTACTGGCATTAAGGCAGAGATCATTGGCGGCACACCACTCCTGGATAGCAGACAGACAGTCAGAGATGAGAGAAGGAGAAGAAGTGGGGGAATGGAGTCTAAAAATGAGTTGAGTGTCATCCGCATAGCACTGAAAGTTGGGTCAGAGAGCGTCAATGCAGTGGGCAAGAAGTGGAAGGTATTGATTGAACAGCCTGGGAGAGAGGTTGGAGCCCTGGGGAACACCACACATATACCGATAGAGGAGAGCAAGGACCCAAGTTGGACCTGGGAGGGTCGATTGGAGAGGAAAGAGGTCAGCCAATACAGGGCCTGATCAGTGATACCCAGGTTATCACGTAGACAGTGTAGTAGCATGACATGGTTGACTGTGTCAAAGGCAGAAGAGAGATCAACTAAGATGAGGACACAGGCGGTTTTGGAATTGACGTTAGAGAGAAGGTCTTCACGGATGTTCAGGATAGCAGTTTCCGTGCTACTGGCAGCTCTGAAGCCAGACTGATGGTCATGGAGACAACCAACAAATGCATTGTTTTGCCCCCCCCCCTGCATATCAAAAAGAGCAGCAATAATTTTCTTGTGCCATCTTCTGAACCAAAACAAGCTGTGCAATGTTTCTCCTACTTCTGTGCGAACCTAGCATGAATAGAAAAGAGTGGCACACAGTTTCTCGTGCTGCTGCGCAAACCAAGCACAAATCAAAGAAAAAGCTGCACAAAGTGTATGGTGCCACTGCGCAAACCTAGTATGAATCAAGTAGAGCAGCATGAAGTTTCTCGTGCCACAAACCTTCCAGGAATTGAACAAACCAGCTTGAAATTTTGAATGCGCTGAAGCACAAAACATGCATGGTTCAAAACACCATTCTCTGTGTGAAACCACACAAAAATTGACAACATTTCAGTGGCGGTGGAACAAGAATGCTAATTTTGCAGAACATGCAGAAGCGGAATCCAAAGCAGATTCCACACTTTTCGCTTTGCGGGTGAAAATTTAGTTCACCCTTCTAGATATGCATGGTGCATTGAGCCACTTAGCAGCTTTGAGGGTTAGCATAATCTGAATAATGATTGTAGTGTTGTCTGTGCAAGGGGCCTGAGTAGGTACTCGAAATCTTAAAACATTGAAGGCTTGCATTGACCATGTCTATGATATTATATGATGAAGCCCCAAAAAACCTGTGCCAGAAGCCCTTTTTAAACCCACATCTGGGCCGAGAGTGACTTCCTTTTCTCTTTGTTCTTGTTTCAGGTAAGATTAGATTTTAAGCCTCCCCCTTATAAGACACTGCCTTGCAGTTTGGAAACCCACTCTAAAACTCTCCTTCTAGAACTGCTTTGCTATTCCCCTTTTATATGTCTTTCTTGTTGACTTATGCCTCGGTTACTTTGGGAATTGATGCATTTTCATGTCTGTGTCCAATTGCTCGAGCATCCAGAGCAAAGGGCAGAGGGATCTAAGGGCAGGAGTAAATATTTCGCTCTGTTTTAATCTTTGCCATCTGTTCGTCCCGGTTAAGGAAAGACAGAACTAAGGGAAGGAGTTAATATTTATCTCAATTGCCATCTGTGCCATTTGCACAATTCCAAAAAATCAACAGCCTAACACATGAAATACAAAACCGGCACAGCACTAGCACAGCTCATCTCGCACAAATCTTCCCCTCATTCAAAACACAAAATCATCACAACCACCATCAGAAACCATGGTTCACCAATGACCCCATCTCCAACAATTCCAGATGCCTTGAAAGAGCCTGTCAAAATACACCATGCTCATCCACCATGGCACGACTCAAGCATTGCTGCTCCAAATACAAGACACAATGCCAATGCCACCCACTTCCTCCCAGAAATCCAGTCTACCACCAATCGCACATAGAAACTTTTCAAAAAAATTCAAAACACTCTCCAAACCACCATCCAGCCATACCATCCGTCCTTCCAAGTCTGTTTGCATCTCCCTCATGGGCTACTTCCACTTTAAAATACATATCAATAGAGCCCTCTCCTCTGCAATCACACTTTCACCTTTTACTCCCAAAACGTTTATCACACGGGACACATTCAACCCCATAAAGCAGGATAGCCTCCTCACCCTCTCAGCCAAGACTTAACCAGCATAATTCCTGGATGATGCATGCCCATGTAAAGCTACATCAAATAGCATCACCATCCTAACTCCACACTGGGTCAACATCATCAACTCATTTCTCTCACAGGGTATTTATTAGCCCCTTTGCACTCAAAAAAGGACACATGTCCACCCTCAGAAAACATACCTCAACATCACCCTCCCTAAAAACTCAAATCTCATCACCATCTTGCCATACTTTCCAACCCCATTCAAGGATGGGATTCTACAAGGGTTCACAAGGATCTTCCCTATCTCCCCTTCTCTTTAACCTGTATGTTGAATCCCTCGGTAAGACCCTTATCAAACACAATTTGCATTTTCACCAATACACAAATGACACATAAAGATAGGTCCAAATCCTCCCACTCTCAACTGCACACCCCCAGAAGCTGTCTCTCCACAATCACCAAATGGATGGCTAAACACTTCCTCAAACTCAACCCACCCATAGGGGAAGACCTCATTTACCTCCCCACGCACAACCCAGTCTTAACCTTGGATGAAAAATCTCACCACAGACAACACATACATATCCCTCCCCATACCTATGAAGTCCCTATGCTTAAACATTGACCCACCTATCCCTCACGCATAGCTGTGATCACCAAAACATCAATTTCCCCCTGCAAATATACTGGCATACAGCAATAAGCATACACCCAGTGGGCACAAAGAGCATGTAATGCATTACCACTCCACAACTGTATCACACCTTCCATCATCACTATCCGAAAAAAGCCTCAAACCATACCTCTTTTCCCAGACTAAATCCAGCCATACTACATCCCTTGCCAACCTCACACTATCCTGACCTTCTTATGCTGTCCTGAAAATATTGTAATTTCTCTGTGATCACCTCTCTTTTGAACTTTGTAAGGTACTGTAAGACCGTCTCATTATGGTCAGTGCTGGACAAAATGTAAATAAAATAAAAATGGTTAACTACTTTTACTTTGTACTCCCCTGTGTTACTAACATCCCTCCTCTCCCTTCTGCTTCATCTCTTCGCCTCTGCACTTGCACATTCTGAATGCTCTCAAGGCCTAGTAGGACCGCCTTTTTTTTCATTGTTATATTTGCCTCTCATTCCCATGTTCCCTCCCTGTTGCCCTGCGGGTGCTTTGAAACACAGTTTACTTGATGTATAAGCACCTTACAAATGCACAATAAATACATAAAATAAATACATGTAAACAGTGAACGTAAATGTATTTGAACCAGGCAAGTACAATTGTTTAATTCCTTCATTTTGCACCGTGTGTGTTGCAATTAATTATTTCCATCCCTGAAGGTTTGAAAACGAGGTAGGTGAGCGCGCACCCATAAACCCTGGTACCCGTCACACCCCGTTCCATCCACCACAACAGCTTTAAATGATACTACTCATGGCCCACAATGATTTTCTTTGCATTAAAAAAAAGAAAATACGGGGTATTTTGCTTTCTTCATTTTTAGCTCAGTTATTATCAATGATCTTTGTATAGTGGAGTTTCTTTAATTGGAAGCTACTGCTCATGTTGATTACTGTATACAACAGATCCATTCACTGTGTACTCACGTGGCGTGGGTGTCCTCTGTCGGGAAATGTTTGTCATAGTGTAGCTTATTAGAATACTCGCATGGTGTGACTGTGTGACATTTCTTAACACATCCGATTTCATAAGATTTTCTGGCACATTAGTTTATGTGTGGATTACACTTTTAGTGTAGCATTATGTTTGCATGATTTCTTTTGGCAGTATTCATATATGTCGAATGCATTGCTTCTTCTGGATTCACATTCCAAATATTCCACTTAAAAAACATGTGTTTATGTATGTATGCATTTATATATTTATTTAATTATTATTATTTTTTTTTTTATTGTGGAGAAGTTGTTTTATTTTATGCATTTCAGCCATGAGCACATCATCAATGTGATATTGCTGTCAAGAAGATATTGCTGGGTGGTGTTCTGGACCAAGGGCCGCTATAGTCGTGTCCGTGCTCTGATATATATTGCGTTATAGCGACGTGTCATGGCATGCAAAATGACGAGCATCATGAAATGAAGAGAATGAAAGTTGAGAGCTTGTCATACGTTATCTGATCACTTGTCTCTCTACGGATGTCCCGAGGTCTGGGCTGAAGAAAAAAGGAGCAAGTATGGAGAGGATGAAAGAGTAGTGGATTTTGGTGAGTACAAGTGCAGAGGGCAGACAGTTGTAGGAGTGAGAAACCTAATTTGCCCCTGGGGAAGGGCACTCAGCCAATCAGGTGGTTGGAAGAGAGGGCGAGAATACATTGTGTACCGCCTGCTGTTTCCAGTCACCTGAGGCCCTTCCCCGCGTGGCACCATCTTGATTTTGGGGAGGCAACAGAGAGCCTCTCCCTGTTGCCTCCCCACCCTCTACACAACCCCAAAACAAAACTTATCTGTTAACCACCCCCCTTCCTGCCTCACCACTTACCTGCTGGACCAGTCCTAGCACTCCTCCCGCCCGTGGCTGTCATAGAAAAAGAAAAGGGACTAACTCCCTTTTCCTATGGCGTTGGACATCTTTTGTGTTTCGGATGAATGGCTACACATGGAGCCCATCTCCCAAAAAAATGTAATGAAACCATTTGCACCCTGGATGAACCCTGGGGTGCAAATGGCTATTACCCACTTGTCAAGGGGGGACATGGCCAGTAATGGCCCACAGCCCGCACAGAGACTCTCGCAACTTAGGCTGGCAGGCTGTTCCGGCCATGTCTTCCCCCTATTGCGTGGGTGATTGCCATATTTACAGAGACCAATTATTTTTTTTTTGTTTGTGTCTTTTTCTCTAAGGCCTTGTGGACATTGCACTTGTACAGTTACAAATGAGTTCTGCTAGATCCAGTACATGACATCAGCATTATTGCACCTGACATGTAGTACAACAAAATCCAGTTGATTCCAGTTGCATCTTTGAAAGGACTTTTGGTGTATAAAGATGTCAACTGATTTCAGTTGAAATTTTTATGAAACCAATATTTTCGTTCTGGTGCTTTTATAGTGCAATGTCCAAAAACACAAATATTGCAATTGGATCTAGTAATTATTAAGCAATATGACCCGAGCGGCGGGGGCATTACTGACTCAGGTAATGCCCCGGAGCCCATAGTTACAGGCCCGAAAAACAACCAAGAAAATGGCCGCCGGAAAAGGGAAAATGGAGTCTGTTTTCCCTTTCCATGGCGGCCATCGGGAGCGGACGTGCTGGAAACAGAAGTGTTCCCAGTGCGTCCAAACCTTAAAAAAAAGGAGAAGAAGGTAATTGGGGCTGGGAAGGAGGAAGGGAGGAAAAAAAAAAACTTCCCCGCTGGGGGGCGATGGAAGCCTCCAGCTGCGTGGAGGCATGGAGTGGGGATGGGCACACTCCGAGCCAAAAAACGGCTGGAGACTGCCATCGTCCCCCACCTGAGACAAAGGAGGCAGACGGTAGGTGGCGTGGGTAGTGAAGGGGAGATGAAGGAAAGGGAAAACAAACAAAAAAGAAGCCTTACCTGAGTCCCCAACGGGGGCCGAAGGCAGCCTCTCAGCCGTGGGGAGGCTCGGAGCGGGGATGGCCCTGCTTCGAGCCTCCTCATTGGCCGAGGGGCTGCAGCGCACCCTGCCGGGTACAATGGCCGTGGATTCCCAGCCGGGTAATGCCTCGGCGAGGGCCAATAAGAATGGTTGTTTCATTTTGATTGCGCCCTCGCTGGGTACTAATAATTGTTATTTTATAAAGGGACCCGTTTCTGAGCGAGACCGGGATTCAAACATGTGTTGCTGCTATTTGTTGCCCTTCTTCCAAAAGAAACGTTTTGCTACTGAGCAACCCTCCCAGCCTATAGTAGGCATCTGTACAGGATCGTCTTCAATTAACAACAGGGCATGCAGCTCCCCCACTCATAGAACAGAGATGTTCTATGTCCATCACCCCACTGCCCAAGTTTCATTTTTTCTGGCTGATAGACAACTGACACATGACCAGTGTTTTGCCGCCGTAAGTATGAGTCTTAAAACATAAACCTTCATTGACCTTTCCCTCAGGTACCACCCATTCACAATATTAATTGATCTTCTCTGCATATGATGATGTTTTTGGGCAAAACAAGCCATGCTGTGGTCCTGCAAAACACTTCTGTGGCAGACAACGGAACAAGCCTCTCCCTCCAGGTAGTATGACGCCCATGACTCCCAGTCACATTTCAAATGTAAAATGCTACAGTCATTCTCATGTTTTGACATCCCCTTTCTCATTGGAGAGAGGTTGGTGGTACCCCAGGTTTACAGGCCCTTCCTACTGCAGTTGGCACATGAGGTGCCCTTGGCTGGTCATCTTGGTACCAAGAAGACTAAGCAGAGGCTCTCTGCCCATTTCTACTGGCCTCGGATGGGAGTAGAAGTGGAGTTCCACTGCAGGACCTGCCCAACTTGTCAGTTGTCTGGCAAAACTGGAGGCAGTGTCATCACCCCACTGCAGCCATTGCCAGTGTTTGGCACATCATTTGAGAGGGTGGGCATCAACATCATCGGTACCTTTGACTCTCCCACGTCAGGTGGAGATCAGTTCATCCTGGTTTTGGTCGATCATGCGCCCAGGTACCCTGAGGCTATACCCCTTTGGACTGTTACTGCCAAGGTGGTTGCCCGGGCCCTCCTGGGCATTTTCACCCATGTTGGATTCCCCAAGGAGGTTGTCTCTGACCGAGGATCCAACTTCATGTCTAGTTACATGAAAACCATGTGGAAAGAGTGTGGGGTAACCTACAAGTTCTCCACCTCTTACCACCCCCAGATCAACAGTCTGGTTGAGAGATTTAATAAAACTCTCAAGGGCATGCTAGGTGATTTGGAAGAGCCCCTAAGGAGGAAATGGGATCTCCTCCTGCCGTGCCTGCTGTTTTCTTACAGAGAGGTACCTCAATAAGGTGTTGGTTTCAGCCCCTTTGAGTTACTCTTTGGACATCCCGTGAGGGGTCCCCTTGCCTTGATCAGAGAAGGTTTGGAAGCCACCCCTCCCGGTCCCGCCAAGCAAGTTGGGGACTATGTGTTAGGCCTCAGACGGAGGATGACATAGATGATGGGTCAAGCAACGGCGAATCTCAAGGCCAGCCAGGAATTGAACAAATACTGGCATGACCTTAAAGCGTTGCAAGTGGATTGGACTCCGGGACAGGAGGTCCTCGTGATGGAGCCTCCCAAGCCTAGAGCATTGGCAGATAAATGGACTGAACCCTTAAGGATAATCTCCAAGATGGGTGAGGTCAATTATCTGGTTGACATGGGAATCCTGGGGGTGGCCCCTCAGGTATTCCATGTTAATAGGCTCAAGCCTTTCCACAGGCGAGCAGAAGTCTCATGTCTCTTGCTAGCTTCAGAGCAGAAGAGGATGAGAGTGAGCCCCTTCCTGATTTGCTGCATAGCAACCCTCAGGATGGATCAGTGGAGGGAGTGCAGCTCTCTCCAGATTTGACAACCGAGCAGCAGAGGGCCTGCAGAACTTTGCTCCAGCAGTATGCCTCTCTGTTTTTGCTGACGCCAGGCATTACACTGTGGTGTAAGCACGAGATTGAAACTGGTGACAGCGTGCCTGTCAAGAGCAGGAGCTACCGAATGTCAGATACGGTTAAGAACCACATCCAGGCTGAAGTTGCCAAGATGTTGGATCTGGGTGTTATTGAACCCTCAACCAGTCCCTGGTCCAGTCCTGTGGTCCTTGTCCCCAAGGCAAGTTCCCAGGCAGGTACCAAGGATTGGAGGTTCTGTGTGGACTACCGAGGAGTCAATGCCGTCACCAAAACTGACGCGCACCCATTGCCCAGTGCTGATGAGCTCGTGGACACTATAGCTGCTGCCAAATTTGGGAGCACCTTTGACCTCACCTCAGGCTATTGGCAAGGAAAAGATGGCGTTCTCAACACCAGAGGGACTCTACCAGTTTAGGGTCATGCCCTTTGGGTTGAAGAATGCCCCTGCCACCTTCCTGAGATTGTCAATCATGCTCTCAGTGGGCTGGAAGCCTTTTGCGTGGCTTATTTAGACGACATTGCCATCTACAGTTCCACTTGGGAAGAGCACTTGACACATCTGGGTACAGTGTTGCAGGCCTTAAAGAGGGCTAACCTCACTATCAAGGCCACCAAGTGCCAGATAGCTCAGGGGAAAGTCACGTATCTTGGTCATGAGGTAGGAGGGGGTAAAATGGAACCTCTCCCCAGTAAGGTACAGGATGTACACGACTGGGAGACTCCCACTACTCAAACCCAGGTGAGAGCCTTTTTGGGCCTCACCGGGTATTATCGCAATTTCATGGCGGACTATGGAACCATATCTGCACCACTGACAGCTCTGACTTTACCCAAACAGCCGAGGAAGGTTAATTGGACTGAAGACTGTCAGAGGGCCTTTCATGGCTTGAAAGAAAGTCTGTGTCGGGCACCCGTGTTGTGTGCGCCTGACTACAGCTGACCCTTTATCGTCCAGACGGATGCCTGCGACACCGGAATTGGAGCTGTCTTGTCCCAGTTAGATGATAAAGGGAGAGAACATCCTATCATATTTATCAGTAGACAACTCAAGGGTAGAGAACTTAGGTGGGCTACTGTTGAAAAGGAATGTTTTAGTATAGTTTGGAGCCTTAGGCGTTTTAGGCCCTACCTTACAGGGTCTACCTTCAAGGTCCAAACAGATCATAAGCCCCTGAAGTGGTTTATGCAGATGAAGGGTGAAAACCCAAAACTGCTCAGGTGGTCCATTAGCCTGCGAGGGCTAGACTTCACCATAGAGCACAGACCAGGGAAGAGTCACGATAATGCAGATGGCCTTTCCAGAAGGTATGTTGACCGTCTGGATGAGGGTGTCTATCCCGTGGGAGATTAGGCACCCTCCACCTCAGTCTGGGGGGGGGCGACTGTGATGCTGGAAATGTATCGGAGGGACAGGGCCTCCGTATCCTTGTCCTTTACTGCTTTTTATCGTGTGTTCTGTCGTGTTTTCTGTGCAGGGGTTCATGTGAGACTCCTGGCGGTGCAGCTCTCTCTCTTTTGGTTTGGTGAACGGACCTGTGGGATACCCTTATGGCACCCATGGGTCGGGGTACAACCCTGTGCCCCTAGTGTATGTTGTTGGGCACCTGTGGGTGGCCCGCAGAGCAGGGTATGGGTTGGTGGCTGCTCCATGCTGAATTTGACAGGTGCTCGGAGTATCCTCCGTTTTGGGAAACCCAGGTTCATCAACCCTCCTGCTTTGCAACTCGTCACCCCTTGCTCCTGTTTATTGTTCACAATGACAAGTCCTTCACGATTGAGCTGCACTCTTTGGATGCAACAGGCATCATTCTGTTCTTCACAATCGACTGGAAGGATAGAAGCTGCTAAAGATTGCTTGTTTTTTCCTATGTTTATGTTACCACATTTGCCAAATGCCTAGAACCACTACCATGATGATTGTGACCCTGTCTAAGGATATGGCCCCTGCAATTTCATCTCACATGGGTACTCAAACTGATTCTGAAATAAGTTGTGGGGTGGTCTTGTGTCCTCCACCAGGTTGGGGTGTAGGTGTAGAACAATGGGTAGATTGTGGAACTGGTAGAAGGGTGTAGTGGGATTATCTAGCGGAGGAGTATGGTTATGGCGGGACCAGTATGAGAAATGGCTGTGAGGTTTCATTCTACCGAGATGGTGAGAGGGGTGAGGTTGAAAGTGGTTTGTTAGTTGATGTATTAACTAAAGGGGGAATGTTGGGGTAGTTGATGGAGGTCATATGGGTAGAGAGAAGTTTGAATGCGCTCACCCTATTGGGAACTGGGTTGACAGCAATGTTAAGGCAATGTTCAAAATCGGCAGAAATATAGAGTACTTAATGTGAATAGGATACATTTTCATTGTATTGCTATTTGTGTAAGTTGATAAATGCTAAGATATCTAAGATCTGTGCGTGTGTAGCAATATAATGACAAATTTCGTTTACATTCTATGTAAATGTGTGGAGAGCTACTCAACCTTAATGAGAAGCAAGGAGTTAAACATGCAGACGCAAGTTGTAAGGTTGCAAATGGAGATTGTAATGAGGGGAAAACAAAAGAGGTGATGGCTGGAAGGTTTAGAATGAATCTTAACCACTGGCGTTTCTCTGGGCAACCCTCCAGACCATCGTTCTTCACCTGCCAAGCCATTACAGAAGGGGAAAGACCATATGCAAATCAGGCTTGGTCCCACCCCAAAAGGGCAGTCCAGCCCGAACTGCTAGGTCCTATCCCTTCTGCACGAGACCACAAGGCCCAACAAGGCCGAAACATGTTTGGGGATGCTTGTGGTCTCGTGCAGAAGGGATGTGACCTAGCAGTTCGGGCTGGACTGCCCCTTTTGGGGTGGGACCAAGCCTGATTTGCATATGGTCTTCCCCTTCTTTAATGGCTTGGCAGGCGAAGAACGATGGACTGGAGGGTTGCCCAGAGCAACGCCAGTGGTTAAGATTCATTCTAAACCTTCCAGCCATCACCTCTTTGTTTTTGCTTTGTCACCCCGAGTGGGATGGGTATGCCCAGACGTGGGTCCCGTGCCTGCTGGGCCTAGAGACCCAAGCTACTCCTCACTGATGAGGCCCAACAAGGCCGAAACATGTTTGGGGATGCTTGTGGTCTCGTGCAGAAGGGATGTGACCTAGCAGTTCGGGCTGGACTGCCCCTTTTGGGGTGGGACCAAGCCTGATTTGCATATGGTCTTTCCCCTTCTGTAATGGCTTGGCAGGCGAAGAACGATGGTCTGGAGGGTTGCCCAGAGCAACGCCAGTGGTTAAGATTCATTCTAAACCTTCCAGCCATCACCTCTATGTTTTTGCTTTGTCACCCCGAGTAGGACGGGTATGCCCAGACGTGAGCCCTGTGCCTGCTGGGCCTAGAGACCCAAGCTACTCCTCACTGATGAGGCCCAACAAGGCTGAAACATGTTTGGGGATGCTTGCGGTCTCGTGCAGAAGGGATGTGACCTCGCAGTTTGGGCTGGACTGCCCCTTTTGGGGTGGGACCAAGCCTGTTTTGCATATGGTCTTTCCCCTTCTGTAATGGCTTGGCAGGCGAAGAACGATGGTCTGGAGGGTTGCCCAGAGCAACGCCAGTGGTTAAGATTCATTTTAAACCTTCCAGCCATCACCTCTTTGTTTTTGCTTTGTCACCCCGAGTGGGACGGGAATGCCCAGACGTGGGTCCCGTGCCTGCTGGGCCTAGCGACCCAAGCTACTCCTCACTGTTGAGTCCCAACAAGGCCGAATCATGTTTGGGGATGCTTGTGGTCTCGTGCAGAAGGGATGTGACCTAGCAGCTCGGGCTGGACTGCCCCTTTTGGGGTGGGACCAAGCCTGATTTGCATATGGTCTTTCCCCTTCTGTAATGGCTTGGCAGGCGAAGAACGATGGTCTGGAGGGTTGCCCAGAGCAATGCCAGTGGTTAAGATTCATTCTAAACCTTCCAGCCATCACCCCTTTGTTTTTGCTTTGTTACCCCGAGTGGGACGGGTATGCCCAGACGTGTGTCCCTTGCCTGCTGGGCCTACAGACCCAAGCTACTCCTCACTGATGAGGCCCAACAAGGCCGAAACATGTTTGGGGATGCTTGTGGTCTCGTGCAGAAGGGATGTGACCTAGCAGTTCAGGCTGGACTGCCCCTTTTGGGGTGGGACCAAGCCTGATTTGCATATGGTCTTTCCCCTTCTGTAATGGCTTGTGAGGCGAAGAACGATGGTCTGGAGTGTTGCCCAGAGCAACGCCAGTGGTTAAGATTCATTCTAAACCTTCCAGCCATCACCTCTTCGTTTTTGATTGTAATGAGGGGACACAGTTGTCTATAACACACACATGCATGAACATAAATATATAGGAAGCATTTTGGGATGGTTGGGAGATATGGGGTATATTGTGAATAGATTATTATGTGTGCCTCGTGTCCCCTCATTGTGGGAAGTTTGTGCGAGTCACAAGCTTAAATAGGATGGAGCTTTAATACATTTATCCATTGAGAAGTGTCGGAACTGAAGTGGATATGATTACATGGTATAGGTTTGACCAATCATTTGTGGGGGTTTATTTTGTAACGCAACATGTGCAAGTGTTTTAATTGTTGCAAAGTGTATCAAATGTGTGCTATTTGTGGGGTTTGAGGAGACTCTGGATATTTTGACTATTTGATGTCATCTAGCCCCTCCCACCCATTTATGCAAGAAACTTGTTTTATGGACAAACAGACATTTTCTCTTTAAGTAGTGGGCATTCCTTGGGCTAAGGGGATCAGAAGCCCACTCCTACAATAGGATGTGCCACAATCTGGTGGTAAACCCCAGCAGAGACCATCAAATCGCCTCCAGCTCCCTTCAATTGGAAGAACAACTGGACCCCTGTGATGACCATCATATTTGCACAGCCAGGTTTCCAAGGACTTCAAAAGAGGGTCGATATAAACCCCCCTGAGCATATTTTGTTTATCCAGCCACCATTACAAGGTCTGCACTATCTTGTCGGACACTGGGATTAGTATCTCAAATTCCTGGGACATTGGCTGGCAAAAGCAATGCAGATGCCGTAACAGGGGTCAAATATGAAGTCCTGTCCACACTGTGATGCCATAGCATGAAATAGTGCCCCAAGAACCGAATATCCTGTACCGGATTCATTTGAGATTTCTTCCCATTGATTTGAAAGTCAAACTCTGACAGGAACCCTAGACGTTCAGGAGAGCCTGCTGCCTCTCTGGAGAAGAAGCTGCCTGAATGAGAAGACTGTCCAAGTAAGCATAGACTCTTTGACACCTCTCATCAACAAACCCATCAATGAAGCCAAAGACTTCATAAAAGCCCTGCAAGCTGAGAGGAGCCTGAATGGTAGAACCACAAATTAGAAATGAACGCCTTCCACTGAAAACTGGAAGAACCTCTGGCAAGTAGGATGTATTGGTACATGAAGATAGACATCGCTGAAATTGAATGAAGCCAACCACTCACATTTTGTGATTAAAAGGATAATCTTCTGTGTCTTTTCCAGCCAGAAAGACACATTTAAAAAACATTATTTTACTCTCTTTAGGTTCAAAAGCAGCCTAAAACACCCTGATATTTGGGACACCATGAAGATCTTGGATTCACATTTCTGCTCCCATGCCCTTTGCCTGCGCCCTTCATGGCTATACATCTCTGCCTTCTGACAGTCTCGAAGAAAAAGTGGCAGAAAAGGCCAGCAGGATACAGCGCATAGAACGGTAACTTATGTGGCTGTGATAGGGCTGCGGCTGAGAGCTTGAGTAGGAGCCTGCCAAATTCCCACTGGAAATTGGAATTAGAGAAAGAAAGGGTTTGCTCTCAAACTGCGCACACACATAGAATAATAAGCAATTGCAAATTAAATGAGTGGTTTTAATCAGAATTGGTGCAGCCTGACACGTGTTTCGAGCTTCCCGCTCTTCTACTGAGGCTGCTTGTGCAAAATTATAAAACATTGATGTACAACGAAAACATTTGTTAAGCATAATTCAATAGCAAAACAAACCAGTCCCCAGACCCAGGGCAAGGAGGCAGTTAGGGTTTGCCAAACCAACACATTGAGTATATGGTTTAAAGTAACAGACAGTTGCAACGAATGCACATATCAAATCAACCCAATTCAAAGAAAGGAAATTAAAAACACAAAAAGTGCGTAATTCGGTGGAAAAAACATAACACATTATAAAACAATGAAAAGAGGGAGGAGAGAGAAAAAAGACAAAAGAACAACAAAATTATTCAGTGAGAGAAGATGCTCATGGTAATCAGCCAGAAATACATGTATAAGGCCACTGACTGTTAAAATTGTACCTTAATCTTGGCTAGTGTGTATTTTGAATACTAGAGAAAAATGCAAAATTAAAAAATGTTTTATCAAGTGGCAACTTAATGAATCGAATACGATAAAAAGAGGGGTTGCAAATATGTTGCGTCATAGAAAATTGTTTTAATATTATATATATAGTTTTATCCCACTTACCAAAGGTAGAAGTTGAGTAATCTGACAAAGTTAGGCGTGGGCTCCCTATAAAGCAAAAGACGGGATGGCTATTTATGTAGGAATCTGACTGACTAGATTTCCACCTAGCAGTCATTTGAAAATAAAGAAATGACATACCATTATTTTGCAGTTGCACGAATGAATTTTCAGTAAATTATTATCTTGCTGCAGCACGGGCAGGAAACGAAGAATGCAGGTGCGGCAAGAGCCAAAGAAAACAAAGCAACAAGAGGTCAATTAGCTAATTGAGTGGTTTATCTCTGTGGACATCTGAAACAGCAAGAATTCTTGCTGGAAGGGTCCGTGTACAAATTGTCAACGTTGACTCACCAGTACTTTCACTGCTATGTGGGGAACTGGAGCCAAACGGAAACCCTCTGTGTGCCGAGTATAACTCGGAGATGTGAGGGAAGCAACAGTGAAAACGCCCGTGCACAGGCGAGTCACCACAGAGTTAATGGGAAAACAAGAGCGCCATGATGGACTAGTGTAGATATCATGTAAAGGAAATCATTAAGGCTACTCCATATAGACAAGGATATGTTTGAGGTGTGCGTATGCCGGAAATAAATTGCGCATGGTAAATGCACAAATAGAATTGGAATTACAAAAAAATAAATAAAAAATAAATAAATAAATAAAAAAATTTTAAAAAAAAATTGCGAGACAGAAGGACATAGATCCGGAAGACATTAGTTAATTAATTGGAGTATGAAGTCACTTGAGCTGTCCACGGATGGCAGTAGTGTATTTTAAAACACCTGTGCCTGCATCTATAATAAAGAGTGTTGCATGTGCTGAAAAAGATGCTAAATAAAGGAAGTGCGCCTCGACCTGACTGGATATGCAAGGATTGTGTTAAAACGGTTGCGCCCATGCTAGCAAGTGTATTCATTAAAAAAAAAAAAAAAAAAAAAAAAAGGGGGGGGGGCGCTGCACCCGGGTAGATAGCATGATAGTTGAGTAATGACATGTAGATAGCGGCTGATTACCATTGACATCCATACAAATAATCGGTACCTATTGGCATGACATGTGCGAAGACCTTAAAAAACACACGTGTACCATAACTTTTAAACAACATGTAATCACAAAAAGACAGATAGTTCATGGTCTGTGTTCAGGCCAAACTCTACAGTACGGTATTGACAAATCAATCGGGCTTCCAATTGTCTAAGTTTGAGTATCTGGTTGCCTCCACGTTGTGGAAGTGACACCTTCATCATCCCAGCAAATTTGATCATTGTCTTGTTATCCATTTGATGGGATCTTTGCCAATGCAAAGCTAGGGGATATTTGGAGTCAGATTGAGTAATTGAGTACAGATGTTCCCTGATACGAATTTTCAGCGGGCGTATTGTACTGCCAATATAGAATAGGCCGCAGACACATTTAATACAGTAAATGCAGAATTTCGAATTACAATTAATAAAAGACAAAATCTTATGTGTACCTAAGTGTCCGAAGTCGATGGAGGTAGTCTCCAGTGCATGTGAACACGTGGAGCAGCCCCCACACTTGTAAAAACCAGGGCGTGGGGGCTGGTGTAACCAAGTATGTTGCTTGGGTGGGATTGACATGAATGAAGGAGAAAGTATGTTCTTGAGGTTGTTTGCCTTAGTATAGATAAAACTTGGTGAGTTGTCCACCCAAGGAGTAATATCACGATCAAGTTGTAGGATGTGCCAATGCCGTTTGATTATATTGTAAAGCAGCGAACTATCCGAATTAAATCTAGTAATAAATTTGAGTTTCTGAGAATGAACAGTCTCGTTCCTTATTTTCGGAGTGAGTAGATCGCATCTCTTCATGGTCCGTACATCATGTTCTGCTTTTACTACTGAGCGTACGTCATAGCCTCTAGCTATAAACCTTTGGCGTATCAATGAACATTCCTGGTTGAAGTCTTTCGTAAGCAGACAATTCCGTCTTGCCCGAATGAATTCGCCTTTGGGTATATTGGAAACTACAGTTTTCCTATGACAGCTAGTAGCATGCAGAACTGCATTCACGGATGTAGATTTTCTAAAAGTTTTAGTTACAAACTGATTATCTGAGATACTGATAGTAAGGTCTAAGAAATTAACACATATGGGGCTATACGTGTGTGTAAATTGAATGCCCCAATTGTTGGAATTGAGATAAGCAACAAATTCATTTAAAAGCTCAATAGAACCATTCCAAACCAAAAGCACATCATCGATATAACTTTTCCACATGTGAATATGTGGCGTGAAAAGCTGGTTAGAGAAAACGAGTTGTTGTTCATAGTTATGCATGAAAATGTTAGCTAACGCTGGGGCATAACTTGCCCCCATTGCAACTCCGATCAACTGTCTGTAGTAAGTGTTATTGAAAAGAAATACATTATTGGTAAGGGCAACAGATAGTAAATCTTTGATCATTTCGATATGTTCGAAAAACGAAGCTGAATGAGCACGAAAGATAAAGTCTATACTGCTGATTGCTTGCTGATGATTAATGGATGTATAAAGCGCTTTTACATCAAGTGTAACCAGGACAAGATTAGGTAACATAGGCAGTTGGTTAAGCATCTGGAGAATGTGCATTGTGTCACGAATGAAAGTAGGTATGTTGTTGACTAATGGTGAAATGCATTCATTGATGTACAGGGAGGTGGGCTCCAGGATACCACCACCTCCACTCAGTATAGGTCTCCCTTCTGGTATTTTAACAAACGGTTTGTGAATTTTTGGCAGGAAATAAGCAGTTGGCATTGTTGGCCCATCAACAATTAAGAATTGTCTTTCCACATCGGTTAACAGGCCTGCTGTAAGCCATTTGTCCACCACTAATTTGATTGTTGCACGGAGGGAGGTCGTAGGGTTACCAGGTAAAATTTCGTAACATCCAGGAGAATCAAGGTGGGCGAGGCCCATTGTGATGTAGTCTACTTTGTCCAGAATCACAACATTGCCTCCCTTATCTGCCTCCTTTATGATAATCGTATCAATTGAAGCCAGAGTGTGCAGAGCTTGTTGTTCTTTGATAGAGAGGTTAAATCTCGTGTTCTTTTGTTTGACAGAGTCTTGTAATTTGTGGATGTCATTGGTTACGACTTGGTGGAAAGTATCAATCAAGTTATCTTTAGGAAATACAGGAGTGAACTTCGATTTGTTTGATAATTCTTTTATTTTCAAAGTTTGTTGTTCAATATTGAGGTCATGCATCAAGTTCATTATATTCATGTTCGGGTCTGATCCATATTCATCAATAGACATGAGTACATGAGTACTCAACATGGTTTGTAATGTGATGTCAGATGGTTGTGGTTCTTGGGGCTTACTTGTATAAAGCTTAACTTGTGTAGCGAAAAATTTCTTTAGTTTTAATTTACGAACAAATTTGAATAAATCAATCTGAATTTGAACATATTCATTGAGACCAGTAGGCGCAAAAGAGAGCCCTCGGTTAAGGACTGAACGTTCGTCAGAGGAGAGCGAATAACTACTCAAGTTATGAATTAAATCTATCTGATTTGATTCCTGAGAGTCTGTTGGTATGATGCCCGGGTGACTCTGCGTTGGGCGATCGGGGCGTTTGCGCCTGGTTGGTTGGCCGCCCCTTGTGCCCCTGGGCTTGGGTCTGGGGTTGAAATATTGACGGGTGGAGGTAATTGAAATCGAACCTGTTTGGCCGCAGCTAATGCGGCTTGGCGGTTGCCTTTTTTGTACCTGCGTATTTGTTCTAAAAAAGGCGTGGGCAGAATAATGGGTATTTGTTCCCCTTCTCTGGACTCGGTAGCATCAGAGAGATTAGGCTCAGAAGTAGCAATACCTGTTTCCGAATTAGTCTCAGAAGATGGTTTGTCACTGTCGCTATCGACTTCAGAGCTAGCAAGGGATGAAGCCAGACTACTCGTACGAGAGCGAGATACTTGATCATATTTAGGTTGATAAGTATATACCCTGTTATCACGGTAATCTCTATCATCTCGTGAGAATTTCCGTGATTTGCGTAGTTTGACTTCATCCTGATGTTTGCGTAAACGAGTATATAAAGTTTTATAGTTCTTGTCGATCGTAGTGCTGGGTGCATCATAGAGAGCAATTTCTTCTTTCAAACTATCGATTTGGACGACAATTCTGGCATGTTCTCTTTTAGCATGTTCAATAAGTAACTTGAGCATATTATTGGAACTGGTGGATAGGTTGCTTTCCCAGTCCGTGGCGAGGTCATTATCTAAGGGGTCTTCAAAGTCCGGAAGAATTAATATACGTAGGCCTCTAGGTATTTTATTTTCTTGTAAATAATGGGTAAGGGTAGTCTTTTCCCAAAATTTGTTGATCTCTCTGATGCTAAGGCGTTCAAGCTTAATAAATTTAGATCGTAAGTCCTCTACTTCAGAGGTCATCCTTTTGAAAGGGTTCAATGTCGAGCCCCTAGGGGCAAATAGAGCCTTAATATCATCATCTCTAGTTAGAATGTATTCAGCTGTTACAGCCATAGTGGTGATAGAAATAGTAATGCCGAATAGAGCTGCTGTGTCACTAGGCCTAACGGGTTTGAAGAAAAAGTGGCAGAAAAGGCCAGCAGGATACAGCGCATAGAACGGTAACTTATGTGGCTGTGATAGGGCTGCGGCTGAGAGCTTGAGTAGGAGCCTGCCAAATTCCCACTGGAAATTGGAATTAGAGAAAGAAAGGGTTTGCTCTCAAACTGCGCACACACATAGAATAATAAGCAATTGCAAATTAAATGAGTGGTTTTAATCAGAATTGGTGCAGCCTGACACGTGTTTCGAGCTTCCCGCTCTTCTACTGAGGCTGCTTGTGCAAAATTATAAAACATTGATGTACAACGAAAACATTTGTTAAGCATAATTCAATAGCAAAACAAACCAGTCCCCAGACCCAGGGCAAGGAGGCAGTTAGGGTTTGCCAAACCAACACATTGAGTATATGGTTTAAAGTAACAGACAGTTGCAACGAATGCACATATCAAATCAACCCAATTCAAAGAAAGGAAATTAAAAACACAAAAAGTGCGTAATTCGGTGGAAAAAACATAACACATTATAAAACAATGAAAAGAGGGAGGAGAGAGAAAAAAGACAAAAGAACAACAAAATTATTCAGTGAGAGAAGATGCTCATGGTAATCAGCCAGAAATACATGTATAAGGCCACTGACTGTTAAAATTGTACCTTAATCTTGGCTAGTGTGTATTTTGAATACTAGAGAAAAATGCAAAATTAAAAAATGTTTTATCAAGTGGCAACTTAATGAATCGAATACGATAAAAAGAGGGGTTGCAAATATGTTGCGTCATAGAAAATTGTTTTAATATTATATATATAGTTTTATCCCACTTACCAAAGGTAGAAGTTGAGTAATCTGACAAAGTTAGGCGTGGGCTCCCTATAAAGCAAAAGACGGGATGGCTATTTATGTAGGAATCTGACTGACTAGATTTCCACCTAGCAGTCATTTGAAAATAAAGAAATGACATACCATTATTTTGCAGTTGCACGAATGAATTTTCAGTAAATTATTATCTTGCTGCAGCACGGGCAGGAAACGAAGAATGCAGGTGCGGCAAGAGCCAAAGAAAACAAAGCAACAAGAGGTCAATTAGCTAATTGAGTGGTTTATCTCTGTGGACATCTGAAACAGCAAGAATTCTTGCTGGAAGGGTCCGTGTACAAATTGTCAACGTTGACTCACCAGTACTTTCACTGCTATGTGGGGAACTGGAGCCAAACGGAAACCCTCTGTGTGCCGAGTATAACTCGGAGATGTGAGGGAAGCAACAGTGAAAACGCCCGTGCACAGGCGAGTCACCACAGAGTTAATGGGAAAACAAGAGCGCCATGATGGACTAGTGTAGATATCATGTAAAGGAAATCATTAAGGCTACTCCATATAGACAAGGATATGTTTGAGGTGTGCGTATGCCGGAAATAAATTGCGCATGGTAAATGCACAAATAGAATTGGAATTACAAAAAAATAAATAAAAAATAAATAAATAAATAAAAAAATTTTTAAAAAAAATTGCGAGACAGAAGGACATAGATCCGGAAGACATTAGTTAATTAATTGGAGTATGAAGTCACTTGAGCTGTCCACGGATGGCAGTAGTGTATTTTAAAACACCTGTGCCTGCATCTATAATAAAGAGTGTTGCATGTGCTGAAAAAGATGCTAAATAAAGGAAGTGCGCCTCGACCTGACTGGATATGCAAGGATTGTGTTAAAACGGTTGCGCCCATGCTAGCAAGTGTATTCATTAAAAAAAAAAAAAAAAAAAAAAAAAGGGGGGGGGGCGCTGCACCCGGGTAGATAGCATGATAGTTGAGTAATGACATGTAGATAGCGGCTGATTACCATTGACATCCATACAAATAATCGGTACCTATTGGCATGACATGTGCGAAGACCTTAAAAAACACACGTGTACCATAACTTTTAAACAACATGTAATCACAAAAAGACAGATAGTTCATGGTCTGTGTTCAGGCCAAACTCTACAGTACGGTATTGACAAATCAATCGGGCTTCCAATTGTCTAAGTTTGAGTATCTGGTTGCCTCCACGTTGTGGAAGTGACACCTTCATCATCCCAGCAAATTTGATCATTGTCTTGTTATCCATTTGATGGGATCTTTGCCAATGCAAAGCTAGGGGATATTTGGAGTCAGATTGAGTAATTGAGTACAGATGTTCCCTGATACGAATTTTCAGCGGGCGTATTGTACTGCCAATATAGAATAGGCCGCAGACACATTTAATACAGTAAATGCAGAATTTCGAATTACAATTAATAAAAGACAAAATCTTATGTGTACCTAAGTGTCCGAAGTCGATGGAGGTAGTCTCCAGTGCATGTGAACACGTGGAGCAGCCCCCACACTTGTAAAAACCAGGGCGTGGGGGCTGGTGTAACCAAGTATGTTGCTTGGGTGGGATTGACATGAATGAAGGAGAAAGTATGTTCTTGAGGTTGTTTGCCTTAGTATAGATAAAACTTGGTGAGTTGTCCACCCAAGGAGTAATATCACGATCAAGTTGTAGGATGTGCCAATGCCGTTTGATTATATTGTAAAGCAGCGAACTATCCGAATTAAATCTAGTAATAAATTTGAGTTTCTGAGAATGAACAGTCTCGTTCCTTATTTTCGGAGTGAGTAGATCGCATCTCTTCATGGTCCGTACATCATGTTCTGCTTTTACTACTGAGCGTACGTCATAGCCTCTAGCTATAAACCTTTGGCGTATCAATGAACATTCCTGGTTGAAGTCTTTCGTAAGCAGACAATTCCGTCTTGCCCGAATGAATTCGCCTTTGGGTATATTGGAAACTACAGTTTTCCTATGACAGCTAGTAGCATGCAGAACTGCATTCACGGATGTAGATTTTCTAAAAGTTTTAGTTACAAACTGATTATCTGAGATACTGATAGTAAGGTCTAAGAAATTAACACATATGGGGCTATACGTGTGTGTAAATTGAATGCCCCAATTGTTGGAATTGAGATAAGCAACAAATTCATTTAAAAGCTCAATAGAACCATTCCAAACCAAAAGCACATCATCGATATAACGTTTCCACATGTGAATATGTGGCGTGAAAAGCTGGTTAGAGAAAACGAGTTGTTGTTCATAGTTATGCATGAAAATGTTAGCTAACGCTGGGGCATAACTTGCCCCCATTGCAACTCCGATCAACTGTCTGTAGTAAGTGTTATTGAAAAGAAATACATTATTGGTAAGGGCAACAGATAGTAAATCTTTGATCATTTCGATATGTTCGAAAAACGAAGCTGAATGAGCACGAAAGATAAAGTCTATACTGCTGATTGCTTGCTGATGATTAATGGATGTATAAAGCGCTTTTACATCAAGTGTAACCAGGACAAGATTAGGTAACATAGGCAGTTGGTTAAGCATCTGGAGAATGTGCATTGTGTCACGAATGAAAGTAGGTATGTTGTTGACTAATGGTGAAATGCATTCATTGATGTACAGGGAGGTGGGCTCCAGGATACCACCACCTCCACTCAGTATAGGTCTCCCTTCTGGTATTTTAACAAACGGTTTGTGAATTTTTGGCAGGAAATAAGCAGTTGGCATTGTTGGCCCATCAACAATTAAGAATTGTCTTTCCACATCGGTTAACAGGCCTGCTGTAAGCCATTTGTCCACCACTAATTTGATTGTTGCACGGAGGGAGGTCGTAGGGTTACCAGGTAAAATTTCGTAACATCCAGGAGAATCAAGGTGGGCGAGGCCCATTGTGATGTAGTCTACTTTGTCCAGAATCACAACATTGCCTCCCTTATCTGCCTCCTTTATGATAATCGTATCAATTGAAGCCAGAGTGTGCAGAGCTTGTTGTTCTTTGATAGAGAGGTTAAATCTCGTGTTCTTTTGTTTGACAGAGTCTTGTAATTTGTGGATGTCATTGGTTACGACTTGGTGGAAAGTATCAATCAAGTTATCTTTAGGAAATACAGGAGTGAACTTCGATTTGTTTGATAATTCTTTTATTTTCAAAGTTTGTTGTTCAATATTGAGGTCATGCATCAAGTTCATTATATTCATGTTCGGGTCTGATCCATATTCATCAATAGACATGAGTACATGAGTACTCAACATGGTTTGTAATGTGATGTCAGATGGTTGTGGTTCTTGGGGCTTACTTGTATAAAGCTTAACTTGTGTAGCGAAAAATTTCTTTAGTTTTAATTTACGAACAAATTTGAATAAATCAATCTGAATTTGAACATATTCATTGAGACCAGTAGGCGCAAAAGAGAGCCCTCGGTTAAGGACTGAACGTTCGTCAGAGGAGAGCGAATAACTACTCAAGTTATGAATTAAATCTATCTGATTTGATTCCTGAGAGTCTGTTGGTATGATGCCCGGGTGACTCTGCGTTGGGCGATCGGGGCGTTTGCGCCTGGTTGGTTGGCCGCCCCTTGTGCCCCTTGGCTTGGGTCTGGGGTTGAAATATTGACGGGTGGAGGTAATTGAAATCGAACCTGTTTGGCCGCAGCTAATGCGGCTTGGCGGTTGCCTTTTTTGTACCTGCGTATTTGTTCTAAAAAAGGCGTGGGCAGAATAATGGGTATTTGTTCCCCTTCTCTGGACTCGGTAGCATCAGAGAGATTAGGCTCAGAAGTAGCAATACCTGTTTCCGAATTAGTCTCAGAAGATGGTTTGTCACTGTCGCTATCGACTTCAGAGCTAGCAAGGGATGAAGCCAGACTACTCGTACGAGAGCGAGATACTTGATCATATTTAGGTTGATAAGTATATACCCTGTTATCACGGTAATCTCTATCATCTCGTGAGAATTTCCGTGATTTGCGTAGTTTGACTTCTTGACCTCTTGTTGCTTTGTTTTCTTTGGCTCTTGCCGCACCTGCATTCTTCGTTTCCTGCCCGTGCTGCAGCAAGATAATAATTTACTGAAAATTCATTCGTGCAACTGCAAAATAATGGTATGTCATTTCTTTATTTTCAAATGACTGCTAGGTGGAAATCTAGTCAGTCAGATTCCTACATAAATAGCCATCCCGTCTTTTGCTTTATAGGGAGCCCACGCCTAACTTTGTCAGATTACTCAACTTCTACCTTTGGTAAGTGGGATAAAACTATATATATAATATTAAAACAATTTTCTATGACGCAACATATTTGCAACCCCTCTTTTTATCGTATTCGATTCATTAAGTTGCCACTTGATAAAACATTTTTTAATTTTGCATTTTTCTCTAGTATTCAAAATACACACTAGCCAAGATTAAGGTACAATTTTAACAGTCAGTGGCCTTATACATGTATTTCTGGCTGATTACCATGAGCATCTTCTCTCACTGAATAATTTTGTTGTTCTTTTGTCTTTTTTCTCTCTCCTCCCTCTTTTCATTGTTTTATAATGTGTTATGTTTTTTCCACCGAATTACGCACTTTTTGTGTTTTTAATTTCCTTTCTTTGAATTGGGTTGATTTGATATGTGCATTCGTTGCAACTGTCTGTTACTTTAAACCATATACTCAATGTGTTGGTTTGGCAAACCCTAACTGCCTCCTTGCCCTGGGTCTGGGGACTGGTTTGTTTTGCTATTGAATTATGCTTAACAAATGTTTTCGTTGTACATCAATGTTTTATAATTTTGCACAAGCAGCCTCAGTAGAAGAGCGGGAAGCTCGAAACACGTGTCAGGCTGCACCAATTCTGATTAAAACCACTCATTTAATTTGCAATTGCTTATTATTCTATGTGTGTGCGCAGTTTGAGAGCAAACCCTTTCTTTCTCTAATTCCTTCTGACAGTCTCTCTTCAGATAATCCCAAGGCCATGGGATCTCTACCACCCCAGTTTCCACAGGTGCAATTAGAACTCTACTGAAATAACCTCCTACCAGAATGTTCAGTACCATAGGGATATTTCACAGGAGGAGAGTCAGGTATACCTCACAGGACAGATTATTCTCCCCACTGGAATCTCTGGGGGAGCTTTTCACCAGTCAGGAAAAAGCTGTCTAAGGGCATGCAGAGGTCTGACCTTCAGAATTGCATCTCTGTATCTGCACCAGAACATCAGCCTCAATGTTCTAGCTGAAGAAGCTGAGATATGTTTAGCCAGCTGAAGTTATTTCTTAATCAAAGTTTTTGGATAAATCTCTTCTTTATAAACTTGGTGGACATTCTCCTCGAGCTAGTTTATGAACGCCCTGAAAGAGCAGGTGGAATGCCACATCCTCTTGAAAATGTTCCTTCTGCCAGTCCTTAACATGGATGTACCTTCTGGCTACAAATCTTGTGTCCATGGAGAGGAAGTTCACTCAGATCCTGTCATTGGCAGGGACAGACATACAATTTAGCATGATGGTGCATGAGCTCCAGGAGGGCTGACCATTCCTTCCTATCCCTCCTGAATCCCTGCATTGAGTGCTTGAGAATTCTCCGGGAGAGCCTCTGTGGTGTAGTAGCCTTAAGTTGAAGGAGGTGTGAACAGATGAGAAGCTGCATAGTTCTTCCTTAATGAGGAAACCACCTTCTTATCTGTTGCATCCCAAACAGCTACAGGGACATGGATGGGCAACCAGTGAGGCTCAAGAGTAGGGAATCAGCCTCCATTGCAGTAAGCAGAGACTTTACCTGCTCATTTAATGGATACAGCTTACCTATAAACCTGTGCATAGTGAGTGTGGCAGGCTCCTTCTATTCAGAACTGTCTGCTGTGCCACTATGTTGGAAAGTGCAGCCAGGGTGCAACAGTTTGTGAACATTTGGTAGGGTTTTAATCACACTTTGATGCAAATGTGTGCATTTAAGCACCACGATCAAGTTAATCTAGCCGTTACTCGTCATTGACCACTCTCTTCTGCTCACCTCCCATTCCTCTCTTGGCTTTTCTAGCTCTGTTCTCGACTTGTTTGAAGTCTTGTTTTTCCGGTAGTTCATATTCTGCTTCCGGGGCACGCATCACCCTTTCCCCTTCCCAACAACAGGGTCGGTGTTGGGTCCTCTTCTGTGTTCCCTCAATACCTATCCTCCTGCTTCTATTATCTCCTTCTTTAGGGTCTCTCATCACCTCTAAGATGAGGATGCAGGCTATTTCTTTCTGTCCCCTACTCTATCCTTGCAGTCTATCAGCCTGTCTTCCAGCCATCCAATCTTGAATGGGCATCAATATCTTGTTCTAAATGGAGGTTCTCTTCTTCCCTGTGTATATCTGTGCCATGGCTAGTAGTCTGGGCGCTTATCTTGACTACTCTCTTTCCTGTACTCCCCAAATCTCTTCTCTTTCACTCTCTTGCTCAATTGTTTAAGAGTCGTAAGACTTGCCTCTTTATTTTGTTTTGTACTGGTGGAAGCTTCTGGGTTCCCCTCTTGTCTTTTCACGTCTTTTCTATTGTGTGTCTTTTCTCTTTGGTCTATCTCTTTCTCCTTGCCCTCCTCTTAAATCTATGTACAACTCCTCAATCCGCCTCCTTTTTTCTATTACCCCAGCTCTTCCCACTCTTTGTTGTCCACCTTTTCATTCTAGAATTAAATGTAAATGTCTTTGTCTCGTATTAAAATATCACCGCAGTATTTCTCCTCACTATCTATTCTCTCTGGTTACTTTGAATTTCTCTGCTCGCTTGGTCCCAATCTCTCTTTTTTCTTGTGACACCTTGTCCTCCCTGTGCTCAGTCCCGTTTCCATGTTTTCTTCCTTCTGCCCCTGTTGCACTGGAACACACTCCCACTCGCCTTATGTTTCCTTTCTGAATATCCTTTGTTTCACTGCCTCTTACGTGACTAGCTTCTGTCCTCTCATTTATTTATTTGTATTTTGACTTCATGCTCATTTTTCACTTATTGCACAGTTGTTGATTCAGCTTTGTTCAGCGCTTTGGCGTACAGTGCCCTATAAATAAAAACAAAATACAGATACAAACACAACGTGGCAATTATCCATTCAACACGGAAACACGTCCTTTTTGTTGCTTGGTGAATAGATACAGAATAACGATACATAATAAGAAGACGGCGAACTTGCAATAGAATCCCGTTTTCTTACACGACCTGCAGCTAAACCGAAGGCTCGTGTTTGTCCAGATTGATGCAGGGGGCCTTTCCCCGAAGGGTCCACGGGGATCGCATAATTGTCTGGTCGGAGACGCTTGATTACCTCCACTTAGTGAATCCCAAGCACCTTGCCTTCCAGCTGTCTAGTGAAGGAAGCATCGGGCCTGCTTTCTAGTCTTCCCACGCCGTCCCTGAGGTGTCGGGGGCACGTGCAGCTCCAGCCTGCCTTGCGCGGGCAAATTGCTCGGAAAGTAGCCCCCGGAAGGATTATGTCCATTACTGAAACCCAGGGAATTAAACATTTACTCAGCGCGGAAGTACCCACGGGGTCTTTGCAGGCCGCCGTATTTACAGAAACAATGCTGCTTCAGAGGCCGTTTAGAGTGCACCGCAGAATCGCTGTTATTTCTGTGTCACACGAGTTAGGCATCCTACATAGGCCATCCATCAGTGCCGTGCTGTCACACGTGGTGTGTAGGCATGGAAAAAAGGTTACCTTTCACAAGCATGCCGGGGCTCCTAGAGTATAACGAAGCATTCCAGAGCATACCAATAATAATTACTATTATTATTATTATTATTATTATTATTATTATTATCGTTCGTATTAGCATTATTAATATCACTTACATTAAAGGTATTCCTGCTGATATTTCTACTTAGAATAAGTATCCACTTTATTATTAGTATGACTATTGGTGTTTTTATTATTGTTATCACTACACATAATAATAATAATAATAATAATAATAATAATAATAATAATAATAATAATAATAATAATAATAATAATAATAGTACTAATAATAATAATGACAAGCCATCAATGGCACAAATAAACTAATAATAATAAGGAGGCTCTTTGTGATAATTTTGGTGAAATAAATACATTTTCAAATTATATTTATGTACAGAAGCCCAAAATTTCTTTCCACAGGTTATAGGTCTGGATTAATTTACTAATGTAGATCCAATCCAAAAAATGTTTGGGGAAGTGGGTGTGCTGTGGTCAACCAGCAGTAAATACATATTGCTTCAAAAATGATTTATTATAATAGTGTCACTGGATACTTAATAAGGATGTTCTCAATTGTTAGGGAGAATGTTCCAGAATGGCTAATTCCCCCTAGCTGTTGTGCTGGATTTCTAGGATTTTTTTTTTTACCTGGTAAGAGTGTGAGACTTTTTTCCCACTCTTACATGTGTTTTGTTGTGTGTTGTACAGTGTGTGTGCTCATGGACTATGGAGTCTCACCAACTTCATAGGCATCATCCTTTTACTGTGTGTCCCACAGCACTTTTAGTGCAGTGACACAGGGTTGTCTTTTTTAGACTTCCCACTGTTAAACTCCATTTTCGGGGACTGACTACTGTCTCCCAGAGCATGTAAGGTTGAGGTGACTTTACTAGTCTTTTTAAAACTACAGACCCAGTACACCATATCTTCCAATAGAGTACTGGAAGGCTTAATAGTTATCCCTTTTTGTCTGTTTCTCATGGAACATTATTTTGCTGCCCTTTCTCTAAGATTTGGCTGGTGGCAGTGGTATCTACCATTTTAATTGTACCGCGAGCTATGAAAATAGCCTTGGTACAGTTAGATGCTATGGTGGTAGCCTCAAACTCTAACCCGCTGGACCCCATTGATTTTATTTTGGTTCTGGTCGGGTTTATTTGCTATTTGTTTTTGTGAAGGCCTTTCTCGTGTTTTACTCTGTGTGCCAAACCAGGTTTGGTTCCTTTGTTCACCGTCCTTTGGCGGGCTTCTACAGAGAAGCCCTCCCTTGGCGCCTCAGTGTCTGGGTGGACAGGATGTGAGGGAGGGGTTTGAGGCCCCCTGCACAGGGTCTCCTTCGAGACCCAAGTTGCACTCTAGTTTGATTGGCTAGGTGACTGTCCTGCCAGGACAGCCACCCTGCTGTGTGATTGACAGCCAGGCTGTGTGAATGGGGGAAAACTGCTTAAAAGCAGGTCTCTGGGACTTGGAAGGCAGGGTCGCCATTGGAACGAGAGAAGCAAGACGACTGCTGCAACTACTGGACATCCCAGTGAAGCCCTGCTGCAGGTCCAAATCGCCTGAAAATTCAACGACAGAGGAGATCCACAAGGAGTCTTCTCCCCTTGAGCCTGGTGGGACCAACCAGCTCTCAAACCCCCTGGACCTCCGCTTCATCCTGGTCGAATTTGCTGTACTACAGGAAACCGGATAGCCAGTGGGAGAGAGTCCGTTTGTGCTTTTATGAAGCGCACCTTTTATTCGATACTTTGCTCTGCTGCTGGCTTCTTCCCTGGGCAGTACAGGACCCTCCAGTTTTCCTCCTTCTTGTCACCATGTCAGTCTCTTCAGGAATTGTGAGCCAGAAGGAACTGCCAGGAACAACCGCCTCAGCTACAGCATTCTTCTTCATTTAAGGTACTGTTCAAATCAGGTTGTTTGTTCTGTCCGACCGCGGTGAAAGTGTTTGAAATCTTTCGCCTCTTCGAAGGCTTGTCCTTCTCTTCTCTTTTGAATAACTTTTCCTCTGACCAACTTCGTTTGGAACTCTTGGCAAAGACTTTAATTGCGAAGTACTCTGAATTGTTTGATCCTCTGCAAAGACTCTGAACCATTAACATTGGCCCAGGCCTATTGATTTGAATCCTAGTTGTAGTAAGCCTATTCTAGATTGCCCTGCCTATCACTTGTTGGTGTTGTTGATTTTTGATAACTTTGTCTTTTCCTTTCTTTTAAATTGCTGGAGTGCCATTTTGCTCACACTTCATTTTGAGCTTAACTAGTCCAGAATTGATTGGGGATTATAGTAGTGTATTAAGATCGTTATTATCTGCTGCTTTATATTACTGAACTGTTTTATAAATGATGGTGTAAATAAATGTATATTATTTTACTCAGAAACATTGAATCAGTGTTTGCTTGAACCATAGTAATTGCTGTCCTTTGTGCAACTTCTGATACTGCTCACTTTACTCTTGAGATAAGGCTGGCTGCTCAGCCATCACTACAACTTTACTGTGTAGTACAGGCTTGTACCAAAGGTGAATTTGTACTTACACATGTACTCTTAATTGTGAGTGGGGTTCCCAAAGGGTACTGCATATGATTCTGCCTAACATCAATGCATTGCTTCTCCATCCTCACCGCTTCTAAAATTCTGCCAGGCTCCCAGTTGGAAAGAGAGGCAACACACATTGGCCCTCATCTGGAGGTTGGAGGAAACCATGCCGCTTTTAGCGGCATGGTTGCGTCCTTACCGCATTCCGGGCCTGGGTTCCTCAAATGAGGACTTACTGGGCCATCACAACCTTGGCGGACCCAGTAATTCCCCGTCCGAGGAACCCGCACACGGTCCATCCCCATTCCCATTCGAGCCCCCATAGGGCTCAATGGGAATGGGTTTGGAGCTAACAACGGGCTTGTTAATGACGGGCCCGTTGTTAGCTCCCTGGTGTCCTCGCAGGACCCGGAATGGATGCCTGGTTTTTCCAGGCGCCCTTTGCGGGTCCCGCAAAGAGACCTCGTGGTAGGGCGGAATGGGTTTACCGGCACCGGCACCTTTTCCGTTGCCGGTAAACCCATTCAGCCAACCTTGTGATGAGCAACATTATCTTTTGGAACATGTACCCCAACAGAATAACAGATGTCCGAGCCATTTCATCTTCACATCCAAATCCTGAGGCTGGCCAAACAAACATATAAGTTACGCTATTTCAAACACTTTAATGTGTTTTTGAGTGTTGGGAAAAATTAAATGAGCCCCACACCTATGGGATGCAAACATTCAACAATGACGCCACAGATATGTCTGTCAAAGATATAGATCCGTGGGCAATTTCTGTTCCAAAAAGAGTGCAATAGTAATGTCCAGATGGTCAATTTCAGAACAATAACCTTCTATCGGAATCTTATCCCATATTTGTAATGCTCTAAGTACTTCTTTGTATTGGTGATTAAGTATGTGCACAACCATTATTCTCCTGAGACTGAAACCCCTTCTAGGCCCATCTGTTTTAAAATTCTGCCCACAGAGCAGAAGCATTATCCCCAGAAAGGAAAAACAGGACAGTCCACGGAACCAAGTATCGTGTGACAAGCGTAATAGCCAACTGTTCCTCTCCCTTGCTGACCTACCAGTCTCCTGCGCCGATTGGTTGCTTGGCTACCCTCAGAGTCTACAGGGAACCAGGTTCCTCCATGGTCAGTCTCCCCTGCACTGCCTCCTGGCCTACCGAGCACTTAGGAGCTGTAACTGATATCCACAATCCCCTACCTCCTTGCACTTACCCAGAGCTGCACTGCCCTGGATGCACTTACTCAGAGCAATGCTGCCCTGATTGCACTTCCCCTCTTCCCTCTCCCTGGCACTCCCCCTCCTTTCTTCCCCCTCCACTTTACGTTGTAGCACTTGCATAATCTGATTGACACAAGGCCTACTAAGATCGTTCGTCTTGTCATCCCTCTGTCTTCCCTCCCTTGTCCTGTAGCTTCACTAAACACTTGTGTACAGGCGCGTTATCAATGACATATCAAATCATAATTTCGAAATCTTTTAGCTATGCCAATCCATATATAAGGCTCACAGTTACAAGCACAATGCTAAGGTGAGTGTTGTGAAAAATGAAATGACCACCATATCAAAAGTGATTTATGCACCCCAGTCATTCAACACTGACATATTTGTCAAATATAAAGATGTTTGGTTATTTTTATGTTCCAAAAATGTTCTTTAAAGTTATACAAAAGTAAAAGGAACCCTCATTTGTGCTGTATGTCCTATTCCCCTTTTCATAGGTGTATTTAAAAAAAAATAGGAGTGTACCAAACCACCCATTCCGTAATCCTAAAGTCTATTAGAAAATAACGTGTGTGGTTATTCAAAGTTTTAATTATAAGCTTTGCTCAGAAAGACAAATGCAAAGTGATTCATATAACCACACTAAATACCAAAGTGATCATTAGAAGCGAGCATTATAACATTCTACAATCAGGCTATTTACAATACTAGCACAATGCCATAATTAACTTTATTGTTCTTTTATTTGCTAATTCTGCAAAGCATCTCATCCTTTCATCCTTTGTTTTTGTTCTGTGGTTGCTCTGAGAGAGAGAGAGAGAGAGAGAGAGAGAGAGAGAGAAAGAGAGAGAGAGAGAGAGAGAGAGAGAGAGAGAGAGAGATCAGTCTAGAAGAGATGCCCGTTCCAGCTAGATTAGGTGAATATAATTTATATTTTGATCATGTGCTTTGAAAGACACATGTAGCATTCTTATTATGTCTCACATATATAATGGAATTGATCATTAAAAGCAATTTAAAATAGGAATACAATTGAATAACTTATTTTGCTGAAACTGCACGCCATTTTGTCTCTCAAAATGTCCTTCCTTCTTGGAAAGGATTATGCTCAGATTAAAAGTCATTTAATTATTTCTGCTTTGAGCACCAAAGTAATGTTTAATTGTGAATGCTGGCCGCTGATTATGTGGTAGTGCTGTCAACCGGCACATTAGTCAAAGTTTGCAAGTTTGTAAAATGATATTAATATTAATATTTGTATTATTCCTATTATTTTTAGTACGAAGAAAACTAATAACTAATAATGATGAAGAGGGGAAAACGTTGTAGGCCCTGCAACCTGATCCCCGGGTCTGGGCTAGTTTTTATTGGAAGGTTCTGCACGAATAAAGCACTGCTGGCATTGCCATGGGGCAACATTCCAGATACTTTGTTTTCTTCCTCCCATGCCACTACAGAATGGGCTAGCCCTTTTGCAAATCAGGCATGGTCCCACCACAAACGAGGCATTATGACCCAAACTGCTGCATACGATCCCTTAAAAATGTGATCACTCGCAAATCCAGAGATGTGTCATTTTAATTTTGGATTTCATAGTTGCCAACATGATCCATAGTTGCATACGCAGTCTTGTTTTTCCTCTGTATTTTGATATGATAGGTTATTTATAATGCGCTTAATACCCATGGGTTTCTGAGCGCAGACCCGGGGATCGAACCTGTGTGGCTCTGTGTGGTCTTGCTTCCAAGGCGGGTATGTTGCAACTGAGCTATATTGCTGGGACCTGTAATTCCGATTTTCCAATTTAAAACTCTTGACTACAAGTCCCAGAACAAAAAGAAAAAAACAGGACTGGTTAAACACTTACAGATTGGAATGGAACATGCTGGAAATATGGGTTTTAGTTGGGGTTTCTAGGCACAGCAGGCTCGGGAGACACAGCTAAGCATAACTGTCCCATTCAGGCTGACTACCACGACAGTAAGGATTTTTGGCTAAATTCTCATGAATGAATACAAAAACCCTAGCATTTCTCTTGGCCACCCCATAGACCATCGTTTTACAGTCTCCCATGTCATTAAAGAAAAGTGAAGATCATGTACAAATCAGGCATGGTTTCAGTCCAGCCCAAAGTGCAAATGCCACAGCCCTTCTGCACAAGATCTCAAGCAGCACCAGACATGTTTCACTTCCACTGAGCATAGTCAGTAAGTTGTAGCTTGGGTCTCTAAGCAGTGCAGACTTGGAACCCATATCTGGGAATACACATCCTACAGAGGGTGGTTATTGAAGCACAGAAAAGTGATGGCCAGAAGGGTGTTAATTAATCAAAAGCCAGTGGCATTTTTCTGGGTAACCTCTGAGACCACAGGTTTTCAGCCTACCATGCCATCACAGAAGGAGGAAGACAACGTGAAAATCAGGCTTGGTTTCACCCCAGAAGGGGCTGTTCAAACAGCCTGGTAGGTCACATCCCATCTGTATGAGACCACAAGGAACCCCAGACATGTTTCAGCCTTTTTTGGCATTGTCAGTGAGGTGGAGCTTGGGGCTCCAGTCACAGCATGCTCTGAGGAAACGTTTTGGCATACCCTTTCCACTCTGGTGTCAAATTACCACTGCCTGGAAGATTTTAATTAACCAACAACGGCTGGCATTGCTCTGGACCATGGTGTGTAAACTTGCCAGTGCCCGATTATCCACTAGGCCAAGTATGCGCCAGCCTATGGACCCAACTCGTTTTTGGGGCCCCACAACGTATCAAAATAAAGCAGTGCAGAAAATTAATTTGGAAGGGGGGGGCTGACATTTCGACTGCCTAGGGGCCTCCACAGGTTTAATTCTGCAATGAAACGTGCCATGCCATTACAAAAGGGGGAAGAGCGTATGTGCATTTGGTATGATCGACCCTCAAAAGGTACAGTTTAGCCAAACTGCAAGGTCACATCTCTACTGCATGGGAATATATGCAACCTCAATTACTTTTCATCATCATTGGGCATTGTTAGTGTGGTGTATCTTGGGTGTAAAGATGCAGCACGTGTCACAGGTTTTGCCATAACCACAACATCCTCTGCAGAGCCAACACACATCCACCTCACTTCCAACGTGCAGACAATGCACCCTGAATAGGATAGCAACATTCATGCAGGACACACAGTGACAATGTATGTCTGCAAGGACCATGCTGGACCCCAAAGAACATGCTGGACCCACACCTGAGGCTGTGCCTCTGTGGTGCCTGTATTTATTTATATTATTCATTATTGTATTATTTGTAATACTTTTAATTAGGGCACATACATTTTTAAATAATTAGCACTATAGTTCTCAGGTAATACGAACAACAAAAAAGGACAGCAGACTTGTGCAAAATGACCTGTTGACATCCACGGGTCACACAGAAAATCAGGAACCACTTGCAATTACCCGTGCTAGAAACTGTATTTATTCTACCACTAGTACAATTGTCTATCTTTTTCCAGCACAGGGTGACCACCTGCTAGACATAGAAAAAAAACATGTCCTAGTGTGAGACAAACCTGGTCAAACGTTGTATTTTCTATTGCCAGTTTGGGTGAAAATAATGCAAGAAATACAGTCGCTAGAAAACATGACCATGGGGTGTTGGGCCAAGCTCCCGCAGGACAGAGGTCCACGTTTAAGGAACATGTGGGAGATGCCGGCCTAAGTTTCCCTGTAGAACAATTTTTCCGCTGAATAACTAGAAATGCTTGGTGATTCTGCAAATAAGTGACACCCAAACCATAGGTTGTTTTGAAATTGTATGAAAAGGAGCAATCAGGAATATTAACCCAACCATTACTTGCTTGTCCCCACTGCCTTCACCTAAATACTGGTGGCAACATTGTTTATTAATCTAGGACGAATGAATACCTGAATAATACCTGTGGTGTACAGATATCCAAAAGGGATAAATGATTAACTCCCTGACTGCTCTTTATGGCTTATCATGCCATACAGCCTTCCTGATAACCCACCAGTATCCTCTGGTATGCCATGGGTGCTAAAAAGGTGACCTTTTGAGCTGGAATAATTATAGAGGACTCGGCGAGTATCCATCATGTCAGGATCTGGGGTAGAGTTAAGGGTGAGGAGCAAGCAAAGCCTAGTAAATCATATCCATGAGTCTGCACGCACCACTTTTATAAGACGCTAAAGACTACAGACTTCCTGGCCAATGGAGCTGCCTTCACCGCCTCAGCTTGTGTGCATCTAGCATCGTAGTATTATAACTAACCGAGGTTACTTTCACCAAAACAAATGCTACTCATTGGGTTGACTGTAAGGATGAAGGGAAAATATGGCTGTGCTAGAAAAAGTAACATATTCAATCAGGTGTCACAAGGATTTCTGGAGATTTACATGAATGTGGAACTGGCCAATGTGGTAAACACACTTAGGGCCTCATTACAGCTGAGGTTTATGATAATCCTGTGTTTTGCCCTTACTCCTCCTCCCCTTCCCCTGGTACTTCTCCCCTTCCCTCTCCCCTGCACTTGCACAATCTCAATGTCACTGGGCCTAGTAAGATTGTTGTCTTGTCCGCCCTTGTTTCCCTCCATTGCCTCGTTGCGCCTTCAAACACTTGTGTATAGGTGCGCTATAAATAAAATATCATATCATATGATATCATGATAGAAAAGGTGGTATTTTACACATACTGGTTATTTTAACTCCCATCACATTGATTGCTGAAAGGATGGCTAAGTTGACACGTAAGGAAAACCTTAAGAAAGATAGATGCTGATTTGTTAGAAAGATTGGGGCTGTCGTCCACGGGCACGTTGACCACAAAAGTGATGGGTGGAAGGTTTCGAATGAATCTAAACCACTGGCAATTGCTTTGGGCAACCTTCCACACCACCGTTTTTTAGCCCGTCTGCGCCATTGCAAAAGGGGACCAGCCATGTGCAAATCAGTCAGCAGCTGCCGCCAACGAAGGTAGCAGCCCAGCCCGAACTGCTAGGCCAGGTCCCCTCTGCACAGAAAACCAAGCAACCCCAGACATGTTTCGGCCTTGTTGGACCTCCTCAGTGAGGTGCAGCCTGGTTCCCTGTGGCACAGCGAGCAAGGGACCCACGTCTGGGCATACCCTCTCTCACAAGGAGAAACAAACTGACCACAAAAGTGATGGGTGGAAGGTTTCGAATGAATCTAAACCACTGGCAATTGCTCTGGGCAACCTTCCACACCACTGTTTTTTAGCCCGCCTGCGCCATTGCAAAAGGGGACCAGCCATGTGCAAATCAGTCATCAGCTGCCGCCACCGAAGGTAGCAGCCCAGCCCGAACTGCTAGGCCAGGTCCCCTCTGCACTGGTGCAGACGGGCTAAAAAACAGTGGTGTGGATGTTTGCCCAGAGCAATTGCCAGTGGTTTAGATTCATTTGAAACCTTCCACCCATCACTTTTGTGGTCAGTCCACGGGCACGTTAGCAGTAGTTCTGCTATCTTGAATTGGGCCCAGTCAGGGGTTGCAGCTTATGTCTGTAAGAATATTTGTCCAGATGTTGGAGATTCTGTTTTGCTCATTTAATTAGAGGTTGTTCATGCTTCCCCATCCAGTGTTCAGGCAGCCTAGGTCCCTGGAGGGTGGGTGAAGAGATTGGCTATCATTGCGAGGCCTAGCGGCTCACAGGGGCTGGTATTGAAACTCATTATACCATTCTTGTTCCAGACGATAGAGTTACAGCTGTGAAAAATATAACTGATAACAAGGCCTAGGGTCCAGGCATTGCCATCGCAGGGAAGCAGGTTGGAGTTATACCGCCCCCATTGTGAAGAGGTAGCACCATTGGAACTGCAACAGACACACTGAATAGTGCAAACAAATCTGAAAAATTAATCCCCAAGAACAATGTCTCAGTTGTTTATTTTTATAAAGCCGCCTGGTTCCCAAGAGAGACAGAGAAGGATGCGTGCTAGGAAAGCAACCTGTTTAAGACAGGAATCGTAAGAGGTGTTGTCAAAAGGTGGAAACTGCATTGTCAAAACTTGTACTTGTACCCAAGTTGTCTGGTCTCATGAGAAAGCCCACGTAATTGACACTGGGTATTGACTTAAATGTACACACTGGCTCATGATTGGGTCTCTTCCAGGGTAACTAGTTAACCCAGTGTAAATTGACCAATTAGAACAAACTATTTTCTGCTGACCACATAATTAGTTTATTCACAGGGGGTTGTACTCATGCGTCACAGATAGGATATTGACCAATGAGGTAGTAAAATATAGGTGATGTTTCGTTTTTTTGTATATGGATAGCAAATAGGAAATGTGGGTTTCATTTGAATTTGATAAATGTTGTATATGTAAATTGTGCAGTTTCCTGTTACAAAACTTATAACTGGAATGAGCGTGTCAGGAGTGTTTTCAGTTTTCCAGTTCTACTGAGCTGGCTGACCCTCCCAGCTGTATTTGCATGTCATAACACTTGTTTTGCGTGCAAAGTCTGCACTCTTGTTTTACCTCTTGTATTGTTTTTCACCAATCAGTTTTTGGGTCTACCTCTCATTAGTCATACAGTAGTAGAGGTATATGTGTTCCGATCTGCTTTCCATGGGTTCTTGGGAGTATCTGGCATGAACTCCTCAGAATTAGAATGCAATATTATGTGAGACAAAAAGTTAGGACTGGTTGAATAATTCACAACTGACATTAGACAATTTGAAATGTCTCCAATGTACCCTGTAGTTGTACTGATTTGAAGAGCTACCCACACAGACACACAAAAACAAAAACATGTAAAATATAGTCACATGCTTGTAGTCATTGCTTGATACCAGCAGACATCTTGATGGTATGCATAATGTGCATAACATTTGCAGTTTCATTAAAAGGGCAACACTTTTTATTTGGACTTTTAACAATCACATGTGGACGACAAAACGTAATAAACGCTTTACAAATAGGTCAACTTTATAAATCAGTTTTCATGGAAGTAAGCATACACTTGTCTGACGAAGAGCATGGAAAGAAAAAACAAGTTCACTGCTACATTCTTTGCACCATTACTTGCACTGAATCCAAACAAAGACTATGAGGAAGAAAACAAAAATGAATTTCCAAAAATCACTACCTGGGTGGCATGTCCCCCATAGTGGCTTTCGCAGAGGCAGTAATGCCACAATAGATCACAGGCGTTCCCAAACATCCTTGTACTGGTCACAGTGGAGGCTGTGGATGGGCTGGTTGTGCCACTCTTCTCCTCTGCAGCATCTCACGAAGTTAACTGTACAAGATTCATTTTTCACAGAAGCCAGTTTATAGGAAGGCTCGGGAGACAGCAGCCTGGTACCTTCGGCTCACTTATGAGCTTCTCCAGCCCATGTATATGGATCACATACTAACCCCTTCCTGATAAGCGACAAGCAAGTGACTCTTTGTTGGCATCCATTGCATTAAAAAATATGTAGACATTATGTCTGCTGGAATTGGGATACTGTGTATTCCCAAACTCCAGGGACCACCAGATGACATTTTAAAAATGCCCCTGGAATCGAAAATGCGAATGCCAGGGTCGAGCAGGAGACTAGGTGAACAGCTGTGGTGGAGGTTCTTTTTTGCTGTCAAGGCCCTTTTGTCTGAATACCCATGTACCTTTAACGCTCCATATGTGCTGGCAGGGGACCTGGGCCGGACATGCGTGGCAGAAGCAGAAGTCTTGCTCATTTGAGGCCTGGTGGTTTCTGAGAAACGCCAGTGCCATCTTCACAAATTCAAGCTCAGCGCCGTTCTCCATTTGGCCTCTGAAGGGAACGAATGTTCCTTTTGAATGTTTCATGACAGCAGCCATTAAATATTCAGAAGTCGCAGCGATGTGAGAGTGCTTGTGTAAGGCACTCTGACCGACATCTGGCCTGAGATGCACATGGCACCGCTTTCCCGCCCGGTTATTCTGTCCTCATCTTTCTGATTGGTGAAGTGGATGTTCCAGAGAGGATGATTGGCTGCCGTGCTTCTGAGTGGCAGATGCCTCTACAGCGGGGTCCTCATGTATTGTTTATGGCAAGGTCGCGGCTAATAGATTTTAATTGAATTTTTGATGCCGGGCTTCATGCAAAATTTAAACACTTTTTGCCCGACACAAGGTGTACTTTATACTCAAAAAGGTTCAATGCAGAGGAACGCTGTGCATACCTTCAGAGTCTGCCTGCAAGGTGAAGAACTTCAAAGTGGAAAGGTGATTCTGTGTTGACTCTTAGAAGCTTTTAACGGCGGATGCGCAGAACACTGCACCCTACCACGGATGCAGGTCCAATTGTAGGGATAGGCACTGCCCAGGGTACCGCCACCATGGGATGTCAAATTCATAGGCATAATTTTAGGGGGGTAGGGGGCAGGGGTGTTTTTCCCTGCCAACTTTCATAGAACACCATGTTGTCTCCATTCATTTGGCTGGGGCACCTTTTCTTCAGATGTCATGCCCACCCCCCCCCCCCCAACATTTTCAGCAAGTTCCTCCACTGGTCAAATTGACCAATACAGGAAGCTTCTGTGATCTGGCTGCGAGGAGAAGGAATGCTGAATTGCCACGAGAAATCCTTGCCGTAGCCCTTCCACGATACATGTGTTTGGTTATGTTTTAGGTGCAGGGTACACAGCCGAAAATTACCTTCATTTATCTTCCAATAAAAATGCCCACTAAAGACCAATATACCGCCAACGAATGTCACAGGGTGCCCCAATCCCTGGCATGGATGCCACAATAAAAATCATATTGAGCTGAGAAGCCATATTGTCCCGGGAGGATATCTCAGCGTCAACGTGCTCGCCTTGGAAACAAAACGAAACGAAGCAACACAGGTTCCATACCCGGGTCAGAGCTTAGAAACCACTGGGTATTAGAGACATATTCCTGTAACAGCGCCTTGATGCCGCCGGGCTGTGTGAGTGCAGCTGTGTGGCCCAGCGCAAAAGAAGATGCGTTCCAGGGTAGCGTCCGTTTGCTGCCAGATTATAAGTGATCAGAACCAGGGGTGGACTGGGAACCAAAAATGGACCTTGAAATAATTTTAAAAGTTGTCCTATATTACACATTTTAAATAAGCCCTTTCCCATACTAACATTTGGAAATAAAATAGTTAATAGACATGATATGGGGGGATCCTGTACTTGCCATAGACCTGGTCATCCGGCGTCCTGAAGAGGGTGGTACATGGGTTGAAGTACGGGGCCCTGGCCATCCACCTCCTCCTGCAGTGTCTGTGCAAGATAGCTCCGACAAATGCTGGGTTCATTGTGGCTGGATACGTTTTGTTTGGTGTTATTGCATGCTTTATAGATGCACGTTGAAGTTTAAGCCTGCTATCAGGTGGCGGAAGTGTGCCAGGATTTGCGTGAACTTTTTCGTGACCCGACGTTCAGAGTTAGAATCCATGAATACGTGTTTTTTTTCATTGGTATGGTCAATTACTTGTCCATGGACCATACCTCAACACACCCACATGTTAACGTATTATTCCTCATTCTGCATGTTCCACCCCCTATTTTGCTCGTGGCGTAGGCCCGACCCACACTATGCTTGTCTCGCAAGGCGTTCCTCCACTCGCAGCGATGTGCCGGGCCAGCGTGAAATCCTAGCAAGTCCAGGAAAAGTACCACGCATTCGATTCCATGAATTTGCGTGCAGCTGCCAAGACTCTTGGAAGATCGCACTGTTCATGGAACTAGCAGAATATCCCAACCGATTGCTGATATCTAGTCAGTGGTGTTCATTTTATCATCTTCATGTAGATACAAGGCTGTGCCGTCTCTGCTTGGTTATGAGCCTACAACACATCCTTTGCGCACACATCCCTGAAAGAGAAGCACACCGAGTGACATGGTTTTGAAGAATAGGTCAGGCATTTTAATGATGCATTAAGTGCATGCGTGCATTGAATCGCCACTTTTAATACAATGGCAAGTATAATCAATCAAGCAATACAAGTTTATTCAGCTGTAAAAAAATGCAATCATAAAAAAATGGAGATACACGATAAGGCAGTGGGTGAATTATACATTTCAAAATCTGCCACTTTCATATGGTCTCTCTATGTCTCCCACTGGACTGGCCAAGTTATTCCTGTAAGAGGTGCGGTTTTTTTTTCTGTGTCTCATTCATAAGAGATAAAATGTATAAAAACGTATGTTTTTTTATTTATTTTTTTATATATACACTCATCTCTTCTGCAGCGCTGGATAAGACTTTGTCGGAGCACTGCAGCACACAGTCCACAGCCCCCTGTCTTATGCTAAGTTAACTATTTTTCTACAGCTAGTGTAAAAATAGAACACAGGACTACTGTACAACAAGACTGCACACATACTTAAAATAACAGATTTAATGGTAAAGGGTGTAGCTTCTGTGAACCGGCTCTGCTAGCTCTCTGCTGGTATGATGCAGTCACTGAATGGAAATAAGGACAAGCAGCTGTCAGCCTTGCTGCATCTCGACCTTTCTTGGGAAGGAGCTGGCACATCTTTCCTCCAGGGAAAGACCATCACCCATGCACAGAAGGCTGGGGAGCGCCTGTTAGTGCTGAGCTGACAGTTTTCCCAGCCGATCTGCCTCGTTTGAGGAACAGGATTGGTTTGATACCAGTGCAGTGTGTTTCTGCAAGTTCTGCCCTCGCACCTGGTCGCCCATACTGTTTGCAGATCTATTTACGACGCAGGTGGAAGATTGACATGTGTTTCTTCACAGTACCACCATCTGTTAACCAGGTTGGAACAAACACGAAAAGGGGAGAGCAAGCGGGAAAATCACAGCGCAAACGTGAAAATCGCAGCGCACGTGTGCCAAAGCCACGCACAACGATTCATGGAATTGAGTGCGCGTGTAAATCCTGGGATGTGCTCTAAAATCGTGGTTGGCGCATGCGGGCGCACACATCATTAAACGGCATGCGCTACGTGCACAGGGAAAGCGCACATAGCACAGCGCACACAACAAAAGTGGGCAGAACACGGGGCGTAACATGCGGAATGGCGAACAACACGTGAAAATGTGGGCGTTACGGGGGAAGTACAGGAGGTAAATGCTCGCAACGCCCACACGCGCGTTAACAACGTGCATTTATGGAATCGAACAGGGGAAAGGCGTGCACCAAAAAAGATACGCTAATCCGGAAACACGTACGCCAGCAGGAAGCAGGCATAAGCGGCCCCGCGCAGCATAAAAGTGCGCGCAAACAACAAACAAGCTCCGACGCTACGATGAATATACCGTTCCTCGCAGCAGTGGTCGTGGGAAACCGCAGGAGGAGGAGGCTAGCCAGGCCCCGCATTTTTTTTACCCAGGAGCAGCCTTTTTGGATGCCTAATGACCAGGTGTATGGGAGGTACAGGTTTCCACCACACATAATCCTAGAACTGGTCAGGGAGTGGGAGGATGACCTCACATCACCCACCCTGTTATCCTAAGCACTGAGCCCCTTGGAAAAGGTGCTCAATTTACTGCACTTCTTGGCTACTGAGTCATTTCAGCGGACAAGTGCCATAGTGGGGGGGGGTGTCACAGGCCACGCAGTCACACTGCCTACACCAGGTGTTGGCCATCATGACTACACGCCCCTCAGTGCGCAGGCACATATACATGCCCATAACACCTGCAGAAAGGCAAGCCATTGTCCAGGACTTTTAAGGGGTGGCACACTTCCCCAAAGTGCTAGGTGCCATTGAATGCACCCATGTGGCTCTACGTCCTCCCAGGGCCACTGAACACATATGTTGAAACTGCAAGCACTGGCATTCAATCAACGTGCAGGTTGTATGTGATGCCAAGGAAATAATCACTTCAGTATATGCCAACTATCCAGGGTCAAGCCATGATAGTTTCATTTTCAGAATGTCACCCCTAAACCGGGACCTGGAAGCTGGGCGGCATAGAGTCACATGGCTAATTGGTGAGTATAAATGCCTCTGCACATGCATGCATATCAGAAACTGAGAAATGGGAAAACCCCACTAATGAGAACCATTATCACCTCCCCAGGGGATAGTGCCTACCCTCTGAGCGCCTACATGATGACACCAAATCGGGACTCCACCACACCACCCGAGGTAAGATATAACACAGCCCATATTGCAACCCGGGGCATAGTGGAGCGCACATTCGGAGTGCTCAAGTCACGCTTTTTGGTCCCTTGACCGCTCTGGTGGGCAGCTGCTATACGCGCCCCCAGTAGTGTGCAGGATCATAGTGGCAGCATGTGTCCTGCACAACGTTGCAACACGCCGGCGCCTGCCGGTGGACATGGTGGTGCCCCCACATCCCCAACCACATGCACGCCTGCTGCGCATGGGAGGTGAAAGGGCACGTGGTGAGGCAGCCCGTACCCAGCTTGTGGCAAATTACTTCACCTAAAATCACACCCCTGCGGAGTGCACACAGCCCTGGCACATACCAGCTGACAATCAATGATGATGGCAAAAGGGACAGCCACTGTCACAACCATACCAGCCTGAGATTGTTCACCTGGAAGTGTTACATCGTGTGCATCCCTACCTACTCAAAGCGACCCAATGCTGTGTCACAAAAAGACACACATTCATGCAGTAGGAAAGATTACCCCCTTGCAAAATACCACATCAAAATAGTGCCATGTCACCCAACCCCTCCCCATCTCACCTACCCAACACACCATGGCATGGCATGCAATGTGAAAGCAACCAAATGAATGCACAACACATGACACAAGTGTCACAAAGTGCAATGTGCCTAATGTAAACAGTCCACAGAAAATATGCTCTCAACAATCAATAAGAAACACCACGCATAAACAAATACTTACCAGCAACACAAAACATCAGTACAGGAAGAAAGTGTGGCAATATAAGACAGGAAAAAATTAAAGTAGTGCAAGTCTAACAACCTGACCAAGGCAGCACATGGACCCCTTCCAACTGCAGTGTGTCGCTGTCAGGCAAATGTGTCAGTGTACTGCATACAACATGAACTGCATCTGCAAAGGAGACAGACTTCTGAAGACATGAAGAACCTACATGTATATAAGGAGAAAGACGTGGATGCACAAGCACATATCACTACACCATGCATTGTAGAATCCAACAACAATCCCCACTAGGGATGTTCACACAGTTTTGACTACAGACTGCCCACACAACTCATGGGAGCCCAATGTCACTGTGTAAGTTACTGTCACTTGGTCACACCCTTTGCAAGCCCATGGAAAGGGGAAGCAGGAGGGGTGTGTGTGTCAGGAAACCAAGCATCTAACCAAAAGACAGGACAAGCCTGCATGTGCCCAGATGGAATACACAGTGGATGCCCACGGGAGCCACACAAAGCAACACACTGTCAAAAAAAAATAAAAACAAATAAAAAATGGCCATGTGTGGACCGGGGGTGTGGCAGTGCACCCAGGAGGCACGAGGTACAGGATGCATCCCAACACCCACATGCGTGGATGTTGGAGAAAAAAAATACCTCCATGGGCTCATGGCCTGCACCGCTACGCTACAGTGGGAGAACTGCCGTCGCTCTCTTCACCCTCTGCTGCTACATCAGGAGGTGGCCGTGATATGGGAGGCAGCCCACACAAAGCCCTGGTATGGTCCTCCATGGCAGCAAGCTTGCGGGTCTTTAAGGTTTGGTTCTGCAGGATGATGGTACTGAGATCCCCATGCAGCACCTCATGGGTTGCCTGCATTTCTGCCTGCATGGCCTCGCGTGATGCTCGGATCTCCACACGGGTTGCCTGGAGCTCAACTGAAATGTGTGAGCTGCTCCAGCTGCTGTTCTGACCTAAAATTCCGGGAAGCCTCAAGTTCACCCAGAGTATCTCTGAGGAACCTGTGTTCTAACCTCAGGGCTTCCCTGTGGGCCTGTGACTCTACAGATATGGCTTTGCGCAGAGCCTCCAGTCCAGCCCGTCAGTCCCTCTTGGACGCCAACATGCCCTCCCTGTGTGAGTGGCAAATGGAGTCTGTTGCCTGCTGCTGGAGCTCCACCTGCCTTTCAGAGCGGAGAATGGAAGTGGCCACCCTATACATTGCCTTAGCCATCATTTCACACGATGCTCCCTGTTGTGCTGCAATACTGTAGATGGAGTTCTCCCACACAGTATTGCCTGGTGGTGCACAGCCACCGCGTTGACGGGCACCACACCTGTTTGGGGCAAGGCGATCTGCACCTTGCTGTGCTGGCACTGCCTGAGGCTGCAGGACTGCATTCCCCTTTGATCTGCTCGCCCAGAAACATGAGCAAATATTGCGGAGTGTGACCCTGCATCCGTAACCGCCAGAGGCAGACTTTCCAACACTGACATCCCCATAGAGGGGTCTACCCCCGGTGCAGGTGGGTTGGACAGAACAGCATCTCTACCAGAAACACTCACCTGCGATGGCACATATGTCTCACTGTCCGATTCAGCACTTGATTCATAGAGGTCTCCAGAGGTGTACCCAGAGACACCAGTGGACAGTATGGTCTGCAGGAGGATTGGGTTTTCACCCACCACCACCCCACGTCCTCCACTGGTGCCCGGTTGTGGCTGCGATCCCTCCTGGGTGTGCACCATCCCCTCCTCCTCAACAGCATCAAGTGCCTCATCGCCTGCAAAAACATGAAAGACAACAAATGGAAACAGGCATGAGCACCATAGGACACACATATGCCTGACGAGACAGAGATCCAGTACATAAATTGCACATGTCCCACATGAATATAACTCTGGCATGCATGCACTGTCAATGAGTTGGAAGGGGGGGGCAAAAAGCACACACTGAGGACTCCAAGATGGAAAAGCAACACATGTGCAGCATGCTGGATCGCACTGGCAGCACACTTTAGCCTGTGAGTTGCAAGTCCAATACACATACATGACACATGCCATCACACAGATGTCACATAGCATTGCCATGTTACATTTGACAACTACAGCCATATGGTAGTGAATGAGTACTGTCACCCATCCATGTGAGATGGAGATGATGAGATGAAACATGCAAAATAGTGTGACAAAAAACACATGTGCCACACACTGCAACACATCCAGTGTTCAATTGCACAGTGATGGCAGGCGGATGGATACATCAATGGTTGGCCACTTCAACATGAGTGAAGACAACAGTAATGTTCTACATTCAAACAGGGCCCAAAAATGATTGTATGCAGGCCATTACTCAATCAGCCTGAATGGTTAAATCATTCCCATAACAAGGTAATAAATGTGGGCCATTGTGGGGTGTAATTTATGACAGAAGCATGTCACATATGTGGCAGTAGGGTAGAAAAATGCGTCGTAAAAATGGCAAGGATTGAAAAAATCGGGCTGAATGAACAGGTAAACATTTTTAACAATGTTGTTGCAAGATGACAGTTGATGGGCAACTGCAGTAATCTGGTGCAAATTGGTTACTGTGATCAGAAGGGATACTGTCATACCCAAAACCAAGGCCAGGGAATGGTTTGAAGGAACAACATGGGTGACCCATACCAGTCATGACTACACACCCTCACCTGGCACTCAATCAGAACACATCACCCAAGCAACATACACATGGATTACACACACATGCATGGGCACTCACCGGACAATGCTTCAAGATCTGGTAAGTCTCCCACGCCTCGGATCTGTTGTTCTGTGACAAAGGTTCCAGCGACAGACTCATGTTCAGTGAGTTGGTCGTCCTCTGGTGGAGACCCACCACCAGTCACCAGAGTAGAGGCTTCATTGGAAGCCAGCTTGTTCTTTGCTCTGCGTTTCAGGTCATTCCACCGCTTGTAGCAATCATCAGTTGTGCGCCTCACAAATCCAAGGGCACTAATCTGGTCTGCCAGTGGGCCGTACGTTGAGCAGACGTAGCCTTGCACCCTGCAGTCACCACCATTTTTCGGCTATGTGCCAACACATAGGCCACAAGGGCCTCTAGTTCGGCGTCATTGAAGCTAGGCTTCCTTGACGTGCCGGAGTGTGTAACCGTGTCTGGGGTCCCAGCCTGTAGTACAAGAGCACCCTTCTTCTTCTTGTAAGGTGGTGCGGATCCTGATTGGCTTACGCCGCTCTGGTTGGTAGGGGCAGAAGCGCAGGTGGACTGGGTACTGTAAGTTGCGAAGGCACAATGACCAAAGGTCTTGGTGCAGGCATTGGCTGCAGGGTGATGTTGGCAGGACCAACTTCGGTGTGATGGACTTGGACCGACACTGTCCCAGCTGGGAGACTCGGAGCTGGGGTGGATTGAGCTGCAGCTGCCCCTGCAGCCTCCTCACCCTGGCACTTGGGGCAGCAGATGACATTGCTGCCCCAGATCCACGTGGCCGGGTGACAGCAACTTTCACCGCCACACGTGGCTTAGACTTGGTGACCTGGAAGTCAGCCTGGGAGTCATCCTGTGCCGGTTCAGTTGACAATATGGGCTAAACACTCCTTCCAACCTTTCAGCTTCTCACCCCTCACCATTAAGGAAGTGGAAAACATCATTATGAAGTTAAAACCATCCAATTGCCAAGGTGACGCCTGCCCGGCTCCAATCGTAAAGGAAGCAGCACACAACCTTGCCCCTTTCATCACCTCCTTCATCAACTCTTCCTTTAAATCTGGCATAGTACCTAACAACCTCAAGGATGCTTGGGTAATCCCCTTGATCAAAAAACCTAACCTAGACCCTAGCAATCCCTCCAACTATAGGCCCATCACCACGGTTCCCTACCTCCTCAAAATCTTGGACCGCGCTGCGTATCTACAAATTCAAGATTACCTCGATACAAACAACCTATTAGGCCTCAGACAATCGTGGTTCCGCCCGAGACACGGCACTGAGACAGCTCTGATAGATCTAAAAACCCAAACTGAGGACATGAAAGACAAGGGTAAACAAGTGCTCCTACTCCTACTGGATCTCTCTGGGCCTTCGACTTGGTTGATCACCAAATCCTTTGCCAGCACCTCAAAATTGCCGCCCACTTCTCTGATGCAACCACCTCATGGATCAGCTCATTCCTTGCAAACAGGTCCATGAGGGTCTTCTCACCACTCGCCGCCACGGACCCAGCTCATGTCCCCTGTGAAGTCCCTCAAGGCTCATGCGTATCACCCACGCTCTATAACGTATTTACGAAACCACTCTTTGATATTCTTGACTATCTGGGTGTCACCTACACAAATTATGCGGACGACACCCAGATACTCATCCCTATCACTGGGGATTATGTAACGGACACCAAAGCGCTTAATGCAGTCTACACTGCCATCCAAGCGTGGATGGCCCACCACAGGCTTTGCCTAAACGACGAGAAAACTGAGCTACTCATCCTAGGTTCTCAGCCCAAACTCGCAAAACTCGACAGTAAATATGAGGCCTTTAACATTGATGGCAACATTATCAAGGTTACTAATGTCACTAAAACCCTCGGTATTTACCTAGATTCCACCCTCTCACTCAACAGACAAACCAACTCAGTAGTCTCAGCATCCGCGTACACGTGTAAACTGATCACAGCTTGCCGTCCCTTCTTAACAACGGACAACTGCCTTAATCTCGCCAGAACCCTCATCTTATCAAAAATTGACTACTGCAACTTCCTTTACCTCGGAACGAGCCAAAGAAACATTGATAAACTACAGGTAACCCAGAATAATGCCATCAGGGCTGATCTAAACATACCCAGGCGCGCCCACATCTCTTCCACCAGACGCAACATACATTGGCTCCCCATTGCACGGCGCATCGCCCTCAAAACACTTGTTCTTAGTCACAAAGCACAGAATAATGCTGCACCGGCATACCTATCAGTGCGCTTTACCCAACACACAGCCTCCAGACCTTTAAGATCTGCACAAGCGCACACACTTATCATCCCCAGTTTCAAGCTTCAAACTGCCAGAGGCTCGAGCTTCCCAGTCCTTGCGGCGAAGCTCTGGAATTCCTTACCCAATGAACTCAGGAATGTCCCTTCCCTCCAATCCTTCAAAAGTAAAACAAAACACTGGCTCCATGAGCAAGACGCTATGGCAGCCAGTCCTATGTAACACTGGCTGCATGCTGCACCTTTCCGGCTACCTTGTATATAATGCATCTGTATATTACCCCTGTAAATGTTGTACATAATTTATATATGTTTATGTATATATAAGTGTAACCTCTAACTGCCTGCTGTAACACTTTCTTGTAACCACCTTTCTAAATATGCGCCCTGATGCCCGTGGGCAGGCTGCGCAATACAAATAAATAAATACAAATACAAATTTAAGAAGGGCTGAGCTGGGATGGTGTCAGCTAAATTTCCCACAACCATTGGGGGGCGGGAGGGCATAGGTGGCCCCGATTGGTCCTCCACACACTGGCCTCTTGGGGCACCCTGCACACCCTGGCCACGTCCGCTACCACGCCCACCTTTTGGAGGTCAGCCACCTTTCCCTCCCTTACTGCTTGATCGCCTCCAAACCATGGCACTGATGTTGTTGTGCGTATGGGAGTTGCAGTAAACAATTGTCCTGGGCAATTGGGGTGAAATGGGTAGGGTACTAGATGGAATTCGTACCCTAGTGCTCTAGCAAAGCTGTCTGTGACCCCTGGGAGAAGATGACGGGTCACGCAACGCACCAGCACACCAAAAATAAAAGTAAACGTGCACGCAACCCCTGGTAGACCACATGCGTAGAAAAATGAACCCGCACTACGCTCCCAGAAACACAAAAATAAGCATATGCGTGTTACACGCAGCCTACAATGACCTCTGGAGGGGTACACGACACACGCGGGCAACCACAGTTGGTAAATACGTGCGCGACTCACAGTCTGCCTGGAAAAAGAACATGAAAAAGATGCGCGTGTGCGCGCTGGCAACACCCCCGCCAAAAGAAGAAATTAACGCAGTCTGAGGAAACAGGGAGTACGAACTGGAACCGTTGTGAAGTAATCACGTGTGAACCAACAAGAAGAATAAGAATCACCCGCTCGCACGTACAAGAAAATGGTGTCCTACACATACCTTTTCCAATCACCCGGACGTGCAGTTTTTTCACGTGTACAATAACCATGCACCCGTGTTGTGGGAAACGCCCGTGCGTGTAACGTCACAGGCGCGCTTATGCGCTAAGGGCCTTTCCTCGAATTACACGCTAACGTGCTGTTTTTTCACGTGCCAAATCACTCCGTATCAAGCTGGCCACGCAACAACACACAGAAGACCACGCTCCTGCCCAGAAGGCTGAATTACTGCCCCTCAGAGCCCCGAGCACGCTTCCACCTGCCATCTGCTGCTGCCTGCCTGCTATCCACGTACCCTGCTATTTGGTGCCTGCTCGTCAGCCATCTGCAGGGGTCCAGTTGCTGTGACCATCCCTGCTGGAACAGAAGACTCCCAACTGGAGTACCATCTTGCTCCACAGCCCAGCCCAATGAACCAGTTGCCCACCCACACCTGACTCGGGGGTTGCCATGTCGGATACACCACCATCTGGCACCACTGGCAACCCCCAGCCAGAGAGGCAGAGGGCTACCAGCTTCAGTGCTGCAGAAGTTGGTATCCTGGTGGAGCAAGTCCTGGGGCATTATGATGCCCTCTTTGGAAGTTCACGCGCTGACAATGAAGGACGGAAGAGGATCAGGACGGACATTTTGGCTTCCATCAACGTGGAGGAGGTGGCAGCCCGCGACTTGCAACACGTTCGGAAGCGCTGGGAGGACTTCAGGACAAGGACCCTCAGCAAGGCCTGGCGTCTCCTGAAGGCAAAGCATGCAAAGGGGCACCGGGTTCGCCTTACCAACATGCAGATGAGGGTCCTGGAACGCATACACCCAGCGCTCCACCTCCAGGTCCTTGGGAGGCAGACCCGTCCGGAGTCGAGCGGTAAGTGTGCATGCGTACTAATTGGATGCTGTGCATGTTGAGGTGTGGCAGGTGTGTGAAGGTTGTACATATGTCTTGACAGGCCCATGTATGGATGTGTACATACAGTGACATGAGCCTGCCGCATGAGAGTCCAGTCATGTGTGAGGCACATCAACTGTGTATGTGTACAAAATCATTATGGTCAAATGCATGTTGGGGTGCATACATGTTTACATATCTGCTTATGTACCATGACATGGTTGGGGTGTGACACATGGATGCGGGTTCCACCTTCATGTACGTGCATGGTGTACATGTGTGTGTGAGGGTATTTGACATGTGTGCCACTGTGATACACCATGGATGCATGTGACACTGACATGTAGGAGGCTGATTGGCAGATGTGACATGGATGCCAAGGATTTCACTGCAACAGGTGGTGTAGAGGTACAGATGCATGTACGTCTGGTGGCATGTGTGCATGTGTTTGCCAATCCCCGTGTTGCATGTGACGTCAGGCTGACCTTCGGATGGTCATCGTGTTGTATGTGTGTGGATGGTGCTGGATGCTGCAACATTCCTGTTCATTTGCGCCTGTGTGTCGCTAGAAATATGTGTGTTGGGGAGTGTGATGCCATGTGTGAAGTTTGAGGCTGCCACCCATCTGCAACTGTCATGGGTGTATCAGGCCATTGTACAGTGCCCTGATGCCTGTGTTCTGTCTCTCCCTGTCTGCAGTGTCAACTGATGAAGAGGGCGGAGACAGTGCTGTGGAGCACACAGGCAGGGATCCCACCGCCAGCCGAAGAGCCAAGGCCCAGCTCCCCTCCCAGGTTGCCATCTTGTCGGGGAGTGAGGAGTCTGGTGCCACCTTTGTGGCCGCAGCTGCCGGGGGTAGGTCCAAGAGGCAGAGGTCAGAGGTGGACTCCTCGGCAGCCGAAGGGGCAGCTGAGACCCCACAGGGGCCTATGGAGGAAGATGGCACGGAGTCATCCAGGGTGGTGGGGGGTTTGGTTGAGGAGGAGGCCGTGGAACTCACACACACGGGGCCTGGAGGGGGGATTCCACTGGTGCCAGGGGCAGGGACAGAAGGTAGCACAGGCCACCGCGTAGGTGCCTGTTTGTAATCCTGTTCCCGATCCTGTGACTGCATCATCCGGCACCAGCAGGGATGCCTTTGTCCAGACCCGTTTTCAGGGAGGGGATAGCCACACAACAAATGGCCTTCCTCTCCCTGCAGACGTAGCAATTCGGGACCGGCTTGAGTCTATCCTGGATGGTGTGGCAGTGCGTGTTCGTGACATTCGGAATGACGTGTGGGGTTCTCGTGAGGACAGGGCACGTCATTTCGAATGTCTCAAAGACCGCGTCAACCTACTGGGCGGGGTCACCAGTGCTGGGTTCCTCCGTTTGCTGGAGCTTCTGCCGACCCCCTCCTCAACTGAACTTCCTATGCGCTGGCCGTCCTCCGTGCCATCTTCCTGCCAAAGTGTCACCCGGGCACCCTGTGGAGTTGTCCTTGACCCAGTGGCCAGGTTGGTGGAGGACAGATCCCTGCCACAGTCGGGAGTCGGAGGTCCAGCAGGGGTGGCCACCCCAACAACTGGACCCCAGCAGGTGGATGACAGGCAGGCAACAACGGGCAGGGCACATGCATGGCAGCAGCAGGCTCAAGGTGGGAGTGATGATGTCTCGGGGCCAACAACATCAGAGGGGCAATCATCGGCCGGAGGGCAGGAGGACCCTGGATTGCAAGTGTCTTCCGTGTGGCAGCGGTTGGGCCAGGCCATAGATGCAGAGCGGGGCGGGCGGAAGAGGCATGGCTCACAATAGTCAGGGCGGAGAACTCCATGCGCAGGGCGCTGAGGCGGGCCGAGTGCCTCGAGTCAATTCGTGGGGGGTTGGAGTTGAACATGGCACCGTCCCTGCGAAACCTTGGGGACATGGAAGAGGCCCGCCTCCAGGACATAGACCAAGAGTTTGATGATGCCATGGCCCGGGAAATCGGAAAGTGAGCCGTCGGACTAGCCTGCCCCCATTGTATATAGTTTGTAATGTTATGTTTCATTTTCATTTTCCTTTATTTTGGGGTGATTGGACTATGCCCCACACTTTTGTATACACTTCTTTTCTTAGGTAGTTTTTTTGATAGGTTTCATTTCTTTCGTTGGGCTCATGGACCCTGGATGAAATCGCTCTACATAGTTGCATAGTGGATTTATGAGAGAATTGGATTTTTTTACTCACCAGGGATCAATGGATTTTACAATTTACGTTTCCTTTGGATTTGATTTGGTTGTCCGAGAGTTTGGACACATTTTCTTTTGGATCACTTTGGATTGGTTCTTCATATGTTTGTTTATGCTGTTTTGGACATACATTTCATTTCATGTTTGAAATATTTTTCATGCTTTCATTTCATTTCATTCATTTTGTTCATAATACATTTTGATTTCTTACTTCCATGTGTGGTATTCGCTCATTGGGTTACTGCATGTGAAAAAGTGGATGTACAAAATCACTGGCACCCAGTGTGTGTGTGTGAGGGACATGTATTGATGTGCACAGTTGACTTTCGGTTTGTGTCATGAAATAGGCATTTCAGTGTGGGGTGGATTGAGGAATTGATTGCCTCTCAAGACTGGGGTGGCGTGCTGTGGGATTGTGGTGGACATGAGGCCCATGATTGTGAATCTTTATGACATGTTGGGGGGTACATGAGTCGGGGCCTGCTGGAAGGTGCCTGTCAATGCTGGGTGGGTCGGGGTGCCGGGGGACATGAGTGGGGGCCTGCTGGCAGGTGCCCGTCAATGCTGGGTGGGTGGGTGGGGGTGCAGGAGGACATGAGTGTGGGCCTGCTGGCAGGTGCCAGTCAATGCTGGGTGGGTAGGGGTGCAGGGGGACATGAGTCGGGGCCTGCTGGCAGGTGTCCGTCAATGCTGGGTTGGTGGGGGTGCAGGGGGACATGAGTCGGGGACTGCTGTCAGGTGCCTGTCAATGCTGGGTGGGTGGGGGTGCGGGGGACATGAGTGTGGGCCTGCTGGCAGGTGCCCGTCAATGCTGGGTGGGTGGGGGTGCAAGGGGACATGAGTGTGGGCCTGCTGGCAGGTGCCCGTCAATGCGCGGTGGGTGGGGGTGCAGGGGGACATGAGTCGGGGACTGCTGGCAGGAGTCCGTCAATGCTGGATGGGTGGGGGTGCAGGGGGACATGAGTGTGGGCCTGCTGGCAGGTGCCCATCAATGCTGGGTGGGTGGGGGTGCAGGGGGACATGAGTGTGGGCCTGCTGGGCTGGCAGGTGTCCATCAATGCTGGGTGGGTGGGGGTGCAGGGGGACATGAGTCAGGGCCTGCTGGCAGGTGCCCGTCAATGCTGGGTGGGTGGGGGTGCAAGGGGACATGAGTCAGGGCCTGCTGGCAGGTGCCCGTCAATGCTGGGTTTGTGGGGGTGCAGGGAGACATGAGTGTGGGCCTGCTGGCAGGTGCCTGTCAATGCTGGGTGGGTGGGGGTGCTGGGGGACATGAGTCGGTGCCTGCTGGCAGGTGCCCGTCAATGCTGGGTATGTGGGGGTGCAAGGGGACATGCATCGGGCCATAACCATTAATGCTGGGTGGGTGAGGGTGCAGGGGGACATGAGTGGGGGCCTGCTGGCAGGTGCCCGTCAATGCTGGGTGGGTGGGGATGCAGGGGGACATGAGTCGGGGCCTGCTGGCAGGTGTCCGTCAATGCTGGGTGGGTGGGGGTGCAGAGGGACATGAGTGTGGGCCTGCTGGCAGGTGCCCATTAATGCTGGGTGGGTGGGGGTGCAGGGGGACATGAGTTGGTGATCACTAGTGCAAGGTGACATGCGGGCTGGCTGGGGGGCATGCCCATGGTGGATGGGCTGCCTGCGGGACATGACCAGGGGTGCAGGGTAGTCCCCTGTGGTGTGGGCTGCCTGCAGAGGCTGGGGAAGGGGTAGAGGGCACACCTGGGAGGACCCACACTGTCAATTCACGTGTGAAACACCCCGCGCACCCCACTGAATTCATGTACCCCGCTCGGCGAGTGAAATCGTGTGTGAAACTTCCCACGCACCCCAGAAATACACGTACCCCGCTCGCACAAGGCCTATCACGTGTGAGACTCCCTGTGCACTCCACTGAATACACGTAACCCGCCCTGCAAGCAAAATCGTGTGTGAAAGTACCCACGCACCCCTCAGAATACGAGTACCCCGCTCTGCAAGTGGATTAGCGTGTGAAACTCCCCGCGCACCCCAGAAATACATATACCCCGCTCGCGCAAGGCCTATCGTGTGTGAGACTCCCCGCGCACCCCACTGGATACACGTACCCTGCTCTGCAAGCGAAATCACGTGTGAAACTCCCTGCGCACCCCAGGAATACACGTACCCCACTTGCCCAAGGCCTATCACATGTGACACTCCCTGCACACCCCACTGGATCCACGTACGCCGCTCTGCAAGTGAAATCGCGTGTGATACTCCCCATGCATCCCAGAAATACACGTACCCCGCTCGCCCTATGGCCTATCGCGTGTGAGACTCCCTGCGCACCCCACTGGATACATGTACCCCGCTCTGCAAGCGGAATCGTGTGTGAAAGTACCTGCACACCCCTCAGAATACACGTACCCCGCTCAGACAGTGAAATCGCATGTGTAAGCACCCGCGCACCCCTCAGAATACACGTACCCCGCACGGCCAAGGACTATCGCGTGTGAAACTCCCTGTGCCCCCCACTGGATACACGTACCCCGCTCTGCAAGCGAAAACACGTGTGAGACTCCCCGCGCACCCCACTGGATACACGTACCCCGCTCTGCAAGTGGAATCGCGTGTGAAAGTACCCGCGCACCCCTCAGAATACACATACCCCGCTCAGACAGTGAAATTGCGTGTGTAAGTACCCGCGCACCCCTCAAAATACACATACCCTGCTCAGACAGCGAAATCGCGTGTGAAAGTACCCCCGCACCCCTCAGAGTACACGTACCCCACTCAGACAGCAAAATCGCGTGTGATACTCCCCGTGCACCCCAGAAATACACGTACCATGCTCGCCCAAGGCCTATCGCGTGTGAGACGCCCCGCGCACGCCACTGGATACACGTACCCCGCTCTGCAAGCGGAATCGCGTGTGAAAGTACCCGCACACCCCTCAGAATACACGTGCCCCGCTCAGACAGCAAAATCGCATGTGTAAGTACCCGTGCACCCCTCAGAATACACGTACCCCACTCGCCCAAGGCCTATCGCGTGTGAAACTCCCCGCGCACCTCACTGGATACACGTACCCCGCTCTGCAAGTGAAATCACGTGTGAGACTCCCCGCGCACCCCACTGGATACACGTACCCCGCTCTGCAAGTGGAATCGCGTTTGAAAGTACCCGCGCACCCCTCAGAATACACATACCCCGCTCAGACAGTGAAATTGCGTGTGTAAGTACCCGCGCACCCCTCAAAATACACATACCCTGCTCAGACAGCGAAATCGCGTGTGAAAGTACCCCCGCACCCCTCAGAGTACACGTACCCCACTCAGACAGCAAAATCGCGTTTGAAACTTCCCGTGCACCCCAGAAATATAGTACCCCGTTAGCACAAGGCCTATCGCGCGTGAAATTTCCTGCGCCCCCCAGGAATACTTGTTCCCCGCTCGCGCGATTGCAGTGTAGCGGCCCTGTTAGCTGGTCCAGAGTTAGCGCGGCCCTTTGCGCAGCATTGGGGATTTCAATGGTTTTTCCTTGCGCAAGGGGCGTTGTTGGGGGCGTAACTGGCGCTGCGGGATGTTCTCTGCGCCAGAACTCAAAATGGCTTGGCAATTCCATGAATACGCGGTGCGCCAGAATGCTGTTTAGTGCACACGGCTGGCGCACGCTGGCGCACGCTCCCTCTCTGCGCTGCTCGTGTGCGCTGCCTCTGCGCTGAAATCTTAGAATTACCCCAGATAGCTTTAGCTCTTGTAAACTGAAAATCTTACCCATATTAGTTCACCTGTGCACGGAAAACAAGGGAAGTGGCATGTGGGAAAAAAAGAGAGAAATGGAATGAACATAAGGAAGGAGCACAGAGTGAGACTGTGACGAAACAACTTCAGGGGCACCAGTGGTCCATGGATGAATGTTGGTTTCTAAACCATCATCAGACCACACCTCTAGTACGCCAAAAGGGATCTGAACAGATTGGAAACACAAGCAAATTATAAACCTCCTTGTCCAATTTCGTTAACATGGAGGGAACTTGCGGCTTAAATTTGAAAGGTTATGGATCGTTGGTTAATTGCAACACAGCGAAAATACAATTATTACCCAATGATAAAAGGGGCTGTGCAGTCAGGGTTGTATAAAAATATCTATAGCATTATTATATCAGCAGACAGTTCTAGCAACACTATAGACTGCGACCCTCTGGACACTGATAGGAAATTATCACAACAGTTCAAGGATACTTTATTTCAGCACAAAGGGAACAATAGGTCTAAAATCTCTCCACAGGTCTTCAGAAAAGGACCAGGGTGACAGAACTACAATGTACTTCATGCTTCTAGTTGTTTTTGGTGCTCAACAGTGTCGAGCTGGTTTCAGGGCGCTTTGCAGTTTCTGGCAACTAAGTCAACATAGTTTAAGATGGGAGACAGCTGCAAGTATCAGGCAGCAAACAGCTCAATGAGCGAAGCAGGATGGACAACTGCAGGATGGCCTACATGGCAGCTCAGGGTCAGGAATCGATGTCTTAGTGCTGGTCGGTGGTTCTGAAGCACTGGTCGAGACATCTCGGACTGCAGCGTAATAACAGTCAGTGTTGCAGTTGATTGCAGCTCGAGGGATTCGACTGGCTTGAAAATGGCCTTTAAGGCAGACATAGGTAGATGCTCTTCTATGCACTTCTCCTAGCTTCTTCACTGGGCTTGTGTCTTCCATTAAGGTGGATAGCCCAAAGATGGGGAGTGTGTTTCAGGCAGTGCCTTTTCATTGATTTCGGTTTCAGAGACTCTGTGGCACTGTTGCAGAGCCTAGCAGGGCACACTGTGTGCTGGCTGGGTACCAGTTCTGGAGCTGTTGGGGGGTCCTCTGAATTCATTATCTCCCTCTGTTTCCTGTTAAATGTTTAGAGGATAGATCTTGCTTGACTCTTTGCATATCCTGGCCTTCCTTCACTGGCAGAAGATGAAAGGCAGCCTGTGCCTTCAGCCAGCGTCCACTCATGAGTTCTTCTTTCTACTTCTTGCAAATAATTTATATGATCTGTCAAAAGAGGGGCTTAACCGTCTTTTAAAGCCAAACGGGGCACTGTGATTGGTGTAGGCTAAGCCTACCTTAATGCACCAATCCTGGCAGCCCCACCAACAATCTCCTGTATGGGTGAGGTCATAACCAGAGTGCTTTGTAACAGAAAATGTAAAGGGATGAAAACATTTAATACTCACCCATCTTCCTGTCTGTTGTGAATCAAAGGGTCTCCCTGTTTAATTGAGCCCTCTGTGGTTGCTGATTAAAGTGGCAGGTCTCCCTTGAAGCTGCAGCAAGAACAGACTCTCAGGCTCCTGCAAACCAAATTCTCAATCCTTATGAATGGGGTGCCCCTGTGAGATGAACTACTGTAAACACTCAGTCCCAGACATGACAGTTCACTGTCAATTGATGTTGAGGGCAGGAGCTGACTTCAGGTTGACACAGTGGCATATAAAAGGTGGTTTGGTTTTCCTGTCTCCTTTGTTACCCTGTGCAGCCACGCCCCATGTGGGTATGTTTGAAGGACACTCAATTAGTATGTTAATTATGTTAATCACTGCCACCAGTTGCAGGGCCAAACAAAAGGACAAAGCAAATCCATGGAGCCTTTGTCAGTTAATCAGGCTGGCCATGGCAGGGGGAAGGTCTGATCCTCCCCCTTCAGGAGATGCATTGTGTACTCCTCCTGTCATTTACCAACTAAATATGATGGGGGGAGCTGTGTCCACCCAGAGTATGTAGGTGTATACGTATGTCATGCAGCATAGGAAAATGTGTTTGGATTAGCCCCAAACATTTTCCAGACATTGATCTACCATCATTCAATTTCATTATGACAATGTTTTTATAAAACAGGGGAGCACACACTCACCGTGCGGGTGATCAAATTCCTCACAGAGACACATGAGGGGAGAAGTACAAGGCATATGCAAGGTGGTAGCAAAATGGAGCTTATAAGCATCTTCATTTGGTGAAGCAATTATAATGTGTGCCCAGGTACAGCCAAAATACCCTGTTGCAGGATTGACAGGCCTTAGTGGGTCTTCTACTGCCTTGTACTGCCATCATGGGCTTAGTTGTGGTTGCATGTGACCATGTTTCATAGCAGGCCTGAATAGGTTCTGTGAGGCCATGCAGACACAGGCGAGGACACTTCTTGGCCAGTCATAACTAATCGTCCAATAGGCATTTACAGATCTGCCCTGGTTAGGCTGTACTTGCCGTTCACTTGATTAGAGTTTACTGACTTTGAGTCAATGGGGAACTTGGACAATTAAATCTACCTGCCGGACGTACCAGCTTTTCCAGTGGGAGCTCACAGGGTAAACGAGGCATGGATGGAAGAGGCAGAAAACAAACGGATGAAGAAAGACGTTTGCAAAGTAGGGGTGAGATTTTAATGAGGTATGACCGAATTGAGCCGAATGTCAGTTTTTCCAAACGTTCTTTGACACATTTCTACCACTGCTTTTGCCGAAAAATATAGATTGTAGGTTTTGGTAAGTACATAGGAAGAGGGGAGTTGGAGGGCAAAAAGGGGGTGGTGTATGAGGTTTTCCCCTGCTTTTTGCGTGAAAAAAGTTGTAAAAACGGACACATTCATAGATCCTCAAATGAGTAAGCCATGTGGAAAAGACAGATGAAGGCAGGGATCAAAGTCTGATGCAATGCTAGAGAGGACATACCACGAATTACATCATTTACAAACAAAAGAACCAGGTGTTCTTTCAAGCGTTCCAGGCATTTCCCCCAATAAGATGCCCTCCAATCCCAGGCACTTCCTTTACCTGCAACATATTCAACTCAGACTGAAACACATGGATCTTCTGACAGGTTCTAATGTGTGCTCTTTAGAACATGATCAGGCCTTTTGTTTTCAATGCATGCACTAATGAAGGGCATGCATTACATTGTAGCCTTCATGCTGATGGGAATGCAAACGATTTCTGTTCTTGAATATGTTTGCCTTGAATTAGGCAGCATGAATGAATATTTTTTATTTTTTTTATTTATTGTGATATTAGTCAAAATCTGACTTTTTTACACATCCCAAAAATATGTATACTTAAAACAGTTTCACAAAACAAGTAAGAAAACCAGCAACACCACCTTAAAAAGAGATCTTCCTACATAAAGGTACAACAAAGCAGATCATAGAATATAATAATCAACTTAATTGGGCACGAAAACATTCACTTATCCATTCTCAACTAATAGGTTCATATCCGTTAAAAAACAAATGACTTCATAGGTAAGGAAGGTTTCTTGGCCTTGCACGAGTCTTTCCCAAAACAGAGTAGAGTTCAATACTTGCGGAGTGTGCACAAATCTTTGAAATCTTTTCTGTCTCAAAGGCCACGTTCCCAAATACTCTGACAACAAATGGGTCGTAGTCTGCTTTACACCTTCTTCGCATTCATCACAGATGTTACATGGATAGGCTGTTGGGTCTCTAATATGCTTCAATTTAAAGTGAGAACCAAATGTTGTCTAAATCTTAGAAAGTCTGTTATTATTCTTTGATTAGACGATTTTTTAAGATATGCCGGAGGGATCGAATAGGCTTATCAATTTTTGTCCAAGATGCCGGTTATTTGGCCTCTCTCATCTTAGAGATAGTTCTAATCCAATCCATTCGGGTTAGATATTTATTCACCATTAGAGGGTTCTGGTTTAGAATATCAATGGTAGTATCTGCTGCTACTAATATGTTTCTACAGACAGAGCTCCATTTATTTAGAAAGAGGTTGTGTCTATGTTTCATCTGATCTGCTTCTTCAACATACAGAGTAGCATTTTGAGGGCACTAAATTAGTCTGTATAAACTTAACAATTTTGATTCCATTAGAGACATCAGGGAGGCCAGGCTCAGCTCATATCAAAGACATGACATTGGTATACAGTTTGGCAATAGTAATACCATTTCCATAGCTGGGACTCTATTTTTTCCCATTTGAGTTCAAAGGACTGCGGATAACACTCTAAAGCATAGCTAATGGATGGGATGGGATGACCTCCGCCCCATAGAATTGTATAAGAATATAAGGGAGAATTTACAGTATTTACTGTGAACTGTTTTCATTTGTGCTCCCAGTTTTCTTTGTTTGTTAAGAGATGAGACATAGATGGGTAAGCTGGAATCTGACACCCCAAATAAGTAACCTCTTTGCCTGTTGGTACCACATTGTTATTCAGTTGCCATGCATAGGATTTAGGTATTTTGTGGGGATGTTTAAAGATTACAATCTTTGACTTAGCTGGATTTATAGTCAGGTCATTCAGACTAGCAAAGTCAGATAGTGCTGTCATTAACCTCTGCAGCCCAACTTGAATGTGATCCATTACCACTATATCGTCTACATAGGCAAGCCATGCTATTTTGCCCGACCCAAACCTCGGCGCCACCAGTCCTTTCTCCAGCAACCAATTTGACAAATCCACCATAAATAATATGAACAGAAAAGGAGCCAAAAGGCACCCCTGGCGAACCCCCCTCTCTGTTTTAATAATTTTCGATAAAAGACCAGATTTTGGAATCCTGGTGAAGATTTATAAGGATATTTAGGAGGTCGTCCGGTAAACCCCAATTTTTTAATTTGAGCCACAACCTTTTCCTATTGATATTATCAAAAGCCTGGGAGAGAGCTACCCAGGCAGCAAAGAGGGGAATACCAGTTTTGACAAAAGACGATGATGAGATGCAGGTGAGAATGAGAATATTCAGTGTAGTTGATAGGCCTCTCCGAAGGCCTGTCTGTTCCTTGTGGATTATAGCATTAGATATCGCCAAGTTCTCCAGTTCCATCAGAACTAGACCACTGAAGATCTTACCATCTGCATCCAATAAAGATATTGGCCTAGAGTTAATTGGCAGAGATCAATCTCCTTTCTTGTAAACCGGAATAATGATTGCCTGTTTCCATGTGTCCGGAGTTGTTTTAGAGACAATAATATTGTCGAACAGGATCTTCAGTAATCGGGCCCACAGAGAAGGGTTATTTTTTAATACAGAGTTTGATAAACCATTCGCCCCTGGTGCCCTTGAGTTTGAGGATTTCATTATCAGGCGCTCAATGTCCTCTACATCAAATTGCAGAGTCCAAATTGCATCTTGCTGGGAGTGATAGGGCTCCGAGACAATCGGAGCGTAAACCTTTATAAAATGAGCTACCCATGCCTCTTCGTCTACTACAGACTCTAGGGTTAGATTGCTACCAGGTTGTGCAAAATTAACAAGTGAGCCTTCAACATTTCTTCCCCATCTTTTTGCAAAAACATAAATCTATGGCTTCTAACCCAGTTCTTATATTGATTCTGTACTTCTTTGATTTGATTTAGGCATACCTTCTCATTTCTCACTGTTTTTTTTCTTTTATTTTTTTCAGCTTTTAATTATTTCTTTTTCCATGGATCTGGTTATCATAACTGTATTTATGACTATTGTATGATTTGTCCTTTGCAGACATTGGTAGGTTCAGCGACCATATAAAACCAATATATTTACTGGGTTTACATTGATTTCTCAAATCTTCAGCCGATATTCGATCAATAGCTTTCTCTAGATTGTCATTCAATATTTGCCCCCCTTTTTCAAATTTTACAACTCGTTTTGCACCGACATTCAACTCCAGGCGATATGGATAGTACAGATCTACTAATGTGGTATCCATTCTTATAGTAAAGTCTAGCATGGCATGTTCACTATCTGGAGTACGGGTCAGCTTCAGAGATACATATTTCTTAAAGATGTTCCCAGAAACAAATATGTAATCAATAGTAGGGAAGGAGCCACCTCTCTCCCAAGATGGTTCACATGTGATATCCCCGTTCACATTCCCATTTAACATAGTTAAATTCCAGTCCAGCATAAAATCCTCCCACACATGCCCATTCATAGACTTCTTTTTTGAGGGGAGTGAAGATACATCTGTAGTGACACACTGCGAGTTAAAGTCACCCAATGTTATTAGTTCATCCCTGGGAAATTGTGTTAAGACTGTGACCAATAAGTTGGACAGATGCTGTAAAAAGAGACCCAGGGCAATCCCCATAGGATTCCAATATACTGTGATTATAACCCAATGCGTCGGTACTGAGTTTTCTTTGATCCGAAATCTAACCACCAAGAGACCTTGGAATTCATTTGATATGAGAATACATCCTTAAAGCATTCTTTGTTACATACTAGCAGCAGACCTCTACTTGGACTACTCACCCCTTTGAATTCAGCGATTTGTTGGAAAACATAAAAACCTACGATGCCAACTGCTTCAACTAACCAGGTTTCTTGTAAGGAGATCAATTCAAATTCTGAAAAATGAAATCTCTCTGGTTGTCTCCCGCAAAGGAGTTGTATCCTCTAGAGTTCCATGATAGGCATTTAAGTTCCTGTTTAGCTAGAGCCTTTGTTCAGGCAGGCCCATCTTCTGGAAAACTTGTGCTAAGATATCCGGGACCATTTCCCAATGATTTTCAGATCCCCTCCTCATTGAGGGGTTCTCATCAGAGAGCATATTTGAAGCAGCACTGGGATTGGTTCTAGATACAACACAGCCTCTTTTTTGCCATTCCTCCTTTGACTCGAGCATAAACTCAGATGCCAATCGCGACTTCAGCTGAATTTCAGTTACAGCCGTATTTGGGTAATTTGGGAAGCTTACTCAGTCAATATCACTGGAGATAAGGAATTTCAATAGGTTCATCGATTTCATCTCTTCCAAGATAACTGGTCGGTTGATTGGACTCTTTGATTTGTTGTCATAGGACTTAGATAAGAAGATTCTCTGTGAGGAAAAGTTACTTACATCATTTTTTCCAGTTGGGCCTGGTAGATCTTTAAAGTTCGAGTTAGGGAGCATTTTTCCCATTGGGTTCAGTATCCTGCGGTCAGCATTTTGATTGTTTGATTTTCCGGAGATATCCTCTACAATTTCCCTTTCTTCTTCCTCCATACCTTCACCTTTATGCAAGTCCTTCTTTTTCACGATTGAGGTATTCATTCCCATCATTTGTTTATTGACATCAAATGATGCCTTCTCCTTTATATGCTTCTGAAAGATTGGAGCAATTATCAAGGAAGGCATAATAGTATTCACTTTTTGTTTCGGAGGAAGAAATATTGGGGCAATTTTCTTTGGCGGAGCCAGAGCGCCTGTCTAACTACTCACTGTCACCTTGCTAATATCCGGGGAGGCCTTACCAGATTCTTATTTGATTCCAGCTTTCAGTTTTTGCTTTTTGGTCGAGCCTTGTTTAGGGCCTTTCCGATTCGGTTTCACTCCGGTCAGTAAAGTCAGTTTTTTCAGACTTTTAGCAGATTGCTTTGCATTATGTATTCGAGGCTCGAACTCCTTTTGCTTTTCACTTAAGTTATTCTTCTTTTGCGCGTGCCGTTTCTAATTCTTCAGTTTTCTTTATTCTTTTTCTTTTAGATTTTCCATTCAACTTCTTTGCGCATTTAACTAAAGATTCCTGATTGCCGGTCTGATCTTCAGCCGGGTCAGGATATTGTGACTTATCTTTATTTTTGATTGGAGCAATTTCATTCTCTGCTAATTGAGCAAGGCGCATACATTCTTCCATCATGGAGGCAGACAGAGGCATGTCTTCCCAATCATCTGCCACCTGACGCTCCTCCAAGTTCATGGGCTCAGCAATTTGTTGTTGATGTTTTTGGCCCTTTTCCCAATTTTCTTTTAGGAGATATAGGATCTGTTTAGTTTAATCTCCTTGTGTGTATATAGAGTCCATTTTACTTAGTTGTGCTTCCTGAGAGGACTGCCATAGGTTTCTTGAGACAATTCTCTCATCATTTATGGTTGTTTTTAATTCCACCATATTTGAGTCCACTGACTCCATGTCCTTTGATAATTCCAGCAAAATTCCAGAATGCATTTCCACTTTCGATTTGATGTTTTCAAAAACCTTAACCATCATGGTTAATACATAGTTCAAAGCTATGATGGTGGGGAAAGTCAAATCTTCCTCCACATTGCTGATAATCTTAAATTCTCCTTTTGATGTTCAGAAGCTTGGGTAGTTGTTTTGCATTTTACTGGCGTACTTTCCAGAGATACAAGCCAGATTTCTGATATTGAATTCTGCTCCATGGATAAATCCAAGTTTTGGACATGTAGGGAAGCAGCCGAGGAGTGAGAGCTTAAAACAATTTGGTTGTCAGAGATATCTATTTATTGTTCAGGTTGAAGATGTTGATCCACTGGTATTAATGCTTTGTCTTTTGTTATAGCATCGGTTGCTCTGGAAAAATGGTCTTCAGTTGTATGTTTCATTGTTGCGGCCGTAACAGTATAGTTTGGATTGGACATTAGAGCAGTTTTAGCTGAAGTACTTAAATGTGATGCATAAATTGAATATTTTGTTTTTATCAATCTTGATAACAGATAGGCCAGAGCTTGTAGTTACTTCAGAGTCCTCTAAGAAAAGAGGATCCAAAGATAGGAGCCCTCCCGTCCCCTGCACTCTATTTTAAATCCATCAATAGATGGTTCATCAAAGTCAAATGAACTGGTTGTTGTAGTTCTAAAGTATATACAATTTATAAACAACAAAGATGTTGAGAAAATAAGCCATATAGTTATTAAAGCAACTCCCAATTAAGATAGTGTAGGGTTGGCATACCTTGATTGTAGAGAAAGTGAAGTATGTATGTTCCCCTTAGAAATGGCAGAATGGTGTGTTCCACTACGGTTAGAAACAATGTTCCTTTCTTCAATGTTCGGAGCACCTAAAGTCAAAGAGAATTTTCCGACTGGCTTCTTAACTGATTGATTTGGGACGTGTATTGGGTATACCAGTGCACACTGGCCGCAGTGGTGGCCTCTGAAAACCAAAACAACTACAACCCTCATGCTAGAATGTCGTTTTGAATTGTACTCAGAATGTTATATTAATACATATACGACCATTTGGCAATGTTATGCACAGCTTTTTACTCCTTTGTAGATACATGATGTTTATGGGGAGAATACATGATTGAAACAGTCTTCATCTACTTTTTTGTTTTCTAGTTCAAACCACTTGGCTCAAGAAGAAGGGATGCTTATCCCGAAACACGTCAGCCACTTTTGAATTGTATACATGGATTACCATTGCTTATCATCATAATCTGTTGACATCTAATTTGGCTTTTGTATTTTTAAGTTTCAATGGTGAATTGGTTGTGACTACAATTAAAATGTCATTGCTTTTTTAATAGATGAATGAACATCTTTGTTGTTTATAAATTGTATATACTTTAGAACTATAACAACCAGTTTATTTGACTTTGAGGAACTATCTATTGATGGATTTAAAATGGAGTGCAGGGGACGGGAGGGCTCCTATCTTTGGATCCTCTTTTCTTTGCCTACGTATACGTTGTAGTGATCCTGTGCCAGGGTCACTTTTCCTCCCCCGCACCTGAAAATAATATCTAATTACTACACTGTATTCAGAAAATGTATTTCTCATAGAAAGCATAAGGTAGTCTCAGACCCGTAGTCCTCAGTCCGATCTTGAAGGGATGGGGGTCAAATAGGTAAGCCCCTGAGACAGACCAGAAAGCCACTGTTCACAAAGGAGACTCTCAGGTCTTGCCGTCACAGCGTAACGAAGGAGGTACACTATTGCTAGAATTGCGTAAATTGTATTGAGAACACAATTATCGCTGGAGAAAAACCTGGGGACCACGAGATCATAGTACTCATTTCCAACAGTCTCACGCAGTTCCCGAGTGGATTAATGGCAATATATGGAGACACAGACCAGCCTTACCTTCCCTTTATGGCGTTTTGAGAAGAGGTGTTCCACCAAGTCATACATTTTTCGCAGCCTTTCAGATGAATAGATTTACAGTGCCCCCTCTTCCATGCACTCCAGCACAAACAGCATTAACAGTAGTTCCAGCCGCCTTGCCCTTGTCTCCGCGTAGGGCTTAACGCCGCAAGGGTCACGTTTGCTGCTTTAAATCAGCGGATTCTCCTGGTGAGCGTGGCCAGCAGGATCAGGCTCCTTAAAGGAACAAGAATGGCTGTATGAATATTCTTAACAATATGAACAGTACGGAGTCCTCTTGTATAATATCAGTCTCAGTGTCACGGGGCTCACAAGCTCCAAGAAAACACACATCCACTTTTCACTGGTGGTTCAATTCACTCGACTTGAGAATTAGACAAAGTTCTAGCACAGCAGCATTAACAGCATCTCCAGCCGTATTGCCCTTGTCTCCGCGTATGAATGAATATTTAGAGATGTTTTATTCAACTGTGGTGTATGTGTACATCATTGTGTGTAAGGTAAGTACTTAATTGTATTGTGTTTGGCGCTTTGAAAAACAATACACATTTCTGTGTTCTCCAAAAATGTAAAGCATCAACCTTTACGAAGGAACATTAAGTCACTGCAATTCACTGCCACAATACACATTGTATATGTTATGTTGTTTTAAACCACATACCGCTGCCATTTGCATGGTTTCCAGGCGATCACGTGGCTCTGTAAGACAAGTGGGTAGGTTTATTTAGTGAGGGAGGAAGGCATAGGATAGAGGTTGTGATCATCTGTTGATGCATGGAGAAAATGGCGTGTGTGCTTTTTCAGTGTGCCTTATTATGTGCACTGGGCTTGTTGTGTCTGTAAGGGTGGTGTCCAGTGTCTGACTTCTTTGTTGTCTGCAGGTATAGCGTTTGTAGTATGATTAGAGAGGGGTGCCAGGTTTGCTTGTTTTTGGTGGGTTGTTTTCACCAGCACTCTCGGCGTGTCTAGTACGTTAGAAATGTGAGGGTGTGGAAAAGAGAGGCATGGGGGTAGTTGGTTTTTGGTGATGTCTGGGTGTTGGTAGTTTTATTGTCAGTTCTTCAGTCTGATATGTTAAAGGTACATGTGTAGTTTGGAGCATGATCATTCTGCAACCAAAGAATATTTGGGAACATTAGGATGACAACAGATCTTTATTTTTGACAAATATACCTGGGATAAAAGGGATCCATGCTTAAATCAGAGTACATGGGCTTGGTGCGAACAGTCACCGTAACCTTAACATGTTTGTAACCATGAGTGATCTATACTGATTCCAACAGATTTAGGATTTCGGTGGGAGTATCACAATGCAGACAGCTGTTGAAAATTATATACATAGAAGAGGGAATCAAGCTGGCATTCATGCTCATAAAAATATAGACCTCCCCAAAACATCAGTCTTTTTCCACACCACATTGTCAATCGTACCCGCCAAAGCTCCCCCTCAGTAAGTCATCACTGGGCGTGTTTCTGCACCTCAAACTCTGAGTAAATGGATGAACTATAAGCAAAGGGAAAACATGTGAGATTCAGAGAAGGCAGGGCAGAATCAGTAAAAGAGGAGAGAGTCAGTAAAACCACTGTGCAACTTCTAACGTTTAAAACAGATCTCAAAGAAGTGCCCCAGGGCAAACACCTGTCAGTATGAAGAAGCAAAAGGCCACACACATTATTGCAAAAACAGTATTTGGTTAGCAATCATGCGGCCACAACAGCAGAGTCACAGTACAATGTTGTAACAGTACTACTGTGGAGCTGATGTAATACGAGGAGTTTTGCCACATCCGCTTCCCTGCTCCTCCCTTTTATACAGACAAGTGATCACCTGGCGATAAGGCAGCAAGGCAGCAAATACTCACTATAATGCCTTAGAGAAACACAAATCCTTCTTAATATCACCACATTGTCAGCCACATGAGAACAGTACGCTCAGCAGCAAATTCACGAGAAAGGTCCAAAGTGTCACTGTAAATTCTAATGTCCGCCAACACCACACTTGTAGCACCATGGTGAACAGGACCACACGCCCAACAAAGCTGCCTTTGGAAACTTGTGTACACAACCTTAACTGCAAGCGCAACTCATACCGCTTCTTGTCCATAACTGATGGATGGGTTGGCTATGCTGATCCAGAACATCCCAATCCTACATTTATAATATGATCACACACACTTCCATCATAAACTCATGTAGTGGCAGAATATACCCAAATATTCCTACCACCTTTCCATATATTGTTATCCTATGTTATGTTCTGTTATCTTGTATTTGTGTAATGCGTCCTGGCATAGGTCATGGTGTGGACACACTTTTGCTTGTCAGAGAGGCAAAGGAGGGGCATGATGGAACATTCAGTAGTGGTATAGAGGAGACTAGTCCGGGAAATAGTTGGGATGAGGGTGAGGGATACATATGATGCTCGGGAGGGCCTGAGAAGGAAAAGGTTCAATAGCTATGTTTAAAAAATGGGTCAAATGTATTGTGGGACTCCTCTGTATTCTATTGGGCACAGCGCCGAAAGAAAAGATAGCTGGAGAGAGGTTTTTGGTGCACCCAAGGGTATGTATAGAATGATGAGCTTGGCCATGTCGAAGCCATGCCCAAGGAAACACATGCTTCAAAGCAATTACGCTTACTTTCCTAGATCCCAACAACATTTAGGAGGGATTGCATGTCAGAAATCTGAATTTGCCTAGTTTGCATAATCTCCCCAGATAGCGAGCGAAAAAAGCCTCACATGCTTTAGTTTCTGCCTTTATGTGATGGTTACCAAACACATTTTTTTGTACGAAACCCTAGGCTTCTGTCCAAAGTGCTTAAGGACAGAACATACATGGCATGTAATTGGCTCAGCAGTGGTCAGACTTGTCAGCCTTCCACAGCGTCATGGTGAGCCTGGGCATGTTGAAGCCATACCAAGAAAACACAGATGGCAAAGTCCTTCTATCTACTTCCCTATGGCCCACAAAAACATTTTGGAGGGATTGTATTTCAGAAATCTGAAATTTGCAATATTGCAACAGCTCCCAGACAAGCGAGCAAAACAACTTTGATTTATTTTGGGAGATTTACCTCATGTGCATCACGGTGACCAACATTATGTTCATCCACAAACCCCTAGGCTTGTGCTTGTATGCAAAGTGCTTAAGGACACAAAGCCTCTGTATAGCTTAGTAGTGGTCAGATTGTTGAGCCTTCCATAGTGTCATGTTATGTTATCTTACAATTTTATATTGCCACCTGCAATAGTGGGTTCCATGTAATAATGTTGCCACAAAAATATCGCCATACAAAAATATCCCTGAAAAATGGTCGTTTTTTGTGGCGACATTATTGCATGGAACATGCGGGGGACACCCCCGCAACCCCCAATTTTTTTTTTTTACATTTTTTTTTTTTTTGCCCCTGTCTTTCCGAAAGGAAGAAAGAAAGCGCAGAGGGGGGAAGAGTGTCGACACAGTAGAACGCGTGAAAAGGAGAACTGGAAGCAGGCCTATTCAGTAAACACTGCTGCAAAGTGACCTCTGGTTATTCTGGAGGAGCGGGATCTCAATGGTATTCTGCCTCTCCCGTTTATTGAACTGCTCAGGTGACAACATAGTCTGTCCCCCATATGTTGCCCACCAAAGTTGGCAAAACTGCAAAAAAGTTCCCTCCCAACCTTGGTTTTAAACAGTGAATACCTTGCCTTTATTCGAACATATGTTACCCACCTTCTTCTTCTTCTTAATTATCGGGTGCTTGGGCAGATCCACGCAGGCGCTTCCCCATCCTAAAGGATGATGTGCACCAGACCCACCAATCAATACTTGTCTCACATAAACTCACAACTCCTCCCACCACCCCGTCTGCCTCACAAAATCCAACATCACACTATTCCTCCTCCTGCCTCTCACCCCGTCACCACCCAGCAAAGCCTTCCCACTCAGCTCAACCACACCCAGCGCAGATAACCGAACCCTCATCAATTCTCTCTCCTCAACATGTCTCTCACATCTAAGCAGAAAATGTCCCACAGTCTCAGGCACCCCACACACCACACAATCCTTCGTCTCACGCTTCCCCACTCGATACAGACAGTCATTCAGCCCCACATGCCCTATCCTTAATCGATTCAGCATCACCTCCTCCCCCCTCCTCCATTCCAGACTCCCCGCATCCACCATCACCGACACTATCCCATGAACACCAAACATCCACCTGCCCTTCACCCCACTCACCCACCTCTCCTGCCACTCATCCATGACCCGTCTACCCACCACAGCCTTCACCTCATCCACACTCAAAGGCAGCCTCACATCAACCACTCCCCTTCTCATACCCTCACCTGCCGCCAGATCCACCAACACATTACCCAAAACGCCACTGTGACTGGGGACCCACGCCAACTCCAAATCCATTCCCCCACGCACACACCGATCAATCTTCCTCCTGATGTCCAAAATCACATCCTTCCTGTCGCCATCCCCTACCACAATCGCCTGCAACCCACTCAATGAATCTGAAAACATCACCACCTTCTCTAACCCCAACTCGCACACCCTATCAATCGCCAATGCAATCGCCACCAACTCAGCCGTGCAGATCGACACATCATTCGTCAATCGTCCCACTTTATACTCCCCAGTGCTTTCCAGATAATACTCTCCCAGACACAGGGTCTTTTGAACCATCGGTGAACACCTTGCATTCTTCCTTTCCTGCCACATACGCCTGACCCAAAGCTTTGATCTCGCCCCGCAATCCTCTCTTCTTCGACACCACATTCGCCCACCCCAATCATACCTTTGGAGACCCCATCATCCACCTCGGCCATCTCTCCAAATCCGTACCCGTCACAGTCATCAAATCGCCCACACCCCACTGCACTCCCTTCTCCCACATGTGAAACCCAAAAGTGCCCCCCATCCTCCTCCACCGGTCCCTATAATAGTCAAACCTCCAATTATACTTCAAACATTCACGCACCGGATGAGCCACACTCTTCGCACTGCACTTCACCCACCATCTCATATTCAACGCATCCCTCCTCAACCCCAACGGCATCTTCCCCACAAGCACCTGAACCGCATTCACTGGAGAGGACCTCATCACACCCAAACACACCCTCAATGCCCTCGCCTGTACCCTATCCAACCGCAACTTCTGACTCGCTGTGAAACCCACTGCCACCTGACACCCAAATACATATATGGACTAATTGGTGAGATCTTAGTTCTGGGCATTAGCAGGTCGGAATGGGGCATAGAGCTGGCCCATAGGCAATGTGTTCCTTTTGTGACATACTTTTGAGTAGAACCAAGGGACGGAGGTGTCGTAAATTGTACTTTTTTTCAATAATGAACTTTATTGGCATTTCAAAAGATACACTTCTTGCAGTAAATTCAATTCCCCTTTTACCCACACTAACCCAATGCCCCAGTCCCACCCATTCTTTTTCCACAGGCATGCGTCAGCTTTTGCACAACTGGGCCAAGCAACATCTAGCCGCCACCAGCATAACCCGTACCATATGCCAATCTCCTCTCCTCCTCCTCCTCCTACTCCTCCTCCTCCCTTAGCTGGACCTTAACAAGGAAGAACCAGAGCGAGAACCCCCTGTATATCCCATCAACCCCCCCTAATCCATGATTGGACTTCTTACCATTAGGCTTGCACACTTAGACAGCCCCGCCACATATGACCATAGTCCCTTCTCACCTGATTACAATTCCAGCATTGCAGATCCTCCCCCCTACCCATCTTGACCTACACCACCGGCGGATGGTACCATCTGTGCATCAATTTCAGGGCCTGGTGTCTATACTGGAGGGAAGCCTTGGTGCAGGTGCCCCTTCTGCACATCAGTGCCCTATTGGCATCATCCACATAATTCCCCATTTCTTGCCCCCTATCTAATTCTAGCTGGGGGTTGGTCCCTGGGTTCCACCAACAGGATTGCCCTATACAACTGTGCAATAAGCCCCTCAAGCCCATCCGTGTCAACAGGAGCTGCTCAAAATCTGTCAGTACTCTCCTTAGGTTCTCACTCCATGGGACTCCCGTCAGCACCCCTTTCAGCTATACATAAAGGAGGACCAATAGCTTTATTTCCCTCAAACACTCCTCCAACCTGTCCAGTGAAATAAAGGCCCCCTTTCCCACATTTGACTGGCCCGGCTCAACCCTAACTCATACCAAAGCTGGAACGCTAGCGGTTCCTCAACCCCATCGTGCAAAGGCGAGGCCCAGATACAACTCAATGGGAATGGCCATGTGGACAGCCACCTATTTCCGCAACCCCTCCAAATTGTCTACAGGACTTCTAGGACCGGGTGATACAACACTCTCCTCGGGATGCGGGACCTTGGCACCCATAGTCATTACCTTAGGGAAACTGGGGCCAGAACCGCATTGTCCATCAGCACTCACTGTTTGTCAGTGTGTGGGTCCAACTGGTCCACCAATACATGTAACTGGGAAGCCCTGTAATATGTGAAGAAATCTGGAAACCCCACTCCCTACTCTTCCTTCTGCAGTATCAATGTCCTATAGGTGATCCTATGCTTGGCCCCCACCCAGTGGAACTTTATTAGGACTGCCTTAACGTCTTCAAGAAAGGACATCAGGACCTTCAACGGAAGCATTTGGAATAGAAATAGAAATGTGGCCAGTATCACCATTTTAATGCAGTTTTATCATGCCATTTACATAAGCTTCAACCTTGCCCATCGTTCTGTCTTTCTGTACTGCAGAACATAGCAGCAAAACATTCCTGGGGAAAAGCTCCCAGTACTGGTGGGATACCTTTACACCTAAGTACTGAAGGGAATCTGACAAGCTAGCCCCCTTACATAATCCCTCTCTGTCCTAGACAAACGCCCAAAAATGTGGGCCATCGACTTCCCAAGATTAACTTTAAAGCCAGATAGTTCCCCGTACCTTGCTAAACCCTCCAATACTCGTGGGACTGACTGCACTGGTTTGGTGATGTAGAGCAGGGCATCATCCACAAACAGACTGACTTTGCACATGAATGCCCCTATGGCAGTGGTCTTCAAACTTTTTTGGCCTGGGCCCCCCCTGAGCAAAGTTTGGGCAGGCCGGATACCCCCCAAAAGTGTCAGATGGACAGTATGTAGAAATCGCTATGACTTTTGCGTGCCGTCACCGCACCCTACTCCCACTACAGACCCTGGGCTCTCCCCACCCTACTCCCACCACTATACCAGTGCTGCCGCCCATCCTGCTCCCACCACAGTCCCATAACACAAGCATACACACATCCATACACATTTAAATAAAAAATAAATCGCCATAAACATACCATCCGCAGGGGCCTGCGCATGGTTGCTAAAATGCCCCGCTCCATGTTGCTCCGTCCGTATGTGCGAGGAGGCGCAGGAGCACCCCCTCGCACATGCATACATGCAGTGCCCCAGCCAGCATTTCCAATGAGCTATGAAAGGCTGGTGAAGCAAAACACCCCCAGCGTTGCATGGCTCAGTGATCATGTGCGGCTGGGGAAATTAACTGTCAAAGGCAAACAGTGTTTCCCTTTGACAGTTCAGCCAGCCCAGGAGTACTCCCTCAGCTGGAAAAAGCAGCTGAGGGAGTGCTCAGTGTTTCACTGGGCTGGCTCCTCAGCTCTTCCATAATGGGTGAGGGGGCCAGTGGGTGGACGCTCCCTGGCCCCTTATGGATGAGCCACCAGGCTTGGACTGGCTTATAGCGCAATAGGGCGATGACCATACCAAAAATGGAAAACGCTAGTGTAGGCCGGTCAAAATGGGCCACTTTTTTGGCCAATGTGGCCCAGTTTGAAGAGTTACTTCACTATGCAGCTAGTAGTTTTGAGCATTGTTGCTGAATAAATATTCTTTAAATATCACAATTTGTTTACATTTGAGCATAAAAACCTCTGCCTTACGAGACCCCCTTATTCCCTCATCTTCCCTCAACCCCACTGCCTACGGATCCATCACTAACGCACCACTAACGCATAAAGCAACAGAGAGCGGACACCCCTGTTTTGTGCCTCGCTGAAGCGGGAAGGCCTGTGATGTGCCCCCGTTCACCATCACCCTTGCCGTTGGTACAGAGTGCAGTGCTTTGATCCATCCACACATGCCGGGCCCATCGCAATAGTTGAGAGAACCTCCCCCATGAAAGCCCAGATCACCCTGTCAAAGGCCTTCTGAGCATCTAAGGCCAGACAAAAGGCCCCCTACTCTATCACACCAGTGCGGTGAGGATGTGCAGTGTTTTACGGAGATTGCCCACTCCATGCCTGCGCACGATAAAGCCTGTCTGATCTGCATGTATCAGTCGTGGAAGGCATAATTCCAGGCACAACACCAGCACCCTGGCAAAGATTTTAGTGTCTACGTTCAATAGGGAAATGGTTGGTATGAGGCTCAGTTTCACTAGGTCCTTGTCTAGCTTAGGGATTACTGCTATTATGGTCCCGATGAACTTCGTTCAGCATGGTGCAGTCCCCCGCAATTGAATTAAACAGCTTGGCCAAAGGCGCTGCCAGCAGGGATTGATACTGTTTGTAGAAGTCTGAGGTGAACCCATCCTCCGCCGGGGCTTTGCCTGCTTTTAGCTTTTGCATCACCCCAACACCTCCTCCCATGAAATTTCCTCCTCAAGCACCTCCTTTTCAGCCACTGAAGGTTTAGGGAGTTGCACCTCAACCCTTGTTGCCTCTGTCGGGCTGGAATATAAGTCCCAATAATACTCTATGAACTGGGATAGAATCCCCTCTCCTCCCTATACCAAGTCCCCATCAGCCCCTCCTATATTATCCACTCTCCTCTCTGCCCTGCATCCCCTTACTCTGTTTGCCAGGAATGTGCTCAGCGCATCTCGTTTTTCATAGTACCTTTGTTGTGTAAACTGTGTCTTCTTTACCACCTTCCCTAGTGACACAGAGTGGAGCCCCTGTCTTTTGTCCCTCATCTCTCCCAGGAGGCTCTCCTTATCTGCATCCTTTTGGATCAGTTGAGACCTCAGCACTTACAGCTCCTCTCGCAGTCTAGTCTCGTTCAATCCCCTTTCCCTCTTCTTCCTTGCCCCCTCCGCGATGGGCAGACCCCTAAATATGGCCTTTGCCACCTCCCAAACCATGGCCGTTCCCACCTCCCCGTTGTCATTGGTTACAAAATACGCCTCTATCCCCTTCCCCAGGAAGTAGTGGAACACCCGGTCTCTCACTAATGTGTGATTGCACCTCCAGTGTGGTTGTCACTGGTATGGCTTCACTAACCTCAAATCTGCCACCAGCAGCATGTGGTCAGAGCATGTTACGACCTAGACCTTAAGTCCCATCATCTCACCCACCTGCTGCTGCAAAACCAGCAACAAATCTATCCTCATAAAGGACTGGTGCGGGAGAGAAGAATGTGCATCCCCCCGGCCCCAGACATTGCCCCTGCCAGACGTCCGACCAGTAACAGTCCTGCAGGATATTCTGAAAGCCAATGTACTCCTTACCTGCCACCTTTGATCCCCCTCCCTTTCACAGTCGAGTATCGGGACCGCCACCAAGTTGAAGTCACCTCCTAGGACCATATGGCCCCACCTGCCCAGCTTTCAAACATCCTGAATATCTGGTGTATAAAACTCACCTGCCCTATATTTGGTGCAGGTAACGTGGCCAATGTGACCTTTATACCCTCATAGAGGCCCTTGATCCCCATGAACCAGCCCTCAAATCCCCTCATGATCTATACCTCTGTCATCCTCAAAGCCTTCCCTATCAGGATACCCACCCCATACTTCTTTCGGCCCTTGTTGAAGGCCCAATAGGCCTTAACTATGTCTTTCCCCTTTATTACTGACCATGCCCCTGTTTATATTGGGTCTCCTGGAGGAAGAGAATTGCCAGTCTCTGCTTGTGTAACATGTTGCTGGTTAGTGATCTCTAGTTTTGGGAGTTCAGCCCCTTCACATTCAACGTGGCCACCCTTAGTTCAGCCATAGCACAGCACCCCTACTCACCCTGTCTTCGTCCGATCTTTTGCCAAATAGACCATCCCCTCCCTCTGTATCCTCCACTGCATGGATGCCCTAGCTCCCCACCATCCTCTCCCACCCTCCCCACTCCTCCCCCTCTCTCCTTGAGGCGTCCGACCGTGTGCCCCTAACTTTGTGGTCACACCAGCCGAACCACCACAGACATCGTCTCTATCTTGTTCACTCCACTCAGTTCCCCCTTCATCTTCCATAAACCCCTTACTCACTATCGTGGCACCCTTAATACCTCCCCCTCAGCATTGTCACAGGGCCTAATCGCTTAGCACCCAGCCCCAACCCAAACTCCTTACCACCACCCACCTCCCATCTCTCCTCTTTTCAATCATGGTAAACAAGTGTAAACATTTCTTTTAAAAAAGGTAAACCCCCCTCTCCACCAACACCTTTCAAACCATTGCAGGATGGGTCCTGGAGAATAGTCCAAGGGCACGGAAAGCATACGAAACATGAACTACAGAGCAATTCCCTTATTCCCTTTCACATGTTCACGTATTGTTTCTTTGAGGCAATGGAGTGTTCAGCTTCTGGAACTTCCTGGCACCCTGCACTCTGCATCTCCCGAAAGCAGAGTTTGTATCACTGGGTGCACGTCGGGAGTTTGTTCCAGTTACGCTTCTTCTTTGGAATTCCCACTCTGAGGTCCCACCAGTTTCTCTATGGTGTGCTTGACCTCTTCCTACGTAACCAGGTGGAATCCCCCAATTCAAACACCAGCACAAAAGAAAGCGTACTTCCATCTGTATCTCACACACTTCTCCTGGAGCCACCTGGTTGGGGCTCGACATTTCAACAGATTGTGGGCCGACAAGTCCTGAAAGACGGCCACCTTGGATTCTCCATATTCAACATCACCCAGCCGCCATGCCTTTTCAAGTATTTTCACCTTGTCACCATGATAGTGCATCCACACCAGAACAGTGTGCGGTCTTCTTCTCCCTCCCCCAGCATGATGCACTCTGTCAATGGTTACCCTCTCACCTTCCTTGGACACCAGCGTCATTCCAGTTTTTTCTTGTATTTTGTGTTCCAGGCCCCCAGGGTTTCTCCTTCAGCTTCCTGCTGGCCAAAAAAACAGAGGTTATTGCATCCCACCTGGTTTTCAATAACATCTACCTTAAGGCGTAGCTCCTCTTCCCGTCTCTCTAGTTCCATGAAGCGTACCTCTCTTTGAATGTCTGAGCTCCCCCTCAAGGCCTGGTTAGCCTCCACCCTTTCCACTCTGTCCTCTAGTGTAACCATCCTTGCTGAGAGATCTGCCACCTTCACTCCTATTCCATCTGCGTTTCCCTTACCTCCTCCAGAATGGCATTGATATCACTTTTGATTGTGCCAATCTGGTGTGCATGGATGAGAACCCCCTTCTCCCTTGGCCTTTACCATCGCCTCACTGTCCTGGTAGTGGCACTGTGCAAGGGTTCTATTTCAGCTCATTCATTCACGCCCTCTCTTGTCCACCTGCTGGTACAGGGCCCTTTCTGATCACTTAGCTGCCCACCTTACCCTCTTCCAATCTCTGCCCACCTCTGCAAGATACTTCCTGGAATGGGGGATCCAGAGCCCTTCTCTCTTCACAGTTCGGCTCTTCACACTCTACTCCTGCTCACCGAGGGGTTTCACTCCACTGCTGGTTCTAGGGGGTCTCTCCGCTCTTCACCCCTATGGAGATCCACAATACTAGACCGCACCAACCACATCCACTGTCCCCCGACAGTTGCTGCCCCAACAGACAGTGCAACACTCTCCTCAGTACCCTAGAGCACCTCCAATCACCAGAGTATACACTGTTTAAATCCCCAATGCAGGTCCAGATCTCCTCTGGCTACATGTGGTTCCCTGGGGCCTGGAGACTAATTGCCCCCTAGTTAATCGACTGGGGTGAGCACTGCCACTTAGATGCCAGGCCTTAAGTTTTGTCCCCTCCATATGTGTCAACCGGTGGACTACTACATTTACCACTGCTCTCATGGCCACTGCACTTGCTTTGCCTCTTCTGGGATCAGCCTCTCCATTACCATCCACACATTGCCCTGGCCCCAGCACCTCTCATCATGCACTCGGGGCCAGCGGCCCTCCCAGAATCTCTGTCCGATTTTGCAGTGTCCACTGTCGTGCAGGTCGCATTGCTGCTCCCACAGTCAGGCCGGAAGATCTGCTCCCAGGCCACGTCCTCCGTCCGGGCTAGGACGTCTCCCTCTGGCTCCCGAGGCCACCCCAAAAACACAGTTAACCTCCTTCAAGCTGGGCAACAATCCAGGCTCCCCATGGCAGCCCCAGGTGATCCTGGAGCGGCCCTCTCTGACACACCTGCTTCCTGATCGCCTCCTCTTTCATTGCGCTGCCCCCAAGATTGCTCCATCTGCCACAGCGCTGCCACCACTGGATCTCCTCCTCCAGCGCGGGCTGCTCGCTGTGATGTTCAGGCTTTACCCAGGAGGGGGGGTACGCACACCACCCAATTTTCACTTGCCAGGGCTGGTCTCACATCGACCATGTGAGCCCTCCTTATGTTGGCCGGTGGCAGGGTCTCTACTGCCACAACAGGCTTCACTCCCCATGCTGCAGCTCCTCTTCTTGTTTCGCCTGGCCTGTGCTAGCACCAGGAGAACCCGTAATGAGGGCCTCAACCACAGGAGATCCTGCTCTCTGGGGGTGTCACCACTCCGCCTTCACACCGGGGCAACAGACTCGCTTTAGACAATCAGGGGACCTTTTCTTGGGATCCTGAGTGTGTCAATGCTGCTAAAACACCTCAAAACAGCAGGGCAGGAATGGAGTCTTGTGCTAAGCAAGCCATGTTGCCTGCGCCCCCTGGTGGCCTCCCCCAATTTGTACATTTAAAAAAATATTTGTTCACTAACACTGGTCAAAACAATAAGCTGCTGAGTGAACTGGCACATGTTGGCCCACAAATGGGATCACTTTGACCAAACAAAGTGGCCCGCAATATCCTGTTGGAACTGCACTTCTCGTATTGCCTTATGCCCTATACTCCTGACCGAGCCTTAGTATTACAATGATAATCTTAAACGGAATCAATGTTGAAGTGCCCAAATCAAGGAAACTGTGGGTATGGGGTTGCCCTTTATACAGGCCTGAACTTGTGTAGCTAGAAGCGAGACCAACATAACTCTCATGATGAACTCTTTGTATGATTAGGGTGTTATCACCTTTTGTGAAACATCTGACTTTCCGAAATCTGTATGCTATATTTTTTAATATTTAATATTTTAATGAATGTCTAATTCTGTTTGGTGGGAATGGATTGGATACATACTGGAATGGTCAAAAATGATACTTCTGTGCCTTATATTGAGAAGGAGGTGAGAAGGTGGGAAACGTGTCACACCTTTTGGAGATCCCTGACCAAATGTTTGCCCCTAAACTTGAAGTGATTCAAAAGAGAACCCCTTCACATTAAAGACATCATCATGTGTGCATTCTGGCTGGGGCTCTTTAAATGTTCACTTCCACTGTTTGATTGCAGATACACACTGTAGGAGTTTATTTTAGGTATTTGCACTCAATTACACAATTATGTTGCATAAGAGGAGATTATAGTATGTAGATGATTCTGCATTAGTTGTAATCGGGCAAGCTTTAAAAGCAGTTGCTTTTTGCAGTATGTTGGTATTTGCTATAATGGCCATGCCATACTGTATAATCTTTCAGAAATTAAGTTATGGTTTATAAAAATGGAATCTTAAAGAATGAGAATCAGGCAAGATTTGCTTTGGAATTGTTTACAGACAGAGTAATACGTCATTCATAGCTATGGCACCTCTCAACCACCTCAATAACATATAGGTGACGAATGTTACTCCTCACTAAGATGACCATACTGGCCTTATCTCATTCAGATGCAGGAGGAATTGAAGCTAATGTAAGTAAATATGGCTAGAATAAGTGTGCTCACTGTTAACTGCGAAAACGTGCATGCAATAGACATAATGTAAGCATGCACTCACTGTGAAGAAACACAGACACTAGGTCAAACATGCATTTATACACACAGAATATCTCTTGCAACCATAAACACATTTAGCGCACAACATAATTCATGTATAAGCTGAAATGCAAAGCACACAATATATGTATGCAGCTTGCTAACATAGAAACGTGACAGTAATGGGCAGCAACTTTTTTTAAATGATAGTAACAATCTGCATTGCAATAAATGAACGGACTCTAGGCCTCATGGAAGCTCAAATTTCCTGAATTTCCTGAAATACAGACCTTTAATTTACTTTTTTACTTTTAATGATTTGCATAGCGCTGTGGCTGACCCAGAGACTTAAGAGAGCTAAAGGACATAGACAAAATAACAAACACATAGTTAAAAACAGACAGGGGAAGGTGCCAGTTTGCTACGGTTCTTCTGGGGTGAGGTAGTCAAATTAGTTCAATAGAAAGGTCTTCAATCTTTTCCCAAGGATTGTGATGGAGGTCTCCTCTCTCGGACTCAGTGGAAGGCTATTGCATGCAGCTGGGGCTGCTGTATAAAATGCTCCTTTCTTGGCCTGAGCCAATCTGCAGGCAGGGCAGTAGCTGTCAAGATTACTGAGAAATTACGGAGGATTTGGATGGCTCTGAGAGGAACATGAGGCTCAGAGAGGAACATGAGATAATAATTCCCAAGGCACAAGAAAGAGTTCTCTCAGATTAATTTTAGAACAACCAGCCTTTGAATGCCAGATGCCGTATAATGAGAAGCTAAAATCTTTATAAGTCTCTAGGTTCAAGAAAGTAATAACACTCACACTCATATTAGCTAAAAATCTTAGTAAATGTTGGGTGAAATAATTCAGAACATGGTCCTGATTCATAATTTAGGAACATTGACTTTTCATTAGTTCCAGACGTAAACACCTGTGTCGACTCCCCATATATCCCCAGACATACAGCACCGTACAAGACGGTCTACAAAGAGGTTACTCTGGCTCATGGCCTAGGAATAAGGGATATTATATTTTTTAATTGAAATGAAAGCAGTTTGTGGACCTCTCTTCCCCTACTCCCATGTTGGCTCATGTGCTGATGATCTGTCAGTTGCTCACGGTTGGTCAGTAAGATGCCAACCAATAAAATTCCCCAATGCTAGGTCGCCCATTATGGATTATGCCAACCAATAGATATAGTAGAGATGACATGTATTTGCCATGATCAATTTAAAAGTGGTCTCAGGTGGAGCCATCCAATATGCTGTAACTAATGAGGAAACAAACCCCTATGTATTCTATATAAAGTTGACTTCCCTAACCAATCCCTCAACCTATGTAGGTTTTCATAACCAAGATTGTAGTATGATGTCAGTAGTGATATATTTTGGACTCCTAAGCCATTGATTGTGTGAGAGCTGCTGAGAGCTTTGAGATATTATTGCCCGTAATGTATCTTAATTCTCTGTACAGGGCAATATATCACAATAATTTTTGATAATGGTCTCTCAATAATTATGTAGCTTATTTTTTCATGATCACCTATAAGATCATACAAACATTGAAAAAGTCTACATAAAGTTCACAGTTTTTGCTCAAAGATTGAAATTATTAAAATACCAACAACCACGTGCAATTATCTGCAAAATATGTAGGACGCACATTCTTAACAATGTGTAAACTACATTAAATAATATGTTTAAAAAGACACATAATAATCCTTTTTGTTGTGGATGCTCTCTATACTATGAGGAAAATGAAAAAAATATATTTGAAAAAAAGTTATATTCCCATTAAAAGTGATGAATTCTGGTTGAGCGGACACCTTAGGTATATACTTGAGCAAGACACTAGAGATATGGCTGTCAGATTCAGAGCTAAGGTGCTACCAGGATACCAAAATCACAAGTTCCCTTAACAAAGCAGAAAATATCACAAAGGAAAATATATTGGCCAAAGGAAGTGTGAAAACACAATCCCACACATCTATGCCACAAAGTACTCAATACAAAATCACAGAATCTGGATAATTGTAAACAAACATTGGAATTACCTTTCCCAGGATAGAACACTAGGCAAACTGTATGAGACTCCACCAGTATTTTCCTGCACCAGAAACAGAAACATAAAAGATATGTTAGTCAGGAGTGACAACAACAGACCTCCAAGAAAACCCCAAAGATGCAGGACCTTCCCATGCCTTCAGTGTGCAAACTGCAGTTTTTTTTACAGAAAGGGAATATAGTGTTTCATCCTAATACCGTGAAAAATACATGTTTCAAATGTTTTTTCACATGTGACAGCAGTAATATAGTTTACAGCATAAAATGCCTGTGCGGCAAATATTACGATAGACAATCGTTCAGAAAAGCCAAACTCTGGTGGAATAAAGACTGTTCTAATTTCTGCACAGGAAATACGAAGAGGCCGATTCATGGAATAATTTGCGCGGCGCAAGTGGGCAAAAACGGGCGAATCGCAGTGGAATAGCGAAAATCGCAGTGCAAGTGCGAAAATCGCACGAAAAGCAGCGCACATCGATTCATGGAAGTCCGTGCGCGAGAAAACCAGCGGATGTGCGATATCTAACAGCGTGCGCCAGGTCACAGCGAAAATCGCACAGGCCAGAGCGAAAATCGCACATAGCGTGGCGCACGCAACAAAAGTAGGCGGAACACGGGCGTAACACTCGGAATGGGGAACAACTTGCCAAAACGTGGGCGTCACGGGGGAAGTACAGGGCACAAGTGCGCGGAACGCCCACACGCTAGCCTACAACACGTATTCATGGAATAGAATAGGGCAAAAAAGCGCACGCTCAAACCAGCGCACAGGCACAAACACGACCGCCACAAGGAAGCAGGCGGTAGCGTCTCTGCGGCTGTAAGAAATGTGCGCCAAAAGGTGCGCCAACAAATAGCACCTATATACTGCCATGATGAATGTCCTATACTGTGGCCCTCCAGGACAAATGACGTGCAAAGGGGTACCCACAAACACGGACCCGCTGACAAAAAATACGTGTGCGTGTATACCGGGGTGCGCGGGAAGTCTCACACGCGATTTGGCCGGGTACGTGTATTACATGGGTGCGCGGGAAGTTCCACACGCGATAGTCCCAGTGCGAGCAGGGTACGTGTATTTCAGGGGTGCGCAGGAAGTTACACACGCGATAGTCCCAGTGCGAGCAGGGTACGTGTATTTCAGGGGTGCACGGGAAGTTACACGCGCGATTCCATCAGGGTACGTGTATTTCAGGGATGCGCGGGAAGTTCCACACGCGATAGTCCCAGTGCGAGCAGGGTACGTGTATTTCAGGGGTGCGCGGGAAGTTACACACGCGATAGTCCCAGTGCGAGCAGGGTACGTGTATTTCAGGGGTGCGCGGGAAGTTCCACATGCGATTCCATCAGGGTACGTGTATTTCAGGGGTGCTGGGGAGTACTACACGTGAATTGGCCTTGTGGGTCCTCCCAGGTGTACGCTCCACAACCTCCACGGCCCCTGCAGACAGCCCACACCACGGGGGACTACCCTGCACCCCTGCTCATGTCCCGCAGGCAGCCCATCCACCATGGGCATGCCCCCAGCCAACCCACATGTCAGCTTGCACTACTGATCAACAATGCATGTCTCCCACCACCCCCACCCCCCAGCAGTGCAGGGGCAGCCTCCACCAGGCCCCCACTCATGTCCCCCTGCACCCCCAGCCCCGGCAGTGCAGGGTCACCCTCCACCAGGCCCCCACTCATGTCTCCCACCACCCCCACCCCCCGGCAGTGCAGGGTCACCCTCCACCAGGTGCTCACAATCCCCAATCATGTGCGTAATGGACAGCCTCCACATCCAAAAAGCCCTACCAAGTAACCCATTCACTCACATGGAAATGGAAATCACATGTTACACCCCCAATGTTCAAGAAGCTAATGAACCCATGTCCGTCACACACAATGGTTGCAATATAATGGCAAAACACACAACATGACATGCATGAAACCAATGAGATGACACCACACAGTGAAGTATGCTAACTAAATTGTATTTAAAAAAATTAAGAATGCAGCCCCCACCAGGCCCCCACTCATGTCTCCCACCACTCCCACCCCCCGGCAGTGCAGGGTCACCCTCCACCAGGCCCCCACTCATGTCTCCCACCACCCCCACCCCCCAGCCACCATGTGCAGCCCCCACCAGGCCCCCACTCATGTGTCCCACCACCCCCACCCCCCTGCCACCATGGCCAGCCCCCACCAGGCCCCCACTCATGTCTCCCACCACCCCCACCCCCCAGCCACCATGGCCAGCCCCCACCAGGCCCTCACTCATGTGTCCCACCACCCCCACCCCCCTGCCACCATGGCCAGCCCCCACGAGGCCCCCACTCATGTCTACCACCACCCCCACCCCCCAGCCACCAGGGGCAGCCTCCACCAGGCCCCCACTCATGTGTCCCACCACCCCCACCCCCCTGCCACCATGGGCAGCCCCCACCAGGCCCCCACTCATGTCTCCCACCACCCCCACCCCCCGGCAGTGCAGGGTCAACCTCCACCAGGCCCCCACTCATGTCCCCCTGCACCCCCACCCCCCAGCAGTGCAGGGTCACCCTCCACCAGGCCCCCACTCATGTCTACCACCACCCCACCCCCCAGCCACCATGGCCAGCCCCCACCAGGCCCCCACTCATGTGTCCCACCACCCCCACCCCCCTGCCACCATGGCCAGCCCCCACCAGGCCCCCACTCATGTCTCCCACCACCCCCACCCCCCAGCCACCAGGGGCAGCCTCCACCAGGCCCCCACTCATGTATCCTACCACCCCCACCCCCTGCCAACATGGCCAGCCCCCACCAGGCCCCCACTCATGTGTCCCACCACCCCCACCCTCCAGCAGTGCAGGGGCAGCCTCCACCAGGCCCCCACTCATGTGTCCCACCACCCCCACCCCCCGGGAGTGCAGGGTCACCCTCCACCAGGCCCCCACTCATGTCTCCCACCACCCCCACCCCCCGGCAGTGCAGGGTCACCCTCCACCAGGCCCCCACTCATGTCTCCCACCACCCCCACCCCCCAGCAGTGCAGGGGCAGCCTCCACCAGGCCCCCACTCATGTGTCCCACCACCCCCACCCCCCGGCAGTGCAGGGTCACCCTCCACCAGGCCCCCACTCATGTCCCCCTGCACCCCCATCCCCCAGCATCCAGGGTCACCCTCCACCAGGCCCCCACTCATGTCTCACACCACCCCCACCCCCCAGCAGTGCAGGGGCAACCTCCACCAGGCCCCCACTCATGTCTCCCACCACCCCCACCCCCCGGCAGTGCAGGGTCACCCTCCACCAGGCCCCCACTCATGTCTCCCACCACCCCCACCCCCCGGCAGTGCAGGGGCAGCCTCCACCAGGCCCCCACTCATGTCTCCCACCACCCCCACCCCCCGGCAGTGCAGGGTCACCCTCCACCAGGCCCCCACTCATGTCCCCCTGCACCCCCACCCCCCAGCATCCAGGGTCACCCTCCACCAGGCCCCCACTCATGTCTCCCAACACCCCCACACCCCTGCCACCATGGGCAGCCCCCACCAGGCCCCCACTCATGTCTCCCACCACCCCCACCCCCTGGCAGTGCAGGGTCAACCTCCACCAGGCCCCCACTCATGTCCCCCTGCACCCCCACCCCCCGGCAGTGCAGGGTCAACCTCCACCAGGCCCCCACTCATGTCCCCCTGCACCCCCACCCCCCGGCAGTGCAGGGTCACCCTCCACCAGGCCCCCACTCATGTCTCCCACCACCCCCACCCCCCAGCCACCATGGCCAGCCCCCACCAGGCCCCCACTCATGTGTCCCACCACCCCCACCCCCCTGCCACCATGGCAAGCCCCCACCAGGCCCCCACTCATGTCTCCCACCACCCCCACCCCCCAGCCACCAGGGGCAGCCTCAACCAGGCCCCCACTCATGTGTCCCACCACCCCCACCCCCCTGCCACCATGGCCAGCCCCCACCAGTCCCCCACTCATGTGTCCCACCACCCCCACCCCCCGGCAGTGCAGGGGCAGCCTCCACCAGGCCCCCACTCATGTGTCCCACCACCCCCACCCCCCGGGAGTGCAGGGTCACCCTCCACCAAGCCCCCACTCATGTCTCCCACCACCCCCACCCCCCGGCAGTGCAGGGTCACCCTCCACCAGGCCCCCACTCATGTCCCCCTGCACCCCCACCCCCCAGCATCCAGGGTCACCCTCCACCAGGCCCCCACTCATGTCTCCCACCACCCCCACCCCCCGGCAGTGCAGGGTCACCCTCCACCAGGCCCCCACTCATGTCCCCCTGCACCCCCACCCCCCGGCAGTGCAGGGTCACCCTCCACCAGGCCCCCACTCATGTCTCCCACCACCCCCACCCCCCAGCCACCATGGCCAGCCCCCACCAGGCCCCCACTCATGTGTCCCACCACCCCCACCCCCCGGCAGTGCAGGGTCACTCTCCACCAGGCCCCCACTCATGTCTCCCACCACCCCCACCCCCCGGCAGTGCAGGGTCACCCTCCACCAGGCCCCCACTCATGTCTCCCACCACCCCCACCCCCCTGCCACCATGGGCAGCCCCCACCAGGCCCCCACTCATGTCTCCCACCACCCCCACCCCCCGGCAGTGCAGGGTCAACCTCCACCAGGCCCCCACTCATGTCTCCCACCACCCCCACCCCCCAGAATCCAGGGTCACCCTCCACCAGGCCCCCACTCATGTCTCCCACCACCCCCACCCCCTGGCAGTGCAGGGTCACCCTCCACCAGGCCCCCACTCATGTCCCCCTGCACCCCCACTCCCCGGCAGTGCAGGGTCACCCTCCACCAGGCCCCCACTCATGTCTCCCACCACCCCCACCCCCCAGCCACCATGGGCAGCCCCCACCAGGCCCCCACTCATGTCTCCCACCACCCCCACCCCCCGGCAGTGCAGGGTCAACCTCCACCAGGCCCCCACTCATGTCTCCCACCACCCCCACCCGCCAGCATCCAGGGTCACCCTCCACCAGGCCCCCACTCATGTCCCCCTGCACCCCCACCCCCCGGCAGTGCAGGGTCACCCTCCACCAGGCCCCCACTCATGTCCCCCTGCACCCCCACCCCCCGGCAGTGCAGGGTCAACCTCCACCAGGCCCCCACTCATGTCCCCCTGCACCCCCACCCCCCGGCAGTGCAGGGTCACCCTCCACCAGGCCCCCACTCATGTCTCCCACCACCCCCACCCCCCAGCCACCATGGCCAGCCCCCACCAGGCCCCCACTCATGTCTCCCACCACCCCCACCCCCCAGCCACCAGGGGCAGCCTCAACCAGGCCCCCACTCATGTGTCACACCACCCCCACCCCCCTGCCACCATGGCCAGCCCCCACCAGGCCCCCACTCATGTGTCCCACCACCCCCACCCCCCAGCAGTGCAGGGGCAGCCTCCACCAGGCCCCCACTCATGTGTCCCACCACCCCCACCGCCCGGCAGTGCAGGGTCACCCTCCACCAGGCCCCCACTCATGTCTCCCACCACCCCCACCCCCCGGCAGTGCAGGCTCACCCTCCACCAGGCCCCCACTCATGTCTCCCACCACCCCCACCCCCCGGCAGTGCAGGGTCACCCTCCACCAGGCCCCCACTCATGTCCCCCTGCACCCCCACCCCCCAGCATCCAGGGTCACCCTCCACCAGGCCCCCACTCATGTCTCCCACCACCCCCACCCCCCAGCAGTGCAGGGGCAGCCTCCACCAGGCCCCCACTCATGTCCCCCTGCACCCCCACCCCCCAGCATCCAGGGTCACCCTCCACCAGGCCCCCACTCATGTCTCCCACCACCCCCACCCCCCGGCAGTGCAGGGTCACCCTCCACCAGGTGCTCACAATCCCCAATCATGTGCGTAATGGACAGCCTCCACATCCAAAAAGCCCTACCAAGTAACCCATTCACCCACATGGAAATGGAAATCACATGTTACACCCCCAATGTTCAAGAAGCTAATGAACCCATGTCCGTCACACACAATGGTTGCAATATAATGGCAAAACACACAACATGACATGCATGAAACCAATGAGATGACACCACACAGTGAAGTATGCTAACTAAATTGTATTTAAAAAAATTAAGAATGCAAAAGAAAGAAAACTAACTACAATGTGAATGAGAACAAAAAACATGCATGTCCGTATAAAAAAATACCAAGTGTCCATGAGCCCAACTGAACAAAGGAAACCTACTAAAAAAACCTACCTAAAAATCTACTATATACAAAAAGTGGAGCAGTGTCCGTTGACTCCAAATCATAATTCGAAAGAAAGGAAACCTAAAACTAAATAACTATATACAAAGGCGGCGGGCTAGTCCAGCGGCTCACTTCGTGGTGTCCCGGGCCAGGGCATCATCTAACTCCTGTTCGATGTCCCGGAGGCGGTCCAGTTCCATGGCCCCGAGGGTCCGCAGGGACGACGCTGTGTCCTCCTCCAACCCCCTGCGGATTGCCTCGAGGTACTCGGCCCGCCTCAGGGCCCTCCGCATGGAGTTCTCCGCCCTGACCATTGTGAGCCGCGCCTCTTCCGCCCGCCACCGCTCCGCACCTATGGCGTGGCCCAACCGCTGCCACATGGAAGACACTCTCTGTCCTGGGTCCCCCTGCCCTCCGGCCGATGGCCGCCCCTCCGATGTCGAAAGCCCCGAGCCTTCATGGCTCCCAACATGTTGCTGCTGCTGCTGCTCTGCCTCTGCCCGTGCACTGCCTCCTGCTGCCTGCACATCCTCCGCCGGCTGGGGTGCACTTGTTGATGTGGCCACCCCTGCTGGACCTCCGACTCCCGACTGTGGCAGGGATGCCTTCTCCACCAGCCTGGCCGCACCGTCAGAGGCGGCTCCACAGGGCACCCAGGTGACTGATGGGTGGGAAGATGGCACAGAGGACGACTGGCGCGTAGGGGGTCCAGTTGAGGAGGGGGTCGAAGCAAGCCCCATCAGACGGAGGAATCCGGCCTGGGTGACCTGTCCCAGCAGGCTGACGTGGTCAACGAGCCATTCGAGATGACGTGCAGTCTCTCCATGAAAAGACTGCAGGTCACCTCGCATGGCCCGTTGACGCAACGCCACACCAGCCAGGACAGGCTCAACCCGGACCTGGATGGCCACGTCCGCAGGCAGAGGAAGGCCAGTTGACGTTAGCTCATCCCCTGCCTGAAAACGGGTCTGGACGTAGGCATCCCTGCTGGTGCAAGATGATGCAGGGACAGGATCGGGGACAGGATTGCACACAGGCACCTCCGCGGCCGCCTGTGCTGCCTCCTGTCCCTGGTCCTGCACTGCACCACTAGCATCAGTGGGATCCCCACCTCCAGACCCCGTCTCTGGTGCTTGCGCGGCCCCCTCCTCCACCAAACCCCCCACCAACCTGGATGACTCCGTGCCATCTTCCCCTGTTGGGCCCTGTGGGGTCCCAGCTGCCCCTTCTGCTGCCGAGGAGTCCAACTGCAACCTCCGCCTCTTGGACCTCCCCCCGGCAGCTGCGCCCTGGGACGCAGCACCGGACTCCTCACTCCCCGACGAGATGATAACACGGGAGGGGAGCCGGGCCTTGCGTCTCCGGCTGGCGGTCGGATCCCCGCTGCTGTGCTCCACAGCACCTTCTCCGCCCTCTTCATCAGTTGACGCTGCAGACAGGGAGAAACAAAACACAGGCATCAGGGCACTGTACAATGGACACATACACACATGACAGTTGCACATGAGTGGCATTGGCAAACCTCAGACATGTCATCACAATCCCCAACACACATGTCATTACAACTCGCACACATGAGCCATACCACAGCCATTTTGCAACTGCCACCCCCATCCCTACACATACAACAGCATCAGCAGCCAAAGGGGAGCCAGACATCACATGCAACACAGGAAGTGCACCACACATGTACACACACCACCACACTTGCATGCATGTCTACACCTCTGCCAAGTGTCGCACTGTTCAGACGGGCATCCATGTCACATCTGCCAATCAAGCTTCCACATACCGCTGTCACATGCATCCATGTAGCATCACTGTTGCACCCTTGTCAAATACACACACATGCACATGTACACAGTGCTCATACATGCAGCTGAAAAAAACATACATGCCTGACATCACGGACATGTCTACTTACATACACATTCATCCAAACATGTGTGCACGCACAACTGCATTTGCCATGCAAGCCCCCACACACAAGCACCATCCGTGTCTCACACATTACAGCCCTCGCATGTGTCAGCCCCACGGCCCTGTACACCCCCACCCATACTCCACCCCATACAAACAGATCTGCAACCGGCACAATGGCGAATGATCACCACACGCCCTGCTCACAACCAGGATGCATGTACACTCACTGCTCGACTCCAGACGGGTCTGCTTCTCTAGGACCTGGACGTGGAGCGCTGGGGATATGCGTTCCAGGACCCCCATCTGTTCTTCCGACAAGTGGCCCCGGCGCCCCTTGGCATCCGCTGCCTTCAAGAGGCGCCGGGCCTTGTTCAAGGTCCTGGACCTGAAGTCCTCCCAGCGCTTCCTGACATGTTGTAAGTCCCGGACTGCCACCCCCTCCGCATTGATGGCAGTCACGATGTCAGTCCAGATCCGAGTCCGTCCTTCCTTGTCGGCGCGGGAACTTCCAAAGAGGGCATCATACTGCCCCAGGACTTGCTCCACCAGGACACCAACTTCGGTGGCACTGAAGCTGGTGCCCCTCTGCCTCTCTGGCCGGGGGTTGTCAGTGGTCACAGATGTTGTATGCCCCGACATGACAACCCCAGAGGCAGGAGTGTGTGGGCAACTGGGTCCTGGGGCTGGGCTGTGGAGCGATGGAATTCCAGTCGGGAGTCTACTGTTCCAGCAGGGGTGGTCACACCAACAGCACCCCTGGCTGATGTGCAGGCAGCAAATGGCAGTGCACGTGGGCAGCAGGCAGTCAGGCAGCAGCAGATGGCAGGTGGGAGCGTGCTCGGGGCTCTGGGGGGCAGTAGTTCGGCCTTCTGGGCAGGAGCGTGGTCTTCCGTGTGCTTACGCGTGGCCAGCTTGGTACGGAGTGATTTGGCACGTGAAAATCCTGCACGTCAGCGTGAAAACCGAGGAAAGGCCCTTAGCGCGTAAGCGCGTCAGCACACATACGCGAATCCATTGGACCAAAGGCCCTCAGCGCGTAAGCGCGTCTGTGACGTGACCCGCACGGGTGTTTCCCACACGCCACGTGGTGACAGAGCACACGTGGAAAGACTGCACGTCAGAGTCTCATCGCGTGTAATTGGACAGCACGTCAGAGTCTCATTGCGTGTAATTGGACAAAAGTGCGTGTGCACGCGATTGGGCTATGTACGTGTATATGAGGTGTGCGCGGACACTTACACACACAAGTACGTCAGCGCACCTGTATCCCGGTGTGCGCGCCAATTTCCACACGCTATTGTACTGGGCACTGGATTGGAGGGGTGCGCGGGTCACACGCTCGCCTACAACACGCGCAACGCATTAATTTGCGCGCTAACAAAATAACTAGCTCAGACCCAGGATGAACATACCGTTCCTAGCAGCAGTGGGCGTGGCCTACCAAAGGAGGAGGAGGAGGATAGTCAGGGCCAGAATATTCACACCCAGAACCAGCCTTTTCGGGATGCCTGATGACCAGATGCATGGGAGGTACAGGTTTCCACCACACATCATACTGGACCTGGTGAGTGAGTGGGAGGACGACCTCACATCACCCACCCTGTGCTCCCAAGCACTCAGCCCCCTGGAGAAGGTCCTCAATGTACTGCACTTCTTAGCCACTGGATCATTTCAGCGGACAAGTGCCATTGTGGGTGGTGTATCACAGGCCACCCAGTCACGGTGCCTACACCAGGTCTTGAACATCATCACTGCACGCCCATCAGTCCGCAGGCACATATACCTGCCCAGAACACCTGCAGAAAGGCATGCTGCCGCCCTGGATTTCTACGCTGTGGCACGATTCCCCAAAGTGCTAGGTGCCATTGACTGCACCCATGTGGCTCTACGTCCCCCCAGGGCATCTGAGCACATCTATAGGAACCGCAAGCACTGGCATTCCATCAATGTGCAGGTAGTATGTAATGCCAAGGGAATCATCACCTCACTATATGCCAACTATCCTGGGTCAACCCACGACAGCTTCATTTACTGAATGTCCACCCTAAGCCGGGACCTAGAAGCTGGCCGGCATGGCGATACATGGCTGCTTGGTGAGTATGAACGCCACTGCACATGCATGCATGTCAGATACTGAGCAAGGACACAACCCCACCAATGATACCAATCACCACCTCCACAGGGGACAGTGCCTACCCTCTCAGCCCCCACATGATGATGCCAATTCGGAACCCCACCACGCCACCCCAGGTAAGATATAACGCAGCCCACATTACAACCCGGGGCATAGTGGAGTGCACATTTGGAGTGCTGAAGTCACGCTTTCGCTCCCTTGACCGTTCTGGCGGTCAGCTGTTGTACGCTCCCCCAGTAGTGTGCAGGATCATAGTGGCAGCATGTGTCCTGCACAACGTTGCAACACGCCGGGGCCTGGCCGTGGACATGGTGGTGCCCCCCCATCCCCAACCACATGCACAGCCGCTGCGCATGGGAGGGGAAAGGGCACGGGGGGAGGCAGCCCGTACACAGCTAGTGGCTAATTACTTCACATAGAAATCACACCCCTGTGGAGTGCACACTGCCCTGGCACATTCCATCTGACAATCAATGATGACTCAACCTGACACTGATCCTGAATGTCTGGAGAAAGAACCGTGAAAACCATATCAGCCTGAGATTGTTCACCTGGAAGTGTCACAATGTGTGCATCCCTACCCACACTGACACCACCAATGCAGTTTTGTGAAGTTACAAATTCAAGCAGCTGAAATAAATACCCACTTGCAAAATGCAACAAGAGGACAGTGCCATGTCAGCCAACCCAACCCCAGCACCGCCACACGACACACCGTGCCATGTCATGCTATTTGCACGTACACAAATTAATCCCCACAACATGACACTAGTGTCACAATGTACGGTGTCCCTATTAGAAACTTGCAACACCTGAAATGCTCACAGTAATGCCGGACCAACAACAAACTTGAGCACGTACTACCATTAACATGACATCACTAATGTATAATATTATGAGTCTCACCACCTGGAAATGCCTGCACCCCCACCACTACCAACTGTGCAGTGTTGGCGCCTGTAGAGTTGTAGGTGCACTGATGCCAACATGGACCACATCTCCAGACTAGAGGTCCTTGTGTAGACATGAGGAAGGGACCTGCAAATTTGGAGGTAGACATAGAAGATGAGTTACACATCAATGCAACATGCAGTGTACAACACAACAGCAGTATGCACTAGGAATGTATACACAGTATTGACTACAGACTGCCCACACAGCTCATGGGAGTCCAACGTCACTGTGTAATTCACTGTCACTTGGGCACACCCTTTGCAAGCCCATGGAAACGGGAAGCAGGAGGGGTGTGTGTGACTCAAACCCAAGCATCTGAACCAAATACATTACAAGCCTGCATGTGCCCAGCCACAATGCAGCGTATGCCCACAGGAACCACGGAAGCCAACAAATTGTCCCAAAAAAATTGGGAATGAAAGAAATAAAAATTAAAAAAAAAAGAAAATAAAAATAAAAATCAAAAATGGCCATTGAAGGGCCCGGGGGGGTTGGGGAGGCCACCCAGGAGGTCCGAGGACAGGATGCACACCAGAACCCACCTGCGTGGATCCTGGGAAAAAAAACCACCTCCATGGGCTCATGGCCCACACGGCTACCCTATTGTGGGAGTATCACTGCTGTCGCTATTATCACCCTGTGCAGCTGCATCCGGAGGTGGTTGCACTATGGGAGGCAGCCCAAGCAAGGCCCTAGTCTGCTCCTCCATGGCTGCAAGCATGCGGGTGTGGTAGGTCTGGTTCTGGAGGATGAGTGTGCGGAGGTCCCCATGCAACAACTCACGGGATGCCCGGCCCTCCGCCCTCGTTGCCTGCATCTCAGCTGAGAGCGTACGGGTGAGATGCTCCAGCTGCTGTTCTGTCCTTTGGTGTGTAGAAGCCTCAAGCTCAACAAGAGTCGTCCTGAGGTGAAGGAGCTCCTGCCTCAGGGCTTCCCTGTGGCCCTGGGACTCAATGGAGATGGCCTCCTGCAGAGTCGCCAGTGCCGCCCGCCTGTCCCTGTTGGACCCCAACATGTCCTCCCTGTGTGACTGGCAGATGGAGTCGGTTGCCTGCTCTAGTCGCTCCATCAGCCTTTCAGGGGGGACAATGGAAGTGGCCACCCTATCCATGGCCTGAGCCATCATCTCGGATGATGCTGTCTGTTGGGTTGCCATACCGTAAATGGATTGCTCCCATGCGGTATTGCCAGGTGGCGTACGGCAACCACGTCGGCGGGCACCACACCTGTCTGGGGCAAGGCGAACTGCGCCTTGCTGTGCCGGCACTGCCTGAGGCTGCAGGACTGCATTCCCCCTCTGATCTGCTGGCCCAGGAACAGGATCAGATGTCGCGGAGTGTGACCCTGCATCCGTAACCACCAAAGGCGTAGCTGCCAACACTGACATCCCCATTGAGGGTTCTGACCCTGGTGCATGTGGGACATGCAGGTGGGTGAGACAGAACAGAATCCCTCCCTGGAACACTCACCTGCGACGGCACGTAGGTCTCATCCGAATCAACACCTGAGTACAGCTCGGGGGAGGTGCAGCCAGAGACACCCCTTGAGAGCAGGACCTGCAGCACTTGTGGGTTCTCACCCACCACCACACCACGTCCCTCACTGGTGGCTGGTCAGCCCTCGGGCCCCTCCTGGGTCAGCACCATCTCCACAACCCCAGCAGTATCAGGTGCGTCTTCCCCTGCAAAGACATAAAAACAAAGAAATGGAAACAGGCATTAGCACCATGGCACACAATGAGGGCTGAGAAGCAAGAGAAACAGTACTTGTTTGACACATGTCCCACATGACTAAAACCCTCCCATGCATGCAGCCTCACTGCGTATGAAGGGCAGGCAAATGGCACACACTGATGACACCAAGATTGAAGATGAACACATTTTCTGCATGCTGCCTGGCAGTGGCATCACACATTGGCCTGCAATTGGCAGGTGAAACACACATGCCATCACACAGATGGCATGTACCATTGCTATTGAGTGAAGATGGAGAGGAGGGCAGAACCTATGCATACTGTCCAGTTCCCGCATGTAATAGCTTTTCTAATTCTAACAGGTCAGATTCTTCACCTGGAGCTGCCAGTCCGAAATGGTGCAATTGCACAGGGACATGTTTGAACAAATGATATCCAGGTAACTAAGTCACTCAACTTTACCATAGCCATGTCAGACATGTGACTAGAGGACTGCGACATGCCTAGTAAAAGTGGTGGAATGGTAAATATCTGACTAAATGAACAGTGCTAAATTTTGCAACAAAGTTGTGGCAAGGTGACACTTCAAGGGCAACTGGCGTGCAGTTGGACTACATGTCTACTGTTGGCAGAAGGGATCCAGCTATGGCCAAATGCAGCTGCGCAGGATGTATTGCATGAAGCACATGGATGACCCATATGACTCAGGCGCACACACTCTCACCTGGCACACAAGCAGAAGCCCTCACACACACCATGCACATGGATGACACACACATGCATGTGCACTCACCGGACAATGCCTCGTAATCAGGGAGATCTCCCACGCCTTGGATCTGTTCCTCCGTGACGTAGGTCCCAGCGACTGACTCATGTGGAGTGAGTTCCATGTCTACTACTGGAGACCCACCTCCAGTCACTAGAGTTGCGGCATGACTTGAGGCCAGCTTACTCTTTGCCCTGCGCTTTAGGTCATTCCAGCGCTTATAGCAATCATTGGCTGTGCGCCTCACGATTCCAAGGGCACTAACGATGTCCGCAACGGTCTGCCAGTGTGCCTGGTGTTGTGCAGGTGTGGTCTTGGATCCTGCAACAATGACCATCTCGTTGTCATGTGCGGACACATACTCGACAAGTGCATTCAGTTTGTCATCCGTGAAGCTGGGCTTCCTGGACGGGCCGGACTGTGTAGCCATGTCTGGGGCATCAGCCTGTGCCCGACGAGCACTCTTCCTCTTCCGCTTGGAAGGTGGTGGTGATCCTGAGTGTCCTGCGCCGCTCTGGACACTAGGGGCAGGAGCCCTGGTGGACTCTGTATCAGGAGTGTGGGATTGCACACTCAGCATGGGAGTTGGTGCAGGCATTGGCTCTAGTGTGATGGTGTCAGGGGGAATATCAGCAGCATGGACTAGGACCGACACTGTCCTGGCTGGGTGTGTGAGGGCTGTGGTGGATGGAGCCGCAGCTGCCCCTGCAGCCTCTCCGCCCTGCCTACTTGGTGCAGCAGATGACCTTGCTGCCCCAGATGCACGTGGCATGGTGACATCAACGTGCACCAGCGCACGTGTCATAGGCCTGCTGACCTGGAAGTCAGCCATGGAGTCAGCCAGGTCTGGTGCCACAATGGGCTGGTCCAACAAGGGCTGAGCACGGATGGTGTCAGCCACATCAGCCTCAACGGGAGGGGGGGGCGATTATGGGTGCCCTTGTCTGGTCCTCCACACATGGGGGGACAGGCTCACCCTGCAAGTAACGACCACGTCCCCTACCGGATCCACCACGGCCACCACTTGTGGCTCTTCCACCTTTGCCACCCTTACGGAATCCTCGCCTCCCAACCATGGCACTGATGTTGATGTGCGTATGGGAGTGGCTGTCAAATATTGTCCTGGGCAATTGGGGGTCAAAGGGGTTGGGTACCAGATGGTAATTGTACCCTAGTGCTCTTGCAGGGCTGATTGTAACCCCTGGGGAAAGATGACGGGTCACGCTACGCACAGGAGCCCCAAAAAAGGGAGATGACGTGCACGCAACCCCTCCTAGACCACGTGTGCAGAAAGAAAAACCTGCACTACGCTGTGGCACCCAGTAACACAAGAATGAACGTATGCGTGTCACACGCAGCCTAGAATGACCTCTGGAGGGGTAGGCTACACACGGGGCAAGCACAGATGTTAGATACGTGCGTGACTCACCGTCTGCCAGGTAAAAGAGCGTGAAAAAGGAGCGCGTTTGGTTGGCAACACCCCCGCCAAAAGAAGATTTGTACGCTGTCTGAGGAGACAGGACAACAGTAGAAGGGAACACTGTTTGAGGGAACAGGCCCAGGTAAACCAGTAAAAGAGAAAAAAGAGAAAAATCTGTCAGAGGTAACAGGGAATACGAACTTGAAACGCTGTGAAGTAAATTGCGTGTGAACCGACAAGAAGTACAGAATTCACCCACTCGCTCTCCACGAAAAGCACGTACAAGGAAATGGTGTTCTACGCGTACCTTTTATACAGGCCCACACGTTCAACGTCACTTACGCGGCGTGTACGCGCTAGGGCCATTTGCACCAATTACACGCTTTGTGACTTATGCGTGTACGGCCATTTCCACCAATTACACGCTTTGTGACTTATGCGTGTACGGCCATTTCCACCAATTACACGCTTTGTGACTTATGCGTGTACGGCCATTTCCACCAATCACACGTGATGAGACTCTGACATGCAGTCTTTCCACGTGTGCTCTGTCATCACGTGCTGTGTGGGAAACACCCGTGCGGGTCACGTCACAGACGCGCTTACGCGCTGAGGGCCTTTGGTCCAGTAGAATCGCGTATGCGTGCTGACGCGCTTACGCGCTAAGGGCCTTTCCTCGGTTTTCACGCTGACGTGCAGGATTTTCACGTGCCAAATCACTCCGTACCAAGCTGGCCACGCGTAAGCACACGGAAGACCACGCTCCTGCCCAGAAGGCCGAACTACTGCCCCCCAGAGCCCCGAGCACACTCCCACCTGCTATCTGCTGCTGCCTGACTGCCTGCTGCCCACGTGCACTGCCATTTGCTGCCTGCACATCAGCCAGGGGTGCTGTTGCTGTGACCACCCCTGCTGGAACAGAAGAGTCCCGACTGGAATTCCATCGCTCCACAGCCCAGCCCCAGGACCCAGTTGCCCACCCACTCCTGCCTCTGGGGTTGTCATGTCGGGGCTAACACCATCTGTGACCACTGACAACCCCCGGCCAGAGAGGCAGAGGGGCACCAGCTTCAGTGCCACCGAAGTTGGTGCCCTGGTGGAGCAAGTCCTGGGGCAGTATGATGCCCTCTTTGGAAGTTCCCGTGCCAACAAGGAAGGACGGACTCAGATCTGGACTGACATCGTGACTGCCATCAACGCGGAGGGGGTGGCAGTCCGGGACTTACAACATGTCAGGAAGCGCTGGGAGGACTTCAGGTCCAGGACCCTGAACAAGGCCCGGCGCCTCTTGAAGGCAGCGGATGCCAAGGGGTGCCGGGGCCACTTGTCGGAAGAACAGATGGGGGTCCTGGAACGCATATCCCCAGCGTTCCACGTCCAGGTCCTAGAGAAGCAGAACCGTCTGGAGTCGAGCGGTGAGTGTACATGCATCCTGGTTGTGAGCAGGGCATGTGGTGATCATTCGCCATTGTGCCGGTTGCATATCTGTTTGTATGGGGTGGAGTATGGGTGGGGGTGTACAGGGCCGTGGGGGTGACACATGCGAGGGCTGTAATGTGTGAGACATGGATGGTGCTTGTGTGTGTGGGCTTGCATGGCAAATGCAGTTGTGCGTGCACACATGTTTGGATGAATGTGTATGTAAGTAGACATGTCCGTGATGTCAGGCATGTATGTTGTTTTCGACTGCATGTATGAGCACTGTGTACATGTGCATGTGTGTGTATTTGACAAGGGTGCAACAGTGATGCTACATGGATGCATGTGACAGCGGTATGTGGAAGCCTGATTGGCAGATGTGACATGGATGCCCGTCTGAACAGTGCGACACTTGGCAGAGGTGTAGACATGCATGCAAGTGTGGTGGTGTGTGTACATGTGTGGTGCACTTCCTGTGTTGCATGTGATGTCTGGCTCCCCTTTGGCTGCTGATGCTGTTGTATGTGTAGGGATGGTGCTGGCAGTTGCGATATGGCTGTGGTATGGCTCATGTGTGCCAGTTGCAATGACATGTGTGTTGGGGATTGTGATGACATGTCTGAGGTTTGCCAATGCCACTCATGTGCAACTGTCATGCGTGTATGTGTCCATTGTACAGTGCCCTGATGCCTGTGTTTTGTTTCTCCCTGTCTGCAGCGTCAACTGATGAAGAGGGCGGAGAAGGTGCTGTGGAGCACAGCGGCGGGGATCCGACCGCCAGCCGGAGATGCAAGGCCCGGCTCCCCTCCCGTGTTGTTATCTCGTCGGGGAGTGAGGAGTCCGGTGCCGCGTCCCAGGCCGCAGCTGCCGGGGGGAGGTCCAAGAGGCGGAGGTTGCAGTTGGACTCCTCGGCAGCAGAAGGGGCAGCTGGGACCCCACAGGGCCCAACAGGGGAAGATGGCACGGAGTCATCCAGGTTGGTGGGGGGTTTGGTGGAGGAGGGGGCCGCGCAAGCACCAGAGACAGGGTCTGGAGGTGGGGATCCCACTGGTGCTAGTGGTGCAGTGCAGGACCAGGGACAGGAGGCAGCACAGGCGGCCGCGGAGGTGCCTGTGTGCAATCCTGTCCCCAATCCTGTCCCTGCATCATCTTGCACCAGCAGGGATGCCTACGTCCAGACCCGTTTTCAGGCAGGGGATGAGCTGACGTCAACTGGCCTTCCTCTGCCTGCGGACGTGGCCATCCAGGTCCGGGTTGAGCCTGTCCTGGCTGGTGTGGCGTTGCGTCAACGGGCCATGCGAGGTGACCTGCAGTCTTTTCATGGAGAGACTGCACGTCATCTCGAATGGCTCGTTGACCACGTCAGCCTGCTGGGACAGGTCACCCAGGCCGGATTCCGCTGTCTGATGGGGCTTGCTCCGACCCCCTCCTCAACTGGACCCCCTACGCGCCAGTCGTCCTCTGTGCCATCTTCCCACCCATCAGTCACCTGGGTGCCCTGTGGAGCTGCCTCTGACAGTGCGGCCAGGCTGATGGAGGAGGCATCCCTGCCACAGTCGGGAGTCGGAGGTCCAGCAGGGGTGGCCACATCAACAAGTGCACCCCAGCCGGCGGAGGATGTGCAGGCAGCAGGAGGCAGTGCACGGGCAGAGGCAGAGCAGCAGCAGCAGCAAGATGGTGGGAGACATGAAGGCTCGGGGCTTTCGACATCGGAGGGGCAGGCATCGGCCGGAGGGCAGGGGGACCCAGGACAGAGAGTGTCTTCCGTGTGGCAGCGGTTGGGCCACGCCATAGGTGCGGAGCGGCGGCGGGCGGAAGAGGCGCGGCTCACAATGGTCAGGGCAGAGAACTCCATGCAGAGGGCCCTGAGGCGGGCCGAGTGCCTCGAGGCAATCCGCAGGGGGTTGGAGGAGGACACAGCATCGTCCCTGCGGACCCTCGGGGCCATGGAACTGGACCGCCTCCGGGACATCGAACAGGAGTTCGATGATGCCCTGGCCCGGGACACCACAGAGTGAGCCGCTGGACTTGCCCGCCGCCTTTGTATATAGTTCTTTAGTTTTAGGTTTCCTTTCGTTCTTATTATGATTTGGAGTCGACGGACACTGCTCCACTTTTTGTATATAGTTGATATTTAGGTAGGTTTTTTAGGAGGTTTCCTTAGTTCAGTTGGGATGATGGACCCTTGTTATTTTTGTACATAGTTCTTTGTTGCATGGAGAGTTTTTACATTTCACTTTGGACAAAATTTTTAGGATTTTGATTTCTAGTTTTGTGTTTTTATGCGGACATGCAGCTTATTTTTTCACATTTACATTGTAGTTAGTTTTCTTTCTTTAGCATTCGTGATTTTTTTCAATACATTTTTGTTGCCATTGTTCACTGTGTGGTTTCATCTCATTGGTTTCATGCATGTCATGTTGTGTGTTTTCCCATTCAATTGCAAAAAATGTGTGTGACGGACATGGGTTCATTACCTTCATGAACATTGGGGGTGTAACATGTGATTTCCATTTCCATGTGGGTGAATGGGTTACTTGGTAGGGCTTTTTGGCTGTGGAGGCTGACCATTACGCACATGATTGGGGATTGTGAGGACCTGGTGGGGGCTGCACATGGTGGCAGGGGGGTGGGGGTGGTGGGAGACATGAGTGGGGGCCTGGTGGAGGGTGACCCTGCACTGCTGGGGGGTGGGGGTGGTGGGACACATGAGTGGGGGCCTGCTGGAGGCTGCCCCTGCACTGCTGGGGGGTGGGGGTGGTGGGAGACATGAGTGGGGGCCTGGTGGAGGGTGACCATGCACTGCCGGGGGGTGGGGGTGGTGGGAGACATGAGTGGGGGCCTGGTGGAGGGTGACCCTGCACTGCCGGGGGGTGGGGTTGGTGGGAGACATGAGTGGGGGCCTGGTGGGGGCTGCCCATGGTGGCAGGGGGGTGGGGGTGGTGGGAGACATGAGTGGGGGCCTGGTGGAGGTTGACCCTGCACTGCTGGGGGGTGGGGGTGGTGGGAGACATGAGTGGGGGCCTGGTGAGGGCTGCCCATGGTGGCAAGGGGTGGGGGTGGTGGGAGACATGAGTGGGGGCCTGGTGGAGGGTGACCCTGCACTGCCGGGGGGTGGGGGTGGTGGGAGACATGAGTGGGGGCCTGGTGGAGGTTGACCCTGCACTGCCGGGGGGTGGGGGTGGTGGGAGACATGAGTGGGGGCCTGGTGGGGGCTGCCCATGGTGGCAGGGGGGTGGGGGTGGTGGGAGACATGAGTGGGGGCCTGCTGGAGGCTGCCCCTGCACTGCTGGGGGGTGGGGGTGGTGGGAGACATGATTGTGGGCCTGGTGGAGGGTGACCCTGCACTGCCGGGGGGTGGGGGTGGTGGGAGACATGAGTGGGGGCCTGGTAGAGGGTGACCCTGCACTGCCGGGGGGTGGGGGTGGTGGGAGACATGAGTGGGGGCCTGGTGGAGGTTGACCCTGCACTGCCGGGGGGTGGGGGTGGTGGGAGACTGAGTGGGGGCCTGGTGGGGGCTGCCCATGGTGGCAGGGGGGTGGGGGTGGTGGGAGACATGAGTGGGGGCCTGGTGGAGGGTGACCCTGCACTGCCGGGGGGTGGGGGTGGTGGGAGACATGAGTGGGGGCCTGGTGGAGGTTGACCCTGCACTGCCGGGGGGTGGGGGTGGTGGGAGACATGAGTGGGGGCCTGGTGGGGGCTGCCCATGGTGGCAGGGGGGTGGGGGTGGTGGGAGACATGAGTGGGGGCCTGGTGGGGGCTGCCCATGGTGGCAGGGGGGTGGGGGTGGTGGGAGACATGAGTGGGGGCCTGGTGGAGGGTGACCCTGCACTGCCGGGGGGTGGGGGTGGTGGGAGACATGAGTGGGGGCCTGGTGGAGGTTGACCCTGCACTGCCGGGGGGTGGGGGTGGTGGGAGACATGAGTGGGGGCCTGGTGGGGCTGCCCATGGTGGCAGGGGGGTGGGGGTGGTGGGAGACATGAGTGGGGGCCTGGTGGAGGCTGCCCTTGCACTGCTGGGGGGTGGGGGTGGTGGGAGACATGAGTGGGGGCCTGGTGGAGGGTGACCCTGCACTGCCGGGGGGTGGGGGTGGTGGGAGACATGAGTGGGGGCCTGTTGGGGGCTGCCCATGGTGGCAGGGGGGTGGGGGTGGTGGGAGACATGGGTGGGGGCCTGGTGGAGGGTGACCCTGCACTGCCGGGGGGTGGGGGTGGTGGGAGACATGAGTGGGGGCCTGGTGGAGGTTGACCCTGCACTGCCGGGGGGTGGGGGTGGTGGGAGACATGAGTGGGGGCCTGGTGGGGGCTGCCCATGGTGGCAGGGGGGTGGGGGTGGTGGGAGACATGAGTGGGGGCCTGGTGGAGGGTGACCCTGCACTGCCGGGGGGGTGGGGGTGGTGGGAGACATGAGTGGGGGCCTGGTGGAGGTTGACCCTGCACTGCCGGGGGGTGGGGGTGGTGGGAGACATGAGTGGGGGCCTGGTGGGGGCTGCCCATGGTGGCAGGGGGGTGGGGGTGGTGGGAGACATGAGTGGGGGCTTGCTGGAGGCTGCCCCTGCACTGCCTGGGGGGTGGGGGTGGTGGGAGACATGCATTGTTGATCAGTAGTGCAAGGTGACATGTGGGTTGGCTGGGGGGCATGCCCATGGTGAATGGGCTGCCTGCGGGACATGAGCAGGGGTGCAGGGTAGTCCCCCGTGGTGTGGGCTGCCTGCAGGGGCCGTGGAGGTTTTGGAGCGTACACCTGGGAGGACCCACACGGCCAATTCACGTGTAGTACTCCCCAGTACCCCTGAAATACACATTCCCTGCTGGTATCGCGTGTGGAAGTTCCCGCGCACCCCTGAAATACACGTACCCTGCTCGCACTGGGACTATCGATTGTGTAACTTCCCGCGCACCCCTGAAATACACGTACCCTGCTCGCACTGGGACAATCGCGTGTGCAACTTCACGCGAACCCCTGTAATACACGTAGCACGCTCCCCCAGGCCCGATCGCGTGAGAAAGTTCACGCTAACCCCTGAAATACACGTAGCCCGCTCCCCCAGGCCTGATCACGTGAGAAAGTTCACGCGAACCCCTGAAATACACATAGCCCGCTCCCCCAGGCCCGATCGCGTGAGGAAGTTCACGCGAACCCCTGTAATACACATAGCCCGCTCCCCCAGGCCCGATCGCGTGAAAAAATTCACGCGAACCCCTGAAATACACGTAGCCCGCTCCCCCAGGCCCGATCGCGTGAGTAAGTTCACGCAAACTCCTGTAATACACGTAGCACGCTCCCCCAGGCCCGATCGCGTGAGAAACTTCACGCGAACTCCTGAAATACACGTACCCTGCTGTAATCGCGTGTGGAACTTCCCGCGCACCCCTGAAATACACATACCCTGCTCGCACTGGGACTATCGCGTGTGTAACTTCCCGCGCACCCCTGAAATACACGTACCCTGCTCGCACTGGGACTATCACGTGTGGAACTTCACGCGCAACCCTGAAATACACGTACCCTGCTCGCCCTGGGACTATCGCGTGTGGAACTTCCCGCGCACCCCTGAAATACACGTACCCTGCTCGCACTGGGACTATCGCGTGTGTAACTTCCCGCGCACCCCTGAAATACACGTACCCTGCTCGCACTGGGACTATCGCGTGTGGAACTTCATGCGCACCCCTGAAATACACGTACCCTGCTCGCCCTGGGACTATCGCGTGTGGAACTTCCCGCGCACCCCTGAAATACACGTACCCTGCTCGCACTGGGACTATCGCGTGTGGAACTTACCGCGCACCCCTGAAATACACGTTCCCCGCTTGGCGTTTGCTGTTTGCCAGCCCGGTTAACTGGTCCAGGGTTAGCGCAGCCCTTTGCGATGATTTAGCGATTTTGATGGCTTTTCCTTGCGCGAGGGCGTTCTTCGGGGCGTTACTGGCGCTGCTGCAGGGTCGCTGCGATTCTCTGCGCCACGGCTGGTTTGGGAGCCTACTATCCATGAATACGCTGTGCGCGGAAATCGGTTTTGGCGCACGTGCCTGGCGCAGACAATCGCACGCGGACACTCTGCGCCAGCCGCTTGCGACACTTTTCTGCGAAATTCTATGAATTACCCTGTAAATCTTCAGTGACGCGACACTTTCAAGAAGCAAAGCACCCGATATCCCAAATGAAATTCCAGGTGTTAGAAACAGTTTAACAAAGAGAAGGGGGGTTGTAGCATTTCCAAATTCCTAGACCAGAGAGAAACACATTGGGTAGAAAAACTAAATTGTGTATATCAGGGGTATGAATGAGGAATGTCATTTTGCTTGTTATCTTTGAAAATGTCAAGTATAAAGATGAACAGAGCAATGCACAGTGGTGAAATTTGGAAATTCAAATACAATATACACACTGTATCCAACACTGTACAAATCTTAAGAAAATGTGATACTATGAGATCATACAACCCAGGTGCCAAACTAGATTTCTCATGTAATTTTTAACCATATGTTATGCAATCTTCTCAAGCAACAACACAATGCTGGATACAAACTTGTATTACTTAAATTTGAATTGCATATAATACTTGTCATGTAACCACCTCACAACACAAACACTTGGTCACCTGTAGTCAACTATATGTATTACTAAAAATATTGTTTGTAAAAAGAGAACCCAATGTTCATTGCCAAACAGTGAGTGTAAAAGAGAACAAAATGCAAAAATATACAAAATAATGTAATACTATAGCCAAATAGGAAACATGGGACGACCTATTGTTTAAATGTTTGTTTTGCACAAGATGCACATATTAGTACTGTTTGACACACGTCATCTAAGATACACGTGGCCCCTGCTGGTACACATAGACCATCTTCCAACATAAATGTAGATGTGGCAATGCTATTTAGCCACATACCATTGATGTATGACAGTGCGCTTTGACCAACATAACCTTGGTTGAACACCATCCAATCTTTCCATTCCATTGGATTTTGGTATTAGACCACCACACGCAATGTCTCGCTATCACACTGTGACTATCGCAACATAATTATTGCTCACATTGACCACTAAGAACAAGATTTTCAAATAACATTGACACGGAAATGTATTCATCCAGACAATTTTATTGTCAAATTGCGCACACATACACAAACATAAAAACAAGAAAATGGCGGCTAGCACATGATGATGCCACCAGAATGATGATGTCATCACACATGCAATTGTCAGCGCCATTTTCAGACATGATCTTCACTACTGACACAGAGTTCTACTCCTGAGCAATCCAGGTGTCCCGGATAGGCATTAAAAAGAATAATCCCAGTAAGAAAGATTGAATTGAGGAAAATATATGCATTCATTTAGATCTTTTTCTAGGTCCCCAACTTATTTTACATATAGGACATCAGGAAAAGAATCCACGCTGAGAGAACACCTTGAACCCTCAAGGTACGATTTTTAATTTAGAACAATGAATATTGAACTCATTAAAATTGATATTGCAACTGAAGCTCAGACCATCATTTTGAATTCACCAAGACAGTTGGGACCAACTCAGTTACAGACCATTGTGCTCACTGGCTCCTTTTGATTTTCATCAGGTTTTGGAGACTGATATATATATATTTGCTAATTAAAGTGTTCAAACCCACCAACAGCTACTTATTTTCCTTACCAGCTTAGGCAGCAAAGTGCCTGTCTCTGGAAATCACACCTTTTATGACCAAGTCTATTAATACATCCCTGAAAAAGGGCATAGTGCCCAAAAGACTAAAACACTCCATTTTGACTCCATTATTGAAAAAAACCTACACTGGATTCAGAGACTCTCCAGAACTATCTACCTATTGCCGGACCCCCATGGCTGCAAAGATCCTTGCGGGGTATTGTAGAAAGAAAGTTACTGCTGGACATTCTTCAGTCGGGTTTCCAACCGAAGTTTGAAACTGAGACTGCCCTGCTGACTGTTCAAGATGAACTTCTAGAGGCCACAGACTGAGGTGACCTATCACTGTTGGTGATGCTGGACCCGTCCGCGGCCTTTGACACAGTTAACTATCACATCCTTATGGAATGATTGAGAGTGTTGGGTAGGGTCTCTGATCATGCCATTAAGTGGTTTCAATCATTTCTGACTAAATGTCAACAACAAGTCAGGTTGGGAGATTATACCTCAGACCCCACTAAGTTGGGATGTGGAGTACCACAGGGGTCCTGAGTGTCACCCTTACTGTGTAATCTTTACTTGCGCCCTTTGATGGAGATTTTGAGGGGCCAAGGGATGAGTTATCAATGCTATGCTGATGATACCCAAATATTCATCAATAGTGCACATTTTGACAAAGCTTTTTATTAAAATGTAATATTTCCTGGAGGATGTCAGCCAATGGATGTCTAGTAATCAGCTCGAACTGAATGCATCTAAGACAGAGCACATACTGTTTGGACCAAGACGTTGGGCCTCATTACACGGTAGGTGGTAAGTAACAGCCCTTACCGGCATGGAGCAATTAACGTGTCCATGTAGTAACCAGCCCGCTAATTGCATGCTATTACGAGTACGCAGGCACGAGCTTTGCGCCATGCCAGTAAGGACATTACCGCATGCCGCTAAAGACCCCAAAAGCACCCTTACCGGCAGTAAAGAAAGCGCTGATAGCACTACCGCATCCATGGATCTGGCATTAGCGGTCACCGTTAAAAGCGGCCACCGTTAATATCGGTGACCGCTATTAGCAGTGACCGTAAATAAGCGGAACCGGAAGTAGTGTCATCGCACAGGAACGGGAAAGAGCATGGTGGCCATCTTTAAAAACACAATCCAATGCCATCCTCAGCCCCCAGGACTTGCATCACCACTACAGCAGCCCCAACTTCATCCAACACCACATCTGAATGCCCAAGGCCCTGAAGCAAGGTGCTGTGTGCCAGTGCAAGGAACATTTCTCAAATGAGGAACTAACTATGCTTGCTGACACACTAGCAACAAATGCAGAGGTTGTGTTTGCGCAAGACATGCAACGTCCCGCCCAGATGAAAAAGAAGGAGATCTGGGAGGAGGTGGCATGCAGAGTCAGTGCGGTGGGCTCCACCCCTGCACTGTAAAGGACGTGCGCAAGCGTTGGGATGACCTGCGCCTCCGTGTGCGGAGCATACTTGCAGCCAATAGGAGCCAGGGCATGGGGAAAGGTGTCGGAGGAGGCTCCCCTATCAAGAGACACACTGGGAGGAGACATGTGCCAGAACCATTGGCATAGAGACAATCCAGGGAGTGGGGGATATGAAGGAGCATGGTGCCGTCATTGGCAGATGGAGGTGAGTGTCCACACAAAAGCATGACGTTGTCCCCCAAATGTGACAGTGAAGTCAGCCAATGCATGGGGCATCACACACACATGAACACAACCCTGCCCATATGCTGTGCACTTCCCCATCTCATCCCCATGCATGCATCCCTCATGCATGTGTCACCCAGACGTATGCCTGTGTGACCGACTCATATGGCAAGCAACCTGTATGTCACAACTCAAAGTCCAAATGCACAGACCTGCAGCGATTACAACATATGCATGATGCACGTTGATCCATCACCGATGCTGTCCCTCTCTTGGTCCCCCACAGGCTCACAATCTGACAGTGAGGACCATGACTCCACAGCGCAGGCCCCAACACCGATGAAAAAGGCCAGGGGCATGGAAGGAGGCACCAGGCCCAGCACATCAAGGGGCCCTGGCAAACCTGGACCGTTACAGAGGCCCAAAGCCACTCATGTCAATACCTCACCAAGGCGTTAAAAAGGGCGACCGACAATGTAATGGCACCCACACCAGCCAGTCCCACCACACAGGAGCCAGTGGCAGAAGGCTCACTGTCCGCTGCCAACAGCTCAGTTGGAGAAGCAGATGTCACGGCACCCTAGTCGGATGTAGAGGAACCATGCCATACACCCGTAGGACAGCATACACCCAGCCCGCAGCTGTCAGCCCACCACAGCCCACGCCCCACATCCAATGCCAGCGGCCATGAGCTGTCTGATGGTGGATCATTGGCAGGGAGATGGAGTCCCATGGACAGTTCACCTGATGGCAGACACATGCCGCAAGCTGCACCAAGACCAACCAAAGGCAAGGACAGAGACCAGGGAATCAGCCTCATCCAACAGCACCAGGAGGAGCTCACTGCGCTGGTTGGACAGCACGTGAGCGAGGGTGCCCTGGTGAGGGAGGAGTGTCGGGAATATGCTAAGGACATAAAAATCGCTATTGAAACAAGTACAACATGCATTTGCGATGAGTTGGCAGCTGTGAGGCAGGTCCGCAGCCGCATCATGGATGCAATGGAGAGCCAGCGTCCCGCACAGGGACTGGAGCAACCAAGCACCTCCTCCTCTGCAAGCTCCAGGCGGACCAGTCCCCTGCGCAGGTCCGCGTTGACCTTGCATCGGCCAGAATTGCAACCACCCAATGGTGGCAGAGGACGTGGGAAGTAGGGGCAGCCTGTCACTGGTGACCATTGCACACTAATGCTGCACTGACGTGCATGCCATGTTTCGGGGAGTTGCGGGGGGAGGTGGGAGAGGGTGTTTGGGGGAGTTGTGGGGAGAGGTGGGAGAGGGTGTTTGGGGGAGTTGTGGGGAGAGGTGGGAGAGGGTGTTTGGGGGAGCTGTGGGGGGAGGCGGGAGAGGGTGTTTGGGGTGGAGGGTTCATGCACTTTCTAATCACTTAATGGTCAATTCACCCGTTGTTTTCAAGTACAATCACATGACTGGACATTCATTATTGTGTATGTGTGCTTTATTGGTGAACAGTGCACAATGTTCATGTCCCCCCAACACCCAATGCCCTGAGCCCCACATCCATTGCACCCTCTTCATCCATGTGTATTAGAAATGTTGGTCTATCAGATGCTGGCGCACAGCACATCCCTCCTGTGCATCGCCACCTGCCTGACGTGCAGCCCCATCTCCTCCCTCCTCATCCTCCTCGTCAGGCGGTTGCAGTTCAATGTCAGAGGGCAGAGGCATGTTCCGTCTGATGCACATATTGTGCAGCATGACATATGCCATGATGATCTTGGACACCTTCTCATGCCCGTACAGGAGTGCCCCACCCGACCTGCTGAGGCAGCGAAACCGTGCCTTCAAAAGGCCAAATGCCTGCTTGATCACCACACGGGTACGGGTATGTGCACGATTGTAGTCTTCTTTGTTTTTGTTCTGAGGGTTCTGGACAGGGGTAAGGAGCCACCTCTTCAAGGGATAGCCAGCATCGCCTGCATGGGTGCAGCAATGGTTATGTGTAAGTGATTTCATCAAATGGAACCTGTACCTATGACACAAAAGCATGCATTGATTTCCTGTGCTCATCCACATATACCTACATGAATTGAGCTAATCAAAGTCACTGCAATGTGTGAAGTCACATGATCGACAGGTGTGCGTAGCATCGTCTAGTGGATGCAGGGGTGTCCTATTCCTTGTGACTGTTCATGCACTGTTGTTGCCCACGGCAGTTGTTGCCATGATCTAGGTGATGTGTAGTTAATCGTATGCTTTGATCCTGTCACCGTTGAAGCCAGACTATTGATGTTCTGCCATTCCACACTTGATGTCCCCATGCTGGCATGCTGCACTTCTGTGGTAGTTTACAAGTGAAATTCTGTATATTGGCTTAATGTGATTCCTTTGTATGCACTAATGGACGCATGTCCGTTGTGATGCTGTTCATCGCTCATTTCCATTGGCCATACTAACAGCATGTCGCTGCATTGTGTTGCAGGGGCTACAGTCTGATTATGTGCAGTGTACATGTGGATGGCTATGGAATGGTTGCTGTACTGGCTTGCTGTCATTGTTGTGCAACTTACGTCTTGCATTTCGGTTTCATGTGTCAGCTCCAGTCTGGCCTGCTTTTGGGAACAGTGTATTGGAGTATGGGCATTGTTCATTCCCTCACCTAATCTCAGCCAGGTGAAGTATGCATCTATCTCTCTCCTCCCATCTCAGCCAGGTGAAGTATGCACCCCCACATCTCAGCCAGGTGAAGTATGCATCCCCCCATTTCAGCCAGGTGAAGTATGCATCCCCCCCATCTCAGCCAGGTGAAGTATGCATCCCCCCCATCCCAGCAAGGTGAAGTATGCATCTCCCCCCCATCTCAGCTAGGTGAAGTATGCATATCTCCCCCCCATCTCAGCCAGGTGAAGTATGCATCTCTACCCCCATCTCAGCCAGGTGAAGTATGCATCTCTCCGCCCCATCTCAGCCAGGTGAAGTATACACCCCCCCATCTCAGCCAGGTGAAGTATGCATCTCTCCCCCCCATCTCCGACAGGTGAAGTATGCATCTCCCCCCATATCAGCCAGGTGAAGTATGCATCCCCCCCAATCATCTCCCCACATCACACTGCCATGTGCTTGCCATGCAACTCACAGAGTAGCCAGGAAAGTTGTCCTGCATGCTGCTCCATGTAGCGTGGTATCGTAGAGTTCTGCAGAACCATTGAATCATGGGTTGATCTGGTAAATCAGGCACAACAATGTGTGATGATCTTGTTTGAATCACATACAATTTTCACGTTGCATGTGGACCACCAATTCCACACGGGTGCAGTCGAGGGTACCAATGCAACTTGGGATGCCTGCCAGTGAATGGAAGCCAACTTTGGTGTTGGAGATCTCCTGGGCAGTCCGTGGTAGGGATATGTGGTCACTTGTGTGCTTCAGGAGGGCATCGAGCACTTGGTTCAGCGTGCGTGAGAATAATGGTTGTGATATGCCATGCATCTGCCCTACCGTGTGCTGGTAGGTACCTGTGGCCAGGAAGTGGAGCACAGACACCACCTTAAATAGAGGGGGGACGGCGGTACGGATGTCTATGAGGTTTACGATTGTGTATCATGTCCACAATGGTGGTGATGGTGTCCCGGTCCAGACGGTACAGGGTGTGGATCTGCTCAGGGGTTAGGTTGAATGGACTGGCTCTGATTTGAGGGATTGGGGGCTGTCTCAGTGGTACGACTGACTGCACTGGTGGGGCATGCTGTGCCTGTCTCACCCTCCTTCTCCTCCTGCGTCTCCTCTGTGCTGCCTGTTGTTGTTGTTGTTGTTGTTGTTGTTGCTGGTGTAGCAATGCAACCATGTCCTCCAGCCCCAGTAATGCTACTAGTATTGAAATCATTGTGGTGTGTGAATGGGTGTGGGAAGGTGTGTGGTGTGCTCCTTTTGTGCTGGCCCAGTGTACATTGCCTCCACCTGTGCTGATTGTATGCACCTGTGGCAGTTGAGAACACTGCACATGTCCATTTACGGGTAGTTTGCGATGCCGGTATTTCCGCCATGCCGGTTTCCACTTTTAGCGCCTTCTTCATGCCGCTATTTGCATGTCTGCCTGACTTGTGATGATTTTCCTGTTTACGCCATGCCGCTATTGCCGGCATGTAGGGTTGCATGCCCGCACCCATGCCTCTATTAGAGGTACCGTTATTTACGGTACCGCTAATAGCGGGTTGGCGGGTCATAATAGCCCGGAGCGGTTAACGATGCCGGTAATCCTTTACCGGCAAGGTTTTTCCCTTACCTCCTACCTCGTAATGAGGCCCATTGTCATAATTAGCTCCCTTAGCCCCCGTTCCCACCACTGTGGGGCATGATTTGGGGTTTATTCCCTACTGGACTTTCCTTCCGAACCTTATGCTACCGTGCTGTGTTGAAGTGGGTGCACAAAATCCTTACTTTCCAGGCTACTTCCCTTCCAAATCCATTCCAGGTTTTTGCTGTTTTAATCAAATGACTATGCTTCCCAGAATACCTGGCCCGCTGCTTCATCTCCCCCTTGCAGGACAAGGTTGGGTGGAGGATAAGGAAACACCTGTGGCTGCAGGTGCAGCAAGCAGCACTCCTGAGGCATGTGCTCATTAAGCAGCTTTAAAAGCCTCTGTTTGCTTCAGTCCAGCGCTGGTCATTGATGCAGTGTTCCTGTTTGTGACTGGTCCCTTGTCCCTTGTTCCGTGTTCCTGGTTCTTAGCTTTGTGCCTAGTTCCAAGTTTCTATTTCTTGTTCCTTATCCCTGGATGTCAAATTTAATGTGCTTAATTGATTTCTGCTGTCTAGATTCGCTCTATGTCTTCCTCTGCTTGCAGGCAGCAATTGTCAGTGATTTCCTTTTTGATGCAGCCCAGGATGCCTATGTTCTATATTTCTTTGACTTTGCCCTTTTCTGCTGTAAACCTTGATGCTTTAGTCTTTCCTCTTTATAGGATTAGCTTCCTGCCTTTTTCCTTGGATGGCTGGGGGAGGGTTGCCTTTGTAATTACGTTTTCTCTGCTCCTGTTCCTTTACTTTCTCTTGGAATCCATTCCAGGTTTTCCCTTGCACTTCCACATTTATTTTCCCATTGATTATTAAGTGTGGTGTGCTATTGTAGCTAGATCCTGTGTGAATGCCTATGTTTTCCTCACTATTCTGTAATCACTATTCCTACTTGCCCCTTGTCTTGAGTCTTATGTATTTAGTTATCCTCCCATTGCTGTTATAGCCTTTCTGGGTGCCTGTTTGATCAACAGGGTTTGTGGACTTGCTGACATTCAAGTGGTATTTCTCGTCCTTGTGAGTACTGTTTTTAAGTTACCTTATTCAATACCATCAAGAGTGTTAGCTCATAGATCCTGTCGTTGCTTGCCCTGTATGTGGGCCTAGCACTGCCAGTACCTGTAACAGCAATTGTGGGTAAGGAGCTTGCCGACTTTCTTTGTAACCATAAGGAGCTTCTAAGTGCTTATCCCACATCACTTTTTATATATGTGTATTGATGTCCCACTCTATTTGCACTCCTGGGTTTTAGTATACATGTGTCTTGGTTCCTGTGTGCATGTTGTTTGACTCAAAGATATTCACTGTGTGATCTTGTGCACATTTCCTTTGCCATATTCACTGCCTTTGTACTCCACTGAACAGAATGACCAGCCCACTATTCCCATTGAGTATGGCACATTTAAGAAAGGCAGCAAAGCCTGTAACAAATTAGTACAGTACGTTTCCCCTACATTTACCTGTGACAATCAAATCACTAGTCCTGACATTTATGAACTCCTTGTCACTAATGGGCATTTACGTGCAGAGTGTTTTTCTCACAGGATTTCACATCTTACATTGTCTGATCCTAGTTCTGTCTTTTACTCTGACCCAGATTCTATGTCAGCAAAGCAAAGCCTTAGCAGCAGAAAACAACACACTGAGGCTTATTACACAAGAGTACCTCTGTTGTTGAACCCCATGATTCCAGTTGTGCTTCACCTCAGATTAAACAGTTTCATGATACAAACATAAATAATGGAGGGGTTCCTTGCATAACTTCTGTTTTCTACCCTCAGTCTATTGCATACTCCTCTGCACAAGTACATACTGTAGTCCCTAATGCCAAGAGGTCTGATGTCAATAGTTTGCTTAAGGGAAACACAGACCAAGTTGGTAAGAGAAAGAATAAATTACAGTACCAGCAAGCAGTAAATGACAATGTACAATTGGTGCACATCCAGATTGCTAGTGCAGGATTCAGTCCTGATGCCACCATGCCTCCCACTGTGCCCACTGATAGTGATGTACAGTTAATGCAGGGCATGCTAAAAGCTAAGCTTGAGGAGTTAAGACAAGAATTCATGTCTTTACAAAAGGAGAATAAAACCTTGCAGTCTTTACTGAATACACCTCAGACATTATCCGTTGATGTTGATGAAGTGAACACTGTTCAGCCCCTGAGTGCAGAGACTTTGGTAAACCATGATATTAGTCAATATGTAAGATCTATTGGGAGTGAAAATCTTTCTTCTAGAACAGCACTTGATCTGGGCACAGTTTCTGACAACTGTCCTGCTATTTGTCAGGGATTGCAGTTAGCTGAAAATGTACTAGGCACTCCTTTACCTAAGGCTTCCAGTGTAGCAGCTCGTCATAACCCCGATCTAGCACACATGCAAGCTTCTGATTTCCAAACACAATCCACAATGGTGGCATACACCGATTCAGTCACTACAGTAGGCTTAGGGCCTGCTCTTGATCAAGCTGCTGAGACTGAAGTAGATGTTCAAGCTGATGTGGAAAACGATGCTACCTCTGGGTTTACTCTTCCTTCTGCCAATTTTGATCACAACAAACAATCAGAGACAGTACAGATTTCATGTTCTGATGGACTCATTACACAGTATACAGAACCAAAAACCTGACAGACGATTCCTGAACTGTTGATTGTTAATCTGCCACTTTCAGAAGCTAAGACAGATGACTGGACAATTGACGAAATCCTGATTAACAGAGACTTTACTATGGTAATTCCATTGGTTGATTTTGACTTCCACAAAGAAAGAGACTCTGTGTCACCCACTAAGGAAAGGGACTGCAAGGGTACATCTCAGTCTTTGGTTACTGGTGCCTAGGTGTCTATTGCCCTAAAGGTGCCCTCCATTCCTGAGCCACAAATGTGTCTGTCGACTTCTGTCTGTCCTCTTACAACCATTGACTCTTCTAAGATCCAGTCCACAGCTCTGCAGTCATCTTTGGCACACGTGTCTTCAATCAATGAACCGCTGCCACGTCTGTCATTTACTCAAGAGCCTCCACCATGCACGTGGTCAGTCCCAAAGACCTTGACATGTTTGTATTCAGCTACTGAGATTGCTCCAGCTTGCATGCCTTCAGCCTCAAAGTTTTCTCTGGCCTGCCTGTCTTCAGCTACAGTGACTCATCCAGCAAATCATCCTTCAGCCATAGAGCCTCCAGTAGTCCATCATAAGTACATGTCTTCAGTCCCAGAGCCAAGGGTGTTGCTAGGTCTGGAAAAGACCCGGGGCTATGCTAATGTCGGAACTGTTGGGACTGGGGGCTAGCTAGCCTGAAGATGGTCCCAAGGACCGGAATGCCTTGGACATAAGGATAATGCCTATTTCTCTGGAATAAAAACTTATTTTGATGTAAAAACATTTGAAGATTGTGGGAGGTTTTGTATTCAGCAATCCAGAACATCAAACAGTGAAATCTTCTTATATAGTGAAAATGTGTAACATATATGCAAATTATATGTGATGTATTTAAGTTAGGTCCTTCCAGATGTCTGGGTCATCCCAAACCAGACACCATCCCCAGATATTCCCATTAAAAAACACTTAGATTTCAAAATGTATAAAACATTGGAATTCATTACGAGTTTGTAAAGCATCAGTTATCTGCTGATTTACCGCCAAAATGAATGGCTGTTACCACCACTTCGTCCTGTAATTTACCAATCGATTATGCCTGGTGCCACACTGGGGTTAGTCCCCATGGGAAAAGGCCCCTTGTTTTATCAATTAATCTGCATCTTCAAAAAATGACAAATATCCTTGACAGAAATGTTTCAATGATTCAGTGTACTTGTTGCTTGCTCCTAAGTAAAAGCTATGGGTCTCATTACGAGTTTGGTGTTTATTCGGCACTAATGGCCTCATTACGACCCTGGTGGTATGGGTTTAACGGCTCCGGTAAAGGTGCCGGCGCCGTTAAACCCATATCGCCTCATTACGAGGTTCCCTCGCGGGACCCGCTCTGGACGCTTGGTCACACCAGACGTCCTTTTCGGGTCCCGCAAGGGGTCCAGCATGCTAACAACGGGCCCGTTACTAACAGGCCCATTGTTAGCATCATCCCCATTCCCATTGAGCCCTCTGGGAGTTCGAATGGGAATGGGGATGGTCCGGGTTCCCTGAATGGGGAAATACCGGGCCCTCCTAGGTCGGAATGGCCCGGTAATTCCCCATTCAGGGAACCCGGATCGAGTTTGGAGGCAGCCATGCCCTTATTACTGGTAACTGGTAATGAGGCCCTAAATCTGCCTAACTACCGCACTGCAAAACGCAATTACCAATAATGCCACTGGTCCTGTGGTGTTACCAGGGGATTACAATTGGTCATAATTCCCCATTTTTGGAGTTCATAGGACTTCATGGGGATTGTGGGTGAATTTGTCAAAATGACTGCATGGTAAATCCACTGGTTTGTTAAAGTCAAATTGAGACTTTACCTCCAGCAACAAGTTCGCAATGATTCCTCCACTTTTCCTTGGAAAATCAGTGTATTTACCAGGCAATATACTACCTGCACTAAATATGGCAAAAGTTATAATTACTGCCACTTTTTTACCGCACTGCCAACCTTGCTTTGGCAAATATTGGTAAACAGGTTAATATTTCTGGTGCTTGCCAAAAGACCAATGCACTAAGTTCTTCTCCCTGGCACTTTCATGGCCGCAGCCATCAACAAGCAATGCCCATAGAGAGGACGATAGCATGTAAGGTGAAAAGAACCCTCTTAGAGGAGGCAGTCGGCGCCGAGATGAGATTGGACGGGGCAGTGTCAGGGCCGCAGCCTCATCATGTCAGGACTCCATCAGAGCGAGAGGACTCATCTATCCTAACTGCTATTCTTCACTGACTCTGACAAGGACATGAACTGCATTTTGTGTTGACCACACTTCCTTTCACCTGAAGGACCAAACCAATTCCGATGGGTCGCTCTGCAGAGACAGCCTCACAGGAAAAGCAAGAAATAAATTGTTTTGCGAACTTGACTTGCACAGCTTGGATGCATTATGCGATTTTTGCAAGCGGTGGAGTAACTGGACAGCACTGTGCAAGCGTGCAACCATACCTAATGTATGTCCATGTTAGTTTCGTAAAGAAACTCATTCATAATATTCACAATGGCAAATGGTGCTCACCCTGTATGGGAATGCATAGTGATATACTAAATCAAAAAGCGGGTCATTTTACATGACTTCTAAAAGTGTACTGTGCCCGTTTGCACTTACATGCAGAAAGGTAGCCTCCGTGCAGTTTTTGTAATTTCCAAAATAGAGTGGAAATGCAAAGAGTAAAATAAACACAAAAACGCCTTCGCTCTTCACATTTCCAATGCATGTAAATGTTGTCTGTAAATGTACAATGGTTGCCATGGAATCTGCCTGCATTCACCAGATGACGTCCCGCCAGCATGAAAGACGTGCTGGCTGTAAACCGTGGCGTTATTTGAAGTTGGAGGACGAAGGAATAACGGAAGTGTATATCCCATTCTTTGCCACCGACACTGCCTCCAAATAACACGACAATTCCCTGGATCGTTAAAACAAAGCATACCGAGGTCATGTATGTCTTTGCGTTACACTTTGCTGTTTACGTCCAGGGGTTTAGAAAATGACCCCCAAACTGTAACGTTAACTCCAACCTTAACATTAGCCCATACTCTAACCAACCCAAGCTGGTAGTAAAGACATGTAAAAAACCTACGTTTCACCGAAATCCAACTATTACAAAGGTGACAACCATGCACTTTATATGTTATCCCATTATCCCATACTTCTGAACCCTTGGTAGAGGAATATGGCATTTGATTATTCAAATGGCCAATCAAAATCTGAGTATAACATTAAATTGACCTGAAACCCTAAATTCAAATCACTAACGCTGCCCCTCAAACCAACCCTAGCAATAGCCCAACACCAAATCCAACCACTTAACTCAGGGGCTGAAGGTAGCACCTGGTGTTTAAGCAAATGATAAGATAAGCAAATGCAGAGCAATGCCTGCACCCTTCTCACATTACTGTAACTTTAATACTTAGCCCTAAGCATCAGTCCAAATGCGATAACCCTAAATCTAATCCCATTCCTAACAAAAGTCCTTACCCTTAACATGATCTCGCAAGGTGCATTTTTCTCAAGAAGTCACAGGGTCTGTCCTCTGCCCCCTCTGTATCCTACCCTACTGCATATCTGCATATCTGTTTTCTTGTTACCACTGAAAAGTGCTCTGTTATGCATCTGTTTTGGTGTATACCTCTGTAAAGCACTTTTTGCTTCCCGATGCTATGTCCGCGCTCAATAAATACAATAATAATATTATTATTATTATTATTATTATTATTATTATTAATAATAACAGAAGCAAGCATAGTTTCTAATCCTTATTTTGCAGTATGCATGTAAAATAAAGACGGTAGTTATTCAATAAGCATGATTCATCTGTTATACTTGAATCGTGAACATTTGAAACACAGGGCCTCATTTTGGGCCTGGCGGTAACCCTGCCGGAAAAAACAGCAGGTTGCCGCCGGACCTGTAATGAATTACCGGCGCCTGACTTCCCAATAACACCGAAGTATTCCGACCGGGAAGTCAGGCGCCAGTAATTTTGTAAGTCCCCATTCCCATTGAGTACCATAGGACTCGATGGGAAAGGGGACCAGGGAAGCACTGGCACTGTTAACAGCAGGCCAGCGCTTCCGTGAAACTCTGCGGGTGGGTGACGTTCCGCTCACCAGGTCTGACCCTGGCAGGCGGGCGGGACAGCACCTGCCTGCAGAGTTGTAGTGTGCCAGTCCGAAAGGACCGGCACTGTTGTTTACGGACCAGCACCCTCATAATGAGGCCCACAATCTTCCAATGCAATGCAATGTATGCATCAAAGTATTCTTTTATTTTCAATAATTATTATTGTATTGGTCTGCGACCGATATGTGATCTGCATCCCGGCAAGGCCAACTCAGCCTTTCATCCTTTCAATGTCAATACATGGGTACCAAATTCGGTTGGGATGAAAAATGTATGTAAATAATAGGTGCAAGAGCTATATAAATAACCCATTATCGTTATTCTTAGCAGAGGACACAGAAATTGCGCTGTCGATTTGGCTTATGTATAACACGAACATTTTTTCATTTTTATTGCAAGAACGAATTATTTTAAGGAGGTTGAACATTTAGGAATAGGTAATTATTCACAAAGAAAATGGATTTGAAGCAGTAAAAAAAATTATTAAAAAAAAAATAGGTCATAAAAATCTATTAAAAAACGAAAGCCACTAAAGAAATACCGGTTGTATAAAATACTAAAACAAGTAGGCCCTGAAGAAGCTTAAACAGGGAGCAGGTAATATAAACTCATGCTTCTGTGTGAAACACATGTAGGCCATTTTTCAATACTGTAATAAGGAAATTATACCTTATTGTTCCTATATTTCAATATTTAACACAAGAAATTCTGGACCATTGTTCAACACTGTCGCTACGAAAATGATAATTCGGAAACTACATAAGGATACTTTAATTGGGTAAACATGTTGTGGAGACAGCTAAAGACAAAAAACAGTGCAACTTTTTAGTCCCATGTTAAGGGTACTCAATACAATAAACATGACTGGAAATAAAACAACACAAGCGATGATTTATCTAATGAGTCATCCTTGGAGCTCATGGGTTTTTCGTGTTTTATGGGTCCTGTGCCCTACTCATATTTCCATGCAGTTACAGGTAGATTCTCTTGCATTGGATGCCTATTGCATGTCAAAGAGAGTTACTGCCTGATTCATGGAACAGTGCGGAGAGGTACCACAAAACCTCTGTGCTGAGAATGCCTGTGCAGGAACCTGTGTGCAGAATTTATTCTGCACACTCTGCGTATTCATGGAATTGTTTGCTCATAGTGACCGTAGATGCAGGCAGCAGCGGAACGCCCTGACACACCACCACACAAAGCAAAAAGAGCCAGATACAGCTAGCTTTGTGTGCTGCACAGCCGCAAACACATGCACCCTTGAAACAATGTGTGAGGTCCCCTGCAACCAGGCCTACACCTTGGAAATACTGCACAGTTCCCCCATAGCTATTACCGGTACCACGACAACATGCATACACATTTCCTTAAATCTGGTAGAACTCTGGAAAATCTGCATGCAAACCTCCGTAAACCATTCCTGCACCACGCTGCACTGCTTAGACGCACCCCTTCTATCGGAACCCCGACTTCATGCATGCACCCCTGAATCCACTATGTGATTTTAACTCTGCATGGTGATTCCTATGTGCAAGTGTCTGTATGCCTGACTTTGAGTGGCAGTTACATCAAGAGTTTTGCACAATCATTTCCCCAAAATGAGGTTGCGTGGTCTGATCCATGAATACGATTTTACCTGAGCAGTTGTGGGTGTGCGATCGCTTCACACAGGCCGTCCCTCGTAATGCCCACATTTCACTTGTTCCTCCCCATTTTGCGAGTTCCGCACCCTACTCCGGCCTATGCACAGGCCACACCTATGCTCTGCAAGGCACTCGGCTGCTCACATAGACATGCCGATCCTGCGTGAAATGAACTGTACATGTTAGTCACTAACAGGAGACCCACATGTGCACTCCTATAGGGATGTAACCAATCCCAGGTTGGTTGTCATACAGGTGCTCTGGGGCGTACCCAGCAGTGGGGAGAATAGCCCAAAACAGATGTTGGAATTAGATACTATTATTGTTAACATTCATTATCACTCTGGATTACGAAAAGAAACATCAATAAATTGTTTACAATTGATTTTCTGTGTAACTACATGGGTGTCAGAGTGTCTCCCAACAAAATAAACTCCACAATGGTATACTGGTACATTCTTTTTTAGTAAATATAAACATAAAAGAGGAAAGTCAATTTCAATTTAAAATTGACAAACAATTTTTCTGTTAGTTTTTATACATAGAAAACTGAAAATAGGATAGTGAGGTACATAATTGTGTTTGTGTTTCACGCAATTGTATCATCACAAAAATCTTAATTTTATATCTAAATCTAAATCTAATAGGCTCCTCATGATGTAATGTAGTTGCCGACGCATTTCGGATTTTGAATCCGTCCTCAGGGCTTAATGCCTATTGTGCATTGAATAATTAAGTTATGTTCCTCTGTCCTTAGTGGATTCACTATTCGGGACCTAAAAATAATACAGAGCATCTTAGTATCAAACATACTCCTCGTTGTCTTCAACTAAGAATATATGCATTGTACATGGTACTGACTTCAGTATCTCGGTGGTCAGTGCATCTGTAAGTGTTCAACCATCATACTGCCTGTCGCCGAGGTGGCCTCAGGATATTAATGAGGTTGCAGCATGCAGCTCGTGGCTGCTAAGTGTGCGGTAGAGGGATTGTAATCGGTCCATTGGAAACCTAAAATCAGTGGAGTTTGTTACTTAAATCATGTGAGCCAAAGATGGCGCTTCAACTGATCTGCTGTGAGTGTCAAACTTCACCAGTATTGATATAGTGCTATATTGCCGTGCAAGCGGTTGTATTCAGGAATCGTATTCAACAGGGAACATAGTTCATCTATCTAATTAGGGCTTACCTTGTTATAGGGCCTCATTACACGGAAGGCGGTGAGCCATGGCGCTATTAGCGCCATGGCTCATGCCGGTAAAATACCGGCACCGCCTTGGCGGAAAGGGGATTTACCGCCCCATTCCAAGGTTGGAGGGGCGGTAAATCCCCCTTCTGCCATTGCCCTTCCCCATTCCCATTTCTGCCCCATAGGGCTCTATGGGAATGGGGAAGGCGCTAATTACGGCACCGCAATTTTGCGGTGCCGTAATTAGCTCCGAGGTCCCTTAGCGGGTTGGTTTTTAACGCCTGCAAAAAGCAGGCGTTAAAGCACCAACCCGCTAAGGGACCTCGTAGTAAGGCGGTAATGGTTAACGGCCACCGTTACCATTAACGGTGGCCGTTAACCATTACCGCCTTCTGTGTAATGAGGCCCATAGTTTCACTGCCCGTCCGTAATCGCTGGATCCAGCGTTCACTCGTGGGTGAGTGTGTATAAGGTGGTTGCCATGGACAACCCGCGCATGTGCGTAGGGGTTCACCGTGGGGGTTCACCGTGTCCATCTTGGTGTGAGAATGCTGTTATAGCAAAGTCCCATGCGTAGGCTATGTTGGATCTTGTCCTTCAATCAGCAATGTAGACGAAATTCTGAATCACAGACTGCCCCTATTTTCATCCAGAGCATATGTATTGTTTATGGTGCCAGGGGGAGGGGCTCGTATCTGAACAGTGTCGGTTGCGTGCCCCTTCCCTGTGCAATTCATGTTTGGAGTGTCATTACAAAGGATCGATAGTCTCAGGGAGAGAGGCACGTATCCGAACCAGGTCGGCTGGGTGCCCCTTCCCTGTGCAATATAGAGCTAATTAAATATCAGACCAACTATGGGCTGTTCGGAAATGGTGTGTCATTGCCGATCTTCCTATGGAAGGAGACCTAGCAGAATCCTCACAGTTCACAATTGCATTAAACAACATATGACTATTTACAAACATATGATAGTTGTAAACATCGACATTGGGCATGACAGTGTGTGAGATAATTAAATTAATGTGCTTACATGGACTTCAACGGTACTTCCCAGGTATTCCCCAATTCAGGTGGTAATTCCCACTTTTAATTTTATACAGTGTATACCGCGCGTTCGGACAAAGCTATGCCATAATCACAACATCAATACATGTTCATATTTCAGAAAGCCAAGTCCCAGCATTGTACAAACATGTCCAACTCAGTTGATTCCATGAATCGACAAACAGGGTTTTGCACGCAGAATGGCTTGCAAAGTCCTGATTTTCCATACAAATAATTATATAAATCAGGGTGTTAATTTATGTATGTTACATCAAAGTTCCCACGGCCACTGATGGCCTTGTGCAGGGTTGGATGATCCTTAATGGTTCACATCCTAGTATAGGTGTGTGTGAAACTTCTTAGTGCCCTTCAGAGGCTGACCTGGACATGCTCCTTTGCATTAGATCCAGCGAAGAAGTGCTGCCTGAGATCACAGGGCACACACTACAGTGCATTCATGGAGGGGAGCGAGGTATATCAGCACAACAAAGAAGAGGAAGAAGGTTGCAAATGTACACAATGATCCTTAGAATTTACCTTTCAAAAATAATGCTAGCAATCAGGGGTACAGACACCTTAGGCAGTCTTGAACTCAGCACTGTTCCTGGGGTACCTTAACACTACCGCTGGGTCCTGGAAAATGCTTTTGTTTTGGGACATCCTGTGGACGACTGATACCATGATCTGAAGATGTCACAATAGATATGAAAAAAGAGGTACATTCTTGTTCAAACGAAGACATGCATATTTTTCACACCTGGTGACACAGGTAGGATCAATGCGAAATATGTCACTAATTTGGTTGTGTGCTTTGTGACATGGCAAACCACACATTTCCAGGACTCAGATAAAGTCCTTGGTGAGGCTGGTATGAACTCTCCCCAATAGCATAGAATACACAGTATAAAACTCAAACCTCCAGAATTTCCACAGGTTCACCACTGTAGAACTGTGTATGTTTTTATTTTTGTATTTTTTGCTTCAACGGGGTTTAAACTTTGGTCCACAAAATGCAGGCACGTTAGTAACATTTCACTTATCATTTTGTAAGTTATTTGGTGTGCTTTTGTTTGTTTGTGTGAGCTCACAAGTTTGCTTCCCTTGCTCTTCTTTCAAAGCCTGATATATTACTAGCAGATTCTGTGAGCTAATAGGAATGTGTCAACAAGGGTGTACTTGTACACACCCAGCCAGCAAAATATGATTAGGGCCAGCCATAGTCTGCTTGTTTTGTGTTTTTATTAAAGTGGCATTGCACTTGTATTTTTCTCAGCATTGATAAAAATAGAAAGTGAAACTACTCAGAACATATGGAGACTGGTGTTGTAAATATCAGGAGTAGTAGTACAAAGATCCGCCTCTGGCTAGTTAGGGAAGGTAATTTGTGTAGTTAGTTCCTGAAGGACACATGATTTGTGGATTGAGAAGGGACATCACACAATACCAGGGCCAAAGCAGTAACAAACCAACATTCATGTTGCTGGCAGCAGCAGCATTTGAAAGGAATGATGCACATGTACATGTTGTCTATGGAGGAGAAAGCAAAAGCAGTGTAAGATGCCCATGGAATTTGGCAATGTAGGAGTAGGTCAAACCAGTGTTAGGGACACATGACATGAAATGTGTAGGTGCCGGAGTATGTTAAAGCAGTCTTAAGCTCACATGAGTTTTGTAGCTGAAGGTTCCATCAAAGTAGTGTGTGGCACACATGAACGTTGTATGTAAGAAATTACACCAAAGCATTGTAGGTCACTCTGTCAAACGGGAAATTATATTGTGCCTCCTATTGCAATTAATATATGAATATTGGCCTACGCCAAGCTGCTTGTAAAGCCACTTGCGAAGAAATCTGTGTTGCAATGTCCTGACCTTAGAATCAATGTAAGCCGCCATTTTAGAATCATCCGCCATTTTAGGTTCTCTTTGTAAAGTCACCCTGTGAGTTAAAATGGTGGACAATGTAATTCCGAAATACAACATGGCCATCTTGACCTCTGCGTACAACTAATATGTAACTTGCCTGCATCCCACATGTTGGGGTTGTGAACTGAGACCTTGTCCTTCATTGACCTGTGTGTAAAAGGATTACTTGTGCCAATGAAACTAATCCGCGAGCATATGTTAAGGACAATGTATCCAAATACTGAACTGAGAACACTTGTTTAACTACATTGTATTAATGTTTGAAGAGGACTCTATGAGAAATCCTAAAATACACTGTTACTGTGTAGACTTGTTGGTGAATGCATTAAAGGCAAACCCTAAGCATATAGATGTGTGAACTCGCCATGAACCCTAGATCAGTAATGTATTAGAGGAATATTACCCCACAGTAGGGTTGGACATCATGTTCTCAAATGGTATAAAAGTGTGACTATTCTAATGTACAGCCCCACTCGCTGAGCACACCGAACCACGCTGGAGTTTGCTGTGTTGTACTGAGGGCCGATAGCTATCTGTTACTTTGTCCTTTGAAACTGTTCAGTATAAAATAAAAGATCGTTGTATCTTCCTTTGTAACCCGTGTTCGGTGTATTTCCTTTTGGGGTACTCAGCATCGATATTTTAACTTTGTTTTCACAACTCGTGCATTTTATAGTTGTGGGAGCCAAAGAAGTCTTACGGAAAAAGAAAGTTTGTAGACTGGGGACTATGCAAAAGCAGTTTTTGGCACATGAGAATTTGGTATGTGGAGGACAATGCCATTGCTAGCCATAGCTGAATTTGGTCGACAGGAGAGTGCACATAAGCAGTCTTAGGCAAGTGTGCATTTTGTAGTATTTGTAGTTGAATTATGTGGTTTCCAAATTGGTCTCTGCTACTTTCATGTTTCTCCTCCAAATTGGTCTCTGCTACTTTCATGTTTCTCCTCTTGCTATTTTTCAGTTTTCAATTTTGTAGTTGAATGATCTCTGTGACTTTATATTTTGCCTCTTGTTCAAATGGTATGTTTTTATTTTTGAAGGTTGATTGTTATATTTTTCTTCTGCAAGTGTTTCTCTTCAAACATCAGTGAAAGGAAAGATCCCCTTTTGTGGCTAAAATGTCTTTGATGTGTTTCTCTTCCTCCTCTTGCTCTTTTTTCAGTGACTTTTCTAGGTATATTTTCTCAGTGAGTTTGTTATGGTTTTCCTCCTGTTAATGTTCAATTCTGCAGCAGAAATAGATTAAGGTCTTTTAGGTTTTGTGCAGTTGCACATTTAAGAACATACAAAGATGTGTCTCCTTGAGTTTTTTTCTTGCCACTCGGCTGCAGTAACAGATACGATTGTCCAACCTTTTTCTACTTTTGTAAGTACATTTTCTCTACTACCTTTTTATGTTTCTTCTCATGCTGTTTTTCAGGTTTGTCTTTTGTGGGTGTTTTTTCTCTGCTGACTTATCATGTTTCTCTGCTGGTTCTTTTTTTCAGCTTTTACTTTAGGTGGGGAATTTTTTTGTGTTGACTGTTAATTACTCTCCCTGTTCTCTTTTTCAGAATAGATTTCTGTAGATGAGTTTTCTCTGCTGCTTTCTTATGTTTCATTATCTTCATCAACTGATTACTCTCGACCATCAGAAGCATGTAATAAGGAAAAGCCAAGATTAATTCAAAGAGGAAATATAAACAATTGTGATCTCCCCGTGTTCATGTTGTATCACAGCAAGGAATTATATCATGAAATTGAGGTGCCCATGAACAGTGCAAGTACAATTCCTTCCAACATTTTCTTCACCTACCAATCCATATATTTCCATCACAACATGCGGTAAAACATCTATTATTTTCTGAATGTCATGATCTAGAAAGAATTTCACATTTATGATTTGATATTATTCCTATGTGAGATATACAACCAAATTTCCATTGGCACTTACAATAGATCCCATGTTATCATAAGTCATATGACAGACCTCTGTGACTTTGGAGAATGTCACACAATTGCAAACGGTAAGCAAGAGGGCAGAAGCGCTCTTGAACATGTAGCGTAATCTTCTATGAAGGCAGGAACGTAATTAGTCTCTCCCAGTTGTTTGTGGAGGAGCTCCAATCTCGGGCATAAGTTTATGGAAGGAACCTTTGGTTCCCAGAAAAAAAGGTGCATGCATAGATTTTTGAACCATTCAAGGCTGTTGTCTCTGTTAAACAGAAGCAGAGTTCATCTGCAGGGTCACAAACTGTCTTTCTCCAAGAACTTGTAATAGCTGGTGATAATATATTTGCAAAGAGGACTAACATGAAACAGGCTATAAGCAGCCATTTTGGATGAGCGAAAGCTTTAGATAACATGCCAGTGCCACATTTACTCACTGCCTTCAAGGGAAGGGGTAGAGGGTGGGTTCCTATGACAGCAAATTAAGTGGTTCCTTTCCAGACTTCTAATGGTGCCCCAAACAACTGCGGCTTGAATTACAAACTTTAACTCATGGTAACCATCACCGAATTGAGTGACTTTCATATAGTAACTTGTCGCTTAAGTCCGTGGGCCTATGTTCTTACTTTAACAATCCTTAGAGCATTCAAATGGTTCTGACCTCTGTGCTTAAATAATTGCTGCTTGCACATTGGGCAAACAATAGAGAAGATCAGAGCATTATGCAATCCACTGTCCACTTCAATTTGCCGCTCTCCCAATCTGATGGGATTGCCCCATATCTCAATTTTGTCACAAATCCACACCACAGGTCATTATTGACCTATGCTAGGTTCATTGCTGTACATGTTGTAAGGAACTCATGGTGGCAACAGTAAAGACAGCCACAAGTGATCACAGTACAAGGGTGTTTATTAAACTGTATAAATGGGTGAGAAAAATGCATAATCTAAACCTAATTCTAAAATGGGAGCAAGCTACAAATAATATTAAGACAGTCCTAGTGGCGTCTTTTCAAATAAAAAGGGCCTATACTAAAAAAAAAACGATTGCCAACCCTTACCGCTAAGTTACAAAATAGTGTGGGATAATGTTCACCAGAAAAGAAAGGAGTGTTTGCAAAATGATAACTCATGATGGTATGACTGGGGTCTCCCTTGCCCACATTTTTAGCATGGGACAAGGCGGGACTCTCGAGCACAGCACACTCCTGGGCATCTCCAGCACAAGCTTACAGTTTGTTTCCAAAATATCAGGGCCTTCTCTGGCCAAGTCTTTTTAACAACAAGTATCTTGCCACAAGAGGGCCTGATGTGCTATAAACAACAAAACAAAAGTACCGTTCAATAATCTTCCCATTGGGTGATTTCCCTTCACCCCTGGATTCCCCGCAACCAGTCTCTGATCTTTTTTTTAAAAGTTATCCTCCCTCAGTCGGGTACACATTTGCCAGTTTAACACAGTTCACTTAGTTGTAACAGCTTGTGGGATTCACTTCCCTTAGCTTTTTCCAGCCCCCAGTCAGGCTTCACACATTTACCGTTTGCACAGTGTTCTCCTCAGCCGGGTACACATGCCTGTTTCAAAATGTCAAAACCTGGGTAATTGGTTAAGGACTTATGGTTGTACAAGCGATTTTGGCTCGACCCTTGTAAGACCAACTTAACTCTCTATGTCGGCCTTTCCTATGGCCTCTTGGTACTATAATGTTCACAAGACTAGGGGACCAGCCAGAGTGTTTTTCGAATGAGTGCCTACCTGGTTCCGGACCACTATTTTTTCATATCATGTTTCCGTTGAAACCTTCATTGAACACCGTCCAGTTTACTAATGGTTCTCGCTCTGGCTCACCGGCTGTGCTGAACTCCTTGTCACTTCTTGTCTCTGGAGTTAAGGATGGTACCACGGTAGCAAGTGCAGCTCCCCACTCGGTTTTCAGCGTGGGAGGGTCCTGTGCACTGTTGGCAGCTGCTACACCACATGTCAGCTGTAGATTGTGGTCTTATGAATCCTTTCACTGAGGCTCCATCGGTCTGCGCCAAATATTGCAGGGGCACTTCCCTCCTTGTTGTCCTTTCAGGTCTCCCCACCTTTCTTCTCCATTTGAATTGCCTACTGGAATAGCTGCTTCCTCATGCATTTGGCCTTGCTCAAAGTGTGCTCTCATGCTCTGCCTTTTATCCCTGTGGGGAAGGGAAAGGGCTGTGAGGGGTGTGTAGTTATTGTCAATTGTCTGACTCTGCCTGACCCTTGTGTTGGGAAATGTCAGGCCAATGGCTCTGTGTTAGTATGGTTCTTTCACTCTGTAAGAAACTGCCTGTACCGGAAAGGGTGGTGGGGTAGAGCATCTAAGTATCCTATGGGGTAGGATGAGGAAAAGGTGTTATGAGGAAGGGGGTTCTGCATCTCACCCATCAGTGTCCCGCTTCAAGCCCTGAAGACCCCCCATCCAGGTGATCCTCCCCGACTGGTCCACCCCCAAGAACTTGATCAAATAGTGATGACCATGTCCTGCCCACTTGGATGACGGATCTCCAAGGACTAGCGGGTGAGCCACCTTCAGGTTTCTCATAATGTTAAAGTAGTAACCAATTGATGGGCTATCATATCTTCAACTAATATTGCTTGTCTCTGTGGTGCTGCTGAAACATTTGCCTATTTAGTGACCTATGGCCCTCTATATAATAATCTCCACAAACATGTTCTCTGTGATCTTATGAAGGACTTGTACTATAATGGTGTCCTGCCTCTTACTGTTATTATCAGCCAAAGATGTCAATAGTTCATTCAAATGTTTGTCTTTCTTTATATTCTGCTTTGAAAAGAGGAGCTATGTTTTGACTATTTACACTGCAACATTGATTGACTGTGATATTAGAGCCGCCTTTGATACAATTGATCACTCCACCCTGCGTGGGCATCTGGCTGGGGCAGGTCTTGCTGGCTCGGTACTCTCTTGGTTCTCCTCTTGTTCTTCTGTCAGGAGTCCAATTATGTCACTTCTTTCTTCTCGGTCTTGTTCTGCTGTTCTTGCGTGTAGTGTTCCATGGGTTCTGCTCAGTCCCAATTTCATTTAACGTTTACATCCTGCCACTTGTCAGTGGCATCTACTCCCATGGCCTGCGTTTCTACTCCTATGCTGTTGATACCCAGATTATTGCACAACTTAATATGGAGGAAACTGGTCAGTCTCCTCAGCTTGGGGGGTGCTTCGGCGCATGGGGCATTGCATGGGTGACAAATGACTGAAGTGAAATAGGGACAAGACAGAAGTTCGGGGGTCAGCCCTCCTTCAGCCAACACCTAATGGATATATGCTGTCTGGCCTTTGTCTTTAGGCTCTCTCCCTGTTCCGGTATCTCTGGTCAGGGATATGGGAGTGAAGATTACTTCCTCTCTCTCTATGGAAGCTCAGATTGGTGTGGTCTGTTAGTCATGGTACATCCATTTTAAAATTCTTCAGAAACGACTTCCTTTCCTGCCTGTAGCTTTACTTGCTCCATTTGTGGCGGCTTTGGTATTGAACCAGATTGATTATTGCAATACACTTTATCTGGCTCAGCCCCAATGTCTTATTTGCCGTTTGCAGCTTTTACAGAATCATGGGGCCAGGGTAGCTGTTGGTTCTCGTTATGGGTGCCACATCTCTCTGGTGCTATGCAGGCTGCATTGGCACCCAGTGGACAAACGGATTGCCTTTAAGACTCTTTGTGTAGTGCAATGTGCATTTTATGGCCACAGTGCTGAATATGATATGTCAAAGCCAATTTCCAGCACGATATCCCAGGCCAGTTTCTTTGGTCTCAGGACAAAGTTCTAATTCAGATTCCTCACTATAGACTTGCTTGAACTGATGGTATAGATGTTTCAGTGACTGCGGCCAAGGTATGGAACTGTATTCCACAATCACTCAGGGTTACTCCAAATCATCTAGTTTTTATAAATGACCTGAAAACCCTTTTATTTTAAGTTTCAGCTTCTAGACTGCGTTGCGCCTGTGTAAAAAATAGCACCAAGATGCCTCTGGTGGATGTGAGCTTTATAAATGAGTTAACATAACATATTATCTCTATGAAGCTCAATCTCTTTAAGTTGTGTATTTTTATTCCTAAAGATGTGATTTTATGATGATTTGTATTATTTATTTTTTTCTGATGAATGGCCATCATTTATATCAGGAATAACAATTTCAACAACATCATCAACAGAAGTGGGAACCTGGAAAAACATGCTAAATGAATGTCCTGAAAACAGTAAGTTCAGGAAGGTATGTCATTAAAAAAGATGTTGCCCCCCGACAGATTGTATTGGTTTGCAAAATGTAATTATGGAATCAGCAGCACTGGCTTACGATTGGTCTCAAAAAGAAGAGAAACTGACCTCTTGACATATGATGGAGTACAAAACGTGTATATTTGCCAATGATGGTAGCCGGGCAAGTTTGAAAGTGTCCCTTCAAAAAAAGTCTCATCGAATCATAAACTGGGCATCCCTGCAGACCCTCTATGGGAACTGGATATACATGTGCCTTTACAAACTGCAGCCCCTGTCTTTAGCCCTTTATATCACCACACTTCATATTCTTCAACTCTACACTCAATAGTCCAAGCCTCTTATTGTATCCATATTATTGCATCTTATTACAGTATCCTCTTGTTGAAAAGAGCTGATTTGCTTCTCAGGCAGGTTTACAATATATAATATCTGATTTATGCATATGGGCAATGTATGATGTTATAGAAGGTTGGGGGTGAGAAACTCACATTTGATCCTCATTCCTGCTCTACCACCTCTCCTCCACTGTATTATCTCTCTACTGCTAAATTAGTAGATAATCAATACTTCCAACCATCAAGGCCATATTAACAAGATGGATGACAAGAAGCTACAAAATACATCATCCGAATAGTAGTTGGCCTCCAATTGCTACCCTCCCACTGATCACCCACAGGGCTTTAGTTGTCCTTCCCCATTTCCTGTCAATGCCCAAGCACAAAAGCAGCCATTTCATCATAAGGTCTTCCCCCAATTTTCTGTTAGTATTTCATGTACCACTTCCGCTACTCTGAACAACCCTGCTGTTTAAAATGCAACTGCTTATGGAATTTTGTCCTATTCAGTGATTTTTTTATTTGCATTTTCACAGTAACAACAACATAGTTCGGAGTGGTAAACCTTTCCCTCTCCCCTCCCCCATTGTTCGTGTTCCCGATGTGGTGCGGCCTGGTCTCTTTCTATCTCCTCCCCTGCTTGCAGGCATCAGTATTTCTGATCTTCTGGATTTCGCTCCAGCCGGGTTATGTTTCCATTTCCTTTCCCGTGTCCATCGTTCCCCTCTCCCCTTGTACCGAGTGTTTCAGGGTTGTTTCAAGGGATCGGCTCTGGTCAGGTCATTCAGTAGTAGGGACCACTGCATTGTAACCTCTGCCCCTCTCTGGCAGAGCCCAGCCCCTGTAGTATTGTCGCTGAAGCAATCCTCCATCTGCGGATGTCCATTAACCACCTGGCCAGTGTCGGGTCCTGGGGTTGTTTCCATGCAATAGCTGTCCACCGTTTGGCCAATACTAGGAGAAACTTTATCATTTTATTGCGTGTTTTGTCTTTTTTCCCCCTTACCTCCTCAATAACCTTATTCCAACATAGTGCAATGACCCCACAGGTCCAGACCATGTGCCAGAAACCCCCTGGGCTCCTACCACATCTGGGGATTTCAACTGAAAGTCAGTTGTTCATGGAATTCAGCTCAGAGGGAGTCACGTATGTCCTGTGTATTACATTAAACTGAATCAGTTGGAATCGAGCGTTCCGTGAGACTTTTCGGGTCGATTCGCAGATGGCTTCCCATTTTTTATCCCGAATCTGGTACCCCATGTCCCGTTCCCATTTCTCCTTAACATTCAGTGCTACTCTGGGCTCCCCTTCATGTAGGGCTTTGTAAATACGCAAGACCCTAGATGCGCCTCCTGCATGTTCTACAAGTTTGTTTGTTTGTTTGTTTATTTGTTTGGTAATGCGCACCAAGTCCTTGGGTAGAGGGGCGCAACAGAAGCAAGAAATCTTAAAACTTGGTTACAGTGCAAAGGTAGCAATACATAGAGCAGTGATTGCAATAGGAACAAGAAACAGGTACAAGATACATTAAATACAAAGCAATGGTCTTGTTAAGTCAAGGAAGCATTATCATGAGTATCAGTATATGCACACATACATATACACATATATATATACAACCTTACATGATTACGTTATTGTATATCCATGGTGCATACACATATGACAAATCAGACGACCATGCGTGCACAGTTAACCAAACTACAGTGTAGTTTGGTGGAAACAAAGGGTCGTGTATGGGCTGGAAAGGTAGAGGTGTAGTTTGTCAGTTAGGTGTCATTGGTGTGTAACCAATTAAGTATTTTATGTCTGAATTTAGGGTAGGGTTGTTCTAGTCTGAGGTCAACTGGTAATTTGTTCCAACATTGTGCAGCTCTAACAGGGAAACTGGTTCCTCCTGCTGTCGAGCGTTTAAACCTAGGAATCTCCAGCATAAATAAGTTGGCAGATCTCGTAGGGCGGGTAGCTTTTCTCCTAGTAATTTTATCCTTTAGGTATGGGGGTGCTAGGTAATTCAGGTATTTGGAGATGAGGGATGCTGTTTTGAGGAGAATTCTGTCAGTTATTTTCAGCGAGTTAACCTCTTTCTTAAATTCGGTAATATGCTCTCTGTAAGGGATGTTCAATGCTGCCCTCAGGGCGTTATTCTGCAGTCTTTGAATTTTGTCTGTAATATATTTGTTGGCTCCTGACTACAGGGCATTACAGTAATCTAATCTTGACATGATAAGAGCATTGGCTATTGTGGTGCAGCTGGCTATCGAGTGGTATGGTCTGGAAGCTCTGATGAGTTTGCAAGTGTACGTTGTGGATGAGGCGAGGGAATTGACTTGCTTTTTGAGAGTGAGAGAGACATCACCTTGATAGGGTTGTTATCAATGTTAAAGGATGTGTTGTTTGGGCTGAGTTTTTGGATATTGGCTTCAGAGCCTAAGATTAGTAACTCCATTTTTTTCGTCATTCAGGCAGAGGCCATGGGATGCCATCCATGCCTGAATGAGGGTGTATATTTTGTTCACCAAGGCTGAGTCTGCCTGGAAGTTGCCTGAAAGGGGTATTGTCAGAATCAAGTTGCCCACGTCGTGTAGCCGAAGAGTTCTTCCTCCTGATGGAACCCTCTGACTCCAGAAACAGACAGCCAGAGCGATCAATCAGAGGAAAGAAAGGATGCCAGATGAGATGCCAGATGAGACCCAGACGACCCAGATGAAGACACGTATCGCAGGAGCTGTTATCGATGAGTCAGGGTGGTACGAGTGGTCGAGGACAGGCGTTGGATCATGTTTATCCGGGTCAACACCGGGGAGAGTCAGGTGGAAGAAAGAAAGGGAGGCAAATCCGAAGTCCACTATCCAGGATCCAAGAAAAGCCCAACCACCTATCCCGCCGGCACGAGGACGCCTCATACACACCTGTTAGTGTGCGTAGCAAGGAAATCCCAGTATCAAGTGTGATTAATCCAAAAAGTTTGAGTTCCAAAGTTCAACAATCCAAAGTTCGAAAAGTTCCAATGTTCAGCAATCCAAAGTTCGAAAAGTTCCAATGCACGGCAATCCCAGAATACCCAGATGCAATCCAGGTGACAAACGAAGAGTAACCAAAACAAATGGGCGAAGGCTAAGAAGTCCGTGAGCAGTCCGAGGTTGAAGCACGATGCAGGCAGCAAACAAGAACAAGGCAGTCCAGAATCAAAGCCAGGTAACGGTCCGGGTCGAGGAAACGAGGAAATCAGGAACACAGGAGGGAAGGGGGGGGAAAGGTGCTGCAACAGGGGTTCAAGGGAACAGGATACAATGCACAAAGTACGAAGCGCCACCAATCCTCAATCAGAAGCACCGATACGAAATGAAGGCGGTGCCTAAAAAGGAGAGGTCACATGACAGCATTCTGCGGCTTCCAGCGTCGGCCGTAGGAAACGCTGAGAGGACGCCAGCGTTGCCATGCCAACTTCCAGGCACCTGGTTGTAGTGTTCTTAAAGGGCTATGCATCCGTTTCTTAGCACTGCTTGCACGCCTGTACATGACAGTATCCTCCCTCAAAGGGGGTCTCACCCCCCGAGCAGACCAGAAACGAGACAAAAGAGCCGGAGCATGGACGTTCACCGCGGGTTCCCACGTACGGATTTCGGGACCATAGCCCTTCCAATCGACCAGATAGAGACGCCTGCCCCTTCGAACCTTGGTGTCCAAGATCGCACCCACCTCAAATTCATCAAAACCGCGCACTTTAATCGGCGGGGGACGAGCAGGTAGTCTGGTAGATGGATGGCATGGTTTCACTAGAGAGACATGGAACACCGGGTGTACCTTCCATTTAGCAGGAAGGACCAATCGGAGGGCAGCAGGGTTAATAACCTGCAGAATGCTGTAGGGACCCACAAACCGAGGCAACAAGGCTTGTCGACCCGGCAAGCGTAGGTTCTTTGTGGACAGCCAGACCTTCATCCCCGGTCGGTAGCTAGGAGCTGGGGAGCGATGTGCATCTGCCGAAGACTTAGTACGTGACTGGGCCTGTAGTAGCTGATTCTTGACCATAGCGTGGGTATCTGATAGATTCCTAAGACAACCAGAGGCAGCCGGATTGTGTAACGGCCAATCAGCAATACTGGGCAAAGAACGGGGGTGTTGGCCATACAAGGCAAAGAATGGAGATACACCTGTCGCCGTGTGCAGAGAGTTGTTGTAGGCGAACTCCGCCAGAGGTAGAACGGAAACCCACGTATCTTGGCGTTGGAGGGTAAGACATTGTAGATACTGCTCCATAGTGGCATTCAGCCTCTCAGTTTGCCCATCAGTTTGTGGATGGTATGCACTGGAGTACCTGCCGTCTATACCCAGCGTTGTAGTCAATGCTCTCCAAAAGCGAGAAGTGAACTGTGGTCCCCGGTCAGTAACGAGAATGGGGGGCAGACCGAATCTTCGGTAGACGTTCTTCAAGAACAGCTCTGCCAAAACAGGAGCAGAAGGAATCCCCTGGCAGGGTACAAACAGGGCTGCTTTTGTGAAGTAGTCCACGACCACCCATATAGTGTCGTAGCCGTCGACTACTGGAAGCTCTACTACGAAGTCCATAGAAATCTTAAACCAAGGTCTATCTGGTATAGACATGGGTTGTAGTAGGCCCACAGGTTTGCCCGGTTGATGTTTGCACTGCGCACAAGTGGCACAAGAGACAATGTATTCCCTAATGTCGTGTGACATAGAGGGCCACTAGCACCACCTTCTCAAAAGGTCGATAGTTTTCCCAGTACCTGGATGTGCAGCTACCGCTGAATCGTGACACCATTGTATGGCTATGTGTCTTGTGTCGGAGTCAGGTACATATATTCTTCCCTTTTTATAAGGCAATGAATCGATGATCTCCAATCCCAGGCTAGCAATCTCGGAGGGAGTGGTTCTCACCCATTCTTGGATCCTTGTTTTCAGAGAGGGGCGCAAGGTACACCCACACACCACTTGATTAGGCAATAGAAGGGCGCCCTTGAGCTCAGACGGTTCAGGGACTCCATGGATACGGGAGAGAGCATCCGCCTTCGAGTTCAAAGACCCAGGGCGATAGGTAATGGAGAAGTTGAACATGGCAAAGAACTCATGCCACCTGGCATGGCGTGTCATGGTGCACTTCACTGATTGCAGCACCAAGAGATTCCGGTGATCAGTGATGACTTGAACCGGTTCGGAGGACCCCAAAAGATGATGTCTCCATACCATAAAGGCGTCCCTCACTGCTAACAATTCCCGTTCTGTGATCGTATAGTTCCTCTCATAAGAGGTGAGTTTTCTGGAGTGATACGCAACAGGATGTAAACCAGTGGACTCTGGGCAAAGTTGGGACAGGATGGCTCCCAGTGCAACATCTGACGCATCTGCTTCTACAATGAAAGGCAAAGACGGATCTGGATGTTGAAGGACAGGAGCAGTGGTAAAAGCAGACTTTAAGGTCTCAAAAGCCTGTTGAGCATCCTCGTTCCATTTAAACAAGCATTTGGTGCTGGTTAATTTAGTAAGTGGAGAGGCAATGGCTGAGAAATCTTGGATAAACCGCCGATAGAAATTTGCAAAACCTAGAAAGGATTGCAGGGCCTTCAAGGTACTAGGACAAGGCCACTCCAATATCGCGGTAACCTTAGACTGGCTCATCTGCACACCCCGGCTAGTGATATCATAGCCTAGAAACTCCACCTCGGTTTCATGGAACCTGCATTTGTCCAACTTGGCATACAAGTGGTTCTCCCTTAAACGTTGCAAAACGTTAGAGACATGGACGACCTGAGTGTCAACTGAAGGAGAGTAGATCAAACGACTACATATTGGTCTAGCATGTCATGAAATACGTCGTTGATAAAGTATTGGAAGGTCGCTGGAGCGTTACACAGGCCAAAGGGCATAACGCAGTATTCAAAGAGGCCATATTTGGTTTTGAAGGCAGTCTTCCACTCGTCGCCTTCGCGAATCCGTACGAGATTGTAGGCCCCCCTCAAATCCAGTTTAGTGAACACCTTAGCTGCACCCAATTGGTCCAATAAGACTGAAATCAGAGGTATCGGATATTGATTCCTGATCGTGACGGCATTCAAAGCACGGTAATCGATGCAGGGACGCAGGTCCCCCTCCTTTTTGGGGACAAAGAACATGGGGGAGGCAGCAGGTGAACGGGAAGGACGAATAAAGCCAGTACTCAAGGATTTGTCAATATCTTCCTTCAAAACCAGGTCCTCCTTAGGGGTCAGGGAATATATCCGCCCAGACGGAATCTTGGCTCCAGGAATCAGTTCAATGGGGCAATCATAGGGCCTGTGTGGCGGAAGTACCTCAGCCCCACGTGCGTCGAATACATCCTGGTATTCCATGTACACCATAGGAAGGACAGTGTTGACTACTGCCCCCACAGTACGGGTAGTTTCAGCAAGTGCATGACTTGGACTAGTGGTCTCTGAACTGGTAGTTAGGCACTTATTTTCACAGTGTTCTGAGAGAAAACATACCTCCCCAGGATGCCAATCCACAGAAGGATTATGCAATTTTAACCATGGTAAGCCAAGAATGAATTTGAACTGCGGTGCCGCAATGAGGTCAAAATATATGCTCTCCTGATGACCGCAGTCTGTGATCATGGTGAGATCAGTGGTCCGCTCCGTCACTAACCCAGAGACCAAGGAAGAGCCATCCACCAAATTCACCACTTCAGGACATGTTTTATGCATAATCGGCAGACCCAAATCCCGGGCATAAGCGGCATCCACGTAGTTCCCCGTGGCTCCTGAGTCCAAGACCATCATCACGGCCCATTTCTCAGAACCGGGGAACGACAGGGAAACAGACAGACAATATGGACTGTAAACTGTGGGATCTATCGAAGAACCACCCGGCATCTGGACCCCTTCAGTCACCGGGTTTTGGCGTTTCCCTGTTTCTTAGTGGGTTTTTTGGTACATTCTCGGAGTAAGTGGTCTGATCCTCCGCAGTAGAAACATAGGCCGTTCTTCCTCCGGTGTTCCCTAACTTCTGCCGACAAAGGAGTTCTAAGTGCCCCGATCTGCATGGGTTCCGTGGACCCAGCGGCAGGTGAAGGAACGGAGAGAGCAACAGGAGGAGCCATTCGCCTTTCACCCCTCCGTGCTGCTTGTCGAGAATCGATTTGGAGAAGCAAATCCATTAATTCCGAAAAAGCTGTAGGGATTACCGGAACGGTGGCCAGTGTATCTTTTAGGGAGTCGGATAGCCCTTTATAGAAGAGAGAGGCCTTCTTTTCTTCGGGCCAACCGGTTTCCGCCACCAGCTGATTGAACTTGGCTAGATAAGACAAGAGAGGTGAACTGCCTTGTTGGAGACCGAGCAGTTCCAAATCAGTAGCTTGTGTGGCGTAACGTGTGTCGAACACACGACTCATAGCCTCAATCAGGGCATCGCAATTGTAAAGAAGATGGCTGCCATCTTCCAACAACGGATTGGCCCAAGCAGCTGCGATACCCCCTAAATGGGATAACAGAAACGCCGCCTTGGTAGTGGAATCCGGAAAAGAGGTAGGACGGCACAGAAAATGCAGTCTACATTGGTTCAAAAAGGTCCTATAGGTCTTGGGGTCTCCATTGAACCGTTCCGGCGGAGCCAAGGGAAACTGGGCAGTCATATAAACTGGTCCAGCACCCTGTTGGGGAGGACCAGCACCTGCCCCAGAGACACTAGCCAAGGGAGGCGCAGCTGCCCCAAGGGGTTGAAACCCTGCTTGCAACTCATCAATGCGTCGCTGCGTGGCTGAATGAGCCGCAGTCATGTCATTGCGTAAGTCGGCCACCAATTGTAAAATATTGGTCAGAGTCTCATTGGCATCCATATTAAGGCTTCTGATTATGTCAGAATCAAGTTGCCCACGTCGTGTAGCCGAAGAGTTCTTCCTCCTGATGGAACCCTCTGACTCCAGAAACAGACAGCCAGAGCGATCAATCAGAGGAAAGAAAGGATGCCAGATGAGACCCAGACGACCCAGATGAAGACACGTGTCGCAAGAGCTGTTATCGATGAGTCAGGGTGGTACGAGTGGTCGAGGACAGGCGTTGGATCGTGTTTATCCGGGTCAACACCGGGGAGAGTCAGGTGGAAGAAAGGAAGGGAGGCAAATCCGAAGTCCACTATCCAGGATCCAAGAAAAGCCCAACCACCTATCCCGCCAGCACGAGGACGCCTCATACACACTTGTTAGTGTGCGTAGCAAGGAAATCCCAGTATCAAGTGTGATTAATCCAAAAAAGTTCGAGTTCCAAAGTTCAACAATCCAAAGTTCGAAAAGTTCCAATGTTCAGCAATCCAAAGTTCGAAAAGTTCCAATGCACGGCAATCCCAGAATACCCAGACGCAATCCAGGTGACAAACGAAGAGTAACCAAAACAAATGGGCGAAGGCTAAGAAGTCCGTGAGCAGTCCGAGGTCGAAGCACGATGCAGGCAGCAAACAAGAACAAGGCAGTCCAGAATCAAAGCCAGGTAACGGTCCGGGTCGAGGAAACGAGGCAATCAGGAACACAGGAGGGAAGGGGGAGGGAAAGGTGCTGCAACAGGGGTTCAAGGGAACAGGATACAATGCACAAAGTACGAAGCGCCACCAATCCTCAATCAGAAGCACCGATACGAAATGAAGGCGGTGCCTAAAAAGGAGAGGTCACATGACAGCATTCCGCGGCTTCCAGCGTCGGCCGTAGGAAACGCTGAGAGGACGCCAGCGTTGCCATGCCAACTTCCAGGCACCTGGTTGTATTGTTCTTAAAGGACTATGCATCCGTTTCTTAGCACTGCTTGCACGCCTGTACATGACAGGTATGAGGGTCTGTGTGTCATCTGCATAATTAGTGTAGGTGACACCCAGTCTATCCAACTTGTCAAACAGAGGCTTTGTGAAGATATTATACATAGTAGGGGAGATGCAGGAACCTTGTGGTACCCCGCAGGTTATTTTGATAGGGTTGGCAGAGGCTGAAGTAGAGAAGACTCTCATGGTCTTGTTAGCTAAGAAGGATTGGACCCATGCTATAGCATCTTTGGTAAAGTTGGCGGCAGATTGGAGGTGGTTGCATAACACTACATGGTCCTCCAAGTCGAAAGCTGCCGACAAGTTCAGTAGGAGTAGCAAAGCTATTTTTCCATTATCCTTTAATTCTTACATTTGTGTCTTGAGATCTAGCAGCGCTGTTTCAGTGCCATGGAGAGGGCGGAAGCACGATTGTCATGAGCCAAGTAGGTGGTTGGCTTCCAGATAGTCTTGAAATTGTATGTAAGCAGCTCTATCTTAAGAAGAAATGGCACAGTGGTGATGGGTCTGTAATTGGTAGGGATAGTGGGGTCCAGAGTATGTTTATTTAAGTAATGGTAGAACCCAGGATTCTTTAAGGTTGGCCGGTACTGTGTTAGTTTTAAATGAGGAGTTTATCAACTTAGAGATAAAAGGAGCTAGGTCTCTAGCTGCATCCTTTATTATCTGTGCTGGGCACGTGTCGCCTTTACAGTTAGACGGTTTGAGGGAAAGTATTATTTTTTCTGTTTCAGTTATGGAGATAGTCTTGAATCTAAATGGTGTGATTGTCCTAGTCACTGAGGGTTGACTAGTTTGTTGGTCAGTGAGTGGTAGTGAGACCTTTTTTTTTAGCAGTTTTGCATTGTAAGGACAACATTTTATTTGATAGAGCATTTTGTATGTTAGTACACCATGCTTTATCCTTTGGGGCATTGTCTACCGGTTGGATTGGGGATTCTAGTTCGCAGAGGATGGAGAATAATTCTTTAGTGTTGGATTTAGCTTTCTCAATCCTGTCATTGAAGGTGTTCTTTTTGGCTTTGGTTATTTCTTTTTGTACATTTTTGCAAATTCCGTTAGGTTATTTTTGTTATTTTCAGAGGGGAAGCAGCGCCAAATAGACTGGAGTTTCCTTTTTTGTGATCTTAAGGATTTAAGTTGGGGGGTGAACCAGGCATTCAGGTGCGCTACTTGCCTAGCTTTGCCCAGTTTGACAGGAGCAATCATGTCCAGTGCCTTAGTCAGAGCATTGTTGAAGGTATTTACCAATGCGTCAGGGTTGTTATTTTCCATTCCAGAGATGGCAGGGAGGAGAAGAGGGATACATTTTTCAGCAGTAATATCCTTCTTACTTCTGGTAGGGAGAGGCGGTGCCATGTTATTAGGCTTGGGGCGAAGGAGGTCTAATGTGGCAGAAATGTATTAAGGGATAATCTGTCCAAGATTGTGGGGCAATATCGGTAATGTTGATGTTGCAGTTTAGTTCAGATACCCAGTCAAGGGTCCTTCCTTTGATATGTGTTGGTCAGAGGACTTTTTGCGTAAAACCGTGGCCATTTAGTAGGGCTGCAATAGATTCAGCATGTTTGTTGTCAGTGTCATTAAAGCCTAGATTGAAATCTCCCAACAGTAGTGTTTGAGAGTGATCTTTGGTGTTGTCAGCTAGAAGACTGGTTAAGTCTTCTTCAAAGGTGCCTAGAGGCCCAGGGGGTCTATATATCAAGTGGATAGTTAGAGTACGGTTGTTGGAGAGGGGCAATTTGGCAGTGAGTACTTCACAGGATGTGAAGGGAGCTGAGGTGGCAAGTCTAATAGGGTGGGTTGTTTTGAAGATGATGGCTAGGCCACCACATCTAGCATTGGGCCGGTCCACTCTAATGATTTGGTAGTTATCATGTACTGCTAACATAAAAGTTGGTCCTGCGGCCTCATGTAGCCAGGTCTCAGTTATGGCCAGTAAATTGAGATTGTCATTGTTTAAGATGTCTGCAATTTCAGTAGCATGGGCTACCACTGATCTAGAGTTTATGAGGGACCCTGTTAGCATTAGGTACTGTCAGGGTTAGCAGTTGGCGAGGTTTTGTGAGAAAGGGTATCTCGAGACGTGTGATTTTTGGGGGGGAGTTTGGTCAGTGGTATTGGTAGTTTGCGTTAGTGTGGAGGAGGGGTTCTTAGACCGGGTAATAGTTTGATTATTGTCGTTGTTAGGGAGGTTTCTATAAGGTTCATAGATAGGAGACAATCTAGACCTAAGTCTCAAATTTCTATCCTTGGGAGGGTTTGTTATGATGGCAATGGCCATAATGGTTATGATGGCACAGGTAAGTATTGCCGTCTGGGCTAGTTTAGTCAGGTAACAGAGGTCATTGTCAAACTATGCTGAGGTCATACTAGCATCACTAGTGTAAATGGAGGGGGCCGGGACTTCTGTGCTATACCTAGCAGATGCTAGTTGTAGTTAGATTGCATCTAGGCTAGTCAATGCAAGACACACGTAGGCTAAATGCAATTGTAGGCACAGGGCACATCTAGGCTAGTTAATGCAAGACACACATAGGCTAAATGCAATTGTAGGCGCAGGGCACATCTAGGCTAGTTAATGCAAGACACACATAGGCTAAATGCAATTGTAGGCACAGGGCACATCTAGGCTAGTCAATGCAAGACACACATAGGCTAAATGCAATTGTAGGCGCAGGGCACATCTAGGCAAGTCAATGCAAGACACACATAGGCTAAATGCAATTGTAGGTGCAGGGCACATCTAGGCTAGTCAATGCAAGACACACATAGGGTAAATGCAATTGTAGGCGCAGGGCACATCAAGGCAAGTCAATGCAAAACACACATAAGCTAAATGCAATTGTAGGCGTCCTAGGGTATACGCTAAGGCAAGGAGTGGTAGTCGACCAATAAGGTACAATAAATACAAATTGATTGGGCTAGCAAGGTGCATGTACAACTGGGTAAATGTGGCAATGGACCACTAGAGGCACGGTGACCCTACTATATAGGAGAAATCAGATGACTAGCATGGATTATAGATGAGCGCGGGAGGTCAGCCAAACAGTAGGGTATGGGACACAGATATATGAAGCACAATAGGATTGCACCTGAATGGCGCAACGTAAGTTACAGCACTAGAGCTATTTCGTTATTATTACAGTTCACGTGGCAAATACTCATTGAGGAGGCAGGTGTAATGACAGACATTGGAAGTTCACCATGACGTTTACACGTACTTAAACCCTTAATAGGATAATATACAACTTGCTGGGAGTGTGAGGCATCAAGTTAGGCTGGCATATTATTATTAAACACGGATATGTGATCAATGTTAGTTTAGCATAATAGGGTCATAGGATCACGATCGCGTAGGAACAGCAATCTGCTAGCAAAACACAAATTTGAAAGAACACAAAAGTTCAAAAGAGTGTGATACATGAGGACAGAGCAGTGCTAATACTGATGGGCTGAGAAGCTTGCTGGCAGTGAGCAACGCGGTACGCGGGTAACACGGGCGTTATATAGTGTCATGAAAAGGTGCTATCCACTAGGCACAGCATGTCACCGGTAGCACAGTGCAAGGTAGTTACTCTAATGTCAACACTAGTGGTCACAGAAAGAGCGCAGGGCAGAAGTATCTTACCGAATGATGGCGGTCTTGCTCACGGATTTGAACTGAGTGGTTCGGAGTTGCTGATTTAGCAAAGCATTGTCAAGTACACTAGAATGCAGGCCTGAATGGTGGGTATCGACAGGTGTGATTGAACTGGTAGGTGGAACACATGGCGGCTTGCAGGGGTGCTGGCATATGAGTAGTTAGTAAGTTCTGACCGCACTCCGGAGAACATCCACAGGCCAAGAAGAGGTTGCCTAGCCCTAGCACCCCGGGGCAAACAGGGGTGGAACAGGGTCTTTTTCCTTGGGCCTTCTTCTGAGTGCCAGCTTCCGCCTACCAGCGGTGAGGATTGGCTAAAGGTGAAGATGGTTGCTTAACAACTAATGACAGCCTCGTTTCCCTGCCGCATTGCGACCGCCATTTTGGGGTCAGGCCGGAAATCAGGACAAGATGGTTCTGCTTAGGTGGCAACATGTGCAAATGCACTGCCAAAACTCGTGGAGCCACAAAAAATCAAATTGAAGGTACTGCAGGCATCGAGGGGGCTAGATGGTAACTGAATAGCCTTACCATGAATATTATAGATGCTCGATGCTGGATGTGTGCAGGTCAGGCATCACGGATTGCTCTGCTGCAATGGTTCTCATTGGTCGTGGTCGTAGAGGACAGGGAAGGGCTCCAGCCCTCTCACCCTTTTGGGGACAGACGAAATGAGGCTCAAAGGGTGGAACAGGACCTTTTTCCTCAGGCCTTCTTCCGAGTGCCGACTTCCGCCTACCGGCGGTGAGGATTGGCTAAAGGTGAAGATAGTTGCTTAGCAACTAATGGCAGCCTCGTTTCCGTGCTGACATTGCGACCGCCATTTTGGGGTCAGGCCGGAAATCAGGACAAGATGGTGCTGCTTAGGTGTCAATATGTGCAAATGCACTGCCAAAGCTTGTGGAGCTACACAAAATCAAATTGAAGGTACTGCAGGCATTGAGGGGGCTAGATGGTAACTGAATAGCCTCACCATGAATATTATTGATGCTCGATGCTGGATGTGTGCAGGTCAGGCATCACGGATTGCTCTGCTGCAATGGATCTCATTGGTCGTGGTTGTAGAGGACAGGGAAGGGCTCCAGCCCTCTCACCCTTTTGGGGACAGACGAAATGAGGCACAAAGGGTGGAACAGGACCTTTTTCCTCGGGCCTTCTTCCGAGTGCCGACTTCCGCCTACCGGCGGTGAGGATTGGCTAAAGGTGAAGATAGTTGCTTAGCAACTAATGGCAGCCTCGTTTCCGTGCTGACATTGCGACCGCCATTTTGGGGTCAGGCCGGAAATCAGGACAAGATGGTGCTGCTTAGGTGTCAATATGTGCAAATGCACTGCCAAAGCTTGTGGAGCCACACAAAATCAAATTGAAGGTACTGCAGGCATTGAGGGGGCTAGATGGTAACTGAATAGCCTCACCATGAATATTATTGATGCTCAATGCTGGATGTGTGCAGGTCAGGCATCACGGATTGCTCTGCTGCAATGGATATCATCGGTCGTGGTCGTAGAGGACAGGGAAGGGCTCCAGCGCTCTCACCATTCTGGGGACAGACAAAATGTCTGACGAAAAGTACCTGTAATAGCAGGCTCGTTCCCGGTTCTAGGCCAAAAACAAGCCCTTTGCCAGGTCATACTTATAGGAACATTCCACAAAGGTAAGTGGAATGCGGCGCGATGCGGCCCGAAAGCGAGGCTGGGCGTCCCACGTTGCTAAGCAACGTTGCGTAGGCTGCATTTAAGCCTAAACATCCGCCGGCAGGCGGAAGCCGGCGGCCACCTAAGGCCAACATAAGGCTGCTTGCCCTGTTTGCCCCTGTTCGCTCCGGAAGCATACTGATGGACCCCTGATTTTCATCATAAAGGTTGCGCTGCACAATCGCCTCACTAGGGGAACTTTTTTTTATGCTCTGTACGTGGGTGATCGACAGTATACTGGACCGTAAACTACGTGAGTACAATCACTGGTTGTTCATTTGCTACGCTATGCAAGTTGCAGCAGTGCCTTTCCTGCTACCCTGACAGATTTCGAATCTAGCTGACACCATATCTGGCATTTGAGTTCACTTAGCTTTTTATCTGAGTTCCTATGGTGTCCTTCCATGAGCTGCCTACTTGCCCAAGTACCCCCGTTTGAAACTGACCTCACAATCTCGCTAGTACGCCACCACTCGTGGGCATGCGAACTGCATTTCTGTTATCGTGACACTTCAAATTAAACTGTTCATCCAAATGCATTACGTGCTGTGCCCCATGGTCTGGCTCAGACACCCATTTGTCCTATGCTTTGCCCTATAATTGCTACGTGACCCATGCTGAGCCCTGTGTTGTGCCCTATGGTCGCCATTAGACCACATTTAACCTATGCTGAGCCCTGTGTTGTGCCCTATGGTCGCCATTAGACCACATTTAACCTATGCTGAGCCCTGCGTTGTGCCCTGTGGTCCACACTAGCCCTCACCTGACCCATGCTGAGCCCTGTGTTGTGCCCTATGGTCGCCATTAGACCACATTTAACCTATGCTGAGCCCTGTGTTGCGCCCTATGGTCGCCATTAGACCACATTTAACCTATGCTGAGCCCCGCGTTGTGCCCTGTGGTCCCCACTAGACCTCACCTGACCCATGCTGAGCCCTGTGTTGTGCCCTATGGTCGCCATTAGACCACATTTAACCCACACTGAACCCTGTGTTGTGCCCTATGGTCGCCATTAGACCACATTTAACCTATGCTGAGCCCTGTGTTGCGCCCTATGGTCGCCATTAGACAGCACTCTCCTGCCATTGGAACTGGAAGGATGCCACACCTAGCATTAGCCTTCTGTATTATGGCTACAGTCACACAATCGGTCCTCAGCAGTCACGACCACATTATTCAGTCACCAATACCTACTTCAAACTTAAGCCAACTCACTACTAACGCTATGCAACCCAAGCTCTCCACATTCTGCAAGGCCCAAGAAACAATACTTTATGCCTCCCTACCTTGTATCACGTCCAATAGAAACAACAGACTCCGCGCAAGACTAGCCAAATTACATGAACCACTGAGAAGAGCCCTTCCGGCCTCCAACCTCAAAACCAATTACAAACCTAGCTCACAAATGCCTAGCCAGTCCAAATGGCCTACTCAAACATCTACCTTGAATGTGAACACCCTCCAGCTTAATAACCTCCATCCTAAAGTTTGCACCACCATAGACAAACCGATCAGAGCTAACAAAACTCCCGAGGACCCCCCTCTCAAGGGAGCGCTCCTTAATGCTAGATCACTTGTCGCTCACGCTACGGATATTGCCGACTTAATCACGGAAGGGAACCTGGATTTTCTCGCAATCACGGAAACGTGGCTCCATAATGCAGCAGGACCTACCCTCATGTTAGCTGTCCCTGACGACTACACCATTATCAGACAAGACCGTGATAATACACGAGGAGGCGGCATCGCTATCATCTCTAAAGCGGCTCTTGGTCTCAGAAGGGCCCCACCCAGCCTCTACAATCATGCGAAACCCTCACTGCCAAAATGCAGATAAACAAGTCACAATCTATTACCATACACCTTATATACAGACCACCCGGCCCTCTTGGTACCTTCGAGGAAGACTTGCATAATATAATTATGAACAACTTGAAACCCTCCACCCAACTACTTATATTAGGCGATTTCAACTTAGGATTCAACGACCAAACAGACAAAAATGCCACAGAAATAGCTAATACGATCAAAGCACTAGGCCTTAATCAAAAAGTCTCTACACCCACCCACCTTAAAGGGAGAATATTGGACTGGGTAGCGGACCTTAAATGCTCTGCCACTATCACATCCATCCTGCCTTTAGCATGGACAGACCATTCTCTGATCTCCTTTCTCTTATCCACTGTCAGACCCACTCCACTGGCCCGACCACGAGCGCCACCATGCCCAACCAGAAGTAATAAAAGTATTACGGTAGAAAAAATCATCCCCGCCATACTGCCTACTCTCAACGCACTGTCTGATAATCTCGACCCCAGCAGCCTAGTTCAGGAATTTAACAATATTATGCTTACCACTTTGGATAAAATTGCTCCTATCAAACTCAGACCGAGCAAACCCATAGCCCACCTAAACAATTGGTTCACCCCACAACTCAAAGACCTTCGCACCTTAAAGAACAAAAGTGAAACAAACTGGAGACTATGCCCCTCTAGTGAGAATAAAGCCAAATTAACTGCACTTTCCTCACTTTACAAAAAGGAAATCTGCCAAGCAAAATGCGACTCATACGACCAACGCATTGCTAGCTCAAACTCAAGCATGAAAGAACTCTTCTGCATACTCAAAGAACTAGAGTCCCCTATTGCTACCCCGGACGTCTGCACCAAGGACAAATCCTGGTGCACAGACATACAACAAGCCTTAGCGCATAAAATCGATACACTTCAGAATAAAATTCAACTAAAAAAGAAGGCTCTAAACCTACAGCAATCGCCTAACACTCTCCTGCCCAATGAGCCACCACCGGCACATAATGCCACATTCCACTTCTCTAGAATGTCCATCCTAGAGGTAGAAAAAATTATCCTATCGTTAAAGCCCTCAAACTGTAAGGGGATATCTGCCCTGCACAGCTAATAAAAGACGCTGCTAGAGAACCCTCCCCATTTATAACCAAACTGATAAATGCCTCTTTTGCTACAGGTACTATACCTGCCAACCTCAAGCAATCCTGGGTGCTACCACTCCTCAAGAAACAGACACTTGATCCCCTCATTCCTACAAACTACCGACCTATTACCACGGTCCCATTTTTACTAAAAATACTGGATAAAGCCGCCTACATTCAAATTCTTAAGCATTTAGAATTGCACAAAGTCCTGGGCAACAGACAATCTGGCTTCCGTCCACTGCACGGAACTGAGACTGCCTTAATTGACCTTAAGTCCCAGATAGACGAGCTGAGAGACAAAGGAAGGACAGTACTCCTGCTCCTACTTGACCTCTCCGCTGCATTCGACCTGGTCAACCACAAGGTCCTATGTCGGCACCTTGACTCTGCAGCTCACTTCTCCACGTACGCTATCAAGTGGATCGAGTCCTTCTTGAGTGAGAGGACCATGAGAGTCTTCTCCTCCTCAGCATCTGCCGAGCCTACACCCATCCTATGCGGCATTCCGCAAGGATCCTGCGTCTCGCCCACCCTCTACAACATCTTCACTAAGCCACTGTTCGACGATCTGGACCAGCTGGGTGTCACCTACACTAACTATGCAGATGATACTCAGATTCTCCTACCACTTTCTGGGGATTACGGTACGGACACGGGCCTAGTGAACAAAGTTTACCTTATCATCCAAGCATGGATGGCCACACACGGCCTATGCTTGAACGATGATAAGACTGAACTAATAATACTGGGTTCACAGGGCAATATTAAAAAACTAGGTCAAGAATACTCATCTTTCAATATTGATGGCAACACCATTAAAGTCTCCAAGGAAGTAAAAACCTTGGGATTCTACTTGGACTCCACACTATCCTTTGACAAACAGGTCAAATCCCTTACCTCGTCTACGGCTTACACATGCAAACTTCTTAGAGCTGGTAAACCGTTCCTCTCTGACTATAGCTGTCTGATCCTGGCTAGAGCTCTTATACTCTCTAGAATCGACTATTGCAATGCCCTCTACATTGGGGCTAACAAATCCACCACTAATAAGCTCCAAACACTACAGAATAATGCCTTAAGAGCAGCCCGTGGCATAAATAAGAAAACCCACATCTCTGCCCTGAGACATCAACACAAATGGCTCTCCACATCCAATAAAATACTTCTAAAAACACTCTCTCTGACACACAAAGCCTTGAACAACGCGGCCCCAAGTTACCTTATAGACAAACTTCAGAGAAGAACTTCTCTCAGACCCACTAGAACAGGGAACACTAACTGCCTAAATATCCCCAAATACAAACTTACTACCATCGGGGGCAACAGCTTCACTGTTAAGGCAGCCAGAAGCTGGAACTCACTGCCCCAGGAGTTGAGAGCTGACCAACCATATCCACTTTTCAGGAAAAACTTAATAAAGCATATCACTGCCACCAATCCTTAGCTCCCCATCACCCTCTCCCTGAGGACACTATCCTGCAATCAAGAAACAGTATATCTTGCTATACTCTTTCTTTATGTAAATACTGCAGCCCATGCATTTGTAACCATATAAGTTTTATATCCTAGTGCTTGCACCCTTGCTTCAGTCCTATTGTTCATATTGTATATATCCCGTAATCATGCAAACTTGCCACAGTCCTATTGTTCATATTGTATATATCCTGTCTGTAACCTGTGTATACGTAATCATGTAAGCCTTGCATTTCCTTGTCATTGCGCCCTTTTACTTACGAGTCTGGTGCGCTTAACAAATGAATAAACAAACAAACAAACAAACAAACAAGTAATTTATCCCCCTCAAACAGGTCTCCCACCCTCTCACAACGCTTCGCTTGAAGGCACTGTACCCCTATCCCCCCTATTGCTAATCGCAGTTTCCGGCCTACTCCCCAGGACAAGTACCCATCATAGAGGCCTCCAAGCCCTTTTCTTTGGATAACATTTTCTTCAATTTTCCCCTTATTGGCTCAAACACATTCGACGTTCCCTTGCTCCCGACTGGGTTCCACGGCAGCTCAACCCCCTTCCTATCTGGTGGCAGTTCCCCTATCAGACACCTCAGGAATCCTCTTCCACCCCCAGGTTGTCGACAGTCCAGCACCGCCTGTAGTTGTGCTGCTATGTAGTATTACCCATAATCGGGTAGACCTTGACCACCCTCAATTCTGGGTCTGCGTAGCGTTGAGAGGGACACCCTCCTATTCCCTGTGTTCCATAACAGATCCCCAACCTTATCACCTAGCATTTTGAAGAATTAGAGCAATCTTGGCAGAATAACAATTTTACATAGTGCTGCTGTAACCATAAGGTAAAGTGGGAGGTCTTTCCAAAATTGTATCGAGTCTCATATCTTTGAGAGAGCCCTGCCTGTGTTGTATGTAAATGTTTCGTCCATGTCGTGAAATATTTGTATTCCTAGATATTTATTATTTATTTATTTATTTATTTATTTATTTATTTATTTATTTATTTATTTATTTATTGTTTTGGTTTGTTTATAAACCTTTACAATTCGAGAGAGAATACAAAAAAAGTTAGTTTTCATTTTCATTTTCAGTAAAATTTCACAGAATCAAATTCACATAACAATACATTTACGCATCTAAAATATAAAATATACATAAAAAAGACTTTGTATTCAGGAGCAATAGCCATTTAAATTAAGAAAGATCACATATGTTTTTTTTTAAATGCTATTACCCATATGATGAAACTATTTGAGTTTGCATGCATCATACTATGCCATAGCCCTTCTCTGTTAACACGGGCGGTTGAGTGTACAAATTGCGCAAAGTATTCAATTTGCTGGGCCATATTTGCAGGACAAGCCAATAAGATATGTTGGACTGTTCCTATGATACCCTCCCTTTTTACAAAAACAACACCTTTTCTCACCTTTCTTAAGTGCCTGATTTGGTTTGTCAACATTGCGTTCATTCTGCAATGCAATCATTCGTTCCGGATTTTCCTGGAGGGGTATTTCCACAAATAGTGCTCTATTTCCGGAAACAACTTCCACGGAGAATAAATCTGTTTGTACATTTTTGAATTGGCCACCACAGTAACAGTTTCTGACCAATCATTGCCCTTAATAATTTGCTTAATCTTATTTGCTTTGTTAATCAGAGTGGAACGTGCTATGGCCAAATTCCCAATTAGGATTTCTGCTTCAATGTGCGATTTCTTTATAAACAGACAAGATGATGCATTACCGGCACTTGCATACAGATCATTTTCCCGGGACATTATACATTTTCTACATAAAAGGAGTCTTTTCCCACTCACCAGAGAGTGAATGGATTGAAGTCAAAATGTGTATCTAATCACTTCAATCAGTATACATTTCAGTAGAAAATACAAAATTCCCCTCCATAGTCTACCTTCCAAAACATTTAAAAACTCAATCAAATCTGAGGCAAAAAATTCAAGACCATATAGGACCCTAGGCATCACTTTCTTGGTATAGAATTCCTTCAAAGATTTCATGGTAAATTTCCCAAACGTTTTTGCAATCAAAAGCATTTGCCTCAGAGCTACATCAATTTTAGCATTCAGCTGTACTTTCATAACAGAGTGTGAGCCGGACCCTGAAAAACAGTAACCTAAGTATTTAAATGCATGTTGACATTTTATATGTTTACCTTCACAGAAGCATGTAAAGGCATTCTCAGCCTTACGTTGTTTACCCATACTAAAAATAACAGTTTTTGACGGATTAATCTTTATGTGTAGTTGGAAAATACATTTTTCAAATTCTTTAATGAGACTCTGTAAACCAACATATGTGTTTTCAAATAGTAAGAAATTGTGGCATATGCAAGCCATGAAATAGGAACATTACTGAGTTTAGAAGTTACCAGGCCTTTGTTGCTGGGAGCTTTCTCCGCCCCGCGTATATACAGATTGAAAATTGTCAGCGCAAACATGCATCCTTGACGTAGACCATTGAGAATAGGGATCTCAGAAGATAGGAGGCCCTCCGAATTTAAATGAACTGTAAGCTTAGTGTCCATATAGCAGTTGACAACAATGTCAAGAAGATGAGGCGGCATACTCAATGCTCTCATTTTGTTCTACAGAGTAGGTCTGTCTACCAAGTCAAAGGCCCTACTCAGGTTCATTGAGGCAACAAACGTTGGTCTCTCACCATCTCTCATTGCTTAACTTTGTAGACAGTGTAATATAAGTAATCCACAATCGGTCCCACCATTTTTCTTAAAACCAATTTGTTCTAGTCAAGTATATGGTTTATCTGAATCCACTCTTGAATGTCTACAAGAACCATTGAGGCAACAATTATGGAGTCAGGGTCTGCAATGGCTATCGTCCTATAGCTTGAAGGGCATGTGCGTAACCCCTTTTTGAAGATTGGTAATACTATCGAAACTCTCCATGAAAATGGGATACATTTAGTGAACAATACATCATTAAATAGGATACATAATATTCTGGCTCAATATAATGGATTAAGTTTCAACATTTTGTTTGAAAGGTTATTGGGTCCCGGAGCCCCCAAATTTTTAGATTTACCAATTAGCGCTCTCACTTTCTCAACTGTATTGAGAATAGACGACGAATCCAAAGTATCCGCTGAGGGAGTATATCTCGTTACACCCTCTTTGTAAATGTTCGAAAAGTGGCTCACCCACACATCAGCTGAGATGGGATTCTGGGTCAACTCTGTCTGGGAACATTCAGTACTATTAATAAGCTTCCAAAAGTTAGCCGAATTATTGTCCCGTAATGCTTTCAGCATCAATTCCCCATCTAATTGAGCAATTCTACTTTTGTGACTAATCAGCCAATTTGTGTATCGCTGTTTGATTTTTTTTTATAGCTTTCAGGGCATCTAGATCATATTTACCCTGTTTGCGGATTCTCCTTAGTTCTTCCTGCATTAAGGTTTTATATTTGTGTACTTTGATGTTACTAAAGTGTCTATTGACTTTCTTGTGTCTGACCACGCTTGTACTCTCTAAAATCATGTTATTGGTACTAATGTAGGATTCAAAATTCTTCACTGAGGATCATTTTACACGTTGAGACAGAGAGGACCCATCATAATCCTTTATCATTGTTGAGGTACATTTCTTAGATTTGGAAAGAGACCATTTAATTCTGTTCCCTCTGGGATTAATCAGAATCTCTTCAGTGTAGTAACTCTGTCTAAGAAGGTAACATTTACTCTCTATTTCAATACATAGCATACAGTGATCGCTAATGTGTGCTGCTTTAACTTCAAAGTTGCAGATGGTATTACTCAAATCAGGAGACAGAAAAATATAATCAAGTATGAAAGTCAAACCTCTTGCATTCCAAGTGTGATAATCGTTGTATACCAGTTCCACACCCTTAGTTCACAGAAATGTAACCAAAGACTTCCTCTTAACTTGGGGTTACCTCCCCTATCTGTATACATATTCTTATTGGAGTATAGAATATCTGCTGCAATCCTATCCACCGTACAATCAGCATTCAGGTCCCCCGCAAGAATGATTTGCCCTCCTAGGTTATCATTTAACCACACATCAATAATTTCCCCAAAAATGGTCAACTCATTCTCCAACTGCCCATCCGTGGATGTGTCAATTCACCCCACAACTCAGACAAATTTCATCCACCACATCATTATCCCAACACAACTTTTCACAAGCCCAGGTTTCCTGAAGTAGGACAAAATCAAAATTCTTTGGCCTATCAGTTAAACTCTCATTGTTCAATAAATGAAAACATCCCCTCAAGTTCCAAATTACTAGCTACAAAGTTAGCCTGCATGTTAAAGTGGTTTCCCCAATTGTTTCAGTGTGTTTATGGATTCTCTCAACGAGAGAGCCAACCATCTCCAGTCTTGATTCTCTGTATTGTCTCTACCTGTGGTATATTCAGTTCCTGTGTTAGCCTCATAGGCCACTTCAGGAACCTCCCCACGCCCTAGAGCCTGTGGACTCATTGAGGGCTCTGTATTTTTGAAGGTAAAGTGATCAAATCCTCTACATTGCAAGCCCTCTGCTTCTTTCAGTAATAGTGACATTGCCACAGGTGACGGAATTAATAATCTAACAAAGTAATTTCTTAACCGGTGAATAAAGTCTACCAGCATTATATCTGCAGAGGATATTAGGCTCAATTCAGGTATAGATGCCATTAGTGAAAGAATAAAGGGCCTATTCAGAGGCTGCTTCCCCCCGTTCATTAAACATTGAAAATAATATGAGACCTGGCATGTCCGGATAGAGAGGTTTTCTCAGGTTATTAACTGAGGGATCGTACCATGATTCTTCCCTCTCACCACCACCCTCTTGGAAATGTGCAAGAGGGACCATCACTGTGGGGTTGGCTTCCATTCCACGGGTCAACCCCGAGCTTTGGTACACACCCGGGATTATTGAATTCCTAGCCAAATTGTTTTGATCCTGACTTTCAGCAATCACCTTCGGCAATCACCTTCTGTACCATTCTAATCAGAGAGTCTTCACCCAATATTTTGCCTCCTGGTATCTTTGTCTCTAGGCCTTTCGTATCGGTCTTCGACCCCTTTGCAGTTGGTTCATTATCAGTATTCGTCACTAAATGGATTTGAGCTTGACATTCAGCCAACATCTTCTGAACTGCATGAATCAGTACATCTTCACTCAAACAAGTATCATATTATTCTTTAAATCTTTTGTATCCATATTCATATCAGTTGTATTAACATTCAAGACCTGTTTGGGATTAATGTCACTAAGTAAGGTTTTGTTAATAAAAGGATTAGTATTTACTTTGAAAGTCTCCCTCTGACCCAAACCTTTATTGACTGTAGAGACCTGCTTTCTAAAGTTGGTTTTGAGTCAGAGAACCCAAAGGCTTTGTTTTGATCATTAATTTGGGTCCGACTTTGGTCATTACTCTGTTTCACTGTGCTCTCTATGATTTGAAGCTCCTTTCTCGTATCGTATCCAGGGTTTTAAAAAAATATCGAAGATATCATTCAACCAATTTTCCAGTGATTTACGTTGGTAAACGATACTAGCTGGGTCTCTTTTCTTTTTCAAAATGTCCGACAACTGATCCTCAGGTTCAAAATATTCGCTCTGAGTAGGTTGATCAGTAGAATTAAGAGTGTGCACTTGCCCCTTCACCTCTAGATCAGTGATGGGTACTTTTACCGGGGAATCAGTGGCTGCTACAAAAGGTATTGGTAAGGTCGTAGCAGCCCTCCTTTCCTCTTCAATCATATGTTTGAATCCATAATATCTTAAGAATTTTCTTGATGATTTATTATTAGTGACCATCTTTTTTTTTTTTTGTTTTATCTGTTTTTTTTCCTGCTTTTTGGCTGCCTTATTGTTGGTTTTCATGGTGTGATCAGATGGAGGTTCCAGAGGTGCCGAATTGGCCCCTTCTGACCCATCCAATCTTTCTGGAATAACGATCTTATCGACTACCTTGGGCATCAAAGTATCTTTTCAATTGTGGAGTCAGGTATAATAATCACACCCCTAGAATCAGTATTAACTTGATTATCTTTACCATTCACATTTGTCTCTCTCATTTCCATGGTAACCGGCTGAACCCCCCAGGCACCCCACTGAGATGTGAACATTAAGGCATTGGCTAGCCTAGAAGGTAATTTAACAGAATCTAATTTAATTAGGGTTTAGTATGTTTGCATAATTCTATGAGAATTAATCTGTTAAAAATGCCCAACATCATTGATACATCTCCCTCCAAGCCCCCCAATCATATCATGACCACATGCCCCCAAAGTATGAACAGGAATAGAGTTACCAAAAAGAAAAAGTTCTTACGTATCTACAAAGCACAGGTCTTTATTAGAGTCACTTACGGGATAACAAACAGATGGAAATAACTGATGTTTTGGGCTGTCAGAAGTTTACCCACTGGCAGCTCCTATATGAATAAGGATTGTGAGGGATCTAGAATCTCTTCGCTGCTCCTCAGAGCAGCCGAACATTCCTGGGCGCACTGCAGGAGCTCCTGCTCCGCGCACCAGGTAGGGGAAGGGGGAGCGCCGCAGCCCACGCAAGGCTTGAACTGCTGTGAATAAATCCGCCCCAGCTCCTCCCTCAGCAACGGCATCTTGTTTCGCTTCATTATCCGCTCCCTACCACTTTTTTCCTCTGTTAGTCAATCATACAGATCAAATACACTTCACTTCAATACCTGTTCAATAGAATGTTCTTGATATGGCCCGCTGACACCTAAACAGCCAAACAGCCACTAGGCACTTGCATGCACTTCTGGGGACTGGGTTAAAGGAAAGGGAAAAGAGAAGGAGTATTCAGTGTTCAGTAAAGTCCATTAAGGTACACACAGAGTTCTACAAACAAAGGTTCCATCAAACTGAGATAGTTACTTTCAGCACTCCAGGTGTGTCACTACGTGCTTCGACTATCGTCAAACTTCCTCTTGACAACGGCCTGAATCCGGGAAAGTTTTACCAGCAGAGGAACAGCACAAAGAATTTCCAGCCAAACAGCCACTGCACACGTGCATGCACTTCCTAGATATTTAAACAATTCTGTCTCCCAGATATTTCCCCACTCTCCGTTTTCTTTGCATAGAGCCCTGCCCCCCAAACGTTCGCCAACTTTCAGGCTTCTTCGTTCCCCCATGGTGTTCCCCTATGGTGTTAATCTGGAGACATGTCCCATCCCTCTGTCCCAAGGACCTATGTTTACAGACCGTTGCCACATTCCCCTCCCATTATACCTTTCCCCATGCCTTAGCTTCCCATACTTGGTCATTGCCGTATTCATTTCGATCTATCCCAGTGTCACTCCTACAAGCCTGGTAATACCAGACCCCACCTTGGTATCATAAACTTCAACTCCCCCTTTCTCGTATTTAAGCCTCCATCCATGCTCTCGTCATTTCCTTATGGTGGTCTGTGATGTCGTCACATCCCCTTTGTTGTGGGGATTACCGCTGTGCCATGAAGTTTCCAACCAGTCCCACTCCTCTTTCGGGGACAAGAAAAACCATGATTTTCCTCCCGACAGGACCTTCAACTTAGCTGGGAAGAACATCATGTACTTTAGATTAAGCTCTCGAAGTCGGCGCCTTACTGCATCATATGTCCTCCTCTGATGCTGTACTTCCAGTGTCAAGTCCATGAAGATACGCAACTTAGTATATCCTATTTCATAGAATCCTACTCTGCAGGCTTCTTGTAGAATAGCAACCCGGTCCCGGAAATTCATGATTTTGGCAACTAACACTCTCAGTGGGGCGCCTGGTGGTGGAGCTCTCCCCAGCACCCTGTGTGCCCTTTCTACTGTGAAGAACCTGGATAGGCATTTGATCCCCAGCACCTTCAGGATCAGGTTCTCCACGAATAGCACAGCACTGGAACTTTCTTGCCTCTCCGGAATTACAACCAGACGGATGTTGCAGCCCCTGGAACAGCCCTCTGCTCTTTTTTCCAGGGTTATAGTCACCCCCACTGGGCCTGCTACCTGTTTTTTAAGGAGTTGGATGTCGTCCTCCACTGTGCTAAACCTCTGTTTCACTTCTGTGACCCTCTCACATACTTTCTGGAGGTCCACTCTCAGCAGGGTGACATCCGCCCCACTTCCTTGATGGTTTCCTGTAAGGTGGATCTGGTGGCCTGAATCTCTTCCATTAGTGAGTCCAGTGTCACTCTCCACTATCCTCAACCGATTCTCTCTCCTCCGTCTGCTGTTCCGGTCCAATTTGCCTTTGGGACTTATCCCTTATCTCTGCGTATTTCTACATGCGCTGCTTTCCCGTGACCATGTTGACCACTAGGTCCTCTGTATTGGTGTATAGATGTAGCCCCCGAGCTCCACGCGCCCTGTGATGTTTCTCTAGCAATGTGTCACGTGACACTTTTGTTCGCACTGTGTTGTCTGTTGGTCGAGGTGACTGATGGAGTAATATCACCACTGTTACTTATTTTTGCAGAAGTACCACTGTTGGTTCTTTAAACCCCCGCTGAAGATTATGTGGCCCTGCTGTTCAGCCCTGTTCAAGTCTCATACCTATGCTCTTCCTTTGTCACTCCTTTTCCCACCACAAAGTGGTGTGGCCCGGTGGAGGGGGGTCTGTTGCCGTGATTAAGTTTAGTGTTCCTGCTATGGTGCCCGGATTGGCTATTCCACCTATTCCCCTCTCACTCAAAATTATCCCCAGTCAATTTGTGGGCTTCCTCAAGGTCCTGGATTCTGGGAAATAGCAGGATTGATTTGGGGTCCAGGGGGTGAGGGGCCCAGATCGTGTCACATTATTGGGTGTGGGGCTCCCGGCATATTTATAAGGTTGTGAGGTCCCCCGCTGCCACTGCGGTCTCCCTACGTATGTCAGCAGCCATTTATTGTAGCCCTGGTGTCGCGCCCCTTACTTGCCAGTTTATTGCCACTGCAGCTTCTATCTCAGGAATCGTTTGCTTCCCTGCGGGTCCTTTGGCGGTGGCGACTCAGTGGCACCTGTAGGAGAGGCGCAAGTCTCCAGAACACCTAAGTCAGTTACCGTCAGGGTTGCCTTAGGATTAGGTTCCCTCCTCAGGTGTTCGCCGTCTCTTCTACCACCACATTGCAGCCTGTCTGCCTTCCATCCTCAGTTTCTGCTGGGAGTCTCTCAGGTCTCTGGCCCCGGTCTCCTCCACCAGAGATAGCATCGGCTTCCACGTACCCTGCACCAGTACAGGATTTCCCGTTCGATGACCGGAGATTCTGTTGTCACACAGGGGCATCCACCGCTCCTCCTGCGCGGGTGGGGAATGTCCGCAACCCTCTCTTGTGTGTGCCAGTGGGTGCTCCGATGCCCCATGACTGGACGTCCGCCGGTTCTCTCCACTCCCTTTCACCATGGTCCGGTAGCCATCTTGGAAGCATTTCACGCTTCGGACCGGCTGTCTCTTTCGGCTTTGATTCGCTGCCATATCCTTCGTGCATCTCATCCGCAGCAGCACTGTTCGAGGCAGCCCAGTTTCCCTGCTAACCCTTGTTGATATGGGGTAGTACATAAGGTTTATGCTGCAGGATTTACACAGGATCGAGCCGCTGGTGCAGGGGCTCACACAATCTACATGTTCATAGCATGCCAGGTGGCCACGCCCCCCCATTGGGTGATTTGACACATCCACCTCTCATTTTTGTTGATTTTATGATTGGTTACCCTCATGCATGTCTGTGTATTGCCTTTCATCAATTCATAATATATTTCTCTTATGATCATTCTCAAAGAGAGTGGGTGTAGATCTCTCCCTCCACAACTGCTTCCCCTTGTAATGGTTATCCTGCCCCTCTCAGACTTGAGACAGATCTCCTTACGTTCCAGATACTTCTCAACACCTTCCTTTTCTCTTCTTCCTTCCCTCTCCCCCTCTCCTGCTAAAGTTCCTGTCTGCCTCTTGACTGGCTGTCTGGTTCCTTCAGAATCTTACAGAACATCAAGCCCTCCTAATCCACACTACCCCTGCACTTGGTGTCCCATGCCACGCCTCAACCTGCATTTGCCCTCCGGGCCCCTCCACCCGCACTTGCCCTTCCAGCACCTTACCCCGCACTTAGCTTGTGGACCTTCCATCACCTGCACTCTCTGCTTTCCCTGGGATCTCGGTTACCCTCCCTGGCACTGGCTTTTTATCACAGGCCCTTCCACACTGACCGGCACTACCCCCCCTCTCTCCCCTTCACTTGTATTACTGCACATGCACAATCCGAATGTCACACGGCCTAATTGGATCGTTTTTGTCTTGTCCACCCTCTTTCCCCTCCCTCTTGTCTTGTTGCACCTTTAAACACATTGCGTATAGGTGCATTATAAATAACTAACAAAGAAAAAGAAAAAAAATGTGGTTAATGCATATGTGTTATTGTTTGTTTTGCATATACAGCTCTACTATACTAGGCTTTTATGGTATGTTCACAATTTTACATACATTACAAATTCGTATGTAACAAGTTATAAACAATGAATGACTAATTACAGATTTGAAGACCCTAATTTTACTAACTATCCATGTCAAGATGAGCTTGACAGAGACATACACAATTTAGTTCACAGAGTTGTATGCATGCATCTCTGCAGCTCCCAGATAGCAACCTCCATATTCTCATCCTGGAAAATCATTGATTCTAACACTCAGCATTTCACTTTCAGATCAGAATACTCTTTCTTACACTTAAGTTGACTGTCAGAGTATTGACACATCTGTCCACACAAGCTGAAATCTTGAAGAGTGGAATTACTCGCTTAATGTATGATTTAGTGATTTCCTCTCTATTCAGAGATTAAGATCATATAGAGAAGACATCTGGGTGTGGGGGACCGGAAGGGGGGTTGGGGGGTGCATGCATATGCCTCTGAATCTGGAATGGCATTTCATTTACTCATTTCAGAACTCAGCTGTCTAAGGTTTTTTGACAGAGTGAGCTTCATGGAAAGATTGTGCGAACACCAAGGCATACTAAGGAGAGTGTTTATCTCATCCCATACATTATTACTTTTTTAAGAACAAAGGATCTTTGAATGAATACGAAAAACATAAGGATTTCCACAAGAAGACGTCCTAACCTACCAATCAATTGCTGCCTTCTCCAGTTTCACTCTCGTTTTTTGGGCACAAGGAGTTCCAGCAGTGTACCCTGTTGTCACCCAGACTGAAATCGGTAGTCTTGGCTGCTGGATACCTTTTTGCAATTTCCCACCACACCACTCCTTAGGGCTCACATTCTCAAAAGAGAGTAAGGGCAGCAGCAATGATTGTGCTTTTCCAGCCAAGAATGAACTGTTGTTCTTTTTATGTCATGCATCCTTGCAATATTAGTAAGTGCTTTTGATGTATGTATCACAAGCCCATTATCTTCCATTTCTTCTCGGTCCATTTGTGCTGTCTTGCAATCTGGCTGTCTCCATCCAGTCTTCTTGAAGGTTATCCACCAAAGTTCATCAAAGTTCCTCTTTTCATAATTTATGTCACTTACAGTAATGCAACAATGGGGCTTGGAATAAGCTAATATAAACATATGTTTCCCAATCCAAAATCACCCGGATTTTCCATGTATTTGGGCAATTCATGTTCAGACCAACATTTAACAGATTTGGGTGACAGATGCGGGTTAAGCTCATGCTGATGAAATATTGCTGTAAAATATTTGAAGAAGTCACACCTTCCAAAATCTTTTCTGCCAGGGATGCTTCAAGAAATCAAAGTGACTAAATGAATAAAGACTTGAAAATGGCTGTTTCTTTAATGTAGAAACCTAAATTAATTATTTGATTGCAGTTGACAAAGATCTTTAATCTTTAAATGCTATCTCTTAGTGCCAAATTCAAAAAAACAAAGCAAATAAAAACATGTTCAGAGATCGTATTTCTCATGTGTATTAGGATGAGAAATGTGCATGTCACCTTATTCATAACGCTGCAATGTGTGTTTCCAGTGGGCGGTGCTATGGTACAAATGATGCACTGCCCAGTTATTTTGCATTCATTAGTGGCTGGATACATAAAAGTAAAGGTAGGTTTTCCCGTCTCCTTTCATCACTGGGGCAATACATATAAGAAACAAAGCAGAGAAAGGGTGACTAAAGGGGGCCATACATAAACAGTTAAATGACTGACAGGCCGATTCATGGAATTAATGTACACTGAAAATTCCTGTGCAAGCGAAACCGTGCGAATCGCAGTGCAAGTGCGAAAATCGCAGCAAAACCGGCGTGGCGCATGCCGGCGCACAGGTCATCTAATGGCGTGCGCTACGGCCACAGCGAAAGCGCACATAGTGCGGCGCACATAACAAAAGTAGGTGTTAGACGGGGCGTGACACGCGGAATGGGGAACAACGCGTGAAAATGTGGGCGTCACGGGGAAAGTACAGGAGGCAAGTGCGCGGAATGCCCACACGCTCGCCTACAACAGGTATTCATGGAATCGAATAGGGCAAACCAGCGCACGGTCGAAGACGCACACAGGCCTAAACACGTCCGCCACACGAAGGCAGGCGGTAGCGTCCCTGCGCATGAAAAAAATGTGCGCCAAAATGTGCGCTAGAAAAAAACACGTATATACAGCTCTGATGATTGTCCCATACTGTGGCCCTCTAGGGGAAATGATGTGCAAAGGGGTACGCAAAAAAAAACACAGCCACCCGCTGTGTCAAAAATAGCATGTGCGTGTATTTCAGGGGTGCGCAGGAAGTTTCACACGCGATTGGCCTTGGGCGAGCGGGGTGCGTGTATTCCTGGGGTTCGCGTGAAGTTGCACACGCGATTGGCCTGGGTACATGTAAATCTGGGGTTCGCGGGAAGTCTCACACGCGATTGGCCTTGGGCGAGCGCGGTACGTGTATTTCTGGGGTGCGTGGGAAGTTTCACACGCGATTTCAGCAGGGTACGTGTATTTCTGGGGTTTGCGGGAAGTTTCACACACAATTCCAGCAGGGTACGTGTATTTCTGGGGTTCGCGTGAAGTTTCAAACGCGATAGGCCCTGTGCGAGTGGGGTACGTGTATTTCAGGGGTGCGCAGGAAGTTTCACACGCGACAGGCCCTGTGCGAGTGGGGTACGTGTATATCTGGGGTGCAGGGGAGTCCTACACGTGAATTGGCAGTGTGGGTCCTCCCAGGTGTTCCCTCTACACCCTCCACGGCCACTGCAGGCAGCCCACACCACAGGGGACTATCCTGCACCCCTGGTCATGTCCCGCAGGCAGCCCATCCACCATGGGCATGCCCCCCAGACAAGCCACTTGTCAGCTTGCACTACTGATCACCAACGCATGACCCCCTCCACCCCCACCCCCCAGCTCTGAGGGGCACCTGCCAGCAGGCCCCCACTCATGTCCCCTTGCACCCCCACCCCCCAGCAGTGCAGGGCACCTGCCAGCAGGCCCACACTCATGTCCCCTTGCACCCCCACCCCCCAGAAGTCAGGGGTACCTGCCAGCAGGCCACCACTCATGTCCCCTTGCACCCCCTCCCCCCGGCAGTGCAGGGCACCTGCCAGCAGGCCCCCACTCATGTCCCACTCATGTCCCCTTGCACCCTTACCCCCCAGCACTGAGGGGCAACTGCCGGCAGGCTCGAACTCATGTCCCCTTGTACCCCCACCCCCCAGCACGCACCCCCACCCCCCAGCACTCAGGGACACCTGCCAGCAGGCCCCCACTCATGTCTCCTTACACCTCCACCCCCAGCACTGAGGGGCACCTGCCAGCAGGCCCCCACTCATGTCCCCTTGCACCCCCATCCCCAGCAGTGCAGGGCACCTGCCAGCAGGCCCCCACTCATGTCCCCTTGCACCCCCACCCCACAGCAGTGCAGGGCACATGCCAGCAGGCCCCACTCATGTCCCACTCATGTCCCCTTGCACCCCCACCCCCCAGCACTGAGGGGCACCTGCCAGCAGGCCCCCTCTCATGTCCCCTTGCACCACCACCCCCCAGCAGTGCAGGGCACCTGCCAGCAGGCCCCCACTCATGTCCCACTCATGTCCCCTTGCACCCCCACCCCCCAGCAGTGCAGGACACCTACCAGCAGGCCCCCACTAATGTCCCAACTCATGTCCCCTTGCACCCCCACCCCGAGCAGTGCAGGGCACCTGCCAACAGGCCCCCACTCATGTCCCCTTGCACCCCCACCCCCCAGCACTGAGGGGCACCTGCCAGCAGGCCCGCACTCATGACCCTTTCACCCCCACCCCCAGCAGTCAGGGGCACCTCTCAGCAGGCCCCCACTCATGTCCCCTTGCACCCCCAGCACTGAGGGGTACCTGCCAGCAGGCCCCCACAAATGTCCCTTTGCACCCCCACCCCCCAGTAGTGCAGGGCACCTGCCAGCAGGCCCCCACTCATGTCCCCTTGCGCCCCTACCCCCCAGCACTGAGGGGCACCTGCCAGCAGGCCCCCACTCATGTCCCCTTGCACCCCCACTCCCCAGCACTGAGGGGCACCTGCCAGCAGGCCCCCACTAATGTCCCACCCATGTCCCCTTGCACCCCCACCCCCCAGCAGTGCAGAGCACCTGCCAGCAGCCCCCACTCATGTCCCCTTGCACCCCCACCCCCCAGCACTGGGGGGCAGCTGTCAGCATGCCCCCACTCATGTCTCCTTGCACCCCTACCCCCCAGCACTGAGGGCCACCTGCCAGCTGGCCCCACTAATGTCCCCTTGCACCCCCAACCCCCAGAAGTCAGGGGCACTTGCCAGCAGGCCCCACTCGTGTCCCCTTGCACCCCCACCCCCCAGGAGTGCAGGGCACCTGCCAGCAGGCCCCCACTCATGTCCCACTCATGTCCCCTTGCACCCCCACGCCCCAGCACTGAGGGGCACCTGCCAGCAGGCCCCCACTCATGTCCCCTTGCACCCTCACCCCCCAGCAGTGCAGGTCACCTGCCAGCAGGCCCCCACTCATGTCCCACTCATGTCCCCTTGCACCCCCACCCCCCAGCACTAAGGGGCACCTGCCAGCAGGCCCCCACTCATGTCCCCTTGCACCCCCACCCCCCAGCACGCACCCCCACCCCGCAGCACTGAGGGGCACCTGTCAGCAGGCCCCCACTCATGTCCCCTTGCACCCCCACCCCCCAGCACTGAGGGGCACCTGCCAGCAGGCCCCCCCTCATGTCCCCTTGCACCCCCACCCCCAGCAGTGCAGGGCACCTGCCAGCAGGCCCCCACGCATGTCCCCTTGCACCCCCACCCCCCAGCAGTGCAGGGCACCTACCAGCAGGCCCCCACTCATGTCCGATTGCACCACAACCCCCCAGCAGTGCAGGGCACCTGCCAGCAGGCCCCCACTCATGCCCCACTCATGTCCCCTTGCACCCCCACCCCCCAGCAGTGCAGGGCACCTGCCAGCATGCCCCCACTCATGTCCCCTTGCACCCCTACCCCCCAGCACTGAGGGGCACCTGCCAGCAGGCCCCCACTCATGTCCCCTTGCACCCCCACCCCCCAGCACTGAGGGGCACCTGCCAGCAGGCCCCCACTCATGTCCCACTCATGTCCCCTTGCACCCCCACCCCCCAGCAGTGCAGAGCACCTGCCAGCAGGCCCCCACTCATGTTCCCTTGCACCCCCAACCCCCAGCAGTCAGGGGCACCTGCCAGCATGCCCCACTCATGTCCCCTTGCACCGCCACCCCCCCAGCACTGAGGGGCAGCTGTCAGCAGGCCCCCACTCATGTCTCCTTGCACCCCCACCCCCAAGCACTGAGGGGCACCTGCCAGCTGGCCCCCACTCATGTCCCCTTGCACCCCCACCCCCCAGAAGTCAGCGGCACCTACCAGCAGGCCTCCCACTCGTGTCCCCTTGCACCCTCACCCCCCAGCAGTGCAGGGCACCTGCCAGCAGGCCCCCACTCATGTCCCACTCATGTCCCCTTGCACCCCCACCCCCAGCACTGAGGGGCACCTGCCAGCAGCCCCCCACTCATGTCCCCTTGCACCCCCACACCTGCCAGCAGGCCCCCACTCAAGTCCCCTTGCACCCCCAACCCCCAGCAGTGCAGGGCACCTGCCAGCAGGCCCCCACTCATGTCCCACTCATGTCCCCTTGCACCCCCAGCAGTGCAGGGCACCTGCCAGCAGGCCCCCACTCATGTCCCCTTGCACCCCCACCCCCCAGCACTAAGGGACACCTGCCAGCAGGCCCCCACTCATGTCCCCTTGCACCCCCACCCCCCAGCAGTCAGAGGCACTTGCCAGCTGGCCCCCACTCATGTCCCCTTGCACCCCCACCCCCCAGCACTGAGGGGCACCTGCCAGCAGGCCCCACTCATGTCCCCTTACACCCCCCCCCCAGCAGAGAGGGGCACCTGCCAGCAGGCCTCCACTCATGTCCCCTTGCACCCCCACCCCCCAGCAGTCAGGGGCACCTGCCAGCAGGCCCCCACTAATGTCCCCTTGCACCCCCAACCCCCAGCACTGAGGGGCACCTGCCAGCAGGCCCCCACTCATGTCCCCTTGCACCCCCACCCACCAGACCTGAGGGGCACCTGCCAGCAGGCCCCCACTCATGTCCCCTTGCACCCCCAACCCCCAGCAGTGCAGGGCACTGCCAGCAGGCCCCCACTCATGTCCCCTTGCACCCCCACCCCCAGCACTGAGGGGCACCTGCCAGCAGGCCCCCACTCATGTGCCCTTGCACCCCCACCCCCCAGCAGTACAGGGCACCTGCCAGCAGGCCCCCAATCATGCCCCCTTGCACCCCCCCTGCACTGAGGGTCACCTGCCAGCAGGCCCCCACTCATGCCCCTTGCACCCCTACCCCCCAGCACTGAGGGGCAACTGCCAGCAGGCCCCCACTCATGTGCCCTTGCACCCCCACCACCGAGCAGTGCAGGGAACCTGCCAACAGGTGCCCACTCATGTCCCCTTGCACCCCCACCCCCCAGCACTGAGGGACACCTGCCAGCAGGCCCCCACTCATGTCTTCTTGCACCCCCACCCCCCAGCAGTCAGGGGCACCTGCCAGCAGGCCCCCACTCATATCCCCTTGCACCCCCACCCCCTAGCACTGAGGGCCACCTGCCAGCAGGCCCCCACTCATGTCCCCTTGCACCCCCAGCCCCCAGCACTGAGGGGCACCTGCCAGCAGGCCCCCACTCATGTGCCCTTGCAGCCCCACCCCCCAGCAGTGCAGGGCAGCTGCCAGCAGGCCCCCACTCATGTCCCACTCATGTCCCCTTGCACCCCCACCCCCCAGCAGTGCAGTTCACCTGCCAGCAGGCCCCCACTCATGTCCCACTCATGTCCCCTTGCACCCCCACCCCCAGTAGTGCAGGGCACCTGCCAGCAGGCCCCTACTCATGTCCCCTTGCACCCCCACCCCCCAGCACTGAGGGGCACCTGCCAGCAGGCCCCCACTCATGTCCCCTTGCACCCCCACCCCCCAGCAGTCAGGGGCACCTGCCAGCAGGCCCCCACTCATGTTCCCTTGCACCCCCACCCCAGCACTGAGGGGCACCTGCCAGCAGGCCCCCACTCATGTCCCCTTGCACCCCCACGCCCCAGTACTGAGGGGCACCTGCCAGCAGGCCCCACACTCATGTCCCCTTGCACCCCCACCCCCCAGCACTGAGGGGCACCTGCCAGCAGGCCCCCACTCATGTCCCACTCATGTCCCCTTGCACCCCACCCCACAAGCAGTCAGGGGCACCTGCCAGCAGGCCCCCTCTAATGTCCCCTTGCACCCCCACCCCCCAGCACTGAGGGGCACCTGCCAGCAGGCCCCCACTCATGTTCCCTTGCACCCCCACCCACCAGCCCTGAGGGGCACCTGCCAGCAGGCCCCCACTCATGTCCCCTTGCACCCCCAACCCCCAGCAGTGCTGGGTACCTGCCAGCAGGCCCCCACTCATGTCCCCTTGCACCCCCACCCCCCAGCACTGAGGGGCACCTACCAGCAGGCCCCCACTCATGTGCCCTTGCACCCCCAACCGCCAGCAGTACAGGGCACCTGCCAGCAGGCCCCCACTCATGCCCCCTTGCACCCCCCCTGCACTGAGGGGCACCTGCCAGCAGGCCCCCACTCATGCCCCTTGCACCCCCACCCCCCAGCACTGAGGGGCACCTGCCAGCAGGCCCCCACTCATGTCCCCTTGCACCCACACCCCCCAGCAGTGCAGGGAACCTGCCAACAGGTGCCCACTCATGTCCCCTTGCACCCCCACCCCCCAGCACTGGGGGACACCTGCCAGCAGGCCCCCACTCATGTCCCCATGCACCCCCACCCCCCAGCAGTCAGGGGCACCTGCCAGCAGGCCCCCACTCATGTCCCCTTGCACCCCCACCCCCTAGCACCGAGGGGCACCTGCCAGCAGGCCCCCACTCATGTACCCTTGCACCCCCACCCCCAGCACTGAGGGGCACCTGCCAGCAAGCCCCCACTCATGTCCCCTTGCACCCCCACCCCCCAGCAGTGCAGGGCACCTGCCAGCAGGCCCCCACTCATGTCCCACTCATGTCCCCTTGCACCCCCACCCCCCAGCAGTGCAGTTCACCTGCCAGCAGGCCCCCACTCATGTTCCACTCATGTCCCCTTGCACCCCCACCCCCAGCAGTGCAGGGCACCTGCCAGCAGGCCCCTACTCATGTCCCCTTGCACCCCCACCCCCCAGCACTGAGGGGCACCTGCCAGCAGGCCCCCACTCATGTCCCCTTGCACCCCCACCCCCCAGCACTGAGGGGCACCTGTCAGCAGCCCCCCACTCATGTCCCCTTGCACCCCAACACCCCAGTACTGAGGGGGACCTGCCAGCAGGCCCCCACTCATGTCCCCTTGCACCCCCACCCCCCAGCACTGAGGGGCACCTGCCAGCAGGCCCCCACTCATGTCCCACTCATGTCCCCTTGCACCCCCACCCCCCAGCAGTGCAGAGCACCTGCCAGCAGGCCCCCACTCATGTCCCCTTGCACCCCCAACCCCCAGCAGTCAGGGGCACCTGTCAGCAGGCCCCACTCATGTCCCCTTGCACCCCCACCCCGCAGCACTGAGGGGCAGCTGTCAGCAGGCACCCACTCATGTCTCCTTGCACCCCACCCCCCAGCCCTGAGGGGCACCTGCCAGCAGGCCCCCACTCATGTCCCACTCATGTCCCCTTGCACCCCCCACCCTCCAGCACTGAGGGGCAAATGCCAGCAGGCCCCCACTCATGTCCCCTTGCACCCCCACCCCCCAGCACTCAGGGGCACCTGCCAGCAGGCCTCCCACTCATGTCCCCTTGCACCCCCACCCCCCAGCAGGCAGGGTACCTGCCAGCAGGCCCCCACTCATGTCCCACACATGTCCACTTGCACCCCAACCCCCCAGCAGTGCAGGGCACCTGCCAGCAGGCCCCCACTCATGTCCCACTCATGTCCCCTTGCACCCCCACCCCCCAGCAGTGCAGGGCACCTGCCAGCAGGCCCTCACTCATGTCCCCTTGCACCCCCACCCCCCAGCACTAAGGGGCACCTGCCAGCAGGCCCCCACTCATGTCCCCTTGCACCCCCACCCCCAGCAGTCAGGGGCACCTGCCAGCTGGCCACCACACATGTCCCCTTGCACCCCCACCCCCCAGCACTGAGGGGCACCTGCCAACAGGCCCCCACTCATGTCCCCTTACACCCCCACCTCCCAGCACAGAGGGGCGCCTGCCAGCAGGCCCCCACTCATGTCCCCTTGCACCCCCACCCCCAGCAGTCAGGGGCACATGCCAGCAGGCCCCCACTAATGTTCCCTTGCAGCCCCACCCCCCAGCACTGAGGGGCACCTGCCAGCAGGCCCCCACTCATGTCCCCTGCACCCCACCCCCAGCCCTGAGGGGCACCTGCCAGCAGCCCCCCACTCATGTCCCCCTTGCCACCCCCAACCCCAGCAGTGCAGGACACCTTCCAGCAGGCCCCCACTCATGTCCCCTTGCACCCCCACCCCCCAGCAGTGCAGGGCACCTGCCAGCGGGCCCCCACTCATGTCCCCTTACACCCCCACCCCCCAGCACAGAGGGGCACCTGCCAGCAGGCCCCCACTCATGTCCCCTTGCCACCCCAAGCCCCAGTATTGAGGGGCACCTGCCAGCAGGCCCCCACTCATGTCCCCTTGCACCCCCACCCCCCAGCACTGAGGGGCACCCGCCAGCAGGCCCCCACTCATGTCCCACTCATGTCCCCTTGCACCCCACCCCACCAGCAGTCAGGGGCACCTGCCAGCAGGCCCCCACTAATGTCCCCTTGCACCCCCACTCCCCAGCACTGAGGGGCACCTGCCAGCAGGCCCCCACTCATGTTCCCTTGCACCCCCACCCACCAGCCCTGAGGGGCACCTGCCAGCAGGCCCCCACTCATGTCCCCTTGCACCCCCAACCCCCAGCAGTGCTGGGTACCTGCCAGCAGGCCCCCACTCATGTCCCCTTGCACCCCCACCCCCCAGCACTGAGGGGCACCTGCCAGCAGGCCCCCACTCATGTGCCCTTGCACCCCCACCCCCAGTAGTGCACGGCACCTGCCAGCAGGCCCCTACTCATGTCTCCTTGCACCCCCACCCCCCAGCACTGAGGGGCACCTGCCAGCAGGCCCCCACTCATGTCCCCTTGCACCCCCACCCCCCACCAGTCAGGGGCACCTGCCAGCAGGCCCCACTCATGTTCCCTTGCACCCCCACCCCCAGCACTGAGGGGCACCTGCCAGCAGGCCCCCACTCATGTCCCCTTGCACCCCCACGCCCCAGTACTGAGGGGCACCTGCCAGCAGGCCCCCACTCATGTCCCACTCATGTCCCCTTGCACCCCACCCCACCAGCAGTCAGGGGCACCTGCCAGCAGGCCCCCTCTAATGTCCCCCTTGCACCCCCACCCCCCAGCACTGAGGGGCACCTGCCAGCAGGCCCCCACTCATGTTCCCTTGCACCCCCACCCACCAGCCCTGAGGGGCAACCTGCCAGCAGGCCCCCACTCATGTCCCCTTGCACCCCCAACCCCCAGCAGTGCTGGCTACCTGCCAGCAGGCCCCCATTCATGTCCCCTTGCACCCCCACCCCCCAGCACTGAGGGGCACCTACCAGCAGGCCCCCACTCATGTGCCCTTGCACCCCCAACCGCCAGCAGTACAGGGCACCTGCCAGCAGGCCCCACTCATGCCCCCTTGCACCCCCCTGCACTGAGGGGCACCTGCCAGCATTCCCCCACTCATGCCCCTTGCACCCCCCACCCCCAGCACTGAGGGGTACCTGCCAGCAGGCCCCCACTCATGTCCCCTTGCACCACACCCCACAGCAGTGCAGGGAACCTGCCAACAGGTGCCAATCATGTCCCCTTGCACCCCCCGCCCCCCAGCACTGAGGGACACCTGCCAGCAGGCCCCCACTCATGTCCCCATGCCACCCCCACCCCCAGCAGTCAGGGGCACCTGCCAGCAGTCCCCACTCATGCACCCTTGCACCCCCACCCCAGCACTGAGGGGCACCTGCCAGCAAGCCCCCACTCATGTCCCCTTGCACCCCAACCCCCAGCAGTGCAGGGCACCTGCCAGCAGGCCCCCACTCATGTCCCACTCATGTCCCCTTGCACCCCCACCCCCCAGCAGTGCAGTTCACCTGCCAGCAGGCCCCCACTCATGTTCCACTCATGTCCCCTTGCACCCCCCACCCCCAGCAGTGCAGGGCACCTGCCAGCAGGCCCCTACTCATGTCCCCTTGCACCCCCACCCCCCAGCACTGAGGGGCACCTGCCAGCAGGCCCCCACTCATGTCCCCTTGCACCCCCACCCCCCAGCAGTCAGGGGCACCTGCCAGCAGGCCCCCACTCATGTTCCCTTGCACCCCCACTCCCAGCACTGAGGGGCACCTGCCAGCAGGCCCCCACTCATGTCCCCTTGCACCCCAACACCCCAGTACTGAGGGGGACCTGCCAGCAGGCCCCCACTCATGTCCCTTGCACCCCCAGCACTGAGGGGCACCTGCCAGCAGGCCCCCACTCATGTCCCACTCATGTCCCCTTGCACCCCCCACCCCCCAGCAGTGCAGAGCACCTGCCAGCCAGGCCCCCACTCATGTCCCCTTGCACCCCCAACCCCCAGCAGTCAGGGGCACCTGTCAGCAGGCCCCACTCATGTCCCCTTGCACCCCCACCCCGCAGCACTGAGGGGCAGCTGTCAGCGGGCCCCCACCTCATGTCTCCTTGCACCCCACCCCCAGCCCTGAGGGGCACCTGCCAGCAGGCCCCCACTCATGTCCCCTTGCACCCACCCCCCCCAGCAGTGCAGGGCACCTGCCAGCAGGCCCCCACTCATGTCCCATTCATGTCCCCTTGCACCCACCCCCCAGCACAGAGGGGCACCTGCCAGCAGGCCCCCACTCATGTCCCCTTGCACCCCCACCCCCCAGCACTCAGGGGCACCTGCCAGCAGGCCCCCACTCATGTCCCACACATGTCCCCTTGCACCCCAACCCCCCAGCAGTGCAGGGCACCTGCCAGCAGGCTCCCACTCATGTCCCCTTGCACCCCCACCCCCCAGCAGGCAGGGTACCTGCCAGCAGGCCCCCACTCATGTCCCACACATGTCCCCTTGCACCCCAACCCCCCAGCAGTGCAGGGCACCTGCCAGCAGGCCCCACTCATGTCCCACTCATGTCCCCTTGCACCCCCACCCCCCCAGCAGTGCAGGGCACCCTGCCAGCAGGCCCTCACTCATGTCCCCTTGCACCCCCACCCCCCAGCACTAAGGGGCACCTGCCAGCAGGCCCCCACTCATGTCCCCTTGCACCCCCACCCCCAGCAGTCAGGGGCACCTGCCAGCTGGCCACCACTCATGTCCCCTTGCACCCCCACCCCCCAGCACACTGAGGGGCACCTGCCAACAGGCCCCCACTCATGTCCCCTTACACCCCCACCTGCCGCTCCAGGCCACAGAGGGCGCCTGCCAGCAGGCCCCCACCCCACCCCCAGCAGTCAGGGGCACCTGCCAGCAGGCCCCCACTAATGTTCCCTTGCAGCCCCACCCCCCAGCACTGAGGGGCACCTGCCAGCAGGCCCCCACTCATGTCCCCTTGCACCCCACCCCCAGCCCTGAGGGGCACCTGCCAGCAGCCCCCCACTCATGTCCCCTTGCACCCCCAACCCCCAGCAGTGCAGGACACCTTCCAGCAGGCCTCCACTCATGTCCCCTTGCACCCCCACCCCCCAGCAGTGCAGGGCACCTGCCAGCAGGCCCCCACTCATGTCCCCTTACACCCCCACCCACCAGCACAGAGGGGCACCTGCCAGCAGGCCCCCACTCATGTCCCCTTGCACCCCCACGCCCCAGTACTGAGGGGCACCTGCCAGCAGGCCCCCACTCATGTCCCCTTGCACCCCCACCCCCCAGCACAGAGGGGCACCTGCCAGCAGGCCCCCACTCATGTCCCCTTGCACCTCCACGCCCCAGTACTGAGGGGCACCTGCCAGCAGGCCCCCACTCATGTCCCCTTGCACCTCCACGCCCCAGTACTGAGGGGCACCTGCCAGCAGGCCCCCACTCATGTCCCCTTGCACCCCCACGCCCCAGTACTGAGGGGCACCTGCCAGCAGGCCCCCACTCATGTCCCCTTGCACCCCCAACCCCCAGCAGTGCTGGGTACCTGCCAGCAGGCCCCCACTCATGTCCCCTTGCACCCCCACCCCCCAGCACTGAGGGGCACCTGCCAGCAGGCCCCCACTCATGTGCCCTTGCACCCCCACACGCCAGCAGTATAGGGCACCTGCCAGCAGGCCCCACTCATGCCCCCTTGCACCCCCCCTGCACTGAGGGGCACCTGCCAGCTGGCCCCCACTCATGCCCCTTGCAACCCCATCCCCAGCACTGAGGGGCACCTGCCAGCAGGCCCCCACTCATGTCCCCTTGCACCCACACCCACCAGCCGTGAGGGGCACCTACCAGCAGGCCCCCACTCATGTCCCCTTGCACCCCCAACCCCCAGCAGTGCTGGGTACCTGCCAGCAGGCCCCCACTCATGTCCCCATGCACCCCCACCCCCCAGCAGTCAGGGGCACCTGCCAGCAGGCCCCCTCTCATGTCCCCTTGCACCCCCACCCCCTAGCACTGAGGGGCACCTGCCAGCAGGCCCCCACTCATGTACCCTTGCACCCCCACCCCCAGCACTGAGGGGCACCTGCCAGCAAGCCCCCACTCATGTCCCCTTGCACCCCCACCCCCCAGCAGTGCAGGGCACCTGCCAGCAGGCCCCCACTCATGTCCCACTCATGTCCCCCTTGCACCCCCACCCCCCAGCAGTGCAGTTCACCTGCCAGCAGGCCCCCACTCATGTTCCACTCATGTCCCCTTGCACCCCCACCCCCAGCAGTGCAGGGCACCTGCCAGCAGGCCCCTACTCATGTCCCCTTGCACCCCCACCCCCCAGCACTGAGGGGCACCTGCCAGCAGGCCCCCACTCATGTCCCCTTGCACCCCCAGCAGTCAGGGGCACCTGCCAGCAGGCCCCCACTCATGTTCCCTTGCACCCCCACCCCCAGCACTGAGGGGCACCTGCCAGCAGGCCCCCACTCATGTCCCCTTGCACCCCAACGCCCCAGTACTGAGGGGCACCTGCCAGCAGGCCCCCACTCATGTCCCCTTGCACCCCCACCCCCCAGCACTGAGGGGCACCTGCCAGCAGGCCCCCACTCATGTCCCACTCATGTCCCCTTGCACCCCCACCCCCCAGCAGTGCAGAGCACCTGCCAGCAGGCCCCCACTCATGTCCCCTTGCACCCCCAACCCCCAGCAGTCAGGGGCACCTGTCAGCAGGCCCCACCCATGTCCCCTTGCACCCCTACCCCGCAGCACTGAGGGGCAGCTGTCAGCAGGCCCCCACTCATGTCTCCTTGCACCCCCATCCCCCAGCCCTGAGGGGCACCTGCCAGCAGGCCCCCACTCATGTCCCCTTGCACCCCCACCCCCCAGCAGTGCAGGGCATGTCCCACTCATGTCCCCTTGCACCCCCACCCCCCAGCACTGAGGGGCACCTGCCAGCAGGCCCCCACTCATGTCCCACTCATGTCCCCTTGCACCCCCACCCCCCAGCACTGAGGGGCACCTGCCAGCAGGCCCCCACTCATGTCCCCTTGCACCCCCACCCCCCAGCACTGAGGGGCACCTGCCAGCAGGCCTCCCACTCATGTCCCCTTGCACCCCCACCCCCAGCAGTGCAGGATACCTGCCAGCAGGCCCCCACTCATGCCCCACTCATGCCCCCTTGCACCCCAACCCCCCAGCAGTGCAGGGCACCTGCCAGCAGGCCCCCACTCATGTCCCACTCATGTCCCCTTGCACCCCCACCCCCCAGCAGTGCAGGGCACCTGCCAGCAGGTCCCCACTCATGTCCCCTTGCACCCCCACCCCCCAGCACTGAGGGGCACCTGCCAGCAGGCCCCCACTCATGTCCCCTTGCACCCCCACCCCCAGCAGTCAGGGGCACCTGCCAGCTGGCCACCACTCATGTCCCCTTGCACCCCCACCCCCCCAGCACTGAGGGGCACCTGCCAGCAGGCCCCCACTCATGTCCCCTTACACCCCCACCTCCCAGCACAGAGGGGCACCTGCCAGCAGGCCCCCACTCATGTCCCCTTGCACCCCCACCCCCCAGCAGTCAGGAGCACCTGCCAGCACGCCCCCACTAATGATCCCTTGCAGCCCCACCCCCCAGCACTGAGGGGCACCTGCCAGCAGGCCCCCACTCATGTCCCCTTGCACCCCACCCCCAGCCCTGAGGGGCACCTGCCAGCAGCCCCCCACTCATGTCCCCTTGCACCCCCAACCCCCAGCAGTGCAGGACACCTTCCAGCAGGCCCCCACTCATGTCCCCTTGCACCCCCACCCCCCAGCAGTGCAGGGCACCTGCCAGCAGGTCCCCACTCATGTCCCCTTACACCCCCACCCCCCCAGCACAGAGGGGCACCTGCCAGCAGGCCCCCACTCATGTCCCCTTGCACCCCCACCCCCCAGCAGTAAGGGGCACCTGCCAGCAGGCCCCCACTCATGTCCCCTTGCACCCCCACCCCCCAGCAGTCAGGGGCACCTGCCAGCAGGCCCCCACTCATGTTCCCTTGCACCCCCACCCCCAGCACTGAGGGGCACCTGCCAGCAGGCCCCCACTCATGTCCCCTTGCACCCCAACACCCCAGTACTGAGGGGCACCTGCCAGCAGGCCCCCACTCATGTCCCCTTGCACCCCCACCCCCCAGCACTGAGGGGCACCTGCCAGCAGGCCCCCACTCATGTCCCACTCATGTCCCCTTGCACCCCCACCCCCCAGCAGTGCAGAGCACCTGCCAGCAGGCCCCCACTCATGTCCCCTTGCACCCCCAAACCCCCAGCAGTCAGGGGCACCTGTCAGCAGGCCCCACTCATGTCCCCTTGCACCCCTACCCCGCAGCACTGAGGGGCAGCTGTCAGCAGGCCCCCACTCATGTCTCCTTGCACCCCCATCCCCCAGCCCTGAGGGGCACCTGCCAGCAGGCCCCCACTCATGTCCCCTTGCACCCCCACCCCCCAGCAGTGCAGGGCATGTCCCACTCATGTCCCCTTGCACCCCCACCCCCCAGCACTGAGGGGCACCTGCCAGCAGGCCCCCACTCATGTCCCCTTGCACCCCCACCCTCCAGCACTGAGGGGCAAATGCCAGCAGGCCCCCACTCATGTCCCCTTGCACCCCCACCCCCCAGCACTCAGAGGCACCTGCCAGCAGGCCTCCCACTCATGTCCCCTTGCACCCCCACCCCCCAGCAGGCAGGGTACCTGCCAGCAGGCCCCCACTCATGTCCCACACATGTCCACTTGCACCCCAACCCCCCAGCAGTGCAGGGCACCTGCCAGCAGGCCCCCACTCATGTCCCACTCATGTCCCCTTGCACCCCCACCCCCCAGCAGTGCAGGGCACCTGCCAGCAGGCCCTCACTCATGTCCCCTTGCACCCCCACCCCCCAGCACTAAGGGGCACCTGCCAGCAGGCCCCCACCCATGTCCCCTTGCACCCCCACCCCCAGCAGTCAGGGGCACCTGCCAGCTGGCCACCACTCATGTCCCCTTGCACCCCCACCCCCCAGCACTGAGGGGCACCTGCCAACAGGCCCCCACTCATGTCCCCTTACACTCCCACCTCCCAGCACAGAGGGGCGCCTGCCAGCAGGCCCCCACTCATGTCCCCTTGCACCCCCACCCCCAGCAGTCAGGGGCACATGCCAGCAGGCCCCCACTAATGTTCCCTTGCAGCCCCACCCCCCAGCACTGAGGGGCACCTGCCAGCAGGCCCCCACTCATGTCCCCTTGCACCCCACCCCCAGCCCTGAGGGGCACCTGCCAGCAGCCCCCCACTCATGTCCCCTTGCACCCCCCAACCCCCAGCAGTGCAGGACACCTTCCAGCAGGCCCCCACTCATGTCCCCTTGCACCCCCACCCCCCAGCAGTGCAGGGCACCTGCCAGCGGGCCCCCACTCATGTCCCCTTACACCCCCACCCCCCAGCACAGAGGGGCACCTGCCAGCAGGCCCCCACTCATGTCCCCTTGCACCCCCAAGCCCCAGTATTGAGGGGCACCTGCCAGCAGGCCCCCACTCATGTCCCCTTGCACCCCCACCCCCCAGCACTGAGGGGCACCCGCCAGCAGGCCCCCACTCATGTCCCACTCATGTCCCCTTGCACCCCACCCCACCAGCAGTCAGGGGCACCTGCCAGCAGGCCCCCACTAATGTCCCCTTGCACCCCCACTCCCCAGCACTGAGGGGCACCTGCCAGCAGGCCCCCACTCATGTTCCCTTGCACCCCCACCCACCAGCCCTGAGGGGCACCTGCCAGCAGGCCCCCACTCATGTCCCCTTGCACCCCCAACCCCCAGCAGTGCTGGGTACCTGCCAGCAGGCCCCCACTCATGTCCCCTTGCACCCCCACCCCCCAGCACTGAGGGGCACCTGCCAGCAGGCCCCCACTCATGTGCCCTTGCACCCCCACCCCCAGTAGTGCACGGCACCTGCCAGCAGGCCCCTACTCATGTCCCCTTGCACCCCCACCCCCCAGCACTGAGGGGCACCTGCCAGCAGGCCCCCACTCATGTCCCCTTGCACCCCCACCCCCCAGCAGTCAGGGGCACCTGCCAGCAGGCCCCCACTCATGTTCCCTTGCACCCCCACCCCCAGCACTGAGGGGCACCTGCCAGCAGGCCCCCACTCATGTCCCCTTGCACCCCCACGCCCCAGTACTGAGGGGCACCTGCCAGCAGGCCCCCACTCATGTCCCACTCATGTCCCCTTGCACCCCACCCCACCAGCAGTCAGGGGCACCTGCCAGCAGGCCCCCTCTAATGTCCCCTTGCACCCCCACCCCCCAGCACTGAGGGGCACCTGCCAGCAGGCCCCCACTCATGTTCCCTTGCACCCCCACCCACCAGCCCTGAGGGGCACCTGCCAGCAGGCCCCCACTCATGTCCCCTTGCACCCCCAACCCCCAGCAGTGCTGGGTACCTGCCAGCAGGCCCCCATTCATGTCCCCTTGCACCCCCACCCCCCAGCACTGAGGGGCACCTACCAGCAGGCCCCCACTCATGTGCCCTTGCACCCCCAACCGCCAGCAGTACAGGGCACCTGCCAGCAGGCCCCCACTCATGCCCCCTTGCACCCCCCCTGCACTGAGGGGAACCTGCCAGCAGGCCCCCACTCATTCCCCTTGCACCCCCACCCCCCAGCACTGAGGGGTACCTGCCAGCAGGCCCCCACTCATGTCCCCTTGCACCCACACCCCACAGCAGTGCAGGGAACCTGCCAACAGGTGCCCAATCATGTCCCCTTGCACCCCCGCCCCCCAGCACTGAGGGACACCTGCCAGCAGGCCCCCACTCATGTCCCCTTGCACCCCCACCCCCTAGCACCGAGGGGCACCTGCCAGCAGGCCCCCACTCATGCACCCTTGCACCCCCACCCCCAGCACTGAGGGGCACCTGCCAGCAAGCCCCCACTCATGTCCCCTTGCACCCCCACCCCCCAGCAGTGCAGGGCACCTGCCAGCAGGCCCCCACTCATGTCCCACTCATGTCCCCTTGCACCCCCACCCCCCAGCAGTGCAGTTCACCTGCCAGCAGGCCCCCACTCATGTTCCACTCATGTCCCCTTGCACCCCCACCCCCAGCAGTGCAGGGCACCTGCCAGCAGGCCCCTACTCATGTCCCCTTGCACCCCCACCCCCCAGCATTGAGGGGCACCTGCCAGCAGGCCCCCACTCATGTCCCCTTGCACCCCCACCCCCCAGCAGTCAGGGGCACCTGCCAGCAGGCCCCCACTCATGTTCCCTTGCACCCCCACCCCCAGCACTGAGGGGCACCTGCCAGCAGGCCCCCACTCATGTCCCCTTGCACCCCAACACCCCAGTACTGAGGGGGACCTGCCAGCAGGCCCCCACTCATGTCCCACTCATGTCCCCTTGCACCCCCACCCCCCAGCAGTGCAGAGCACCTGCCAGCAGGCCCCCACTCATGTCCCCTTGCACCCCCAACCCCCAGCAGTCAGGGGCACCTGTCAGCAGGCCCCACTCATGTCCCCTTGCACCCCCAGCCCGCAGCACTGAGGGGCAGCTGTCAGCAGGCCCCCACTCATGTCTCCTTGCACCCCCACCCCCCAGCCCTGAGGGGCACCTGCCAGCAGGCCCCCACTCATGTCCCCTTGCACCCCCACCCCCCAGCAGTGCAGGGCACCTGCCAGCAGGCCCCCACTCATGTCCCATTCATGTCCCCTTGCACCCCACCCCCCAGCACAGAGGGGCACCTGCCAGCAGGCCCCCACTCATGTCCCCTTGCACCCCCACCCCCCAGCACTCAGGGGCACCTGCCAGCAGGCCCCCACTCATGTCCCACACATGTCCCCTTGCACCCCAACCCCCCAGCAGTGCAGGGCACCTGCCAGCAGGCCTCCCACTCATGTCCCCTTGCACCCCCATCCCCCAGCAGGCAGGGTACCTGCCAGCAGGCCCCCACTCATGTCCCACACATGTCCCCTTGCACCCCAACCCCCCAGCAGTGCAGGGCACCTGCCAGCAGGCCCCCACTCATGTCCCACTCATGTCCCCTTGCACCCCCACCCCCCATCAGTGCAGGGCACCTGCCAGCAGGCCCTCACTCATGTCCCCTTGCACCCCCACCCCCCAGCACTAAGGGGCACCTGCCAGCAGGCCCCCACTCATGTCCCCTTGCACCCCCACCCCCAGCAGTCAGGGGCACCTGCCAGCTGGCCACCACTCATGTCCCCTTGCACCCCCACCCCCAGCACTGAGGGGCACCTGCCAACAGGCCCCCACTCATGTCCCCTTACACCCCCACCTCCCAGCACAGAGGGGCGCCTGCCAGCAGGCCCCCACTCATGTCCCCTTGCACCCCCACCCCCAGCAGTCAGGGGCACCTGCCAGCAGGCCCCCACTAATGTTCCCTTGCAGCCCCACCCCCCAGCACTGAGGGGCACCTGCCAGCAGGCCCCCACTCATGTCCCCTTGCACCCCACCCCCAGCCCTGAGGGGCACCTGCCAGCAGCCCCCCACTCATGTCCCCTTGCACCCCCAACCCCCAGCAGTGCAGGACACCTTCCAGCAGGCCTCCACTCATGTCCCCTTGCACCCCCACCCCCCAGCAGTGCAGGGCACCTGCCAGCAGGCCCCCACTCATGTCCCCTTACACCCCCACCCCCCAGCACAGAGGGGCACCTGCCAGCAGGCCCCCACTCATGTCCCCTTGCACCCCCACGCCCCAGTACTGAGGGGCACCTGCCAGCAGGCCCCCACTCATGTCCCCTTGCACCCCCACCCCCCAGCACAGAGGGGCACCTGCCAGCAGGCCCCCACTCATGTCCCCTTGCACCTCCAGGCCCCAGTACTGAGGGGCACCTGCCAGCAGGCCCCCACTCATGTCCCCCTTGCACCCCCACGCCCCAGTACTGAGGGGCACCTGCCAGCAGGCCCCCACTCATGTCCCCTTGCACCCCCAACCCCCAGCAGTGCTGGGTACCTGCCAGCAGGCCCCCACTCATGTCCCCTTGCACCCCCACCCCCCAGCACTGAGGGGCACCTGCCAGCAGGCCCCCACTCATGTGCCCTTGCACCCCCACACGCCAGCAGTACAGGGCACCTGCCAGCAGGCCCCACTCATGCCCCCTTGCACCCCCCCTGCACTGAGGGGCACCTGCCAGCTGGCCCCCACTCATGCCCCTTGCAACCCCATCCCCAGCACTGAGGGGCACCTGCCAGCAGGCCCCCACTCATGTCCCCTTGCACCCACACCCACCAGCCGTGAGGGGCACCTACCAGCGGGCCCCCACTCATGTCCCCTTGCACCCCCAACCCCCAGCAGTGCTGGGTACCTGCCAGCAGGCCCCCACTCATGTCCCCATGCACCCCCACCCCCCAGCAGTCAGGGGCACCTGCCAGCAGGCCCCCTCTCATGTCCCCTTGCACCCCCACCCCCTAGCACTGAGGGGCACCTGCCAGCAGGCCCCCACTCATGTACCCTTGCACCCCCACCCCCAGCACTGAGGGGCACCTGCCAGCAAGCCCCCACTCATGTCCCCTTGCACCCCCACCCCCCAGCAGTGCAGGGCACCTGCCAGCAGGCCCCCACTCATGTCCCACTCATGTCCCCTTGCACCCCCACCCCCCAGCAGTGCAGTTCACCTGCCAGCAGGCCCCCACTCATGTTCCACTCATGTCCCCTTGCACCCCCACCCCCAGCAGTGCAGGGCACCTGCCAGCAGGCCCCTACTCATGTCCCCTTGCACCCCCACCCCCAGCACTGAGGGGCACCTGCCAGCAGGCCCCCACTCATGTCCCCTTGCACCCCCAGCAGTCAGGGGCACCTGCCAGCAGGCCCCCACTCATGTTCCCTTGCACCCCCACCCCCAGCACTGAGGGGCACCTGCCAGCAGGCCCCCACTCATGTCCCCTTGCACCCCAACGCCCCAGTACTGAGGGGCACCTGCCAGCAGGCCCCCACTCATGTCCCCTTGCACCCCCACCCCCCAGCACTGAGGGGCACCTGCCAGCAGGCCCCCACTCATGTCCCACTCATGTCCCCTTGCACCCCCACCCCCCAGCAGTGCAGAGCACCTGCCAGCAGGCCCCCACTCATGTCCCCTTGCACCCCCAACCCCCAGCAGTCAGGGGCACCTGTCAGCAGGCCCCCACCCATGTCCCCTTGCACCCCTACCCCGCAGCACTGAGGGGCAGCTGTCAGCAGGCCCCCACTCATGTCCCCTTGCACCCCCCACCCCCTAGCACCGAGGGGCACCTGCCAGCAGGCCCCCACTCATGCACCCTTGCACCCCCACCCCCAGCACTGAGGGGCACCTGCCAGCAAGCCCCCACTCATGTCCCCTTGCACCCCCACCCCCCAGCAGTGCAGGGCACCTGCCAGCAGGCCCCCACTCATGTCCCACTCATGTCCCCTTGCACCCCCACCCCCCAGCAGTGCAGTTCACCTGCCAGCAGGCCCCCACTCATGTTCCACTCCATGTCCCCTTGCACCCCCACCCCCAGCAGTGCAGGGCACCTGCCAGCAGGCCCCTACTCATGTCCCCTTGCACCCCCACCCCCCAGCACTGAGGGGCACCTGCCAGCAGGCCCCCACTCATGTCCCCTTGCACCCCCACCCCCCAGCAGTCAGGGGCACCTGCCAGCAGGCCCCCACTCATGTTCCCTTGCACCCCCACCCCCAGCACTGAGGGGCACCTGCCAGCAGGCCCCCACTCATGTCCCCTTGCACCCCAACACCCCAGTACTGAGGGGACCTGCCAGCAGGCCCCCACTCATGTCCCACTCATGTCCCCTTGCACCCCCACCCCCCAGCAGTGCAGAGCACCTGCCAGCAGGCCCCCACTCATGTCCCCTTGCACCCCCAACCCCCAGCAGTCAGGGGCACCTGTCAGCAGGCCCCACTCATGTCCCCTTGCACCCCCAGCCCGCAGCACTGAGGGGCAGCTGTCAGCAGGCCCCCACTCATGTCTCCTTGCACCCCCACCCCCCAGCCCTGAGGGGCACCTGCCAGCAGGCCCCCACTCATGTCCCCTTGCACCCCCACCCCCAGCAGTGCAGGGCACCTGCCAGCAGGCCCCCAACTCATGTCCCATTCATGTCCCCTTGCACCCCACCCCCCAGCACAGAGGGGCACCTGCCAGCAGGCCCCCACTCATGTCCCCTTGCACCCCCACCCCCCAGCACTCAGGGGCACCTGCCAGCAGGCCCCCACTCATGTCCCACACATGTCCCCTTGCACCCCAACCCCCCAGCAGTGCAGGGCACCTGCCAGCAGGCCTCCCACTCATGTCCCCTTGCACCCCCATCCCCCAGCAGGCAGGGTACCTGCCAGCAGGCCCCCACTCATGTCCCACACATGTCCCCTTGCACCCCAACCCCCCAGCAGTGCAGGGCACCTGCCAGCAGGCCCCCACTCATGTCCCACTCATGTCCCCTTGCACCCCCACCCCCCAGCAGTGCAGGGCACCTGCCAGCAGGCCCTCACTCATGTCCCCTTGCACCCCCACCCCCCAGCACTAAGGGGCACCTGCCAGCAGGCCCCCACTCATGTCCCCTTGCACCCCCACCCCCAGCAGTCAGGGGCACCTGCCAGCTGGCCACCACTCATGTCCCCTTGCACCCCCACCCCCCAGCACTGAGGGGCACCTGCCAACAGGCCCCCACTCATGTCCCCTTACACCCCCACCTCCCAGCACAGAGGGGCGCCTGCCAGCAGGCCCCCACTCATGTCCCCTTGCACCCCCACCCCCAGCAGTCAGGGGCACCTGCCAGCAGGCCCCCACTAATGTTCCCTTGCAGCCCCACCCCCCAGCACTGAGGGGCACCTGCCAGCAGGCCCCCACTCATGTCCCCTTGCACCCCACCCCCAGCCCTGAGGGGCACCTGCCAGCAGCCCCCCACTCATGTCCCCTTGCACCCCCAACCCCCAGCAGTGCAGGACACCTTCCAGCAGGCCTCCACTCATGTCCCCTTGCACCCCCACCCCCCAGCAGTGCAGGGCACCTGCCAGCAGGCCCCCACTCATGTCCCCTTACACCCCCACCCCCCAGCACAGAGGGGCACCTGCCAACAGGCCCCCACTCATGTCCCCTTGCACCCCCACGCCCCAGTACTGAGGGGCACCTGCCAGCAAGCCCCCACTCATGTCCCCTTGCACCCCCACCCCCCAGCACAGAGGGGCACCTGCCAGCAGGCCCCCACTCATGTCCCCTTGCACCTCCACGCCCAGTACTGAGGGGCACCTGCCAGCAGGCCCCCACTCATGTCCCCCTTGCACCCCCACGCCCCAGTACTGAGGGGCACCTGCCAGCAGGCCCCCACTCATGTCCCCTTGCACCCCCAACCCCCAGCAGTGCTGGGTACCTGCCAGCAGGCCCCCACTCATGTCCCCTTGCACCCCCACCCCCCAGCACTGAGGGGCACCTGCCAGCAGGCCCCCACTCATGTGCCCTTGCACCCCCACACGCCAGCAGTACAGGGCACCTGCCAGCAGGCCCCACTCATGCCCCCTTGCACCCCCCCTGCACTGAGGGGCACCTGCCAGCTGGCCCCCACTCATGCTCCTTGCAACCCCATCCCCAGCACTGAGGGGCACCTGCCAGCAGGCCCCCACTCATGTCCCCTTGCACCCACACCCACCAGCCGTGAGGGGCACCTACCAGCAGGCCCCCACTCATGTCCCCTTGCACCCCCAACCCCCAGCAGTGCTGGGTACCTGCCAGCAGGCCCCCACTCATGTCCCCATGCACCCCCACCCCCCAGCAGTCAGGGGCACCTGCCAGCAGGCCCCCTCTCATGTCCCCTTGCACCCCCACCCCCTAGCACTGAGGGGCACCTGCCAGCAGGCCCCCACTCATGTACCCTTGCACCCCCACCCCCAGCACTGAGGGGCACCTGCCAGCAAGCCCCCACTCATGTCCCCTTGCACCCCCACCCCCCAGCAGTGCAGGGCACCTGCCAGCAGGCCCCCACTCATGTCCCACTCATGTCCCCTTGCACCCCCACCCCCCAGCAGTGCAGTTCACCTGCCAGCAGGCCCCCACTCATGTTCCACTCATGTCCCCTTGCACCCCCACCCCCAGCAGTGCAGGGCACCTGCCAGCAGGCCCCTACTCATGTCCCCTTGCACCCCCACCCCCCAGCACTGAGGGGCACCTGCCAGCAGGCCCCCACTCATGTCCCCTTGCACCCCCAGCAGTCAGGGGCACCTGCCAGCAGGCCCCCACTCATGTTCTCTTGCACCCCACCCCCAGCACTGAGGGGCACCTGCCAGCAGGCCCCACTCATGTCCCCTTGCACCCCAACGCCCCAGTACTGAGGGCACCTGCCAGCAGGCCCCACTCATGTCCCCTTGCACCCCCACCCCCCAGCACCTGAGGGGCACCTGCCAGCAGGCCCCCACTCATGTCCCACTCATGTCCCCTTGCACCCCCACCCCCCAGCAGTGCAGAGCACCTGCCCAGCAGGCCCCCCACTCATGTCCCCTTGCACCCCCAACCCCCAGCAGTCAGGGGCACCTGTCAGCAGGCCCCACCCATGTCCCCTTGCACCCCTACCCCGCAGCACTGAGGGGCAGCTGTCAGCAGGCCCCCACTCATGTCTCCTTGCACCCCCATCGCCCAGCACTGAGGGGCACCTGCCAGCAGGCCCCCACTCATGTCCCCTTGCACCCCCACCCCCCAGCAGTGCAGGGCATGTCCCACTCATGTCCCCTTGCACCCCCACCCCCCAGCACTGAGGGGCACCTGCCAGCAGGCCCCCACTCATGTCCCACTCATGTCCCCTTGCACCCCCACCCCCCAGCACTGAGGGGCACCTGCCAGCAGGCCCCCACTCATGTCCCCTTGCACCCCCCACCCCCCAGCACTGAGGGGCACCTGCCAGCAGGCCTCCCACTCATGTCCCCTTGCACCCCCACCCCCAGCAGTGCAGGATACCTGCCAGCAGGCCCCCACTCATGCCCCACTCATGCCCCCTTGCACCCCAACCCCCCAGCAGTGCAGGGCACCTGCCAGCAGGCCCCCACTCATGTCCCACTCATGTCCCCTTGCACCCCCACCCCCCAGCAGTGCAGGGCACCTGCCAGCAGGTCCCCACTCATGTCCCCTTGCAACCCCCACCCCCCAGCACTGAGGGCACCTGCCAGCAGGCCCCCACTCATGTCCCCTTGCACCCCCACCCCCAGCAGTCAGGGGCACCTGCCAGCTGGCCACCACTCATGTCCCCTTGCACCCCCACCCCCCCAGCACTGAGGGGCCACCTGCCAGCAGGCCCCACTCATGTCCTTACACCCCCACCTCCCAGCACAGAGGGGCACCTGCCAGCAGGCCCCCACTCATGTCCCCTTGCACCCCCACCCCCCAGCAGTCAGGAGCACCTGCCAGCACGCCCCCACTAATGATCCCTTGCAGCCCCACCCCCCAGCACTGAGGGGCACCTGCCAGCAGGCCCCCACTCATGTCCCCTTGCACCCCACCCCTAGCCCTGAGGGGCACCTGCCAGCAGCCCCCACTCATGTCCCCTTGCACCCCCAACCCCCAGCAGTGCAGGACACCTTCCAGCAGGCCCCCACTCATGTCCCCTTGCACCCCCACCCCCCAGCAGTGCAGGGCACCTGCCAGCAGGTCCCCACTCATGTCCCCTTACACCCCCACCCCCCAGCCACAGAGGGGCACCTGCCAGCAGGCCCCCACTCATGTCCCCTTGCACCCCCACCCCCCAGCAGTCAGGGCACCTGCCAGCAGGCCCCCCAACTCATGTCCCCTTGCACCCCCACCCCCCAGCAGTCAGGGGCACCTGCCAGCCAGGCCCCCACTCATGTTCCCTTGCACCCCCACCCCCAGCACTGAGGGGCACCTGCCAGCAGGCCCCACTCATGTCCCCTTGCACCCCAACACCCCAGTACTGAGGGGCACCTGCAGCAGGCCCCCAGTCATGTCCCCTTGCACCCCACCCCCCAGCACTGAGGGGCACCTGCCAGCAGGCCCCCACTCATGTCCCACTCATGTCCCCTTGCACCCCCACCCCCCAGCAGTGCAGAGCACCTGCCAGCAGGCCCCCACTCATGTCCCCTTGCACCCCCAAACCCCCAGCAGTCAGGGGCACCTGTCAGCAGGCCCCACTCATGTCCCCTTGCACCCCCACCCCGCAGCACTGAGGGGCAGCTGTCAGCAGGCCCCGACTCATGTCTCCTTGCACCCCCACCCCCCAGCCCTGAGGGGCACCTGCCAGCAGGCCCCCACTCATGTCCCCTTGCACCCCCACCCCCAGCAGTGCAGGGCACCTGCCAGCAGGCCCCCACTCATGTCCCACTCATGTCCCCCTTGCACCCCCACCCCCCAGCACTGAGGGGCACCTGCCAGCAGGCCCCCACTCATGTCCCACTCATGTCCCTTGCACCCCCACCCCCCAGCACTCGGGGCACCTGCCAGCAGGCCTCCCACTCATGTCCCCTTGCACCCCCACCCCCCAGCAGTGCAGGGTACCTGCCAGCAGGCCCCCACTCATGTCCCACACATGTCCCCTTGCACCCCAACCCCCCAGCAGTGCAGGGCACCTGCCAGCAGGCCCCCACTCATGCCCCACTCATGTCCCCTTGCACCCCCACCCCCAGCAGTGCAGGGCACCTGCCAGCAGGCCCCCACTCATGTCCCCTTGCACCCCCACCCCCCAGCACTAAGGGGCACCTGCCAGCAGGCCCCCACTCTTGTCCCCTTGCACCCCCACCCCCAGCAGTCAGGTGCACCTGCCAGCTGGCCACCACTCATGTCCCCTTGCACCCCCCCACCCCCCAGCACTGAGGGGCACCTGCCAGCAGGCCCCCACTCATGTCCCCTTGCACCCCCACACCCCAGCAGTCAGGGGCACCTGCCAGCAGGCCCCCACTCATGTTCCCTTGCACCCCCACCCCCAGCACTGAGGGGCACCTGCCAGCAGGCCCCCACTCATGTCCCATTGCACCCCAACACCCCAGTACTGAGGGGCACCTGCCAGCAGGCCCCCACTCATGTCCCCTTGCACCCCCACCCCCCAGCACTGAGGGGCACCTGCCAGCAGGCCCCCACTCATGTTCCACTCATGTCCCCTTGCACCCCCACCCCCCAGCAGTGCAGAGCACCTGCCAGCAGGCCCCCACTCATGTCCCCTTGCACCCCCAAACCCCCAGCAGTCAGGGGCACCTGTCAGCAGGCCCCACTCATGTCCCCTTGCACCCCCACCCCGCAGCACTGAGGGGCAGCTGTCAGCAGGCCCCCACTCATGTCTCCTTGCACCCCCAACCCCCAGCCCTGAGGGGCACCTGCCAGCAGGCCCCCACTCATGTCCCCTTGCACCCCCACCCCCCAGCAGTGCAGGGCACCTGCCAGCAGGCCCCAACTCATGTCCCCTTGCACCCCCACCCCCCAGCACTGAGGGGCACCTGCCAGCAGGCCCCCACTCATGTCCCCTTGCACCCCCACCCCCCAGCACTCAGGGGCACCTGCCAGCAGGCTCCCACTCATGTCCCCTTGCACCCCCACCCCCCAACAGTGCAGGGCACCTGCCAGCAGGCCCACACTCATGTCCCACACATGTCCCCTTGCACCCCCACCCCCAGCAGTGCAGGGCACCTGCCAGCAGGCCCTCACTCATGTCCCCTTGCCCCCCCACCCCCCAGCACTAAGGGGCACCTGCCAGCAGGCCCCCACTCATGTCCCCTTGCACCCCCACCCCCAGCAGTCAGGGGCACCTGCCAGCTGGCCACCACTCATGTCCCCTTGCACCCCCACCCCCAGCACTGAGGGGCACCTGCCAACAGGCCCCCACTCATGTCCCCTTACACCCCCACCTCCCAGCACAGAGGGCGCCTGCCAGCAGGCCCCCACTCATGTCCCCTTGCACCCCCACCCCCAGCAGTCAGGGCACCTGCCAGCAGGCCCCCACTAATGTTCCCTTGCAGCCCCACCCCCAGCACTGAGGGGCACCTGCCAGCAGGCCCCCACTCATGTCCCCTTGCACCCCACCCCCAGCCCTGAGGGGCACCTGCCAGCAGCCCCCACTCATGTCCCCTTGCACCCCCAACCCCCAGCAGTGCAGGACACCTTCCAGCAGGCCTCCACTCATGTCCCCTTGCACCCCCACCCCCCAGCAGTGCAGGGCACCTGCCAGCAGGCCCCCACTCATGTCCCCTTACACCCCCACCCCCCAGCACAGAGGGGCACCTGCCAGCAGGCCCCCACTCATGTCCCCTTGCACCCCCACGCCCCAGTACTGAGGGGCACCTGCCAGCAGGCCCCCACTCATGTCCCCTTGCACCCCCACCCCCCAGCACAGAGGGGCACCTGCCAGCAGGCCCCCACTCATGTCCCCTTGCACCTCCACGCCCCAGTACTGAGGGGCACCTGCCAGCAGGCCCCCACTCATGTCCCCCTTGCACCCCCACGCCCCAGTACTGAGGGGCACCTGCCAGCAGGCCCCCACTCATGTCCCCTTGCACCCCCAACCCCCAGCAGTGCTGGGTACCTGCCAGCAGGCCCCCACTCATGTCCCCTTGCACCCCCACCCCCCAGCACTGAGGGGCACCTGCCAGCAGGCCCCCACTCATGTGCCCTTGCACCCCCACACGCCAGCAGTACAGGGCACCTGCCAGCAGGCCCCACTCATGCCCCCTTGCACCCCCCCTGCACTGAGGGGCACCTGCCAGCTGGCCCCCACTCATGCCCCTTGCAACCCCATCCCCAGCACTGAGGGGCACCTGCCAGCAGGCCCCCACTCATGTCCCCTTGCACCCACACCCACCAGCCGTGAGGGGCACCTACCAGCGGGCCCCCACTCATGTCCCCTTGCACCCCCAACCCCCAGCAGTGCTGGGTACCTGCCAGCAGGCCCCCACTCATGTCCCCATGCACCCCCACCCCCCAGCAGTCAGGGGCACCTGCCAGCAGGCCCCCTCTCATGTCCCCTTGCACCCCCACCCCCTAGCACTGAGGGGCACCTGCCAGCAGGCCCCCACTCATGTACCCTTGCACCCCCACCCCCAGCACTGAGGGGCACCTGCCAGCAAGCCCCCACTCATGTCCCCTTGCACCCCCACCCCCCAGCAGTGCAGGGCACCTGCCAGCAGGCCCCCACTCATGTCCCACTCATGTCCCCTTGCACCCCCACCCCCCAGCAGTGCAGTTCACCTGCCAGCAGGCCCCCACTCATGTTCCACTCATGTCCCCTTGCACCCCCACCCCCAGCAGTGCAGGGCACCTGCCAGCAGGCCCCTACTCATGTCCCCTTGCACCCCCACCCCCCAGCACTGAGGGGCACCTGCCAGCAAGCCCCCACTCATGTCCCCTTGCACCCCCAGCAGTCAGGGGCACCTGCCAGCAGGCCCCCACTCATGTTCCCTTGCACCCCCACCCCCAGCACTGAGGGGCACCTGCCAGCAGGCCCCCACTCATGTCCCCTTGCACCCCAACGCCCCAGTACTGAGGGGCACCAGCCAGCAGGCCCCCACTCATGTCCCCTTGCACCCCCACCCCCAGCACTGAGGGGCACCTGCCAGCAGGCCCCCACTCATGTCCCACTCATGTCCCCTTGCACCCCCACCCCCCAGCAGTGCAGAGCACCTGCCAGCAGGCCCCCACTCATGTCCCCTTGCACCCCCAACCCCCAGCAGTCAGGGGCACCTGTCAGCAGGCCCCACCCATGTCCCCTTGCACCCCTACCCCGCAGCACTGAGGGGCAGCTGTCAGCAGGCCCCCACTCATGTCCCCTTGCACCCCCACCCCCTAGCACCGAGGGGCACCTGCCAGCAGGCCCCCACTCATGCACCCTTGCACCCCCACCCCCAGCACTGAGGGGCACCTGCCAGCAAGCCCCCACTCATGTCCCCTTGCACCCCCACCCCCCAGCAGTGCAGGGCACCTGCCAGCAGGCCCCCACTCATGTCCCACTCATGTCCCCTTGCACCCCCACCCCCCAGCAGTGCAGTTCACCTGCCAGCAGGCCCCCACTCATGTTCCACTCATGTCCCCTTGCACCCCCACCCCCAGCAGTGCAGGGCACCTGCCAGCAGGCCCCTACTCATGTCCCCTTGCACCCCCACCCCCCAGCACTGAGGGGCACCTGCCAGCAGGCCCCCACTCATGTCCCCTTGCACCCCCACCCCCCAGCAGTCAGGGGCACCTGCCAGCAGGCCCCCACTCATGTTCCCTTGCACCCCCACCCCCAGCACTGAGGGGCACCTGCCAGCAGGCCCCCACTCATGTCCCCTTGCACCCCAACACCCCAGTACTGAGGGGGACCTGCCAGCAGGCCCCCACTCATGTCCCACTCATGTCCCCTTGCACCCCCACCCCCCAGCAGTGCAGAGCACCTGCCAGCAGGCCCCCACTCATGTCCCCTTGCACCCCCAACCCCCAGCAGTCAGGGGCACCTGTCAGCAGGCCCCACTCATGTCCCCTTGCACCCCCAGCCCGCAGCACTGAGGGGCAGCTGTCAGCAGGCCCCCACTCATGTCTCCTTGCACCCCCACCCCCCAGCCCTGAGGGGCACCTGCCAGCAGGCCCCCACTCATGTCCCCTTGCACCCCCACCCCCCAGCAGTGCAGGGCACCTGCCAGCAGGCCCCCACTCATGTCCCATTCATGTCCCCTTACACCCCACCCCCCAGCACAGAGGGGCACCTGCCAGCAGGCCCCCACTCATGTCCCCTTGCACCCCCACCCCCCAGCACTCAGGGGCACCTGCCAGCAGGCCCCCACTCATGTCCCACACATGTCCCCTTGCACCCCAACCCCCCAGCAGTGCAGGGCACCTGCCAGCAGGCCTCCCACTCATGTCCCCTTGCACCCCCATCCCCCAGCAGGCAGGGTACCTGCCAGCAGGCCCCCACTCATGTCCCACACATGTCCCCTTGCACCCCAACCCCCCAGCAGTGCAGGGCACCTGCCAGCAGGCCCCCACTCATGTCCCACTCATGTCCCCTTGCACCCCCACCCCCCAGCAGTGCAGGGCACCTGCCAGCAGGCCCTCACTCATGTCCCCTTGCACCCCCACCCCCCAGCACTAAGGGGCACCTGCCAGCAGGCCCCCACTCATGTCCCCTTGCACCCCCACCCCCAGCAGTCAGGGGCACCTGCCAGCTGGCCACCACTCATGTCCCCTTGCACCCCCACCCCCCAGCACTGAGGGGCACCTGCCAGCAAGCCCCCACTCATGTCCCCTTGCACCCCCACCCCCCAGCAGTGCAGGGCACCTGCCAGCAGGCCCCCACTCATGTCCCACTCATGTCCCCTTGCACCCCCACCCCCCAGCAGTGCAGGGCACCTGCCAGCAGGCCCCCACTCATGTCCCATTCATGTCCCCTTACACCCCACCCCCCAGCACAGAGGGGCACCTGCCAGCAGGCCCCCACTCATGTCCCCTTGCACCCCCACCCCCCAGCACTCAGGGGCACCTGCCAGCAGGCCCCCACTCATGTCCCACACATGTCCCCTTGCACCCCAACCCCCCAGCAGTGCAGGGCACCTGCCAGCAGGCCTCCCACTCATGTCCCCTTGCACCCCCATCCCCCAGCAGGCAGGGTACCTGCCAGCAGGCCCCCACTCATGTCCCACACATGTCCCCCTTGCACCCCAACCCCCCAGCAGTGCAGGGCACCTGCCAGCAGGCCCCCACTCATGTCCCACTCATGTCCCCTTGCACCCCCACCCCCCAGCAGTGCAGGGCACCTGCCAGCAGGCCCTCACTCATGTCCCCTTGCACCCCCACCCCCAGCACTAAGGGGCACCTGCCAGCAGGCCCCCACTCATGTCCCCTTGCACCCCCACCCCCAGCAGTCAGGGGCACCTGCCAGCTGGCCACCACTCATGTCCCCTTGCACCCCCACCCCCCAGCACTGAGGGGCACCTGCCAGCAAGCCCCCACTCATGTCCCCTTGCACCCCCACCCCCCAGCAGTGCAGGGCACCTGCCAGCAGGCCCCCACTCATGTCCCCACTCATGTCCCCTTGCACCCCCACCCCCCAGCAGTGCAGTTCACCTGCCAGCAGGCCCCCACTCATGTTCCACTCATGTCCCCTTGCACCCCCACCCCCAGCAGTGCAGGGCACCTGCCAGCAGGCCCCTACTCATGTCCCCTTGCACCCCCACCCCCAGCACTGAGGGGCACCTGCCAGCAGGCCCCCACTCATGTCCCCTTGCACCCCCACCCCCCAGCAGTCAGGGGCACCTGCCAGCAGGCCCCCACTCATGTTCCCTTGCACCCCCACCCCCAGCACTGAGGGGCACCTGCCAGCAGGCCCCCACTCATGTCCCCTTGCACCCCAACACCCCAGTACTGAGGGGGACCTGCCAGCAGGCCCCCACTCATGTCCCACTCATGTCCCCTTGCACCCCCACCCCCCAGCAGTGGCAGAGCACCTGCCAGCAGGCCCCCACTCATGTCCCCTTGCACCCCCAACCCCCAGCAGTCAGGGGCACCTGTCAGCAGGCCCCACTCATGTCCCCTTGCACCCCCAGCCCGCAGCACTGAGGGGCAGCTGTCAGCAGGCCCCCACTCATGTCTCCTTGCACCCCCACCCCCCAGCCCTGAGGGGCACCTGCCAGCAGGCCCCCACTCATGTCCCCTTGCACCCCCACCCCCCAGCAGTGCAGGGCACCTGCCAGCAGGCCCCCACTCATGTCCCATTCATGTCCCCTTGCACCCCACCCCCAGCACAGAGGGGCACCTGCCAGCAGGCCCCCACTCATGTCCCCTTGCACCCCCACCCCCCAGCACTCAGGGGCACCTGCCAGCAGGCCCCCACTCATGTCCCACACATGTCCCCTTGCACCCCAACCCCCCAGCAGTGCAGGGCACCTGCCAGCAGGCCTCCCACTCATGTCCCCTTGCACCCCCATCCCCAGCAGGCAGGGTACCTGCCAGCAGGCCCCCACTCATGTCCCACACATGTCCCCTTGCACCCCAACCCCCCAGCAGTGCAGGGCACCTGCCAGCAGGCCCCCACTCATGTCCCACTCATGTCCCCTTGCACCCCCACCCCCCAGCAGTGCAGGGCACCTGCCAGCAGGCCCTCACTCATGTCCCCTTGCACCCCCACCCCCCAGCACTAAGGGGCACCTGCCAGCAGGCCCCCACTCATGTCCCCTTGCACCCCCACCCCCAGCAGTCAGGGGCACCTGCCAGCTGGCCACCACTCATGTCCCCTTGCACCCCCACCCCCCAGCACTGAGGGGCACCTGCCAACAGGCCCCCCACTCATGTCCCCTTACACCCCCACCTCCCAGCACAGAGGGGCGCCTGCCAGCAGGCCCCCACTCATGTCCCCTTGCACCCCCACCCCCAGCAGTCAGGGGCACCTGCCAGCAGGCCCCCACTAATGTTCCCTTGCAGCCCCACCCCCCAGCACTGGAGGGGCACCTGCCAGCAGGCCCCCACTCATGTCCCCTTGCACCCCACCCCCAGCCCTGAGGGGCACCTGCCAGCAGCCCCCCACTCCTGTCCCCTTGCACCCCCAACCCCCAGCAGTGCAGGACACCTTCCAGCAGGCCTCCACTCATGTCCCCTTGCACCCCCACCCCCAGCAGTGCAGGGCACCTGCCAGCAGGCCCCCACTCATGTCCCCTTACACCCCCCACCCCCAGCACAGAGGGGCACCTGCCAACAGGCCCCCACTCATGTCCCCTTGCACCCCCACGCCCCAGTACTGAGGGGCACCTGCCAGCAAGCCCCCACTCATGTCCCCTTGCACCCCCACCCCCCCAGCACAGAGGGGCACCTGCCAGCAGGCCCCCACTCATGTCCCCTTGCACCTCCACGCCCCAGTACTGAGGGGCACCTGCCAGCAGGCCCCCACTCATGTCCCCCTTGCCACCCCCACGCCCCAGTACTGAGGGGCACCTGCCAGCAGGCCCCCACTCATGTCCCCTTGCACCCCCAACCCCCAGCAGTGCTGGGTACCTGCCAGCAGGCCCCCACTCATGTCCCCTTGCACCCCCACCCCCCAGCACTGAGGGGCACCTGCCAGCAGGCCCCCACTCATGTGCCCTTGCACCCCCACACGCCAGCAGTACAGGGCACCTGCCAGCAGGCCCCACTCATGCCCCCTTGCACCCCCCCTGCACTGAGGGGCACCTGCCAGCTGGCCCCCACTCATGCCCCTTGCAACCCCATCCCCAGCACTGAGGGGCACCTGCCAGCAGGCCCCCACTCATGTCCCCTTGCACCCACACCCACCAGCCGTGAGGGGCACCTACCAGCAGGCCCCCACTCATGTCCCCTTGCACCCCCAACCCCCAGCAGTGCTGGGTACCTGCCAGCAGGCCCCCACTCATGTCCCCATGCACCCCCACCCCCCAGCAGTCAGGGGCACCTGCCAGCAGGCCCCCTCTCATGTCCCCTTGCACCCCCACCCCCTAGCACTGAGGGGCACCTGCCAGCAGGCCCCCACTCATGTACCCTTGCACCCCCACCCCCAGCACTGAGGGGCACCTGCCAGCAAGCCCCCACTCATGTCCCCTTGCACCCCCACCCCCCAGCAGTGCAGGGCACCTGCCAGCAGGCCCCCACTCATGTCCCACTCATGTCCCCTTGCACCCCCACCCCCCAGCAGTGCAGTTCACCTGCCAGCAGGCCCCCACTCATGTTCCACTCATGTCCCCTTGCACCCCCACCCCCAGCAGTGCAGGGCACCTGCCAGCAGGCCCCTACTCATGTCCCCTTGCACCCCCACCCCCCAGCACTGAGGGGCACCTGCCAGCAGGCCCCCACTCATGTCCCCTTGCACCCCCAGCAGTCAGGGGCACCTGCCAGCAGGCCCCCACTCATGTTCTCTTGCACCCCCACCCCCAGCACTGAGGGGCACCTGCCAGCAGGCCCCCACTCATGTCCCCTTGCACCCCAACGCCCCAGTACTGAGGGGCACCTGCCAGCAGGCCCCACTCATGTCCCCTTGCACCCCCACCCCCCAGCACTGAGGGGCACCTGCCAGCAGGCCCCCACTCATGTCCCACTCATGTCCCCTTGCACCCCCACCCCCCAGCAGTGCAGAGCACCTGCCAGCAGGCCCCCACTCATGTCCCCTTGCACCCCCAGCAGTCAGGGGCACCTGTCAGCAGGCCCCACCCATGTCCCCTTGCACCCCTACCCCGCAGCACTGAGGGGCAGCTGTCAGCAGGCCCCCACTCATGTCTCCTTGCACCCCCATCGCCCAGCACTGAGGGGCACCTGCCAGCAGGCCCCCACTCATGTCCCCTTGCACCCCCACCCCCCAGCAGTGCAGGGCATGTCCCACTCATGTCCCCTTGCACCCCCACCCCCCAGCACTGAGGGGCACCTGCCAGCAGGCCCCCACTCATGTCCCACTCATGTCCCCTTGCACCCCCACCCCCCAGCACTTAGGGGCACCTGCCAGCAGGCCCCCACTCATGTCCCCTTGCACCCCCACCCCCCAGCACTGAGGGGCACCTGCCAGCAGGCCTCCCACTCATGTCCCCTTGCACCCCCACCCCCAGCAGTGCAGGATACCTGCCAGCAGGCCCCCACTCATGCCCCACTCATGCCCCCTTGCACCCCAACCCCCCAGCAGTGCAGGGCACCTGCCAGCAGGCCCCCACTCATGTCCCACTCATGTCCCCTTGCACCCCCACCCCCCAGCAGTGCAGGGCACCTGCCAGCAGGTCCCCACTCATGTCCCCTTGCACCCCCACCCCCCAGCACTGAGGGGCACCTGCCAGCAGGCCCCCACTCATGTCCCCTTGCACCCCCACCCCCAGCAGTCAGGGGCACCTGCCAGCTGGCCACCACTCATGTCCCCTTGCACCCCCACCCCCCCAGCACTGAGGGGCACCTGCCAGCAGGCCCCCACTCATGTCCCCTTACACCCCCACCTCCCAGCACAGAGGGGCACCTGCCAGCAGGCCCCCACTCATGTCCCCTTGCACCCCCACCCCCCAGCAGTCAGGAGCACCTGCCAGCACGCCCCCACTAATGATCCCTTGCAGCCCCACCCCCCAGCACTGAGGGGCACCTGCCAGCAGGCCCCCACTCATGTCCCCTTGCACCCCACCCCTAGCCCTGAGGGGCACCTGCCAGCAGCCCCCACTCATGTCCCCTTGCACCCCCAACCCCCAGCAGTGCAGGACACCTTCCAGCAGGCCCCCACTCATGTCCCCTTGCACCCCCACCCCCCAGCAGTGCAGGGCACCTGCCAGCAGGTCCCCACTCATGTCCCCTTACACCCCCACCCCCCAGCACAGAGGGGCACCTGCCAGCAGGCCCCCACTCATGTCCCCTTGCACCCCCACCCCCCAGCAGTCAGGGGCACCTGCCAGCAGGCCCCCACTCATGTCCCCTTGCACCCCCACCCCCCAGCAGTCAGGGGCACCTGCCAGCAGGCCCCCACTCATGTTCCCTTGCACCCCCACCCCCAGCACTGAGGGGCACCTGCCAGCAGGCCCCCACTCATGTCCCCTTGCACCCCAACACCCCAGTACTGAGGGGCACCTGCCAGCAGGCCCCCACTCATGTCCCCTTGCACCCCCACCCCCCAGCACTGAGGGGCACCTGCCAGCAGGCCCCCACTCATGTCCCACTCATGTCCCCTTGCACCCCCACCCCCCAGCAGTGCAGAGCACCTGCCAGCAGGCCCCCACTCATGTCCCCTTGCACCCCCAAACCCCCAGCAGTCAGGGGCACCTGTCAGCAGGCCCCACTCATGTCCCCTTGCACCCCCACCCCGCAGCACTGAGGGGCAGCTGTCAGCAGGCCCCCACTCATGTCTCCTTGCACCCCCACCCCCCAGCCCTGAGGGGCACCTGCCAGCAGGCCCCCACTCATGTCCCCTTGCACCCCCACCCCCCAGCAGTGCAGGGCACCTGCCAGCAGGCCCCCACTCATGTCCCACTCATGTCCCCTTGCACCCCCACCCCCCAGCACTGAGGGGCACCTGCCAGCAGGCCCCCACTCATGTCCCACTCATGTCCCCTTGCACCCCCACCCCCCAGCACTCAGGGGCACCTGCCAGCAGGCCTCCCACTCATGTCCCCTTGCACCCCCACCCCCCAGCAGTGCAGGGTACCTGCCAGCAGGCCCCCACTCATGTCCCACACATGTCCCCTTGCACCCCAACCCCCCAGCAGTGCAGGGCACCTGCCAGAAGGCCCCCACTCATGCCCCACTCATGTCCCCTTGCACCCCCACCCCCCAGCAGTGCAGGGCACCTGCCAGCAGGCCCCCACTCATGTCCCCTTGCACCCCCACCCCCCAGCACTAAGGGGCACCTGCCAGCAGGCCCCCACTCTTGTCCCCTTGCACCCCCACCCCCAGCAGTCAGGTGCACCTGCCAGCTGGCCACCACTCATGTCCCCTTGCACCCCCACCCCCCAGCACTGAGGGGCACCTGCCAGCAGGCCCCCACTCATGTCCCCTTGCACCCCCACGCCCCAGCAGTCAGGGGCACCTGCCAGCAGGCCCCCACTCATGTTCCCTTGCACCCCCACCCCCAGCACTGAGGGGCACCTGCCAGCAGGCCCCCACTCATGTCCCATTGCACCCCAACACCCCAGTACTGAGGGGCACCTGCCAGCAGGCCCCCACTCATGTCCCCTTGCACCCCCCACCCCCCAGCACTGAGGGGCACCTGCCAGCAGGCCCCCACTCATGTCCCACTCATGTCCCCTTGCACCCCCACCCCCCAGCAGTGCAGAGCACCTGCCAGCAGGCCCCCACTCATGTCCCCTTGCACCCCCAAACCCCCAGCAGTCAGGGGCACCTGTCAGCAGGCCCCACTCATGTCCCCTTGCACCCCCACCCCGCAGCACTGAGGGGCAGCTGTCAGCAGGCCCCCACTCATGTCTCCTTGCACCCCCACCCCCCAGCCCTGAGGGGCACCTGCCAGCAGGCCCCCACTCATGTCCCCTTGCACCCCCACCCCCCAGCAGTGCAGGGCACCTGCCAGCAGGCCCCAACTCATGTCCCCTTGCACCCCCACCCCCCAGCACTGAGGGGCACCTGCCAGCAGGCCCCCACTCATGTCCCCTTGCACCCCCACCCCCCAGCACTCAGGGGCACCTGCCAGCAGGCCTCCCACTCATGTCCCCTTGCACCCCCACCCCCCAACAGTGCAGGGCACCTGCCAGCAGGCCCACACTCATGTCCCACACATGTCCCCTTGCACCCCAACCCCCCAGCAGTGCAGGGCACCTGCCAGCAGGCCCCCACTCATGCCCCACTCATGTCCCCTTGCACCCCCACCCCCCAGCAGTGCAGGGCACCTGCCAGCAGGCCCCCACTCATGTCCCCTTGCACCCCCACCCCCCAGCACTAAGGGGCACCTGCCAGCAGGCCCCCACTCATGTCCCCTTGCACCCCCACCCCCAGCAGTCAGGGGCACCTGCCAGCTGGCCACCACTCATGTCCCCTTGCACCCCCACCCCCCAGCACTGAGGGGCACCTGCCAGCAGGCCCCCACTCATGTCCCCTTACACCCCCACCTCCCAGCACAGAGGGGCGCCTGCCAGCAGGCCCCCACTCATGTCCCCTTGCACCCCCACACCCTAGCAGTCAGGGGCACCTGCCAGCAGGCCCCCACTAATGTTCCCTTGCAGCCCCACCCCCCAGCACTGAGGGGCACCTGCCAGCAGGCCCCCACTCATGTCCCCTTGCACCCCACCCCCAGCCCTGAGGGGCACCTGTCAGCAGCCCCCCACTCATGTCCCCTTGCACCCCCAACCCCCAGCAGTGCAGGACACCTTCCAGCAGGCCCCCACTCATGTCCCCTTGCACCCCCACCCCCCAGCAGTGCAGGGCACCTGCCAGCAGGCCCCCACTCATGTCCCCTTACACCCCCACCCCCCAGCACAGAGGGGCACCTGCCAGCAGGCCCCCACTCATGTCCCCTTGCACCCCCACGCCCCATTACTGAGGGGCACCTGCCAGCAGGCCCCCACTCATGTCCCCTTGCACCCCCACCCCCCAGCACTGAGGGGCACCTGCCAGCAGGCCCCCACTCATGTCCCACTCATGTCCCCTTGCACCTCACCCCACCAGCAGTCAGGGGCACCTGCCAGCAGGCCACCACTAATGTCCCCTTGCACCCCCACCCCCCAGCACTGAGGGGAACCTGCCAGCAGGCCCCCACTCATGTTCCCTTGCACCGCCACCCACCAGCCCTGAGGGGCACCTGCCAGCAGGCCCCCACTCATGTCCCCTTGCACCCCCAACCCCCAGCAGTGCTGGGTACCTGCCAGCAGGCCCCCACTCATGTCCCCTTGCACCCCACCCCCCAGCACTGAGGGGCACCTGCCAGCAGGCCCCCACTCATGTGCCCTTGCACCCCCACACGCCAGCAGTACAGGGCACCTGCCAGCAGGCCCCCACTCATGCCCCCTTGCACCCCCCCTGCACTGAGGGGCACCTGCCAGCAGGCCCCCACTCATGCCCCTTGCACCCCATCCCCCAGCACTGAGGGGCACCTGCCAGCAGGCCCCCACTCATGTCCCCTTGCACCCACACCCACCATCCCTGAGGGGCCCCTGCCAGCAGGCCCCCACTCATGTCCCCTTGCACCCCCAACCCCCAGCAGTGCTGGGTACCTGCCAGCAGGCCCCCACTCATGTCCCCATGCACCCCCACCCCCCAGCAGTCAGGGGCACCTGCCAGCAGTCCCCCTCTCATGTCCCCGTGCACCCCCACCCCCTAGCACTGAGGGGCACCTGCCAGCAGGCCCCCACTCATGTACCCTTGCACCCCCACCCCCAGCACTGAGGGGCACCTGCCAGCAAGCCCCCACTCATGTCCCCTTGCACCCCCACCCCCCAGCAGTGCAGGGCATCTGCCAGCAGGCCCCCACTCATGTCCCACTCATGTCCCCTTGAACCCCCACCCCCAGCAGTGCAGGGCACCTGCCAGCAGGCCCCTACTCATGTCCCCTTGCACCCCCACTCCCCAGCACTGAGGGGCACCTGTCAGCAGGCCCCCACTCATGTCCCCTTGCACCCCCGTCCCCCAGCAGTCAGGGGCACCTGCCAGCAGGCCCCCACTCATGTTCCCTTGCACCTCACCCCCAGCACTGAGGGGCACCTGCCAGCAGGCCCCCACTCATGTCCCCTTGCACCCCAACGCCCCAGTACTGAGGGGCACCTGCCAGCAGGCCCCCACTCATGTCCCCTTGCACCCCCACCCGCCAGCACTGAAGGGCACCTGCCAGCAGGCCCCCACTCATGTCCCACTCATGTCCCCTTGCACCCCCACCCCCCAGCAGTGCAGAGCACCTGCCAGCAGGCCCCCACTCATGTCCCCTTGCACCCCCAACCCCCAGCAGTCAGGGGCACCTGTCAGCAGGCCCCACTCATGTCCCTTGCACCCCTACCCCACAGCACTGAGGGGCAGCTGTCAGCAGGCCCCCACTCATGTCTCCTTGCACCCCCATCCCCCAGCCCTGAGGGGCACCTGCCAGCAGGCCCCCACTCATGTCCCCTTGCACCCCACCCCCCAGCAGTGCAGGGCACCTGCCAGCAGGCCCCCACTCATTTCCCACTCATGTCCCCTTGCACCCCCACCCCCCAGCACTGAGGGGCACCTGCCAGCAGGCCCCCACTCATGTCCCACTCATGTCCCCTTGCACCCCCACCCCCCAGCACTGAGGGGCACCTGCCAGCAGGCCCCCACTCATGTCCCCTTGCACCCCCACCCCCCAGCACTGAGGGGCACCTGCCAGCAGGCCTCCCACTCATGTCCCCTTGCACCCCCACCCCCCAGCAGTGCGGGGTACCTGCCAGCAGGCCCCCCACTCATGTCCCACTCATGCCCCCTTGCACCCCAACCCCCCAGCAGTGCAGGGCACCTGCCAGCAGGCCCCCACTCATGTCCCACTCATGTCCCCTTGCACCCCCAACCCCCAGCAGTGCAGGGCACCTGCCAGCAGGTCCCCACTCATGTCCCCTTGCACCCCCACCCCCCAGCACTGAGGGGCACCTGCCAGCAGGCCCCCACTCATGTCCCCTTGCACCCCCACCCCCAGCAGTCAGGGGCACCTGCCAGCTGGCCACCACTCATGTCCCCTTGCACCCCCACCCCCCAGCACTGAGGGGCACCTGCCAGCAGGCCCCCACTCATGTCCCCTTACACCCCCACCTCCCAGCACAGAGGGGCACCTGCCAGCAGGCCCCCACTCATGTCCCCTTGCACCCCCACCCCCCAGCAGTCAGGGGCACCTGCCAGCAGGCCCCCACTAATGTTCCCTTGCAGCCCCACCCCCCAGCACTGAGGGGCACCTGCCAGCAGGCCCCCACTCATGTCCCCTTGCACCCCACCCCCAGCCCTGAGGGGCACCTGCCAGCAGCCCCCCACTCATGTCCCCTTGCACCCCCACCCCCCAGCAGTCAGGGGCACCTGCCAGTAGGCCCCCACTCATGTCCCCTTGCACCCCCACCCCCAGCAGTCAGGGGCACCTGCCAGCAGGCCCCCACTCATGTTCCCTTGCACCCCCACCCCCAGCACTGAGGGGCACCTGCCAGCAGGCCCCACTCATGTCCCCTTGCACCCCAAAACCCCAGTACTGAGGGGCACCTGCCAGCAGGCCCCCACTCATGTCCCCTTGCACCCCCACCCCCCAGCACTGAGGGGCACCTGCCAGCAGGCCCCCACTCATGTCCCACTCATGTCCCCTTGCACCCCCACCCCCCAGCAGTGCAGAACACCTGCCAGCAGGCCCCCACTCATGTCCCCTTGCACCCCCAAACCCCCAGCAGTCAGGGGCACCTGTCAGCAGGCCCCACTCATGTCCCCTTGCACCCCCACCCCGCAGCACTGAGGGGCAGCTGTCAGCAGGCCCCCACTCATGTCTCCTTGCACCCCCACCCCCCAGCCCTGAGGGGCACCTGCCAGCAGGCCCCCACTCATGTCCCCTTGCACCCCCACCCCCCAGCAGTGCAGGGCACCTGCCAGCAGGCCCCCACTCATGTCCCACTCATGTCCCCTTGCACCCCCACCCCCCAGCACTGAGGGGCACCTGCCAGCAGGCCCCCACTCATGTCCCCTTGCACCCCCCCCAGCACTCAGGGGCACCTGCCAGCAGGCCTCCCACTCATGTCCCCTTGCACCCCCACCCCCCCAGCAGTGCAGGGTACCTGCCAGCAGGCCCCCACTCATGTCCCACACATGTCCCCTTGCACCCCAACCCCCCAGCAGTGCAGGGCACCTGCCAGCAGGCCCCCACTCATGCCCCACTCATGTCCCCTTGACCCCCACCCCCCAGCAGTGCAGTGCACCTGCCAGCAGGCCCCCACTCATGTCCCCTTGCACCCCCACCCCCCAGCACTAAGGGGCACCTGCCAGCAGGCCCCCACTCTTGTCCCCTTGCACCCCCACCCCCAGCAGTCAGGGGCACCTGCCAGCTGGCCACCACTCATGTCCCCTTGCACCCCCACCCCCCAGCACTGAGGGGCACCTGCCAGCAGGCCCCCACTCATGTCCCCTTGCACCCCACCCCCCAGCAGTCAGGGGCACCTGCCAGCAGGCCCCCACTCATGTTCCCTTGCACCCCCAGCCCCAGTACTGAGGGGCACCTGCCAGCAGGCCCCCACTCATGTCCCCTTGCACCCCAACACCCCAGTACTGAGGGGCACCTGCCAGCAGGCCCCCACTCATGTCCCCTTGCACCCCCACCCCCCAGCACTGAGGGGCACCTGCCAGCAGGCCCCCACTCATGTCCCACTCATGTCCCCTTGCACCCCCACCCCCCAGCAGTGCAGAGCACCTGCCAGCAGGCCCCCACTCATGTCCCCTTGCACCCCCAAACCCCCAGCAGTCAGGGGCACCTGTCAGCAGGCCCCACTCATGTCCCCTTGCACCCCCACCCCGCAGCACTGAGGGGCAGCTGTCAGCAGGCCCCCACTCATGTCTCCTTGCACCCCCACCCCCAGCCCTGAGGGGCACCTGCCAGCAGGCCCCCACTCATGTCCCCTTGCACCCCCACCCCCCAACAGTGCAGGGCACCTGCCAGCAGGCCCACACTCATGGCCCACTCATGTCCCCTTGCACCCCCACCCCCCAGCACTGAGGGGCACCTGCCAGCAGGCCCCCACTCATGTCCCCTTGCACCCCCACCCCCCAGCACTCAGGGGCACCTGCCAGCAGGCCTCCCACTCATGTCCCCTTGCACCCCCACCCCCCAACAGTGCAGGGCACCTGCCAGCAGGCCCCCACTCATGTCCCACACATGTCCCCTTGCACCCCAACCCTCCAGCAGTGCAGGGCACCTGCCAGCAGGCCCCCACTCATGCCCCACTCATGTCCCCTTGCACCCCCACCCCCCAGCAGTGCAGGGCACCTGCCAGCAGGCCCCCACTCATGTCCCCTTGCACCACCACCCCCCAGCACTAAGGGGCACCTGCCAGCAGGCCCCCACTCATGTCCCCTTGCACCCCCACCCCCAGCAGTCAGGGGCACCTGCCAGCTGGCCACCACTCATGTCCCCTTCCACCCCCACCCCCCAGCACTGAGGGGCACCTGCCAGCAGGCCCCCACTCATGTCCCCTTACACCCCCACCTCCCAGCACAGAGGGGCGCCTGCCAGCAGGCCCCCACTCATGTCCCCTTGCACCCCCACCCCCCAGCAGTCAGGGGCACCTGCCAGCAGGCCCCCACTAATGTTCCCTTGCAGCCCCACCCCCCAGCACTGAGGGGCACCTGCCAGCAGGCCCCCACTCATGTCCCCTTGCACCCCACCCCCAGCCCTGAGGGGCACCTGTCAGCAGCCCCCCACTCATGTCCCCTTGCACCCCCAACCCCCAGCAGTGCAGGACACCTTCCAGCAGGCCCCCACTCATGTCCCCTTGCACCCCCACCCCCCAGCAGTGCAGGGCACCTGCCAGTAGGCCCCCACTCATGTCCCCTTACACCCCCACCCCCCAGCACAGAGGGGCACCTGCCAGCAGGCCCCCACTCATGTCCCCTTGCACCCCCACCCCCCCAGCAGTGCAGGGTACCTGCCAGCAGGCCCCCACTCATGTCCCACACATGTCCCCTTGCACCCCAACCCCCCAGCAGTGCAGGGCACCTGCCAGCAGGCCCCCACTCATGCCCCACTCATGTCCCCTTGACCCCCACCCCCCAGCAGTGCAGTGCACCTGCCAGCAGGCCCCCACTCATGTCCCCTTGCACCCCCACCCCCCAGCACTAAGGGGCACCTGCCAGCAGGTCCCCACTCTTGTCCCCTTGCACCCCCACCCCCAGCAGTCAGGGGCACCTGCCAGCTGGCCACCACTCATGTCCCCTTGCACCCCCACCCCCCAGCACTGAGGGGCACCTGCCAGCAGGCCCCCACTCATGTCCCCTTGCACCCCACCCCCCAGCAGTCAGGGGCACCTGCCAGCAGGCCCCCACTCATGTTCCCTTGCACCCCCAGCCCCAGTACTGAGGGGCACCTGCCAGCAGGCCCCCACTCATGTCCCCTTGCACCCCAACACCCCAGTACTGAGGGGCACCTGCCAGCAGGCCCCCACTCATGTCCCCTTGCACCCCCACCCCCCAGCACTGAGGGGCACCTGCCAGCAGGCCCCCACTCATGTCCCACTCATGTCCCCTTGCACCCCCACCCCCCAGCAGTGCAGAGCACCTGCCAGCAGGCCCCCACTCATGTCCCCTTGCACCCCCAAACCCCCAGCAGTCAGGGGCACCTGTCAGCAGGCCCCACTCATGTCCCCTTGCACCCCCACCCCGCAGCACTGAGGGGCAGCTGTCAGCAGGCCCCCACTCATGTCTCCTTGCACCCCCACCCCCAGCCCTGAGGGGCACCTGCCAGCAGGCCCCCACTCATGTCCCCTTGCACCCCCACCCCCCAACAGTGCAGGGCACCTGCCAGCAGGCCCACACTCATGGCCCACTCATGTCCCCTTGCACCCCCACCCCCCAGCACTGAGGGGCACCTGCCAGCAGGCCCCCACTCATGTCCCCTTGCACCCCCACCCCCCAGCACTCAGGGGCACCTGCCAGCAGGCCTCCCACTCATGTCCCCTTGCACCCCCACCCCCCAACAGTGCAGGGCACCTGCCAGCAGGCCCCCACTCATGTCCCACACATGTCCCCTTGCACCCCAACCCTCCAGCAGTGCAGGGCACCTGCCAGCAGGCCCCCACTCATGCCCCACTCATGTCCCCTTGCACCCCCACCCCCCAGCAGTGCAGGGCACCTGCCAGCAGGCCCCCACTCATGTCCCCTTGCACCACCACCCCCCAGCACTAAGGGGCACCTGCCAGCAGGCCCCCACTCATGTCCCCTTGCACCCCCACCCCCAGCAGTCAGGGGCACCTGCCAGCTGGCCACCACTCATGTCCCCTTCCACCCCCACCCCCCAGCACTGAGGGGCACCTGCCAGCAGGCCCCCACTCATGTCCCCTTACACCCCCACCTCCCAGCACAGAGGGGCGCCTGCCAGCAGGCCCCCACTCATGTCCCCTTGCACCCCCATCCCCCAGCAGTCAGGGGCACCTGCCAGCAGGCCCCCACTAATGTTCCCTTGCAGCCCCACCCCCCAGCACTGAGGGGCACCTGCCAGCAGGCCCCCACTCATGTCCCCTTGCACCCCCACCCCCCAGCAGTCAGGGGCACCTGCCAGCAGGCCCCCACTAATGTTCCCTTGCACCCCCACCCCCCAACAGTGCAGGGCACCTGCCAGCAGGCCCCCACTCATGTCCCACACATGTCCCCTTGCACCCCAACCCTCCAGCAGTGCAGGGCACCTGCCAGCAGGCCCCCACTCATGCCCCACTCATGTCCCCTTGCACCCCCACCCCCCAGCAGTGCAGGGCACCTGCCAGCAGGCCCCCACTCATGTCTCCTTGCACCACCACCCCCCAGCACTAAGGGGCACCTGCCAGCAGGCCCCCACTCATGTCCCCTTGCACCCCCACCCCCAGCAGTCAGGGGCACCTGCCAGCTGGCCACCACTCATGTCCCCTTCCACCCCCACCCCCCAGCACTGAGGGGCACCTGCCAGCAGGCCCCCACTCATGTCCCCTTACACCCCCACCTCCCAGCACAGAGGGGCGCCTGCCAGCAGGCCCCCACTCATGTCCCCTTGCACCCCCACCCCCCAGCAGTCAGGGGCACCTGCCAGCAGGCCCCCACTAATGTTCCCTTGCAGCCCCACCCCCCAGCACTGAGGGGCACCTGCCAGCAGCCCCCCACTCATGTCCCCTTGCACCCCCAACCCCCAGCAGTGCAGGACACCTTCCAGCAGGCCCCCACTCATGTCCCCTTGCACCCCCACCCCCCAGCAGTGCAGGGCACCTGCCAGTAGGCCCCCACTCATGTCCCCTTACACCCCCACCCCCCAGCACAGAGGGGCACCTGCCAGCAGGCCCCCACTCATGTCCCCTTGCACCCCCACGCCCCAGTACTGAGGGGCACCTGCCAGCAGGCCCCCACTCATGTACCCTTCCACCCCCACCCCCCAGCACTGAGGGGCACCTGCCAGCAGGCCCCCACTCATGTCCCACTCATGTCCCCTTGCACCCCACCCCACCAGCAGTAAGGGGCACCTGCCAGCAGGCCCCCACTAATGTCCCCTTGCACCCCCACCCCCCAGCACTGAGCGGCACCTGCCAGCAGGCCCCCACTCATGTTCCCTTGCACCCCCACCCACCAGCCCTGAGGGGCACCTGCCAGCAGGCCCCCACTCATGTCCCCTTGCACCCCCAACCCCCAGCAGTGCTGGGTACCTGCCAGCAGGTCCCCACTCATGTCCCCTTGCACCCCCACCCCCCAGCACTGAGGGGCACCTGCCAGCAGGCCCCCACTCATGTGCCCTTGCACCCCCACCCGCCAGCAGTACAGGGCACCTGCCAGCAGGCCCCCACTCATGCCCCCTTGCACCCCCCCTGCACTGAGGGGCACCTGCCAGCCGGCCCCCACTCATGCCCCTTGCACCCCCATCCCCCAGCACTGAGGGGCACCTGCCAGCAGGCCCCCACTCATGTCCCCTTGCACCCACACCCACCAGCCCTGAGGGGCACCTGCCAGCAGGCCCCCACTCATGTCCCCTTGCACCCCCAACCCCCAGCAGTGCTGGGTACCTGCCAGCAGGCCCCCACTCATGTCCCCATGCACCCCCACCCCCCAGCAGTCAGGGGCACCTGCCAGCAGGCCCCCTCTCATGTCCCCTTGCACCCCCACCCCCTAGCACTGAGGGGCACCTGACAGCAGGCCCCCACTCATGTACCCTTGCACCCCCACCCCCAGCACTGAGGGGCACCTGCCAGCAAGCCCCCACTCATGTCCCCTTGCACCCCCACCCCCCAGCAGTGCAGGGCACCTGCCAGCAGGCCCCCATTCATGTCCCACTCATGTCCCCATGCACCCCCACCCCCCAGCAGTGCAGTTCACCTGCCCGCAGGCCCCCACTCATGTCCCACTCATGTCCCCTTGCACCCCCACCCCCAGCAGTGCAGGGCACCTGCCAGCAGGCCCCTACTCATGTCCCCTTGCACCCCCACCCCCCAGCACTGAGGGGCACCTGTCAGCAGGCCCCCACTCATGTCCCCTTGCACCCCCGTCCCCCAGCAGTCAGGGGCACCTGCCAGCAGGCCCCCACTCATGTTCCCTTGCACCCTCACCCCCAGCACTGAGGGGCACCTGCCAGCAGGCCCCCACTCATGTCCCCTTGCACCCCAACGCCCCAGTACTGAGGGGCACCTGCCAGCAGGCCCCCACTCATGTCCCCTTGCACCCCCACCCACCAGCACTGAGGGGCACCTGCCAGCAGGCCCCCACTCATGTCCCACTCATGTCCCCTTGCACCCCCACCCCCCAGCTGTGCAAAGCACCTGCCAGCAGGCTCCCACTCATGTCCCCTTGCACCCCCAACCCCCAGCAGTCAGGGGCACCTGTCATCAGGCCCCACTCATGTCCCCTTGCACCCCTACCCCACAGCACTGAGGGGCAGCTGTCAGCCGGCCCCCACTCATGTCTCCTTGCACCCCCATCCCCCAGCCCTGAGGGGCACCTGCCAGCAGGCCCCCACTCATGTCCCCTTGCACCCCACCCCCCAGCAGTGCAGGGCACCTGCCAGCAGGCCCCCACTCATGTCCCACTCATGTCCCCTTGCACCCCCACTCGCCAGCACTGAGGGGCACCTGCCAGCAGGCCCCCACTCATGTCCCACTCATGTCCCCTTGCACCCCCACCCCCCAGCAATGAGGGGCACCTGCCAGCAGGCCCCCACTCATGTCCCCTTGCACCCCCACCCCCCAGCACTGAGGGGCACCTGCCAGCAGGCCTCCCACTCATGTCCCCTTGCACCCCCACCCCCCAGCAGTGCGGGGTACCTGCCAGCAGGCCCCCACTCATGTCCCACTCATGCCCCCTTGCACCCCAACCCCCCAGCAGTGCAGGGCACCTGCCAGCAGGCCCCCACTCATGTCCCACTCATGTCCCCTTGCACCCCCACCCCTCAGCAGTGCAGGGCACCTGCCAGCAGGTCCCCACTCATGTCCCCTTGCACCCCCATCCCCAGCAGTCAGGGGCACCTGCCAGCTCGCCACCACTCATGTCCCCTTGCACCCCCACCCCCAGCACTGAGGGGCACCTGCCAGCAGGCCCCCACTCATGTCCCCTTACACCCCCACCTCCCAGCACTGAGGGGCACCTGCCAGCAGGCCCCCACTCATGTGCCCTTGCACCCCCACCCGCCAGCAGTACAGGGCACCTGCCAGCAGGCCCCCACTCATGCCCCCTTGCACCCCCCCTGCACTGAGGGGCACCTGCCAGCCGGCCCCCACTCATGCCCCTTGCACCCCCATCCCCCAGCACTGAGGGGCACCTGCCAGCAGGCCCCCACTCATGTCCCCTTGCACCCACACCCACCAGCCCTGAGGGGCACCTGCCAGCAGGCCCCCACTCATGTCCCCTTGCACCCCCAACCCCCAGCAGTGCTGGGTACCTGCCAGCAGGCCCCCACTCATGTCCCCATGCACCCCCACCCCCCAGCAGTCAGGGGCACCTGCCAGCAGGCCCCCTCTCATGTCCCCTTGCACCCCCACCCCCTAGCACTGAGGGGCACCTGACAGCAGGCCCCCACTCATGTACCCTTGCACCCCCACCCCCAGCACTGAGGGGCACCTGCCAGCAAGCCCCCACTCATGTCCCCTTGCACCCCCACCCCCCAGCAGTGCAGGGCACCTGCCAGCAGGCCCCCACTCATGTCCCACTCATGTCCCCATGCACCCCCACCCCCCAGCAGTGCAGTTCACCTGCCCGCAGGCCCCCACTCATGTCCCACTCATGTCCCCTTGCACCCCCACCCCCAGCAGTGCAGGGCACCTGCCAGCAGGCCCCTACTCATGTCCCCTTGCACCCCCACCCCCCAGCACTGAGGGGCACCTGTCAGCAGGCCCCCACTCATGTCCCCTTGCACCCCCGTCCCCCAGCAGTCAGGGGCACCTGCCAGCAGGCCCCCACTCATGTTCCCTTGCACCCTCACCCCCAGCACTGAGGGGCACCTGCCAGCAGGCCCCCACTCATGTCCCCTTGCACCCCAACGCCCCAGTACTGAGGGGCACCTGCCAGCAGGCCCCCACTCATGTCCCCTTGCACCCCCACCCACCAGCACTGAGGGGCACCTGCCAGCAGGCCCCCACTCATGTCCCACTCATGTCCCCTTGCACCCCCACCCCCCAGCTGTGCAGAGCACCTGCCAGCAGGCTCCCACTCATGTCCCCTTGCACCCCCAACCCCCAGCAGTCAGGGGCACCTGTCATCAGGCCCCACTCATGTCCCCTTGCACCCCTACCCCACAGCACTGAGGGGCAGCTGTCAGCCGGCCCCCACTCATGTCTCCTTGCACCCCCATCCCCCAGCCCTGAGGGGCACCTGCCAGCAGGCCCCCACTCATGTCCCCTTGCACCCCACCCCCCAGCAGTGCAGGGCACCTGCCAGCAGGCCCCCACTCATGTCCCACTCATGTCCCCTTGCACCCCCACTCGCCAGCACTGAGGGGCACCTGCCAGCAGGCCCCCACTCATGTCCCACTCATGTCCCCTTGCACCCCCACCCCCCAGCAATGAGGGGCACCTGCCAGCAGGCCCCCACTCATGTCCCCTTGCACCCCCACCCCCCAGCACTGAGGGGCACCTGCCAGCAGGCCTCCCACTCATGTCCCCTTGCACCCCCACCCCCCAGCAGTGCGGGGTACCTGCCAGCAGGCCCCCACTCATGTCCCACTCATGCCCCCTTGCACCCCAACCCCCCAGCAGTGCAGGGCACCTGCCAGCAGGCCCCCACTCATGTCCCACTCATGTCCCCTTGCACCCCCACCCCTCAGCAGTGCAGGGCACCTGCCAGCAGGTCCCCACTCATGTCCCCTTGCACCCCCATCCCCAGCAGTCAGGGGCACCTGCCAGCTCGCCACCACTCATGTCCCCTTGCACCCCCACCCCCAGCACTGAGGGGCACCTGCCAGCAGGCCCCCACTCATGTCCCCTTACACCCCCACCTCCCAGCACAGAGGGGCACCTGCCAGCAGGCCCCCACTCATGTCCCCTTGCACCCCCACCCCCCAGCAGTCAGGGGCACCTGCCAGCAGGCCCCCACTAATGTTCCCTTGCAGCCCCACCCCCCAGCACTGAGGGGCACCTGCCAGCAGGCCCCCACTCATGTCCCCTTGCACCCCACCCCCAGCCCTGAGGGGCACCTGCCAGCAGCCCCCCACTCATGTCCCCTTGCACCCCCAACCCCCAGCAGTGCAGGACACCTTCCAGGAGGCCCCCACTCATGTCCCCTTGCACCCCCACCCCCCAGCAGTGCAGGGAACCTGCCAGCAGGTCCCCACTCATGTCCCCTTACACCCCCACCCCCCAGCACAGAGGGGCACCTGCCAGCAGGCCCCCACTCATGTCCCCTTGCACCCCCACCCCCCAGCAGTCAGGGGCACCTGCCAGCAGGCCCCCACTCATGTCTCCTTGCACCCACAACCCCCAGCCCTGAGGGGCACCTGCCAGCAGGCCCCCACTCATGTCTCCTTGCACCCCCAACCCCCAGCAGTGCAGGACACCTGCCAGCAGGCCCCCACTCATGTCCCCTTGCACCCCCACCCCCAGCCCTGAGGGGCACCTGCCAGCAGGCCCCCACTCATGTCCCCTTGTACCCCCACCCCCAGCCCTGAGGGGCACCTGCCAGCAGGCCCCCACACATGTATCCTTGCACCCCCAACCTCCAGCAGTGCAGGACACCTGCCAGCAGGCCCCCACTCATGTCCCCTTGCACCCCCACCCCCCAGCACTGAGGGGCACCTGCCAGCAGGCACCTACAGATGTCCCCTTGCACCCCACCCCCCTGCACCTAGGAGCACCTGCCAGCAGGCCCCCACTCATTTCCCCTTGCACCTTCAACCCCCAGCAGTGCAGGGCACCTGCCAGCAGGCCCCCACTCATGTCCCCTTACACCCCCACCCCCCAGCACAGAGGGGCACCTGCCAGCAGGCCCCCACTCATGTCTCCTTGCACTCCCACCCCCCAGCAGTCAGGGGCACCTGCCAGCAGGCCCCCACTAATGTCCCCTTGCACCCCCACACCCCAGCCCTGAGGGGCACCTGCCAGCAGGCCCCCACCCATGTCCCCTTGCACCCCCACCCCCAGCCCTGAGGGGCACCTGCCAGCTGGCCCCACTCATGTCTCCTTGCACCCCCAACCCCAGCCCTGAGGGGCACCTGCCAGCAGGCCCCCACTCATGTCCCCTGGCACCCCCACCCCCAGCCCTGAGGGACACCTGCCAAAAGGCCCCCACTCATGTCCCCTTGCACCCCCACCCCCAGCCCTGAGGGGCACCTGCCAGCAGGCCCCCACTCATGTCCCCTTGTACCCCCACCCCCAGCCCTGAGGGGCACCTGCCAGCAGGCCCCCACACATGTATCCTTGCACCCCCAACCCCCAGCAGTGCAGGACACCTGCCAGCAGGCCCCCACTCATATCCCCTTGCACCCCCACCCCCAGCACTGAGGGGCACCTGCCAGCAGGCACCTACAGATGTCCCCTTGCACCCCCACCCCCCTGCACCTAGGGGCACCTGCCAGCAGGCCCCCACTCATGTCCCCTTGCACCTTCAGCCCCCAGCAGTGCAGGGCACCTGCCAGCAGGCCCCCACTCATGTCCCCTTACACCCCCACCCCCAGCACAGAGGGGCACCTGCCAGCAGGCCCCCACTCATGTCTCCTTGCACCCCCCCCCCCGCAGTCAGGGGCACCTGCCAGCAGGCCCCCACTAATGTCCCCTTGCACCCCCACACCCCAGCCCTGAGGGGCACCTGCCAGCAGGCCCCCACTCATGTCCCCTTGCACCCCCACCCCCAGCCCTGAGGGGCACCTGCCAGCAGGCCCCACTCATGTCTCCTTGCACCCCCAACCCCCAGCAGTGCAGGACACCTGCCAGCAGGCCCCCACTCATGTCCCCTTGCACCCCCACCCCCCAGCACTGAGGGGCACCTGCCAGCAGGCACCTACAGATGTCCCCTTGCACCCCCACCCCCCAGCACCTAGGGGCACCTGCCAGCAGGCCCCCACTCATGTCCCCTTGCACCTTCAACCCCCAGCAGTGCAGGGCACCTGCCAGCATGCCTCCACTCATGTCCCACTCATGTCCCATTGCACCCCCACCCCCCAGCAGTGCAGGGCACCTGCCAGCAGGCCCCCACTCATGTCCCCTTGCACCCCCACCCCCCAGCAGTGCAGGGCACCTGCCAGCAGGTCCCCACTCATGTCCCCTTGCACCTCCACCCCCCAGCACTGAGGGGCACCTGCCAGCAGGCCCCCACTCATGTTCCCTTGCACCCCCACCCCCAGCTGTCAGGGGCACCTGCCAGCTGGCCACCACTCATGTCCCCTTGCACCCCCACCCCCCAGCACTGAGGGGCACCTGCCAGCAGGCCCCCACTCATGTCCCCGTACACCTCCACCTCCCAGCACAGAGGGGCACCTGCCAGCAGGCCCCCACTCATGTCCCTTTGCACCCCCACCCCCCAGCAGTCAGGGGCACCTGCCAGCAGGCCCCCACTAATGTTCCCTTGCAGCCCCACCCCCCAGCACTGAGGGGCACCTGCCAGCAGGCACCTACAGATGTCCCTTTGCACCCCCACCCCCCTGCACCTAGGGGCACCTGCCAGCAGGCCCCCACTCATTTCCCCTTGCACCTTCAACCCCCAGCAGTGCAGGGCACCTGCCAGCAGGCCCCCACTCATGTCATCTTACACCCCCACCCCCCAGCACAGACGGGCACCTGCCAGCAGGCCCCCACTCATGTCTCCTTGCACCCCCACCCCCCAGCAGTCAGGGGCATCTGCCAGCAGACCCCCACTAATGTCCCCTTGCACCCCCACACCCCAGCCCTGAGGTGCACCTGCCAGCAGGTCCCCACTCATGTCCCCTTGCACCCCCACCCCCAGCCCTGAGGGGCACCTGCCAGCAGGCCCCACTCATGTCTCCTTGCACCCCCAACCCCAGCCCTGAGGGGCACCTGCCAGCAGGCCCCCACACATGTATCCTTGCACCCCCAACCCCCAGCAGTGCAGGACACCTGCCAGCAGGCCCCCACTCATATCCCCTTGCACCCCCACCCCCAGCACTGAGGGGCACCTGCCAGCAGGCACCTACAGATGTCCCCTTGCACCCCCACCCCCCTGCACCTAGGGGCACCTGCCAGCAGGCCCCCACTCATGTCCCCTTGCACCTTCAACCCCCAGCAGTGCAGGGCACCTGCCAGCAGGCCCCCACTCATGTCCCCTTACACCCCCACCCCCCAGCACAGAGGGGCACCTGCCAGCAGGCCCCCACTCATGTCTCCTTGCACCCCCCCCCAGCAGTCAGGGGCACCTGCCAGCAGACCCCCACTAATGTCCCCTTGCACCCCCACACCCCAGCCCTGAGGGGCACCTGCCAGCAGGCCCCCACTCATGTCCCCTTGCACCCCCACCCCCAGCCCCGAGGGGCACCTGCCAGCAGGCCCCACTCATGTCTCCTTGCACCCCCAACCCCCAGCAGTGCAGGACACCTGCCAGCAGGCCCCCACTCATGTCCCCTTACACCCCCACCCCCCAGCACTGAGGGGCACCTGCCAGCAGGCACCTACAGATGTCCCCTTGCACCCCCACCCCCCAGCACCTAGGGGCACCTGCCAGCAGGCCCCCACTCATGTCCCCTTGCACCTTCAACCCCCAGCAGTGCAGGGCACCTGCCAGCATGCCTCCACTCATGTCCCACTCATGTCCCATTGCACCCCCACCCCCCAGCAGTGCAGGGCACCTGCCAGCAGGCCCCCACTCATGTCCCCTTGCACCCCCACCCCCCAGCAGTGCAGGGCACCTGCCAGCAGGTCCCCACTCATGTCCCCTTGCACCTCCACCCCCCAGCACTGAGGGGCACCTGCCAGCAGGCCCCCACTCATGTCCCCTTGCACCCCCACCCCCAGCTGTCAGGGGCACCTGCCAGCTGGCCACCACTCATGTCCCCTTGCACCCCCACCCCCCAGCACTGAGGGGCACCTGCCAGCAGGCCCCCACTCATGTCCCCGTACACCTCCACCTCCCAGCACAGAGGGGCACCTGCCAGCAGGCCCCCACTCATGTCCCTTTGCACCCCCACCCCCCAGCAGTCAGGGGCACCTGCCAGCAGGCCCCCACTAATGTTCCCTTGCAGCCCCACCCCCCAGCACTGAGGGGCACCTGCCAGCAGGCCCCCACTCATGTCCCCTTGCACCCCACCCCCAGCCCTGAGGGGCACCTGCCAGCAGCCCCCCACTCATGTCCCCTTGCACCCCCAACCACCAGCAGTGCAGGACACCTTCCAGCAGGCCCCCACTCATGTCCCCTTGCACCCCCACCCCCCAGCAGTGCAGGGCACCTGCCAGCAGGTCCCCACTCATGTCCCCTTACACCCCCACCCCCCAGCACAGAGGGGCACCTGCCAGCAGGCCCCCACTCATGTCCCCTTGCACCCCCACCCCCCAGCAGTCAGGGGCACCTGCCAGCAGGCCCCCACTCATGTCTCCTTGCACCCACAACCCCCAGCCCTGAGGGGCACCTGCCAGCAGGCCCCCACTCATGTCTCCTTGCACCCCCAACCCCCAGCAGTGCAGGACACCTGCCAGCAGGCCCCCACTCATGTCCCCTTGCACCCCCACCCCCAGCCCTGAGGGGCACCTGCCAGCAGGCCCCCACTCATGTCCCCTTGTACCCCCACCCCCAGCCCTGAGGGGCACCTGCCAGCAGGCCCCCACACATGTATCCTTGCACCCCCAACCCCCAGCAGTGCAGGACACCTGCCAGCAGGCCCCCACTCATGTCCCCTTGCACCCCCACCCCCCAGCACTGAGGGGCACCTGCCAGCAGGCACCTACAGATGTCCCTTTGCACCCCCACCCCCCTGCACCTAGGGGCACCTGCCAGCAGGCCCCCACTCATTTCCCCTTGCACCTTCAACCCCCAGCAGTGCAGGGCACCTGCCAGCAGGCCCCCACTCATGTCATCTTACACCCCCACCCCCCAGCACAGAGGGGCACCTGCCAGCAGGCCCCCACTCATGTCTCCTTGCACCCCCACCCCCCAGCAGTCAGGGGCACCTGCCAGCAGGCCCCCACTAATGTCCCCTTGCACCCCCACACCCCAGCCCTGAGGTGCACCTGCCAGCAGGCCCCCACTCATGTCCCCTTGCACCCCCACCCCCAGCCCTGAGGGGCACCTGCCAGCAGGCCCCACTCATGTCTCCTTGCACCCCCAACCCCAGCCCTGAGGGGCACCTGCCAGCAGGCCCCCACTCATGTCCCCTTGCACCCCCACCCCCAGCCCTGAGGGACACCTGCCAGCAGGCCCCCACTCATGTCCCCTTGCACCCCCACCCCCAGCCCTGAGGGGCACCTGCCAGCATGCCCCCACTCATGTCCCCTTGTACCCCCACCCCCAGCCCTGAGGGGCACCTGCCAGCAGGCCCCCACACATGTATCCTTGCACCCCCAACCCCCAGCAGTGCAGGACACCTGCCAGCAGGCCCCCACTCATGTCCCCTTGCACCCCCACCCCCAGCACTGAGGGGCACCTGCCAGCAGGTACCTACAGATGTCCCCTTGCACCCCCTGCACCTAGGGGCACCTGCCAGCAGGCCCCCACTCATGTCCCCTTGCACCTTCAACCCCCAGCAGTGCAGGGCACCTGCCAGCAGGCCCCCACTCATGTCCCCTTACACCCCCACCCCCCAGCACAGAGGGGCACCTGCCAGCAGGCCCCCACTCATGTCTCCTTGCACCCCCACCCCCCAGCAGTCAGGGGCACCTGCCAGCAGGCCCCCACTAATGTCCCCTTGCACCCCCACACCCCAGCCCTGAGGGGCACCTGCCAGCAGGCCCCCACTCATGTCCCCTTGCACCCCCACCCCCAGCCCCGAGGGGCACCTGCCAGCAGGCCCCACTCATGTCTCCTTGCACCCCCAACCCCCAGCAGTGCAGGACACCTGCCAGCAGGCCCCACTAATGTCCCCTTGCACCCCCACACCCCAGCCCTGAGGTGCACCTGCCAGCAGGCCCCCACTCATGTCCCCTTGCACCCCCACCCCCAGCCCTGAGGGGCACCTGCCAGCAGGCCCCACTCATGTCTCCTTGCACCCCCAACCCCAGCCCTGAGGGGCACCTGCCAGCAGGCCCCCACTCATGTCCCCTTGCACCCCCACCTCCAGCCCTGAGGGACACCTGCCAGCAGGCCCCCACTCATGTCCCCTTGCACCCCCACCCCCAGCCCTGAGGGGCACCTGCCAGCATGCCCCCACTCATGTCCCCTTGTACCCCCACCCCCAGCCCTGAGGGGCACCTGCCAGCAGGCCCCCACACATGTATCCTTGCACCCCCAACCCCCAGCAGTGCAGGACACCTGCCAGCAGGCCCCCACTCATGTCCCCTTGCACCCCCACCCCCAGCACTGAGGGGCACCTGCCAGCAGGTACCTACAGATGTCCCCTTGCACCCCCTGCACCTAGGGGCACCTGCCAGCAGGCCCCCACTCATGTCCCCTTGCACCTTCAACCCCCAGCAGTGCAGGGCACCTGCCAGCAGGCCCCCACTCATGTCCCCTTACACCCCCACCCCCCAGCACAGAGGGGCACCTGCCAGCAGGCCCCCACTCATGTCTCCTTGCACCCCCACCCCCACCCCCCAGCAGTCAGGGGCACCTGCCAGCAGGCCCCCACTAATGTCCCCTTGCACCCCTACACCCCAGCCCTGAGGGGCACCTGCCAGCAGGCCCCCACTCATGTCCCCTTGCACCCCCACCCCCAGCCCCGAGGGGCACCTGCCAGCAGGCCCCACTCATGTCTCCTTGCACCCCCAACCCCCAGCAGTGCAGGACACCTGCCAGCAGGCCCCCACTCATGTCCCCTTGCACCCCCACCCCCCAGCACTGAGGGGCACCTGCCAGCAGGCACCTACAGATGTCCCCTTGCACCCCCACCCCCCAGCACCTAGGGGCACCTGCCAGCAGGCCCCCACTCATGTCCCCTTGCACCTTCAACCCCCAGCAGTGCAGGGCACCTGCAAGCATGCCTCCACTCATGTCCCATTCATGTCCCATTGCACCCCCACCCCCCAGCAGTGCAGGGTACCTGCCAGCAGGCCCCCACTCATGTCCCACTCATGTCCCCTTGCACTCCCACACCCCAGCAGTGCAGGGCACCTGCCAGCAGGCCCCCACTCATGTCCCCCAGCACCCCCACCCCCCAGCAGTCAGGGGCACCTGCCAGCAGGCCCCCACTAATGTCCCCTTGCACCCCCACCCCCCAACAGTGAAATGGCGATCTCATGCCACAAACCAAAAGTCAACTATGTACATCAACACATGTCCGCCACATGAAGGCAGGCGGTAGCGTCCCTGCGCATTAAAATAATGTGCGCTAACAAAAACCTCTGATGAATGTCCCATACTGTGGCCCTCTAGGACAAATGACGTGCAAAGGGGTACTTGACAAACACGGACACCCGCTGTGTCAAAAATAGCGTGTATTTCAGGGGTGCGCGGGAAGTTTCACACGTGATTGTGCCTGGACGAGCGGGGTACGTGTACTTCAGGGGCTCGCGGGAAGTTTTACACGTGATAGGGCCTGGGCGAGTGGGGTATGTGTATTACTGGGGTGGGCGGGGAAGTACAGGAGGCAAATGCGTGGAACGCCCACACGCATGCGCCAAAAAAGACGCGCTAATCTGGAAACACGTACGCCAGCAGGAAGCAGGCATACGTGGACCCGCGCAGCATAAAAGTGCACGCAAACAACAAGCAAGCTCAGACGCCAGGATGAACATTCCTTTCCTAGCAGCAGTGGTCATGGGATACCGCAGGAGGAGGAGGATAATCAGGCCCAGAATTTTCACACCCAGAACCAGCCTTTTTGGCATGCCTGATGACCAGGTATATGGGAGGAACAGGTTTCCACCTCACATAATACTCGACCTGGTCAGTGAGTTGGAGGATGACCTCACATCACCCACCCTCTGCTCCCAAGCACTCAGCCCCCTGGAGAAGGTTCTCAATGTACTGAACTTTTTGGCCACCGGATCATTTCAGCGGACAAGTGCCATAGTGGGGGGGGGGTGTCACAGGCCACACAGTCACGCTGCCTATACCAGGTCTTGGCCATCATGACTGCACGCCCATCAGTCCGCAGGCACATATACCTGCCCAGAACACCTGCAGAAAGGCAGGCTGCCGTCCAGGATTTCTATGGGGTGGCACAATTCCCCAAAGTCCTAGGGGCCATTGATTGCACCCATGTGGCTCTACGTCCCCCCAGGGCATCAGAGCACATCTATAGAAACCGCAAGCACTGGCATTCCATCAATGTGCAGGTAGTATGTGATGCCAAGGGAATCATCACCTCAGTATATGCCAACTATCCAGGGTCCACCCACGACAGTTTCATTTACGGAATGTCAACCCTTAACCGGGACCTAGAAGCTGGGCGGCATGGCGATACATGGCTGCTTGGTGAATATAAATGCCACTGCACATGCAGGCATGCCAGATACTGAGTAATGTCACAACCCCACTAATGATACCCATCACCACCTCTCCAGGGGACAGTGCCTACCCTCTGAGCACCCACATGATGACGCCAATTCGGAACCCCACCACGCCACCCGAGGTAAGATACAACACAGCCCATATTGCAACCCGGGGCATAGTGGAGCGCACATTCGGAATGCTCAAGTCACGCTTTCGCTCCCTTGACCGTTCTGGCGGGCAGCTGTTATACGCTCCCCCAGTAGTGTGCAGGATCATAGTGGCAGCATGTGTCCTGCACAACGCTGCAACATGCTGGGGCCTGCCAGTGGACATGGTGGTGCCCCCACATCCCCAACCACATGCACGTCCGCTGCGCATGGGAGGGGAAAGGGCATGGGGTGAGGCAGCCCGAACACAGCTGGTGGCTAATTACCCCTGTGGAGTGCACACAGCCCTGCCACATACCAGCTGACAATCAATGATGATGACATAAGGGACAGTCAACTGTCACAACCATCCAGCCTGAGATTGGTCACCTGGAAGTGTCACAATGTGTGCATCCCTACCTACAGAAACACCACCAATGCTGTGTCATCAAAAGACACAAATGCTTCTAAATGCATTACCCCCTTGCAAAATACAACATGAGAACAGTGCCATGTCACCCAACCCCTCCCCAGCACCGCCACCCAACACACCATGGCATGTCATGCTATGTGAGAGCAAACAAAGCATTCCCAAAAACCTGACACAAGTGTCACAAAGTACAGTGTGCCTAATGGAAACTGGCCACTCACAATATGCTCCTAGTAATGTTGAACTAACAACACACATGATCAAATACTTACCAACAAAACAATGCAGCTACACAAGCACAGACACAACTAAAACATGACAGTACTAAGTTAAAGTAGTCATAGTCTTACAACCTGAATATGCCACCACATCACCCCCTTCCAACTGTAGTCTTGCAGGCTTCAAAACTTGTCTGTGTACTGCATCCAACATGAACTCCATCTCCAGACTAGACGGGCTTGGGAAGACATGAGGTATGAACCTGCAAATTTAGAGGGAGACATGGAAGCAGAATCATACATAATTCCAACATGCAGTGTACAATACAACAACAATATACACAAGGAATGTCTACACAGTATTGACTACAGACTGCCCACACAGCTCATGGGAGCCCAACATCACTGTGTACATCACTATCACTTGGTCACACCCCTTGCAAGCTCATGGAAACGGGAAGCAGGATGGGTGTGTGTCTCACTAACCCAAGCATCGAACCCAAACTCAGGACAAGCCTGCATGTGCCCAGCCGGAATACAGTGGATGCCCACGGAAGCCACACAAGGCAACACACTGTCAAAAAATAATCAAAAATCAAAAATCAAAAATGGCCATGTGGAGGCTAGGGCGGGCACCCAGGAGGTCCGAGGACAGGGTGCGCACCAACAGCCGCCTGTGTGGATATTGGGAGAAAAAAACACCTCCATGGGCTCATGGCCTGCACGGCTATGCCAATGTGGGAGAACTGCTGCTGTCACTCTCATCACCCTCTGCTGCTGCCACAGGAGATGGTGGTGCTATGGGAGGCAGCCCACGCAAAGCCCTGGTATGGTCCTCCATGGCAGCAAGCATGCGGGTGTGGAAGGACTCGTTCTGGAGGATTATAGTGCAGAGATCCCCATGCAGCACCTGACGTGATGCCCGGATCTCCTCCCGAGTTGCCTGCATCTCAGCTGAGAGCGAACATGTGAGCCGCTCCAGCTGCTGTTCTGTCCTCAAGTTAGTGGAAGTCTCAAGGTCAACAAGAGTCTCCCTGAGGTGATGGAGTTCTACCCTCAGGGCTTCTCTGTGGCGCTGGGACTCCATTGATATTGATTGGCATAGAGTATCCAGTGCCGCCCGTGTTTCCCTGTTGGACGCCAACATGTCCTCCCTGTGAGATTGGCAAATGGAGTCTGTTGCCTGCTGCAGTTGCTCCATCTGCCTTTCAGGGGGGACAATGGAAGTGGCCACCCTCTCCATTGCTTGAGCTATCATCTCAACTGATGCTGCCTGTTGGGTTGCCATACCGTACATGGATTGTTCCCATGCGGTATTGCCTGGTGGCATACGGCCACCACGTCGGCAGGCACCACACCTGTTTGGGGCAAGGCGATCTGCGCCTTGCTGTGCCGGCACTGCCTGAGGCTGCAGGACTGCATTCCCCCTCTGATCTGCTGGCCCGGGAACAGGATCAGATGTTGTGGAGTGTGACCCTGCACCTGTAACCGTCAAAGGCTGACTAACCAACACTGACATCCCCATTGAGGGTTCTACCCCTGGTGCAGGTGGGTTGGACAGAACAGAACCCCTTCCAGAAACACTTAACTGCGACGCCACATAGGTCTAATCATCCGAATCAGCACCTGAATAGAGGTCTTGGGAGATGCACCCAGAGACACCCCATGACAGAATTGTCTGCAGCAAGAGTGGGTTCTCACCCACCACCACACCACGTCCCCCACTGGTGGCTGGTTGTGCCTCAGGTTCCTCCTGGGTCTGCACCATCTCCTCAACCTCAACAGCATCAAGTGCATCATCCCCTGCAAAAACATGAAAGACAAAAAATGGAAACAGGCATTAGCACCATAGCACACAAATAGGCCTGACAAGCTACAGAACCAGTACATGATTTACACATGTCCCACATGACTATAACCCTCCCATGCATGCACTGTCACAGAGTTGGAAGGGGAGGCAAAAGTCAGAAACTGATGACACCAAGATGTAAGAGCAACACATTTGCTGCATGCTGGGTAGCACTGCTATCACACATTGGCCTGTGAGTGGCATGTCCTATACACATAAATGACACATGCCATCACACAGATGGCATGTACCATAGCCATGGTACATTCCACAAGTACATCCATATGTCAGTGAATGAGTACTGTCACCCATCCCTGTGAGATGGACATGAAGAGATGAAAAATGCCACATAGTGTGAAAAGATACGGCATGTGCCACACACTGCAACACATCCAGTGTACAAAAATACAGTGATTGCAGGGCCATGTACACATCAATGGTTGAGCACTTCAACATGACAGGAAACAACTAGCATGTTCCACATTCAAACAGGCCCAAAAACATCATGTGAACAGGACAATACTCATTCAGCGTCAATGGTCAAATCATTCCACTACCAAGGTGACACGTGTGGGCCAATGTGGGGTTCTTCAATGACAGAAGCATGTCACATATGTCACAATAGGGCTGAGGAATGTGTTGCAAAAGTGGGAGAATTGAAACAATCAGCCTGAAAGAACAATGAAAAATACAAACAATGTTGTTGCATGATGCCACCTCAAGGGCAACTGCCGTAATGTTGCACTAAATTACTACTGTGGGCAGAAGGGATAGTGTCACACCCAAATTCAAGGCCGCAGAATGTTTTGGATGAAGCACATGGGTGACCCATACTACTCATTCACACACACCCTCACCTGCAACTCAATCAGAACCCGTCACCCAAACAACATACACATGAATTACACACACACGCATGGGCACTCACCGGACAATGTATCATAATCAGGTAGTTCTCCCACACCTCGGATCTGTTCCTCTGTGATGAAGGTCCCAGCAACAGACTCATGTTCAGTGAGTTTGTTGTCCTCTTGTGGAGAGCCACCGCCAGTCACCAGAGTAGCAGCATGACTTGAGGCCAGCGTGTTCTTTGCTCTGGGTTTCAGGTCGTTCCACCGCTTGTAGCAATCATCATCTGAGCACCTCACAAATCCACGGGCACTTATGTGGTCGGCGATGACCTGCCAGTGTGCCTTACGTTGACCAGGTGTGGTCTTGGACCCTGCAGTCACCACCATTTCGTGGCTATGTGCCAACACATAGTTCACAAGTGCATCAAGTTCCGAATCATTGAAGCAAGGCTTCCTTGAGGTACCTGAGTGTGTAGCCGTGCCTGGGGTCTCAGCGTGTCGTGCCAGAGCACCCTTCTTCCTCTTTTTAGAAGGTGGAGCGGAGCCAGAGTGGCTAACACCGCTCTGGTCAGTAGGGGCAGAATCACAAGTGGACTGGGTTGTTGGAGTGTGCGAATGCACATTGACCATAGGACTTGGTGCAGGCATTGTCTGAAGTGTGATGTTGGCAGGGGGAACATCTTTATGATGGACCAGGACCGACACTGTCCTGGCTGGGAGAGTCAGAGCTGGGGCGGATGGAGCTGCAGCTACCCCTGCAGCCTCACCACCCTGCATACTTGGGGTAGCAGATGACATAGCTGCCCCAGATCCACGTGACTTGGTGACAACTTGCACCACCACACGTGGCTTAGACTTGCTGACCTGGAAGTCAGCCAGGGAGTCATCCTGTGCCAGGTCAGGTGCCACAATGGGCTGGTCCAACAAGGGCTGAGCTGGGATGGTCTCAGCCACGTTTCCCTCAACCATGGGGGGTGCATGGGTGTCCCTGATTGGTCCTCCACACATGGGGGTATAGGGGCACCCTGCAAATCCCAGCCACGTCCCCTACCTTGCCAACCATGTCCACCTTTTGAAGGTCGGCCACCTTTTCCTCCCTTACCGCTTGGTCGCCTCCCAACCATGGCACTGATGTTGTTGTGCGTATGGGAGGAGCTGTAAACTATTGTCCTGGGCAATTGGGGGTCAAAAGGGTAGGGTACTAGATGGAATTCGTACCCTAGTGCTCTAACAAGGCTGTCTGTGACCCCTGGGGGAAGATGACCGGTCACGCAACGCACAGGCAGCCCAAAAACAAAAATAAACGTGCACGCAACACCTTGTAGACAACGTGCGTGGAAAAATTAACCCGCACTACGCTGTGGCACCCAGAAACACAAAAATAAGCATACGTGTAATACACGCAGCCTACAATGACCTCTGAAGGGGTACGCGACACATGGGGCAAGCACAGTTGCTAAGTACGTGCGGAACTCCCTGTCTGCCTGGAAAAAGAACGTGAAAAATACGCGCGTGTGCGCGTTGGCAACACCCCGCCAAAAGAAGAATTGTACGTTGTCTAAGGAGACAGGACAAAAGGAGAAGTGAATACTGTTTGAGGAAACAGGCCCAAAAAAAGTAGAACAATGAAAGCTGTCAGAGTTAACAGGGAGTACGAACTTGAAACGCTGTGAAGTAATCGCGTGTGAACCGACAAGAAGTACAGAATCCACCCACTCGCTCTCCACAAAAAGCACGTACAAGGAAATGGCATCCTGCGTGTTCCTTTTAAACCGGCCCACACGTACACGTCACTTACGCGTGTACGCGCCCTTTCCTCAAATTACACGCGCTGACACTCGAATGTGCAGCTTTTCCACGTGTGCTCTGTCATCACGTGCTATGAGGGAAACACCCACTCGAGTCACGTCACAGACGCGCTTACGCACTAAGGGCCTTTGGTCCAATGAAATCACGTACGTGCGCTGATGCGCTTACGCGCTAAAGGCCTTTCCTCGAATTACACGCTGACGTGAAACATTTTCACGTGCCAAATCACTCCGTATCAAGCTGGCCACGCGTTCACACACGGAAGACCACGCTCCTGCCCAGAAGGCCGAATTACTGCCCCCCAGAGCCCCAAGCACGATCCCACCTGTCATCTGCTGCTGCCTGATTGCCTGCTGCCCACATGCCCTGCCATTTGCTGCCTGCACGTCAGCCAGGGGTGCTGTTGCTGTGACCACCCCTGCTGGAACCGAAGACTCCCGACTGGGATTCCATCGCTCCACAGCCCAGCCCCAGGACCCAGTTGCCCACCCACTCCTGCCTCTGGGGTTGCCATGTCCAGCACTACACCATCTGGCGGCACTGGCATCCCCCAGCCAGAGAGGCAGAGGGCCACCAGCTTCACTGCCACCGAAGTTGGTGTCCTGCTGGAGCAAGTCCTGGGGCAGTATGATGCCCTCTTCGGAAGGTCGCGCACCGACAAGGAAGGACGGACCAGGATCTGGACAGACATCGTGACTGCCATCAACGCGGAGGGGGTGGCAGTCCGTGAATTCCATCATGTCAAGAAGCGCTGGGAGGACTTCAGGTCCAGGACCCTCAACAAGGCCCAGCGTCTCTTGAAGGCAGCGGATGCTAAGGGGCGCCGGGGCCACCTGTCGGAAGACCAAATGAGGGTCCTGGAACGCTTATGCCCAGCGCTCCACGTCCAGTTCCTTGAGAGGCACACCCGTCTGGAGTCGAACGGTAAGTGTACATGCATACTGATTGGAAGCTGTGCATGTGGTGGTGTGCCAGTAGTGTGCAGGTTGCACATGTGGTTTTGTAGGGCCATGTATGGATGTGTATGTACAGGGCCGTGAGGCTGACACATGCGAGTCCTTTCATGTGTGAGACACATGGATGGTGTATTTGTGGGAAAGCATGCAGGCAAAATGCAGATTTGTGAGCACACTTGTTTGAATGACTGTGTATGTCAGTTGTCAAGGTTGTGGTGTCACACATGGATGTTGGTTCCAGCTGCATGTATCTGCACTGTGTTCATGTGCATGTATGTGTATCTGACAAGTGTGCAACTGTCATGCAACATGGATGCATGTGAGACTGATATGTAGAAGACTGATTGCCAGATGTGACATGGATGCCGATCTCATCACTGCGACACTTGGTAGAGATGTACACATGCATGTAAGTATGGTGGCGTGTGTGCATGTCTAGTGCACTGCCTGTGTCTCATGTGATGTCTGGCTCACCTTTGCCTGCTCATGCTGTTGTATGTGTATGGATGGTGCTGGCTGTTGCGATATGGCTGTGGAATAACTCATGAGTGTGATTTGAAATGACATGTGTGTTGGGGATTGTGATGCCATGTCTGAAGTTTGACGATGACACTCGCGTGCAACTGTCATGTGTGTATGAGTCCATTGTACAGTGCCCTGATGCCTGTGTCCTATCTCTCCCTGTCTGCAGTGGCAGGGATCGCACCGCCAGCCGGAGACGAAAGGCCCGGCTCCCCTCCCAGGTTGTCATCTCGTCGGGGAGTGAGGAGTCTGGTGCTGCGTCCCAGGTCGCAGCTGCCGAGGGGAGGTCCAAGAGGCGGAGGTTGGAGTTGGATTCCTCGGCAGCAGAAGGGGCAGCTGAGACCCCACAGGGCCCGACGGAGGAAGATGGCACAGAGTCATCCAGGTTGGTGGGGGGTTTGGTGGAGGAGGAGGCCGTGCAAGGGACAGAGACGGGGTCTGGAGGTGAGGATTCCACTGATGCTAGTGGTGCAGTGCAGGGGCAGGGACAGGAGGCAGCTCAGGCCGCCGCGGAGGTGCCTGTGTGTAATCCTGTCCCCGATCCTGTGACTGCATCATCCTGCACCAGCAGGGATACCTAGGTCCAGACCCGTTTTCAGGCAGGGGATGAGCTTACGACAACTGGCCTTCCTAAGCCTGCGGACGTGGCTATCCGGGACCGGGTTGAGCCTGTCCTGGGTGGTGTGGCATTGCGTCAACGGGCCATGCGAGGCGAAATGCAGTCTTTTCATGGGGAGACTGCATGTCGTCTCGAATGGCTCATTGACCACGTCGACCTACTGGGACAGGTCACCAGAGCCGGATTCCCCCGTTTGCTGGGCCTTGTTCTGACCCCCTCCTCAACTGAACCCCCTATGCGCCAGTTGTACTCCGTGCCATCTTCCCACCCATGTGTCACCTGGGTGCCCTGTGGAGCTGCCTCTGACCCTGCGGCCAGGCTGGTGGAGGACACATCCCTGCCACAGTCAGGAGTCGGACGTCCAGCAGGGATGGCCACCTCAACAACTGCACCCCAGCCGGAGGAGGATGTGCAGGCAGCAAGAGCCAGGGCACGGGCAGAGGCACAGCAGCAGCAGCAACAAGGTGGGAGCCATGATGGCTCGAGGCCTTCGTCATTGGAGGGGCAGGCATCGGCCAGAGGGCAGGAGGACCCAGGACAGGAAGTGTCTTCCGTGTGGCAGCAGTTAGGCCATGCCATAGATGCGCAGCAGCAGCGGGCAGAAGAGGCACGGCTCACGATGGTCAGGGCGGAGAACTCCATGCAGAGGGCCCTGAGGCGGGCCGAGTGCCTCGAGGCAATTTGCATGGAGTTGGAGGAGACCATGTTGTCGTCCATGCAAACCCTCGGGGCCACGGAAGAGGACCACCTCCGGGACATTGAGCAGGAGTTCGATGATGCCCTGGCCCGGGACATCCAAAAGTGAGCCGTCGGACTAGCCCGCTGCCCTTGTAAATAGTTAGATAGTGTTAGGTTTCCTTTGGTTTTTTCTTTATTTTGGTTGCGCTTGGACAATGCACCACGTTTCTGTATATAGTTTTTCATTAGGTAGTATTTTTGATAGGTTTCATTTCTTCAGTTGGGATCATGGACCCTGGATTGTTCATCTGTATATAGTTCACTATTGGATTCATGTTTTTTTTCGGATTTCCCCATGGAGCAATGGTTTTCACTTTTGTTTTTGTCTTGGATTTGCTTTGTTGGACTGTGACTTTGGACACATTTCCTTTGGATTATGATTTCTTGTTTTTCATTATTTTACGGACTTGCAGCTTTTCTTTTTTTATTCGCATTGTTGTTTGTTTGATTTTAATTCCATTCACGTTGCGTTTAATACATTTTTTTCTTCATACTTCGATGTGTGGTATTATCTCATTGGTCTCATGCATGTCATGATATGGGTTTTCACATTCACTTGCAACCGTTGTGTGTGTGTGACGGACAAGTGTTCATTTACATACTTGCCATTGGGGTTGTATCATGTAATTGCCTTTTCTATGTAGGTGGATGCAATACTTGGTTGGGTCTTTGGGCTGGGGAGGCTGGCCATAAGGGCCATGATTGAGGATCGTCATGACCTGGGGGCAGGGGGACAAGAGTGGGAAATGAGTGGGGGCCTGCTGGCAGGTGCCACGCACTGCTAGGGGTTGGGGGTGCAAGGGGACATAGTGGGACATGAGTGGGGGCCTGCTGGCAGGTGCTACACTGCTGGGGGGTGGGGATGCAAGGGGACATGAGTGGGGGCCTGCTGGCAGGTGCCCCACACTGCTGTGGGGGTGGGGGTGCAAGGGGACATGAGTGGGGGCCTGCTGGCAGGTGCCCCACACTGCTGGGGTGTGGGGGTGCAAGGGGACATGAGTGGGACATGAGTGGGGGCCTGCTGGCAGTTGCCCACACTGCTGGGGGATGGAGGTGCAAGGGGACATGAGTGGGAGATGTGTGGGGCCCTGCTGGCAGGTGCCCCTGACTGCTGGGGGGTGGGGGTGCTGGGGGACATGTGTGGGACATGAGTGGGGGCCTGCTGGCATGTGCCCCGCACTGCTGGGGGTGGGGGTTCAAGGGGACATGAGTGGGACATGAGTGGGGTCCTGCTGGCAGGTGCCCCACACTGCTGGGGGGCGGGGGGCAAGGGGACATGACTGGGGGCCTGCTGGCAGGTGCCCCTGACTGCTGGGGGGTGGGGGTTCAAGGGGACATGAGTGGGGGCCTGCTGGCAGGTGCCCCACACTGCTGGGGGGTGGGGGTGCAAGGGGACATGAGTGGGACATGAGTGGGGGCCTGCTGGCAGGTGCCCCACACTGCTGGGGGGTGGGGGTGCAAGGGGACATGACATGGGGGCCTGCTGGCAGGTGCCCCACACTGCTGGGGGGTGGGGGTGCAAGGGGACTTGAGTGGGACATGAGTGGGGGCCTGCTGGCAGGTGCCCCACACTGCTGGGGGGTGGGGGTGCAATTGGACATGAGTGGGACATGTGTGGGGGCCTGCTGGCAGGTGCCCCTGACTGCTGGGGGTCGGGGTGCTGGGGGACATGTGTGGGGGCCTGCTGGCAGGTGCCCCGCACTGCTGGGGGGTTGGGGTGCAAGGGGACATGAGTGGGACATGTGTGGGGGCCTGCTGGCAGGTGCAAAACACTGCTGGGGGGTGAGGGTGCAAGAGGACATGATATGGGGGCCTGCTGGCAGGTGCCCCTGACTGCTGGGGGGTCGGGGTGCTGGGGGACATGTGTGGGGGCCTGCTGGCAGGTGCCCCGCACTGCTGGGGGGTTGGGGTGCAAGGGGACATGAGTGGGACATGTGTGGGGGCCTGCTGGCAGGTGCCCCTGACTGCTGTGAGGTGGGGGTGCTGGGTGACATGTGTGGGTGCCTGCTGGCAGGTGCCCCGCACTGCTGGGGGGTGGGGGTGCAAGGGGACATGAGTACAGGGCCTGCTGGCAGGTGCCCCTGACTGCTGGGGGGTGGGGGTGCTGGGGGACATGTGTGGGACATGAGTGGGGGCCTGCTGGCAGGTGCTCCACACTGCTGGGGGGTGGGGGTGCAAGGGGACATGAGTGGGACATGAGTGGGGGCCTGCTGGCAGGTGCCCTGCACTGCTGGGAGGTGGGGGTGCAAGGGGACATGAGTGGGACATGAGTGGGGGCCTGCTGGCAGGTGCCCCTGACTGCTGGGGGGTGGGGGTGCTGGGGGACATGTGTGGGGGACTTCTGGCAGGTGCCCCTGACTGCTGGGGGTGGGGGTGCTGGGGGACATGTGTGGGGGCCTGCTGGCAGGTGCCCCTGACTGCTGGGGGCTAGGGGTGCAGGGGGACATGTATGGGACATGAGTGGGGCCTGCTGGCAGGTGCCCTGCACTGCTGGGGGTGGGGGTGCTGGGAGACATGAGTTGGTGATCATATTGCAACGTGACATGTGGCTTGGCTGGGGGGCATGCCCATGATGGATGGGCTGCCTGCGGGACATGGCCAGGGGTGCAGGGTAGTCCCCTGTGGTGTGGGCTGCCTGCAGGGGCTGTGTAGGGGGTAGAGGGTTCACCTGGGAGGACCCACACTGCCAATTCACGTGTAGGACTCCCCGTGCACCCCTGAAATACCCATACCCAGGCCAATCGTTTGTGAAACTTCCTGCATACCCCTGAAATTCACGTACCCAGGCCAATCGCATGTGAAACTTCCCACGCATCCCTGAAATACACGTACCGAGGCCAATCGCGTGTGAAACTTCCCGCGCACCCCTGAAATACACATATCCAGCCCAATCGTGTGTGAAACTTCCCGCGCACCCCTGAAATACACGTACCCAGGCCAATCGTGTGTGAAACTTCCCGCGCACCCCTGAAATTCACGCAACCAGCCCAATCGCGTGTGAAACTTCCCGCGCACCCCTGAAATACACGTTCCCAGGCCAATCGCGTGTGAAACTTCCCACGCACCCCTGAAATACATGTGCCCAGGCCAATCGCGTGTATAACTTCCTGCGCACCCCTGAAATACACATAACCAGCCCAATCGCATGCGAAACTTCCCGCAAACCCCTGAAATACACGTACCGAGGCAAGTCACGTGTGAAACTTTCCGCACACCCCTGAAATACACATACCGACGCAATCGCGTGTGAAAATTCCCGCGCACCCCTGAAATACACATAACCAGCCCAATCGCGTGTGAAACTTCCCGCGCACCCCTGAAATACACGTACCCAGGCCAATCGCTTGTGAAATTTCCTGCGCACCCCTGAAATACACGTAACCAGCCCAATCGCATGTGAAACTTCCCGTGCACCCCTGAAATACACGTACCCAGGCCAATCGCGTGTGAAACTTCCCGCGCACCCCTGAAATACATGTACCCAGGCCAATCGTGTGTGAAACTTACCGCGCACCCCCTTAATACACGTACCCCACTCGAACAGGCCCTTTCGCGTGTGAAACGTCCCACAAACCCTGTAATACACGTACCCTGCTGAAATCGCGTGTGAAACTTCCCACGAACCCCAGTAATACACGTACCGCACTCGCACAGGCCCTTTCACGTGTGAAACTTCACGCGCACCCCAGTAATACACGTTCCCCGCTTGGCGTTTGCTGTTTGGCAGACCTGTAAACTGGTCCAGGGTTAGCGCAGCCCTTTGCGTTGAATTGGGAATTTTGATGGCTTTTCCTTGCGCGAGGGCGTTCTTGGGGGCGTAACTGGCGCTGCTGCAGGGTCGCTGTGCCACTCTGCGCCAGGCAGGTTTTGGAGGCTAAAATCCATGAATACGCTGTGCGCGGAAATCGATTTTTGGCGCACGTGGCTGGCACAGACATTCGCACGTGCACACTGTGCGCCAGCCGCGTGCGCCACTTTTTTGCGAAATTCTATGAATTACCCTGAGAATCTGTTCATCGAAACTCAGTACAACGGATGCATTACGTAATATCCTTGCACAAAATATATCACATGTTCCGTACATTACCAAACTTAAAAATAAATAAATGCATGAATGGTTCACAAATGACCCTGTCATGCATTGGACCTCCCCAGCCCCTGTCCCATAGAGGCACTGATGCATGTGTTTGTTAGGCTTCACATTTTAATGTGTATCCTGTTTCTGAATTCGGAATGCACATTGACTTTTGCAGATAAGCTCCCTAACATTTGCAAATGGGCAAATCCAAAGGGGGGACAAAGGGAAGGTGAATGTGTGTATTCAGGATGCACGCATTCAAAAGAGCTAGGGCGCATCTCTTTTGGGTGAAAGTGATGATATTCACCAGTGTGTCCCGTCACTGCATCCAATTACTGTAGATATTTGTGAAAACAACATTTAAAAAAAAAAAAAAAAGTTATTTCTCTGTTTGGGGACAGACATTCATGTGTGACAGTAGCGGTTTATGCCTCAGCTGTCACACATAACCGATGCAGCAGAATGTGCCTAATGTCTGTGCTTTTCAAATCACATCTCATTTGCGAATTTGGTATGATCATTAAAATGAGTAGAAACACCCCTTTATTTGAACAAAGGGCGGGGGAAAGGGCATCTAAATGTGCGTATTTGTGCTGCACCCGTTCAGATGCCCTCTGAAAATAGGGTGCAACAGTTTATGGCACAAGTAATGAGATACACATCTCATCACTTATGCCAAAAAGGTTTTTAGAATTTGCGCTATTTTTTTGGTTCCCTGTAACAGAGCTAATCACATTGCAATCGGACCTTGTTACATGATATTCCTTTAAAGAACGTCAATGTCTACATCATGAATGCTCAACGTGTGACTGACTCTGCCTCAGCCCTAGGGCCAGGCTCACAAAAAGCAGCACAAATAAACGGAGTGCTGAGGAGGCGCTCTTTCATTTGCACTGCTTTCAGAAAGGCACAGGTCCCTTATTCACAAAGGTGACCTGCAGTGGTGTAACACAAAATGTGGGGGCCCCCCTTTGAGCCATGCTGAGGACCCCCCCCCAACTCGGCAACAATACACGGGTCGTGCCACACTCTGGACCGGCCTAGATTACCACGCTTGCGTAATACATACAAGCGTGCTGCTGAAGGGGTATGCCACACACTGCACTAGGATAAAGATGTACATATGTGTTATGATGCAATATACAGCACACTTAATGAGAAAAATTGGCTAAAAGACAAGAGTGTTTTTAACATTGTTTTGTAGGGTAACACCAATCCAATACATGCAAGTCACTAACAGTGTACAGGATCATTAATGCTTTGCTATTAACAATGAAAACATGTCCAATTGGCTGCACAATGTAGACCAGTGTAGACACGTAATAACATTACAGTACAGCATGCCAGGTCACATTTAGACATACCTAGACTGGTTGCACCAAAATACCAGCCGAAGAAATAACACTCATCAAGAAGAGAGCACACATTCAAGCTTGTGTCTCTGGGGCCTCTAACAACATGGCCAAACTCTTTAAAATCTGCAAGGAACTGGCCAATGCAGTTGCAGTCTCTACATCTCCTGTTCTCTTCCAGTCCCTCTGTACGGCTCTGGTCTCTCACTTCTCTGCTAAAACTCAGGTTATTCTGTCCTCCATCTCCTCCTCCACTCCCTCTTACTCTCTAGCCCCCTGTTTGGCCATATCTCCCTCTCTTCCCCCTTTCTCCTCTTTATCTCTGACAACAATGGGCAAGTTTTCTAGGCAAGTCCGATCATTGATAGTGTCATAAAAACAGGTGCTCTCCTGCTCCTCCAGAACCATCAAGGACCATATTGATGCCCTCGCTCCAGCCTTGGCCGATTTCTGTAGTCCCTCTTTCGCCATTGTAACCTTCCCCTCTCCCCTTAGCACTGCCTTGTGCACCCACTCCTCAAAAAGCTGTCTGCCAATCCTACCTGCCGAGCAAACTATCACCCAGTCTTCATCAGCCTTTTCCTGGGCAAACTCTTGGAAAAGCTGGCCATCTCCCAGCTTACTCTCCACACTGAATCTGTTGGTTGTCTCCATGACCATCAGTCTGCTCTCTTGAGCACCCGTGAAGATCTGCTCTTTAACCTTGATTTCAGCATTCTTTCTGTCCTCATCCTCCTTGATCCTTCCTCTGCTATCACCAAGATCAACCACGCCATCCTGATCAATCAACTCCATGAGAATCTGGGCATCACGGATTAGGCCCTTGAGTGGGTGACCTCCTTTCTCTTGGACTGACCCCCCTGAGGTCCAACTTGATCCCTTTCTCTCTGCCACCTCTCACTCTACCTGTGGCATTCGCCAGGGCTCTATCCTCTCGTCCTGGTTTTTCAACCTCTACTTTGCCCTCTGTCCCACCTGATCTCTACCTTCTCAGCTTTCCTTCAGGCTCGCCTCAGCCTCCTCTCCACTCTCCCTCATTCCTGACTGTCTATCTGCGATACAGGATTGGTACACCTCGAGTGATCTCTGCCTTCATGTGAGTAAAATGGAGATCCTTCTCATTGGACCCCTGCTATCCCTATCTCACTCTGCCCACTTGTCTTGGACCCTCTTCCTTCACCTTACAGCAAGGCAAAAAACCTTGGTGTCCTTTTGACTCCACTCTCTCTTTCTCTGCACATCTCAGGCATCGCCAAGAGGTTCCACTAAAAGCTGCACCCTCCTCAATGCAACTCTTCCCTTTCTCACTTTCCCCCAGAAGCTCACTGCCTCTAGAGCCCTGGTTCTATCTAGGCTGGACTACTGCAATAGCCTATTTCTCAATCTGTCTTTCTCTACTTTCCACCCTCTGCAACTAAACCAGAACAGGACTGTGAGACGTATCCTTGGCCTCAAGCCCAGGGACCATATCTCTCCAGGCTGAAATCTTTCTGCTGGCTCCTAGTGGCTGCAAGGATCAAGTTCAAGACCCTTTGCATTGTCCACAAGGCTTTCTGGGGCCAGGGCTCACACTACATCCAACACTCTCTTCCAAAATGCCTTCCTTCTCGAGCCCTTCGCTCAGCAACCTCCAACTCTCTAAGGGTTAGATGCTTCTACAGGCAGAGAGAGGGGGTATATCTCTCTCCTCTGCAGTTGCCTCCCTCTGGAATGGCCTCCATGCCCATCTCAAACTTGAGCCGGATCACCTGAAGTTCCAGAAGCAGCTAAAAACATTTCTCTTCTCCTCTGCTTTGTTTCTCTCCCTCCCCTACTGACCTACCTGCCCTACCTGTCTGCTGTACCGACTGGTTGCTTGGCTACCTTCCAGGCTCTTTCTTAATAAGTCACCCTTGCACTACCTGCCAGCCTTCCACACACTTCCCACTTAAGGACTGTAACTGTAACTCTACAGTCCCTTTTTCTCCTTGCACTACCCAGAGCCGCGCTGCCCTGAGTGCACTTACTCAGAGCATTGCTGCCATGTTTTCCCCTCACCTCTCCCTTGCACTTCCCCCCTCTGTTTCCCCTTTCACTTCTCATTCTCGCACTTGCACGATCTGAATGACACAAGGCCTAGTAAAATTGTTTGTCCGGTCCTCCCTCTGTCTTCCCTCCCTTGTCTTGTCACGCCTAGAAACACTTGTGTACAGGTGCGTTATAAATGACTTATTATATCATATCATATCATATCATTTTATCACAGATGCCCAGAAAAATATACAATGCCAAAATGAGAAATGGCTAGACTGACAGCACCCACATGCCAGTCTAGTCAGGTAATTACAGTTAGCAAGACTGTTTTATCAGAAATTACCAGTTTAAAAAATGTCATACTAAACTGAGGAATGACTAGACTGGCTGCAGCAAAATGCCTCTCTAGCCACTATTACCACATATCATGCCTGCTTAGCCTGGACATAGATGACCATTATGATTTATCACACAATCCTGCCTCCCAACACATCCCTTCTCCCTCCCACCGCCTACCCCAACCCCTAAAATCAGCTCCATGGCCCAGAATTACCTCCATGTCCGTCTTCCTTTTTCCAGTACCTATGTATGAGGATCCTTGCCTCATAGGTAAGTACTGGGATGAGGAAGGGTGGAACTAGGAGTAATGAGAATTACAGGTATCTAAGTCAGGTATTACCTCCATGTACCTCTACCTCATCCCAGTACTTGTTTATGAGGCAGAGTGCCTCATACACAAGTACTGCCTCATGCACAAGTACTGTCTTCAGCTGGGCCTCTCTCTGGAACCGCCTCCCTGCCACTCTAAAACTTGAGGAGAACCATCTCCGGTCCGGAAGCACCCCAAGACCTTCCTCTTTTCTTCTGCCTTTACTCCCCCTCTCCCCTGCTGACCTGTTCTCTCTTGGCACTGTGCACCTGGCCACCCTCTGTCCTCCTGACCCAGGTAACTGCTCACCCTGCCACTCTCCCACACTGCCTCCGGGCCACCCCTTGCACTGGGGTCTGTATCTGTACCCATAAAACCCCCCCTTTTTCTTCCTGCACTTATCAGACATACCCTGTCTCCTGCCTTAAACCTAGCACTTGCCAATTGCTGGCTGCACTACCACTGTTTGTTGCCTCTATTATTTATGTATTTATTTATTATTATTGATCTCTTTCTCCTTTACTTTGCACTTTCCACTTCTCCCCCCTACCATGCACTTTTCTCCTCCCCCTCTCCGAGTCACTTGCACGTTCTCAATGTCACTGGGCCTAGTAAGATTGGTGTTATGTTCTCCCACGCTCCCCTCCCTTGCCTTGTGGTGCTCTGAAACACTTGTGTATGAGCGTGATAGAAACTAAATATCAATATCAATACTGGGACGAGGAAGATTTGTGCTTGGAGTAATGCAGATTACCAATAAGTAATCAAGGCAATAAACACAAGTAGTGGCACAACACCATTGAGCTCAATGGGCTTCAACACTCCCCCCCACTGAAATGTTGGGGCTATATTGACTCAACCTGGCAGGCCTAAATAGCAGTTGACGGACAGAACATGACACAGATGTTAAATGGCACCTGGGTTTCAATGTTAACAAGGGCCCCGCAAATACTAATGTAAAGCATTTCACATTTAGTACCTGCATTCAAATGCCGAATTTTTTAGCAATTGAAATCGTGATGTGTGTTTAGTACTTGCATACCAGGGGAGTGATTGGAAAGGTTGAGAGGGAACAGGAGACCACTCATTCTCACAGCAGTCCATAGGTGGGTGTTTTCAGACCTAAAGGAGAGAGTTAACTGCTTGTAACATTGAAGCTGCACTGGAATATTACAATGCGTAAAGAAGTTAGCTTCCCCCATACAAATACGTTTGCCACTCCCTCACAGCGGGTGAAGTTAGCCCATCTCCCAACATTGTTATGGGTTAACCCCCTGAAATGTAGATTTTATTGCACTCCTGAACACAAGCACACACACCATTCACCATAAACACACACGCAAACCCAGCCATCCATACATTTGGGTGCGCAACCTTTCACCTTACAGGCACACCCAGGCCCCCCACCCATACATTAAAGTGTGCACCCTTTCACTGTACACGCACACACGTACACCCAGCCACCCATACATTTGTGTGCACCCTTTTACCATACACTCACAGAGGCAATCACCTATACACTTAAGTGTGCACCCTTAAACCCTGCACTCCCACACGCACACGTCATGGGGTTGAGGGGAGCGCTATTATTTCAAAGAGAAATTGTTTCTTTTTGAAGTCACTCTGACTTCATAAAGACATTGGTCCTCATTACGACCCTGGCGCCCGCGGTATGAACCGTGCCGGTAAAATACGAGGCCGCCACATTACAAGGTTGCTCGTGGGTGGCGGTATGCACGTCTGGTCTGGCTAGAGGTGCATACCGGCAACCGTGAGCAGACCAGGATGCTAAAAACAGACCCGTTCCGTTGTTAGCATCCTCCCCATTCCAATTGAGCCCTATGGGGGCTCAAATGGGAATAGGGATGTACCGGGTCCCGAAAATGGGATTTACCGGGCCCGCAAATGTTGGAATGGCCCGGTAAATCCCATTTTTTGGGACCCAAACCCGAGTTTGGGGGTAGTCATGCCGCTAAAAAGGGCATGGTTAGCCCAAATTCGTAATGAGGCCCATTGATTCTGTTAAGGACGGATCCGTAACGGAAATAATTTCTTTATGAACGCAGAGTGACTTCAAAAATAAACGATTTCTTTTTTAAGTCAGTGGGCTCCCCCCACCCTGTGACATGGATGCCTCCAGCCTATGGTGTTCCATGTCATGGTGAGAGGGAGCCCTCAGACTTAAAAAATAAAGTTTATTTTTTAAATCACTCTGCCTTCATAAAGAAATTATTTCTGTTATAAAAATAATTTCTTTATGAATGCAGAGTAAATTCAAAAAGACATTTTTTTGTTGAAAAAAGAAATTGCATTTTTTTGTACTCCAAATGGGACCCCCTCCCAGGACATGTGGTGGCGGAGCCTCCCCCACCGAGGGCCTGCAGGGGTCCGCTGTTACGCCAGTGGTGACCTGATCATTCCTGGAGGGGCTGGACTGTAGCGCAAAGATGTGCTGTCCAGTCCCCTTGAATACATTAGTGTCTTGTGCACACTAATGTATGACAAGCTCCCAGCAGCCACACGGTTGCCGAGAGTGCATTTCACTGAGACAGGCCATTAAAGGGCCTTTCTTGCTGAAATGACTGAAAAAATATATTTACATCCTATTTGGGGTATGGGAAAGCTAGTGTGACAAATTGCATTGTGGCGTTAAATTGCTTGTAACGGTACCACCACTCTAACTGCATTGTGAAACCTAGGCCTTTTTCTCCCTCTTTAGGATACTCAAATTTAGGTGGTGTTAAATTGCTTGTAACGGTACCACCACTATAACTGCATTGTGAAACCTAGGCCTTTTTCTCCCTCTTTAGGATACTCAAATTTAGGTGGCGTTAAATTGCTTGTAACGGTACCACCACTCTAACTGCATTGTGAAACCTAGGCCTTTTTCTCCCTCTTTAGAATACTCTAATGTATGTGGCGTTAAATTGCTTGTAACGGTACCACCACTCTAACTGCATTGTGAAACCTAGGCTTTTTTCTCCCTCTTTAGGATACTCAAACTTAGGTGGCGTTAAATTGCTTGTAACGGTGCCACCACTCTAACTGCATTGTGAAACCTAGGCCTTTTTCTTGCCTCTCTCTGTCTTGTCTCTGTCTTGTCTGTCTACCCCTTTGACCCCCCCTTCCTCTCCCACCTACTCTATGGTGCTCTCTGTCTCCCCTATCTTTTCAAACGGTTTCTCTATTGACTATCCTGCTCTCCTCACTAAGTCTGGTAGGAAAAAGTTTAAAAAGGACGTCCTGGTCTCCAACCTAGGCCTCCCTATCGCTGACACCTACATTAGTGCCTCCTCCAAGGAAACTCTCACTGACATCCTCTTTGTTGTTCCTTCACCAGATCTATGGACCCTTCATATGGTTTCTGTTCTCTCTCCTTTCTCCTCTTCTCACATTAATGGTGGTACCCATTGGGACGCCCTCCTGGCCTCCTTCCTATACTCTAAGGTCATCATTAATGTCTACTCTAATGGGACCGTCTTCGTTCAAGGCCCTCAGGCCAACCTTCATCTCTTTGATAGATGCTTTCCGCGCCTCATCAACTTCCTTTCTTCTCCTGCTTTCCCCTCCCTCCTTTCCTTGGCTACCTTGCCTTCCCCCTCCCTTTCTGCCCCCTCTTGGGCGCTCTCTACACTTCCGCAGGGCGTACCTCTGATCTGTACCCCTCCCCGGAAGTCCTTCAAGGAGGGCAACCTTCTCCACATTGCCACTCTTAACTCCCGCTCTGCTGTCAAACACTCCTCTCATATCTGCCGCCTTCTTGAAGAACTTGACCTCGAAGTCCTCGGTCTCACTGAGACATGGTTTACGGCCAGCTCTGTCACCAGCTTTGACACAATCCTACCTGATGGCTACAAGATCCTCTCTGGGCCCAGGTGCAACCGCTCTGGTGGTGGCATAGCCCTTATCTTCCCTGAGTAGATTCCTGCCTCTGTCAGTCCTACGCAGGCCTACTCCTCTTTTGAATTCCGCATCTGCAGACTCTCCCTCTCACCTAGCCATTCCTTTACTGTGGCTACTATCTATCGGCTACCTGGTCAGATTGCTTCCTTCCTCTCTGAGTGGACGGACCTCTCCTCCTCACTCCTGGCCTCCACCACTCAACTCCTCCTTCTTGGAGACTTCAACATCCACCTGGATGCCTCCTATCCCCCCTCTGAACTGTTTCACGACCTCTGCGACTCTCTCTCACTCACCATTTTCCCCTCTGGCCCGACTCATTCTGCAGGGCAGACTCTCGATGTTCTGATCTCTTCAGACCTTCCCCTCTCTGTCCCTCTCTCCACTCCTCTCTCATGGAGTGACCACTTTCTCCTATCCTCCCACCTCACCCTCCCCACCCCACAGGCCAAGCCACCTCCGTCACTGCCACCCACCTTCTCGGTCACCTGACCCATGAAACGCGTGTCAGCTGAGGCTTTCGCCGCCACCTTCTCACCCCCTTCTTCACCCCTGGCTGACTCTCACCTTGACACAGCCCTCTCCATGCTACACTCCTCTATATCTGATACTCTCGATATCCTTGCCCCTGTCATGAGAATCCGCCTGAAGCCCAAAGCCAAGTGTAACTCCTGGTATGACTCAGACCTTGTCACTATAAAACGCAAGTGTAGGGTTGCCGAGAGGAAATGGCATGCTTCAAGTTCATCCTCTGACAAACTGGCCTGCCGCCTGCTGCAAAGGCAATACCGGCTCTCCGTCCTCACCAAGAAGAGAGCTCATATACAAGTCTGCGTCTCTGCGGCATCTAACAACTCGGCTGAACTCTTTAAAATCTGCAAGGAACTGGCCAGTCCTGCCGCAGTCTCTACCTCTCCTGTCCCTTCCCAGGCCCTCTGCACGGCACTGGCTTCTCATTTAATTTCAAAAACTCAGGAGATCCTGACCTCACTCTCATCCTCTCACCCCCCTCCCGCTATTCCCTGCTCTTCCTCCGGCCCTTCTGTAGCCACCCCTCCTCCCTCCTTCTCGGCCTTTCCCCTTTTCCCTCCAGATGAGGTTTCTAAGCAAGTCCGATCTATGAAAGTCTCGTCAAAACAGGTTCAACCCTGTTCCTCCAAAACTATCAAGGATCACATCGACTCCCTGGCTCCTGCCCTGGCGGATTTCTGCAATCACTCCTTCACCACTGGAGTCTTCCCTTCCCCCCTAAAGCACTCCCTTGTGCACCCTCTTCTTAAGAAACCCTCTGCCGACCCCTCCTGCCCGGCTAACTATCGCCCAATCTCCATCACTCCCTTCCTGGGCAAGCTCCACACTGAATCTGTTGGTTGTCTTCATGACCATCAGTCTGGCATCAGAGCTGCCAGAAGCACGGAAACTGTTTTCCTGAACATCCGTGAAGACCTGCTCACTAACCTCGACTCTAACACCCCTGTGTTCTTATCATGCTTGTTCTCTCTTCTGCCTTTGACACTGTCAACCATGTCATCCTGCTCAACTGTCTCCGTGATAACCTGGGTATCACTGGTCAGGCTCTGGCGTGGCTGACTTCTTTCCTCTCCGACCGACCCTCCCAGGTCCAACTTGGGTCCTTCCTCTCTGACATCTTTTTCTCTACCTATGGTGTCCCCCAGGGATCTAACCTCTCTCCCTGGCTGTTCAACCAATACCTGGCACTCCTTGCCCACTGCATCACCGCTCTATGTCCCAACTTTCAATGCTATGCGGATGATACCCAGCTCATTTTCAGGCTACCCTCGGCCTCCTCCTCTCCTTCCCTCATCTCTGACTGTCTGTCTGCCATCCAGGAATGGTGTGCCGCCAACGACCTCTGCCTTAATGCCAGTAAGACTGAGATTCTACTCATCGGCACACCCACTCCCTCCTTCCCTGCAGCTCTCTGGCCGGCCTCTCTTGCCCCTCCCTCCACTCCCACCAGCAAGGCTAAAAACCTCGGGGTCATCTTCGACTCTGCACTCTCTTCTCTCCTCTCATCTCTGAAGTCTCTAAGAAGTCACACTACCAGCTGCACCTCCTTAGAGGTATTCTTCCTTTCCTCTCCTTCCCCCAGAAGATCACTTTCTCCAGAGCCCTGGTCCTCTCCAAGCTGGACTACTGTAACAGCCTCTATCTAAATTTGCCTGCCTCCACTCTCCGCCCTCTGCAACTTATCCGGAACAGGAATGCGAGACTTGTCCTTGGCCTCAAGCCCAGGGATCGTATCTCTCCAGGACTGAAATCTCTGCACTGGCTCCCAGTGGCTGTGAGGATTAAGTTCAAAACCCTCTGCATTGTACACAAGGCCTTCTGTGGTCTGGGCCGCAATACCTTCAACTCTCTCTTCCTAAATGTCTTCCTTCTCGAGCTCTTCGCTCATCTGCCTCCAACTCCCTTTGGGTCAGTCGCTTCTCCAAGCAACGAGTTGGTGGCAGATCACTCTCTTTGGCAGGGGCCTCTCTCTGGAACAGCCTTCCTGCCTCCCTGAAACTCGAGGAGAACCATCTCCGGTTCCGGAAACACCACAAAACCTTCCTCTTTGCTTCTGCTTTCTCTCCTCCCCTCCCTTGCTGAATTCCGGACTGAAATTGCACTGGCTACCTGGCCACACTTTCTGATCTCTGGCCCAGGCCCCGTCAATTACCCACCTGCACTGCCTCCCTGGCAACCCCTGCACTTGGGGACCGTTTTCTGCATCCCTTCAGTCCCCCTACCAGCAGTTAAGTCTGCACTTCCTTGCACTGCCACTAGCTGGCTGTTTTATGCGTCTTATTTATCCCACTTCCCATGTACTGCACTTTCCCCTCTCCCTTCCCCCTGCACACTTTTCCTTTCCCCCCTTCCCATGCACTTGCGCGATCTGAATGACACCTGACCTAGTAGGATCGTTGTCTGTCCTCCCTTTGTCCCCCGCCCCCTTTGCCTTGTCATTCCTTGAAACACTTGTGTATAGGTGCGTTATAAATGCCATATCATATCATATCATATCATATCATAACCACAGTGTAACCCCGTGGCTGTCAAACTTCAAAATAAAATTAGGACCAGGTCAGAAAGGACCCTGTCATGATTTGCCCCTCTCCGTGTGATTGTTTCTAGCCAGCACAGTGAGATGACTTTCGTTTCAGTGCATTTTAAGCACATCCCATGTATGAGATTGGGAAGCTCTTTAAAATGCCCAGATATGCCTCCTTATTTGTACAAATGGGAACAAGGGAATGCGAAGGAGCTCATCTAAATTGCTCTCATTCAGATGCCCTTTCTGAATTGGGCTGCTACTCTTTTTGATGCAAGTGGGGAGTTGCGCTAGTGCAGCTCCTCACTTGCACCAAAAATAGTTTGGGGAATCTGATCCAAAGACACTCCCTATCATTGAATACATGAGCACATTATTCCTCAAGGCAGCAAACTCAGCGGGATGAATCTTCATGCAGATGTATGGTTGACTCTTCCCCAGTCTTATAGGTTTTTCAGAGGTCCATATCTGATATCAATTCTCATATTGTAATGTTATAAATCGCAATAGTATTCAATGTGTCAACCTCTGAATGATGAAATGCAGACCCCATGCATTCCTGATATGTGACTGGTTGTGTAGGTCTGACATGCAGTCTTACAATACCCCACTTCATCTCTAATAATGTGATCAACTTCAGAAGGATGAAAGGTTAAGTTCAAACCAAATTAAAAAAATCGGAGCTGCAAGTTAAACATTCATCTCTGAAGTACGTGGATTAATCTACTGAGAAATCTTGCTGCAGAGTTTAATGTGCTATCCTACATGGATCAATGTCATAGATGCACAGGAACCATTTCCTCTTAATAAACCCACCACCTATCCTCACCTGACCCCTTCTTGTCCATTAACCATCCTTTCCGTTCCTGAAGACTAAGAATCAGCCTGAATCAGTCTAAACTTCCCCTGAGCTTCCCTGAAGATCTGTGTCTCTTAAAGGAGATTCAGACAGATTCGGGCTGGAGGCAAAGTCATCAGGACCCCGCAAACCTACCTTAATCCCACTAGAAGATTTGCAGAGCGCACAGATTACTTTTTAGACCGTTTACCCAAGCTTACCTGTGATGTCTTATTGATTTCATGTTTTTTCTAAGAGAGGTTTGAACTGGATTTAGCAATCCCTACTGTATGGGCACGGGTAGCCACCAATAGAGTCTTCAGTGAACCATGGGATGGCTTAGCCTAGACCAAGGGCGTTGACAGTAAGTTACTCAGGATTTCCTTTTTGTTTTACTGGTCCAACCAGTGGTTCCACGACTTCCCCTGTCCTGCGGTCCCAATATAGTTTTGGCTTCTCTACAGGATGCCCTATTTAAAACCTTTCAATAGTAAAATAAAATTCAAGCAACTGCGCACTTTTGACAAAAAGGGTGCATAACTGTCAGCACCTCTCGAGGTTTTATGAAAAGGAGGCACATCTGGCATAAGCTTATTACACACGGGGAAGTGGCCACATAACTTTCCGAACCTTATGTATGTGAAAAAGTGGGAAATAATCTTTCAGAACATGCTTGAGTCTGATGAATTGTGCAAACATACGTCAGAACTATGCCACATGCGAGAAAGTCACGATACACAAGGCAGCACAGCACTTCTGTTAGCACCATGTCACATGTGAGGTAGAGGGCACACATTTGTCAGCACATATGTGGAAGTGGGGGGCATGTATAAGGTTTTTTACTGTGTAGACGTGGATTTTATTTACCGGAATATGTCCATGTGTGAGCAAGCATGCGCACAACTTTTTGAACCTGTCTAAATGCGAGGACATGCGTCCAAATCTGTACGAATATTTTCAAATGCGAAGTGGTGGGCAAACATCTGTCAGCACATGTCCTCATGCATGGGAATGAGTGCACATTAATGTACTTTTGTCTACATATGGTGACGTGGGCGCTCTTTGAGCTGCACCTTTGCCCATGTAAGGAAGTGAGTCCATATTTGTCAACACTTGTGCCAAATTGAGGAAATTAGTATAGAAGTATGAACATTTGCAAACATCTGTCAAGGTGACAGACGGCACATGTATCAGCACCATTGCTCATGCATGAAATGAAGTGAGTCCACATTTGTGAACACTATCAACATGTGAGGACATGGATGCACATCCTTCAGCACTGGTCCTCATGTGAGAAAGTGGGCAGATACAAGACCGCAGGCACACTTATATCAGTATCTATCCACATGTCACGTAGTGAACATATACCTGTCAGTATGTGTAAGCATGTATGGAATGGGTGCACTTCTGTCAGTACCTGTTCATATATGAAGAAGTGAGAACACATTGATAAGCCTGTTTGGATACTTGAAAAAGTGGGGTACACTTATCAGCACTTGCTCACATTTGAGGAATTTGGTGAACATGTGTCATCACCTGAACACACGTGAGAAGCTGGATGCAAATCAGTCAGCATTTTTCCACACATGGGGATGCGGGTGCCCATTTGCAAGCACTTTTGCAAATATGATGTAGTGGATGCCTAGCCATCAGTACCTTCCCTCATGTGATGATTGGGTGCACAATTGTTGGCACATGCCAACTAGAAATTCATACAATGTGCCCTTGTGGGAAGATTGAGCATTTCTGTATGGATGTTACCCGTCTCGTGGCTTTCCAGAATGTGGAACACTACTTAGAGTCTCAAGGCAGGGCTCAAAGCCTTTCATTCAATTGCGAGGCCTGAGGCTCAAGAGTGGAGTACAATCAGCCAATCATAGGGCCTGTGCCGTTCTAAAAGATGTTTAAGGGCCAGTAAACGCCCCCACCACCCCAGCTTGCTCCCGGATTCATCTGTGGGTTTTGTTTTGCTGTCCACTCAGGAGTGGATTGGCAGCCTCACAAATCGATGGTTTTTGAGTGCATTTGACATATTTGGGAGCGTTTTGGGGAGTTTGTCATCTGTTTTTTTTTTTTGGTTGTCCCTGTTTGGACTTATTTCCTCTGGTTGTAGTTATTTGTGATGTATTTGGTGTTTCTTGATCCGCTATTGGTCCCGTTTTGCCAATCAATGTGTATTTCTTTAGATCCCTTCTCTAGTTTTCGCTAATTACACTTCATACCTTGCACGCGACATTTTGAAAAAAAAAAGTCTCTAATACTTTTCCCGGGTCTTTTTCCCCTTTGAGTGAACCATATAAAAAAACAATCATGTGCTGTTTGACTTTCCCCTGTTGCTTTTTCCCCTTAACCCCAAAAACAAAAAATAAAAACGTCCTAACACATTTCCGTTCCTATATTTGTAGAGAAACCTATGTGTGTTACCTGAGTAATCTTTCTCTGCCGTGTCCAGTCAACTTCATTGAGAACTCTTTCGCGTTGGAGGAATCTTGCGTAAATTGTTTTGCATAACTTTTCCATTTTTGTATGTTTTGCACTATGACACATTTGGCAACTTGTCCTTTTATTTGTACAAAGTGCTGGGAGGAGAAGATTGTAAACTGGAATACACCTCAACCTTCTTATCAGTGGTTGAGCTAATCAGCCAGCGGGGACAGACTCAGCCGGAGAAGGAACAGGTGGATGTTAAAGTGTGCACAGGGGAATCGTGACTGGGTGCATAGAAGGCAGGCGATGAATGGCAGGCAAATGATGGGGAAGGGGATGTGGCTACCAAGTTGGAGGAGTCTGTGGTCAATACAGCGTCCCATTAGTAAATGCACAATGTGTGCAACATACTACATGAGTCTGGAGAGCATCACGCAGAGAGGCCTGAGATGGTCCACTGGAAGATGGTTTTGCCGAGGAAGGGACTGGGGCCACTGAAGCATTGCCTGCCAATGTGGAAGGGGTAAGGCAGGCTCAGGATCTTATTTTTAAAGAGTGACATGCAGTGTACAAATAAGCCTCTGCCAGAAGTCACATCATCATCTGTAAGAGCACTTTTGAATCTCTTTAATGTCCACACACTTTAAACGGTGGCACAATGATGTGTTTGCACAGCACACATCACATGCCACTGAGCCAGCTAGTGTATTCATCTTATCGAGCAGTGACAACATCTAAACCTGAGCTCTGGATGACACTCCAGCACCACTCTACCCTGCACTATGTGACTGGTCAATAGGGTAATAAAAAGGGGAGATATGGAACATTGCAAGAGTGCAGAAATAAGGCAGAAGTGGCACCCATGTTTGTTAGAGCCAAATACATTCAGACAGAATTGTAAGATTTGTGAGTGGTACTAAGATACAAATAGTGACCCCAGTGGCTAGTAAAGCCAAATACATTAAGGTACATGCTTGAAGTATCTGGGTTCATCAGGTATGCAGAGATGACACAGTAGACTGGTAGTTATGAAAGGAAAAGTACTTTATTTGTGTTGCAGGACTAGTTGGGTGAAGGGAGGTAAAAGCTATGTATAATGCATCCTCTCTTATTCAGATCTCCCTTCCTGTGTCCCAACTGACAGTCCTGGAACCTTCATGCCCCATGAGGTTCCAGGCTACATCTTCACATTCCGCTGGCTGCGTCAGTGCACTTGACACAGGGCAGATACTACACATCCTCTCTCTTTCACAAAGACACACACAACCAAAACACAAACCAGGCTCTCAGATCCACACATCAAACAACCACCATAACCACCAGACAAACCAACCTCATTCCACAACCATCTCGGTGTAACAAACATTTGCGTAACTAACATTCCCCAACAACATGAAAAACACTAAACAACCACTTACTCAGAACTCTCACTCCCGAGTCTTGCATCTGCCACCTGCAAGCACAAACCTCAACCAAACTACACTCCACCACCTTCTCAGCTTACACACCTTCCTCTCCATCTGCCACACAGAGACTCGGGCCTGCCATGCCCGCAGCACAAAACGCGTACACATACGCAATCAACCAGAAACTAACTAACACTCAACTATAATCACACAGCACAACACTTTTCCACACTTGTCCACATACAGAACCAACCGGTCATCACACCCTTTCTCTCACCCTCCTACTCATACTACCCCCCAAGAAACATTTAAAAGTAGGAAACAAATGAAAAAATACAAACTAATCAAAGAACACATGTAACCACTGTGGCTGCACAGACACAGCACAGAAAAGAAACACCACAAAGGGAATTGATCAGAAACCCCCATGGCATCACAATCTTACTAAAGAAATGAATTCACCAAAAACTAGATATATGTGCATTTGCCCATATCACTTTGCCGGCTCACACATGTCATAAACATATTCATGTTCCTCAATTAACTTGCATGCCCGTACATCATATCACAATCACTTCACAACTCATTTGGGCTTCCCATTCATTCATAAAACATCCACTGTATATCATAAACTACAACACTTTATCATTTCACCATAACTCTATCCGGGCTCACACTTAATCTAACTCACATATTGCACATTACCATATGATTGCATGTTTATCCATTCCATGGCATCTCGTACTTCAGACCTACATCTAAATGCCCAATAAAATATACCAATACATTTCATTTCATTACAATTCACCTCACACATTAGAACATTGCATAAACATTTGCTACCATATTGCATCCAATAATATCATATACATTTTCATTTCATTACTATTCACCTCACACATCAGAACATTGCATAAAACATGTACTACAATATTGCATCCAATAACATCATATTGATCCATTTCCTAAAAAGTGCATATCAATCTAAAACTGCATCAAATAATCCTAAAAATCAATGGTGTGTCAAACTTTAATCCTAAAAATCCTCAAACTTGTTAAACTACTTGCACATTTGCATTTACCTATAATGTAATTCACACTTATTATGCACATTTCGCATACTTCATTAATATCCTATAATATCCCATAAATCCCTGGTGCGTGCACCTTAAACCCTAAAAATCATTGAACATGTTAAAATAATTGTATATAACTTTTTGTATTTACCTTATACATATAATTCCAAACTAATATCCACATTTCCTACGTTGTATTCATATAAGCTGACATTTACAATCATTGCACTCTCCACATACACTCTCACTACAAACATACTCCAAACGCATGCACCTTCCCAGTCAAGCGCTCATTGACTTGAAAACCCAAATTGATGAGCTCAGAGACAAGGGGAAATAAGACCTCCTTCTCCTCCTCGACCTCTCAGCGGCATTCAACCTTGTGCATCACAAGGTCCTATGCAGCCATCTAAACTGGGCTGCACACTTCTCCAACGAGCGTATAGCCTGGATTGAATCATTCTTAAGTGAGAGAACCATCAGTGTCTTCTCCCCTTCAGCCGCTGCAGCCCCGATCCCCATCACCTGTGGAGTGCCCCAGGGCTTATGTGTCTCCCCGACTCTGTACAATGTATTCACAAAGCCCCTTTTTGATGATCTTGAGCATCTTGGTATCACCTACACGAATTATGCAGATGATACTCAGATTCTCCTCCCACTTTCTGGGGATTACGGAAAGGATTTGGCATTGGTGGATAGAGTGTATCCCATCATCCAGGCATGGATGGCAACGCATGATCTATGCCTGAAAGATGACAAAACAGAGCTCATTATTTAGGCACCCCCAAAAACCTTAAAAGACTTAGCCACAACTACACCTCATTTATAATCAATGGCAACCTCATTAAAGTCACCACTGAGGTAAAAACATTGGGCTTTTACCTCGACTCAACTCTTTCCTTCACCAGAGAAGTAAATGCCTTGGCCTCGGCCACTGTTACAGTTGTAAACTTATCAGAACAGGAAAACCATTTCTCTCTAACAATATCTGCCTTATCTTGGCCAGAGCACTCATCCGGTCCAGGCTGTACTATTGTAACACCCTCCACATTGGGGCCAATAAACACATCATTAGGAGAATCCAAACCCTCCAAAATAGCACCTTCAGAGCAGCCCTCAGCATAGCCAGGAGAGACCACATATCTGAGCTCAGGCGTCTAAACAACTGTCTTAGAACCTATGCTCACTCATAAATCCTTGAATAATGCTGCACCTACTTATCTCTCTGAGAGATTCAGCAAAAGATCCTCTTCTCGACCCTCGAGAACAGTCAACACGAACTTCCTCATTACTCCTAGGTTTAAATTATCTAAGGGAGGGGCTGCAGCATCCCAGTTAAAGCGGCCCAGCTTTGGAACTCCCTGCCAAAACCACTCTGAGCAGATCAATCTTACTAGAACTTTAGACTTAAATGTATAAATTGGCTTAAGACATCTGATCATTAAGGCTCGCCACATATGACACAGCATATAGTAATTTATCTTGGGCCTCCCCTTGACCATAGCAACAGCTCTTGTGTTGTTCCTTTCTCTGTTTTTCCCTCCTAACTTATATATGCTGCTTTGCACCCATCCGTAGTGCTCACATATACTCCCCATAGTCGCTATGTTTCGCTATGTGGATTTATGCCTATTACCCAGCTCCGAACTTCTTGTAACCTGTATTCTTGCTTGTAACTCAAACCGTTATACGTATTTATGCTTGTTACCCATGCTTTGAACTTCCTTGTAGCCTGTACTCTTGCTTTGTAACCTAAACTGCGAACTTCCTGTAACCCCTGCACCCTGATACCTCCGGGTCTGGCACGGATTACAAATAATAAACAAATAAACAAACAGTTGAACCAATTCAATGTCACATATAATTCATTACAACAACAGTGCCTCAAAACAAATCAGATGCATCAGATGCACTTAATTAAACAAAATACAGTGCACCTTAAAGAACATTTTATTGGAAAAAATAATGTCCATAAATTGCTCGACGCCATGGCAATTCTTCCTTTACTGCACACCAAAATCAATAAAAACGCAGTGTAAAATGCTGTGTGCATAATCCTATCTGAATTTTCTGCTTCCACACCAGCATTCGGGGCTCCGCCAACACCTCATTAACGTTCAATCACGTCATCATTTTCACAGCAGTTACCAACCCTCAATGAGCTCTGTATTGCGACTATTGAATAGTCATTTATCGCTCGCTCCCCAACGCTTTAGACCCATAGCATTGTATGCTGTACAGCCCGCATCTTTTGTCCTCGTAAAGTCTCTCAAGCTCCACTGTCTCAAGGAAGACAGGTTTCCTTTTCCTTTTTTTGTACATATATATATATAAATTGACTATGAGACAGGTCGGATCTTTACGTTTGCCAGAAGATTTGATTCATTACGGAAAAAACCAACGGTCCGGCCCACAGTTGTCGGTGATCTCGACTCTATCTCGTCCGAATCAGATGTTTCAGTCTGTGAAAACGAGGAACCGTCTGTCAAGTTAAATTTTTTAGACGAAATGAGACTGTTATGCCAGGATGGGAAGAATCAGAAACAACGGGGAAGGGGGCGAGGCAGAGGCAAAGGAAGAGGAAGGGGACAGAAACCACGAGGAGGAAAACAACTCGGCGAGGCCAGCGTGGGAAACGGGCCAGAAGCATGCCAAGAGAGCAAAGCAACGCGCTCTGGAACCAAAAAATAATCAGTGACAATATGAAGCTGTGCCAAATCATCAATTTATCTTCGCATATCCTCACCAAAGCCCAAGCCTCTGTCCTTTCTCTTGGGCTTAACTTTTGTCCTACTAAAACTTTTGACTATGTCCAGTTACGTATTGATTTGGATAAATTTATTCGAAAGATCAGACTCAAGAAATTCTTCTCCCTCAATCCTACTATGCCAAAGTTATCAACACCTCGCACCGGGCATACTGATCTTCTGATTTCTGATCTTCCATCCCTCATGGACTTGGCTTCCCTTGAAGACTCTGACTTTGATCCTTCAAATACTTATCTCACCGAGTTCGGCATTGACCCTGACTGGGATGTACGAACCAAACTTAAGGAGAAATCTAGGTTCAATCCACAATTTTCCGTCGGTGGTTGTATTGAAGCATTCTATGATCTTTGTATCAGTGACCTTAGGAAATTACGTGACAGTACCAGCAAGAGCAAATATAATCTCACCTCTGCTCAGATTGCGGCCATCAGCGAATTACAAAACCTGCCGAATATTGTCATTAAACCGGCCGACAAGGGTTCAAACATTGTAATTCAGGATCGTGTACATTATGTATTGGAGGCCAATCGCCAACTCAAAGATCGACTGTGCTATGCCCAACTCTCGAAAAATCCTTTCGATGACATACAGTCTGAACTTAAGGATCTATGTGTCAAATGGGTTGAAATTGGTCTAATTGATGATGATCTTGCTAAATTTTTAGCTCCATCTTGTTTTACCATACCGACAATCTACTTTTTACCAAAAACACATAAATCTCTTGTACATCCACCAGGCAGGCCTATTGTTACCTTGTGCGGTTCTCTCCTTGAACATCTGGCTCAATTTATTGATGAAACCTTATCTCCTCTTGTCTCAGTTCTACCCTCGTATCTACGGGACACCAAAGATTTTTTACAACACATCTCTAATATACCCTGGGAGGAGGGCTTACTGTTAGCAACCCTTGATGTTGTCTCTCTTTACACCTCCATTGACCATCAAGTTGGTATGGATGCTTGTAAATATTTTCTTGATACTCGCTCATTGAATTTCTACAGCCATAGTTCCATGATTCTTGAAATGCTCTCTTTCTGCCTCAATAACAATATTTTCTTGTTTGAGGGTTCTTTCTTTCGCCAAGTAAGAGGTACCGCCATGGGTAGCACTTTTGCCCCGTCTTATGCCAACTTAACAATGGGATGGTGGGAGGCCACTTTCTTAAGCGATCTACTTACATCGAGTTTTGCCACACATATTGTTGCATGGTGGAGATATATCGACGATGTTTTCGTTATATGGAAGGGCACTAAGGTTGAATGGCTTTCATTTGTGAAATTATTAAATACCAACAAGTCTAATTTGAGTTTCACAGAATGCAACAGTACGACCAAAATTGTCTACCTCGATGTAGTGGTGACCCTTGAGAGAACCGGTTTATGCACTGCATTACACAAAAAACCTACTAATACTGGCCTGCCCTTACATGCCACCAGTTGTCATCCTACATCATGCAAACGCAGTATTCCGTATGGGGAATTCATTAGATATCGCAGGAACTGCACAGATCTGGTATCTTTTGATTATCATTGTGCCCAGGCGGCTAAGGATTTTATCAAGCAAGGTTATGAGCGCAGAATTATAGAACAGGCTTATACCAAGGCACGTGGACTTTCTAGGGATTACCTACTATACAGTATCAAGCCTGTCAAAACTACCGTCAATGATGACCCCCGCCTGATTGTCACATTTGACAATGCATCTAATCAGGTTCGTAAAATCATAGAACGTCACTGGCGAATTCTCATCATTGACAAGGATCTTGGTCCTCTTCTCTCTAAACGCCCTACCATCACATATAAACGTGTACCCTCACTTAGGGACAAATTGGTTTCCAGCTTCTTGTCACCCATTAATACCAAGCCACCTTATATGAAATCGTTGATGGAATCCCCAATAGGATTTTCTAAATGTTGCAAATGCAAGGCCTGCATTCATGCTATTTCATGCAAATCCTTCTTGCATCCGGTCACTCAATGTCATCAGTCCATTAGATACTCAATGAATTGTGATACCACTTTTGTGGTCTATGTGCTCTCATGTCCTTGCATGAGATGGTATGTCGGGAGTACTACATGCAAGCTCAAGCTTAGAATATTACAGCATCTTAGGGCCATCAAAAACTCTGATCCCGCATATCCTATGGCCAAGCACTTCAAAGAAAAGCACAATAATGATCACTCCCTTCTCAAATTCTTTGCAGTGGCGCACATTCCGATTCACCCCAGAGGTGGGAATCGTGTACTTAAACTGAGACAGTTAGAAACCAGATATATTCTGGATTTCAACACTAAGTTTCCCATTGGCCACAATCTTGACGAGGAGCTTCATACATTTATAGGTACGTAGGCCCCATCGGGTGCGATTTAACTACTTAAGATTGTTGTTTTCTATATCACTGATGTATTTCCGCGTCTATTATGATTAGTTGATTATACTCCTTATATTTACTAACAGTGTTCTTTTCCTCCCCCCTATTTCTCTCTGGGGATTCTCTCTTTTTTTCTTTTTGAATTTTAGATGTTTACCAATAAAATAGGCCATCCCCACTCTTGTATTTTTCTGGCTGTTATTCTTGTTATTATTATTGTGATCTTATTGCACATTTGACACTTCTCATGTCTATATTTTCTTTGCTGTTGTTCTGCATGTCCAACTTTTGGTGTTCTTCAACACCTTTTCCATTGTGGCTATCTGATTTTGTTAAGATTACTATTATTATTTCAACTTCACCCGCTCTAATTTGGGTGTCATGCCAGCCTTATATAAATGCACATTGCCTCAGCTGTGATATCATTTTCCAGTTAAATGTCTTAGATTGCTCTTAATCATATGTGTTTACATAATCTAGTTGGCTTGCATAATGTTTATGCTGCCTACCAATTGATCAGCACTTGCACTTTCTGTTGCCAATGCTTCTGTGAGCTTGTCTCTTTGCACATGTATTTATGCCATCTCTGACCAACTTGCACTTGCACTTTATGTCATCTTGGGCCCAAATGCACATTCTTGCTTACATCAATATGGTATATTGCTTGTTGCACCAAAGTTTTATAACATAGCCCTAATGCTGACTTGCTTTTATTATGGTATTTTTATCTGCCTATATGTATAATTTTTATGTTGCTTATTAACTGACTTGCACTTGCACTTTATACCATCAGGGCCTATGTGATCTTGCCTTTTTGCACATCCTTACATGCTGCTCTTGATTAACTTGCATTTGCACTTTATGTTGATTTTGGTCAAAATGTACAATATTCATGTATTAATATGATATATTTATTGCTGCTTTACGTGTTACTATCATAGCTTTTAAGCTGCTTCTGGCTTTGTATTCTGGCACTGAGCCTTTTGAATAGTCTATCCAGACTAATGAGCTGCAATGTATGCTATCCTTTATATATTGTTGTCTGGCAAAAAAAATCTTGAATTACTTTTCTTATACAATAATCAGTTTTATCCATTGGAATCTCATATTGGATCTGTAGGTTCATTGGAAGACTGTATGGCACTTTATTTTTTATTGTGTTTCCCAGCTCTGCTCAGGACACTATATTCATTCCATTGCAGGCCCATGTTGATTTTCCGTTCAAATATGGCCGCCATCATTACGGTCTTCCATAGCACCTTCCTCCAATTAACATAGATGATGGACTACATGCAACTGTTATTTGTGTCTCTCCATTCTGTGTTGCCACGTGATCAAGCGCTCAGTTGAGCGCGAAACGCGTTGTGGCAGGGCCGTTTACCAGGCGTCCTGCTTTTGTCTGTCCTGCTGTTTCCCCCCCCCCCTATTCTGTCCTGCACACTTCGTGCAGGCTTTGTCTACTTTTTTAAATCATTAAAATTAATATGTAATCCTTCACGTGTGAGCTTGCATTCATTGCCTGGGTCCTCTCCTGCAACGGGATTGTAGGACCCTTTCTAGATTCACGGCGAGTGCGGTCCGCCCTGTTTCCTCTAGTTTTCCTGATATATATATATATATATATATATATATATATATATATATATATATATATATATATATATATATATATGGCAGCACTCCAACTCCAGCAGTTGCCCACTAAATTCACCATAATCTGACAATGTCTATTGATGGATAATCTCATATCCAGATGCTCACTGTGTAGTCAGTGTGGGCATGCTCCACACTGGCTGTTTCATGTCCTTCCTCTGGACTCTTTTGCGACCTCTGCAACTCTCTCTCACTGTCTATCCTCTCCTCTGGCCCGAATCACTCTGCAGGGCACACTATGGATGTTCTGAGCTCTACAGACCTTCCCCTTTCTATCTCTCTCACCACTCCTCTCTCCAGGAGTGTTGAATTTCTCCTTTCCTCCAAGCTCACTCGCTCCACCCATCAGGCCAAGCCAACTCCAGCACTGCCATCTACCTTCTTGGTTATCCGACCCATGAAGCGTGTGTCAGTTGAGGCTTTTGCTGCCCCCTTGGCTGACTCGCACCCTGACACAGACCTTTCTATGCTCCACTCTACTATATCTGATACTATTGATGTTCTTGCCCCTGTCATGAGGATGTGCCTGAAGCCCAAAGCCAAGTGCAATTCCTGGTATGACTCAGTACTTGTCACCCTAAAATGCAAGTGCAGGATGGCTGAGAGGAAATGGTGTGCTTCCTGTACATCCTCTGACAAACTGGCCTGCGGCCTGCTCCAAATGCAATACCTGCTCACTGTCCGCACCAAGAAGAGAATCCTCATCCTAGCCCACGTCTCTCCAGAATCCAACAAATCGGCCAAACTCTTTAAAATCTGCAAGGAGCTGGACAATCCTGCTGCAGTCTACCTTGCCTTTCCCCTCCCAGGCCCTCTGCATGGCCTGGCTTCTCATTTCATCTCTAAAACTCAGGATATCCTGTCCTCTCTCTCTTCCTCTCCTCCTTTACCTCTTCTCCCCTCTCTTTCGCTAGACCTTCTGTGGCCACCTCTCCTCCGACCTTCTCTGCCTTTCCCCTGTTCTCCCCTGACCAGGATTCTAGACAAGTCTGATCTATGAAAGTCTCATTGAAACAGATTCTCCCTTGTTCCTCTAAAACCATCAAGGACCACATTGACACCCTGGCTCCTGCTTTGACTGACTTCTGCAACCACTCCTTCGCCATTGGACTCTTCCCTCCCCTACAAGGCACTCTCTTTTGCACCCTCTTCTTAAGAAACCCTCAGCCGACCCCTCCTGCCCTGCTAACTACCTTCCAATGGCCATCATCCAGCTCAATCTTCACACTGAATTGGTTGGATGTCTCCATGACCATCAGTCTGGCTTCAGAGCTGCCAGAAGCACGGAAACTGTTCTCCTGAACATCCGTGAAGATCTGCTCTCCAACCTTGACCCCAATATCCTCTGTGTCCTCATCTTACTTACTCTCTCTTATGCCTTTGACACGGTCAACCATGCCATCCTGCTCAACCATCTCTGTAATAACCTGGGTATCACTGATCAGGCTCTGGCTTGGCTGACCTTTTTCCTCTCTGATCGACCCTACCCTCCCAGGTCACACTTGGGTCCTTCCTCTCCTCTATCTCTATCTCTACTTGTGGTGTTCCCCAGGGATCTAATCGCTCTCCGTGGATGTTCGACCAATACCTGGCACTTCTTGCCCACTGCATTGCCGCTCTCTACCCCAACTTTCACTGCTATGCGGACGACACTCAGCACATTTCCAGGCTCCATTACACCACCTCTTCTCCTTCTCTCATCTCTGACTGTCTGTCCGGTATCCAGGAGTGGTGAGCCGCCAATGATCTCTGCATTAATGCCAGTAAGACTGAGATTTTCCTCATCGGCACACTTGCTCCTTCCTTTCCTGTCACTCTGTGGCCGGCATCTCTTGGCCCTCTTCCTCTCCTACCTGTGAGGCTAAAAACCTAGGGGTCATCTTCGACTCCACACTCTCTTTCTCTCCTCACATTTGAAGTCTTAAGAAGTCACACTACCAGCTGCACCTCCTCATAGGTATTCTTCCTTTCCTCTCCTTCCCCCAGAAGCTACTGCAACAGACTCTTTCTAAATTTGCCTGCTTCTACTCTTCACCATCTTCAACTTATCCAGAACAGGACTGCAAGATGTGTCCTTGGCCTCAAGCCCAGGGATTGTATCCCTCCAGGACTGAAATCACTGCACTGGCTCCCAGCGGCTGCGATGATTAAGTTGAAAACCCTCTGCATTTTCCACATCACTGAGTCTGTTTTAAACTCTTCCTCTGTGCTGCTGCACACTAACAGATCATCAACATACTGTATAATTTCACTGGGTGCCTGTATATTTCCTAAATCCATCTGTAACACCCTGTTGAAAACACTAGGTGATTCACAGTACCCCTGTGGGAATCTTGCGTGTTGGAGCCTAATGCTGTGGTACATAAACACTGTGAGAAATTGGGAATCTTTGTGCATGGAATGGAACAAAATAACATCTTTTGGTCATTCACAGTAAGATGTTTAGCAGTGGGTGGTATGTTACAGAAAATTGCAACAGGGTTGGGCACAGTGTGAAAATCCACCTATACAATATTTTTTAATGGGCGTAAATCTTCTGCGCATCTCCAAGACCCACTGTTTGCCTTTTTCACTGCGTATTCCACTGTGTTACATGGGGATTCAGTACATGGGGAGGAGGTGCCATGGGCTTCACATGGCCTTCATTGTCTCTTCTATTTATGCTTTCTTTTTTCATCTGATCCTCCTCCTTAACCATTATCCATAAATCGAGTATGCTTAGTCTGCGCTGAAATAATTTCCCTTGTGTGTGGCATGTAAATATATGTGTATATGTCTCATCATGATTTGTGCCACATGGCAGCAGCTTCAAGTGTGTCCTTTCTTGAGGCCATGGTTGGACCATTTTTTCTTTTACCCATTGTACATGGTATTTTAAACTCTTTCTTTGATATTAGGGAAGGGACCTATACAAATGAACAATGAGGTGTCTCCATTATAATAATATAATACTCAAGTAACCAATTAATTTCAGCAATCGCTGTCTCAACACACTTCCACCATTGTTTCCCTTTTGTGCCCCTCTCCCTCACAAGGCTACTGAGAGAGCGTACAAAGGACAAGCTCAAAATGGTGTCTGGAACAATTGTTTACAGGGAAGAATCGTCATATTTAAATCTGTGTTAGTACAATCGCAACATACTTCTATTCTCGTAGTTGATTCATTGTTAGAGTATAGATTACATAGTTATCTATCAGTGAACCTTTTTATAATTGTTTCTTCTACAACTAATAACTCCTCCCAAAGAACAGCCCTCTACAGATAATACATTTCCATCTATTGTGCTGTTGGTTGGCATTCTTCTACATTTACCCGTAAGAGGCACAGACGTTGATTCATCGGTGATGAATTCAACCAAACCTGAACACTTTTATGCAGTACCAAATTTCGTGGTGAGGAAGGAGAGATGGCGAACCACTAAGATCTTGTTTAGGAGCTTTGTTCCCAGGCAAGTGGTCTTATCTGCCCTTTTGTTTGTTGCCTTGTCATGTTGTTTTGGTTTCTGGATGTACTAACTAAGTGGCAGGTGTACTATCTAATTTGGCCTGGAATATATGCCCATTGTTCAGACCAAGTGGAAGAGGACCACTGTTCACAGCTGAAGTGCATTTATTTATTGGATTTTCTGCTATCCTAAAGTTTGTGTGTTTTCCTTCATTAGTCACTTGGCGCACTGTATACTCATTTGTTACGAGATTAGTTGGCATGGTAGCCACTTGCACCTGGCATTCATGGATATGTGGTACCAATCAAAACCAATTAACTTTAATAATTGTGTTCAATGTAGTGGGAACATTATCTTGTATGTTTTCATCTTGCTAAGCATAACTCCCCCCCCTGCGCACTGACGTTTCTGTCGGGGACTCGTCCAAGCATCATGACAATGTGACAGCCTGGAAATGTGTTTTAAGCAATGTCATGTCAGACTGCAGTATTTCAGAACTATTGCCTAATATTCAAAATACATGAATATACATTATACATACATCACAAATCATACATTCTACTCATATATGTGCACAATGTAGGCAATCAAAAACTGTTCCTGGAAAACAATATAGAACATTTAATCCCAACATTTTTTCTCGAAAAATGCTTTTTATGAAGGCGTAAATGCATTATAAACAACGAACATTCCTGTGATCCCTTCTTGTCCCTGATCTTCCTATTCTGTGTTGTTGTTCAGCTCTGGCCTAAATAAAATAAACTGGAATTTCCTTGATTGCCTCATCTGCTGTTACCTCTGCTGCTGTTATTCCTGGACCAGTGAGAGACGTTGCCTCCTTTTCCATACCTTCACTCCTCTAATATTAGAATGCACCTTCGAATCTAACCCAATCCTTTGTTAGGATTACTTTGATAGCCCCTATGGTGGTCAATTAATATCCTTCCCCTCTACACCGGCATACTCCTGTTACTATCAATTGAGTGAGACCCTTTTTTTGTATCTCTTGATATGTTGTGTATGTGTTGATTTGTTGTGCCCAAGGAGGGTCGAGGGCCGTGCTTGGGCCTTCCACCCTAAACCCTCTTGTGAGGCAAAAAAATGTAGGGTCATCTTCGACACCACTCTCTCCTTCTTGCAACATAACACAGAGCTTGCCAAGAAGGCCCATTTCCAGCTGTTCCTCCTCAGAGTTATTCTCCCTTTTATCACCTTTCCCCAGAAGCTCAATGTCTCCAGAGCCCTGGTTCTCTCTAGACTTGACTACTGCAACAGCCTCTTTCTCAATCTGACAATATCTACTCTTCACCCTCTTCATCTCATCCAGAACTGGACTGCAAGACTAATCCTTGGCCTCAAGCCCAGGGACCACATCTCTCTGGCCCTGAAATTGCTCTACTGGATCCCAGTGGATGCAACGGTGAAGTTTAAGACACCCTGCCTTGTCCACAAGGCTTTCTGGGGCTGTGGCCCTCACTACCTTCAAGCCTCTCTTCCTAAGTACCTTCCTCCTAGAGCCCTTCACTCATCTACATTTAACTCTGTGCGGTTGAGTCGCTTCTTCAAGCAGTGAATGAGGGTAGAGCTCCCTGCAGGTGCCTCCCTTTGGAATGACCTCCCTGCCTCTCTCCACCTTGAGCCGAATCTCCTTAAGTTCCAGAAGCTCCTCATAACCTTCCTTTTCTCCTCTTCTTTTGTGCTCTATTTTCCCCCTTGCTAACCTTACCTTGCTCCTGCTCAGTAGGCTGACTGGCTGCTCTGTGTCCTCTGAGTCTTACAGAAGGCCAGACCTCACTGTGAGCAGTCCCCCTGCACTTGCCGCCTGGCCCACTTGCACTGCCACCTGGCTAACCTTTACACTATTTGGCTAGGATTTCCCCCTGTAGTCCCAGCATTCTTTGCACATAACTCAGGGCCATGCTGCTCTGGTTGCATTTCTACCTGTACCCTCCCCCCTGCACTTCTTGTTTTCTTGTTGTGCACTTGCACAATCTCAATGACATGAGGCCTAGTAAGATCGATGTCTTGTCCTCTGTTTGTTTTCCATCCGTTGCCTTGTTGGGCATTGAAACACTCATTTATAGGTGCAAAATAATCAATCAATCAATCAATTGTCCATCTATCCAGAATAGGTTGCTAACTAGGGCTGTACCAGCATAATATCGAGGTAGTGTGTTGTTCTTTTCTGGTTTTTATTATACGTGAGACTCATAGTGTCCAGTTACATGGTTAGGAATTCTATTTTGTCGCTTTATTTATATAAGTGTCCTTTGTATTTGTGTACGTTTTGAGAATATTTAAAGAAGCTCAAAATGGTTCTTACTTTTGAACAAATGAGATAAGAATGGAGCTAATTTTGGGTCTAATACTATTTTTCATTTGATGGATAGCACACCTTTTCGTCCAAATAGCAAAACTCCACTGTCTTTTCTGAATGCTTAAAGATTGAATACACTGACCTATGCCCCATTGCACAACCTTTGTGTTCACTGAAGAAGGTCTAATAGCATTACAGGAGGACCAAATCATGCTGAGATAAGAAATTCTATAGTGTTTTCCAAAAATCTTTTTTAATGGTCTCAATTGTTTATATATTGATGTTAGGATTCATGATTTATTGTTTGTTTCTATTTGAATAAAACATACAACTATTCTTCATAGATTTGCTGCAGTTTAAGAAAATGTAGTCAGTTTGTATATACAGAAATGTTGTAATACATTTGTTTTCCAGTTGGCTAAGTCTTTATGCTTATGGTTTATGTTGTAGTTGAGTTACTATGCATTTGATATACAGTTATGCGTTGTGAGAATGGGGGCACATCCCTAACTTGGGTAGGTGGCCTCCAAGACCGCATGTCAGAACCAGTCCTATCCCAGATGAAGGATGAGGGAATTAGGGGAACCCCAGTCCCCATTAAAGGGCATTATATATGACTGTGGGTGCTCTCCTGACCGCAGTTCTCTTTTGTCTTTTTTAGAGCCACAACTCCCAAAAATCACCTGGTGCCACAAAGGGAGGAAACGAGAATCACCATGAATGGACTGGGATGTTCCCTTCTCAACAACTGACCCACAAAACTCAGATGGAACCAAGTGGAGCAACTAAATATTTACTGAGAGTGAGAAGGGACTTTAGCGGAGCACGGGAAATACAGAAATCCCCCAAACCCAATTGGACACAAATTATACCCGCACAGAAATAACATCACAAGGAACATGAGAATTATGAGTAGATGACTGCCACCACCAAAATAGAGATTGAACAGGGGCAGGGCTAAATGATTTCTTTAAGCATTCAGAGGAATTCCCAGCCTCAGATGGATAGTTTAGCCATAGATTGGCAGAGGAGAGCATGTGACCAGGAGACCAATGTGAGCCTGGATGAATACTGGGGGATGGGAGCCTAAGCTATAAAAGCCCAGCAAGCACTGAGGAGAATTACTTGTGTGCAGGGGATGTCAGGGGGAGTGGAGGTGGACCAATAGGCCAGATGGAGAGTGAACAGTGGAGCAAACTCCGATCTGTACTCTCCATATTAATGGTATGTGACATCTGTGTACAACAACGTTTATATTGTTTTTTTGTGACAACAGTATGTATCAATTACACTTTTAAATATTGTATGTAACCCGCTCAAACCACCTACCTGTTGTAAAGTATGCATCATGAAATGACATGTGCTAAGTGAGCCTACCTGACCAGCGCCATGATGCCCCTGGGCAGATGTGTGCAATACAAATCCAAATAAATAAATAAATAAACAAACGTGCTTATGAGACTGTGGTATTGTTTTGTGAGAGGGCATGTAAAGCAATGTTTTGTGAGAGTTCATGTAAAACAATGCTGTCTTTGTCTGTGGATATTTTAGGTCATCTGTAACAAGTGGTGGCATTGTGGAATTGTTCATCTCCAGATACAGAGGTCACCAACAAGTAAAACAATAAATAAATAACTGCAAGTCAGAGGTGTTTGAATTCTACATCACATCAGCCATTGAGCCTCTGGATAAGGAGATCTGCAATCTAGTGGTAGAGTTGGAGTTGCTTACGCTGGACTAACCATCAAAAGGGTCAAGTGACTCTGGGATTTGGCATAGTTGGAAGACACCCCAAATTAACTGGAGGATGTAGTGGAATCCAAAACCTGGACAAGGATTCTAGAGGTAACATTGGGGAGCATATCCTGGAAGCCTGAGTGAAATTAAAACTACCAAAAGGAGCAGAAGCCAGTGGGAGTCAGTTGATGGCTAACCCCAGCCCTAGGGGTTATCTTGCCCAAAATAAATGAGACACCTAACACTTGGGCCACCAATCCCATTCACACACTTTCCAGAACATGAAGAAAATCAAAAGGGAAATGAGTCTACCAAGCACGTGGCCGCCACTATCCAAATGGCAATTGAAAAGGGGGTGGGAATAAAAGCTTCTCAAAGCCTTACAGAGAAAGACCAAACCCACAAAAGGTATAGCTTAGATAGAGAATGGCTAAGCACATCATGTGTCCAGGGGGACCAATGGGAGCTGGGAGGAGTGTTGAAAGGAGGAAGGCTGGGCTATAAAAGCCCATCCAGGGCAGAGGATATTGACAGGTGATCAGGTGAGGTCAGTTGAAGCAATGGTGGACCAATAGGCTGGGATGAGGATGGATGGTGAAGTGACATGGTGACACATTTCACAGTGTTTTGTGAAAGTGCAGGTGCGGCATTGCATGTAAGAGAAAGTGGTACCAGCTGTATGTAATGTAGTTAGGAGGAGCTATGAAAGATGGGAGATAGAAATAGAGAGAGAGAGAGAGAGAGAGAGAGAGAGAGAGAAAGGGGGAGAGAGAGGGAGGGAGAGAGAGAGAGAGAGAGAGATAGAGAGAGAGAGAGAGAGAGAGAGAGAGAGAGAGAGAGAGAGAGAGAGAAAGAGGGCAAGAGAGAGAGATACCGATTCAGAGAGAGAGTGGGATAATTATATAGGGATTTGGTGAGGGTATTAGGGTGAGTGTAATTGATAGAGATTGCTTAGTAGGAGAGTGATGAGAGACTGCAAGGTGGTAATGGGAGTAAGGGAGTAAAGGTGAGAGTGGAATGATGCTGGAGGAAGCTAGTTGGGAGAGATAGTTTGAGAGAGTGTGATTCGATCAAAACACACAGAGCTGTATATAGGGGATAGAGACGAGAGAGGAAGAAGAGAGTGGGTAGCATATAGAGAGAGAGGAGAAGAGATTGAGGGAGACGAAAGAAAGGCAAGTAGAAATAGGTGTGGAGTGCAGTCATAGACAGAAAAGGGGGGATAGTTGAAAGACCTCAGAGGCAGGAGAGCGGAAACAAATATAGAGTGAGTATTAGAGGTGAAGAGAGGTAGAGAGAGAGAGAGAGAGAGAGAGAGGATACATGTGTACTACCTGGTGAAATCAGTCTTCTGACAAAGTGAATAGGAACATTGAGAAATTCCCTGAGAGAGCTAGATAGAGAACACCCTGGCCTATAGGTTCACCTCCCTGATAAGAAAAGATCTATACAGTAGGGTTTACTGTGAATTTGAATATACTGGGAACATTCTGGGGACATGCAAACCCTTGACAAAGCTGGAGGGAGCCAACAGGGAGATTGAGGGGGATGTATGGACACCCGGAGTGTCAACCATCCCAGTCTTCCTAGACCGGTCATTTATCATGTAAATAATCAGCTGAAAAAAATACTCTTTGTCTTTGGATTTTTGAAGCAATCTGTGTTAGTTGTGTCTTTATCAAAATGTAGTTTATTTTTTTAGGTGTAATGTATTTTTACCCAGGTTACCCTCTTGCCAGAAAATCCAGGGTCCCCTGATTTAGGTTTTGATGTAGTAAAGAACAAATACTATCCAACGTGTGGGCACTCGTGGCACAGTACAAAACACCAGATATATGAATAAATAATACAATGTGTCACTGTGTAGGTGTTATTTACTCACTAAACAGTTACTGGCACTGAATACAGCAGTAGTCAGTCACTGCATTGCACTGTTCGCGCTTCACTCCGGCAGATAGATTATTGAATGCCAACCCTTTGTCAGCAACCTTCAACTTGTTTAAAGGAAGGTGGTGCCATTACTGCAAACGTTCTGACATATTTCAGATATGGTAGTCACAGCTTAGGTGGGAACGGATCTTCTAGCCAACACTTATCATCTAGTGGTATGTAATGGATTATGAAGTGAGCACAAGCAAATTGAGGAAAGAACAAAGGAGGCAGTCTGATTAGATTAATTTACAATCAAGGCAGCTTACCAATTAGATCCATTGTCAACTGCCCAAAAGCAAACTTTCCATACCTGTTGAAGGAGCCATTAGCTGCATTCTCCTGAACCATCTCCCAGAGATCAGCTCCCTTTTGGGCTTTGCTTTTAAATATGTGAATACTTAAGCAAGCCTGCTGGTGATTGGTGTTTGGTGACTGCTGTTGGCTTTGTTGATGGAAGGTACATGAAAAGTGGACCAAGTATCCAGTGCATTGAAATCCATGACTTGAGTGCTGGTCCATTTGTCCACTGTTAGGTGACCTTTGTACACTTTCACTGGTCCAATACCATTTCTACCGCTTCAATAACATACTAACGGAGGCTTGGGAAGGAAGGATAGCTCAGGGGCAACACGTTCCTCTTGGAAGCAGGACAACGCAGCACAACACAGATTTGAATCCGGATCCTGCGCATAGAAACCACTTGTTGGTATTAAGCGCATTATGAAATAACAATTATAATAAATATAATAATATAATTGGTACTGAAGTTCACCTGAAGTAGTGTTGTGAATTAAACAGCAAAGAAACGTGGAGCCAAGAATCCACCTGAAGCCAAATCGTTTCTGCAAAGGAGTAGGAAAGCAAATGAATTACCTACATTACACCAAGGATCTCATTGAATAAATGGAGTTTGTGTGTCTATTGTAAAATGTTGTAATATGCACAAAAGCCTTATCAACTCTGGGGTGCTGCACTGATTGGTGTTTGAATGCTGTGGGAAATGCAGGCAAAGATGGGGCCTGCGGAAATATGTTATTTAGCAACATTTGCTGCTGTGGTGGTGCAGGATGGTGGTGCAAATGTGCCCCTACCTTGCAGTTGAGGCTAATAAGGCTCCACTCTCACTGCTGTAGCTGCACAGAGAAGAAATGTTCCAATTGGTACCCAACATCATTTGCATGACACCGCTTTTGGCATCTACGGCAGGTGTCAGGGTATGCATGTCGCTTTTCTGGAATAAAATAATTCTACACTACTGATTTTATGGGAGGGCTGAGATGGGCATTAACCCCTCCTCCTTTTTGTTTCCGGTAAGTGTACTGTGCACTGAATGCCTTGACAGCTATGTTGATGTGGCTGCCTGCTACGTTTTATTGCCAATAGAATATATTTTTAAGATGCTTTTTTGACAAGAAGACACACTGGAACATGGGTAGGGTGTGAAGCCTGATTCCTGTGCACTTGGGCACTTGTGCACTTGTGCATTTGGATGAGTTATTCAATATCTGCACATTCGTGCTCTATCTCTTTCTCTCCCTCCGACTTTGTGTGGTATTGACAAAGTAGAGGTGTCTCTGGCTCAAACCTAGATAAGTGTATGGAGCGTAATCTTTTTCATCTTCTTCATTGTCATCCATTTCCAAGGAAACCGGAGATGAGTCATTTTCATAAATCACCTCATGTCCTTATCTGTGGATTGTTCATTTTAATTCTGAGTTGATGTCATCTCGTCATTGACTTGTGCACTCAGATGTTGTGGTTCAACTTAATTCTTCTAGTACTCCTTCTGAAGTGTATCCTCTGAGGCCTGATGCAGATGCAAATGTTGTGGATGCACAATTACATTTCTTCCGGAGTCACCTGATTCACTTGAGACAGATGTCCCTGTTCTTTGCATGGGAAGCATTTTGGATCTACTGATTGACCAGCTTTGCTGACAAGGAGACACATCTATCATCGGGCATCTCCAATGCATGAAGACACTGATGAAGAAGGTAAAGAATGTCCAAAAGATGCATTCCTCCCTTGTCGACTTACTGCATCCGCTACAATGTGAAGATATGTTACGCTCACCAGGTCTCTGCGGAGGCGTTGGGGCACGGTTGCAGCCCTCCCGGGGTGAGGTCGCTCGGGTCTGACTTCACCCTCTGCGCATATGTGGTGACAGGTGGTAATAGGTGATGCTGCTATAGGACTGCTCCTGTGTGGAGAATAGGGGGCGTGAGTGTAAAGACTGGAGGGGGGGTCTGTACTTCTGCTTTCTATATGGTAGAGGAGAGGCACAGAGGATCCCAGCCAAGTCTCTCTATTACGGTAGCAATGGACGAGCATTCAAGGCTTAGCTTCTCAGGAGGTGATGCAGGCTGGTTCTTAAGTATAGTGTAGTCCCCAAGCCCCCACAAAGGAATGCCCACACACTTTATTTGTTAAAACAGTCTCTATGTAATTAATATTCAAGGTTATAGACTATAACAATAACTCACTTTGTCCTCAGAAAATCAACAATGGTAAATATATATAGCTCTAAAGTGGTACCACAATTATTATCAGATCTCACTAAAGTGCATCAACTATACTCTTGGTCAAAAGTCACACAGATCACTTAATAAAGGCAATCAACAATAGAAATAGGAGGAAAGCTGGTGGTTAGAACAATTGGCAGAATACTGTCCCCTACCACTAGACACAGTTATGTGTGAGATCCCCCCACCTGGGCAACCTGTAAAATAAAGAGATATAACAAGCCCAGTCCACATATTGTTCTACAAGTCTTATTTCCTTCTATAATGTTTCTACCCCCCAATGTACCTGGTACAGCAGAGATCTTCGAAAAGGTGTCGATGGATCCTTCTTGAGTGACTCCCTTTAAAGCAGGAGCCACGGATCTTCGAGAGGCGTCAAAGAAGGTGAACTTGGCATCAACGGCATCGATGAATAGTTCGAGGGTGCCGAGACCAAGCCGTCGATCCAGGTGGTGCTCGTCGACGACGTCCTGCGAGGATGAGGTGTGCGGGGCACCTCGGCGGTGGATAGTTCAGGACCGAAAAGAGTTTCTGAAGAACTGTGGCCCGACAAGGGTGTCGAGTCATCGAAGTCTTTGTGGTCTTTGGGTGGAGGGAAACCCACCGGCAGATTCTCCTCAGTGCATCGGAGTCCTCGACTTTGATTCAACAGTCTTAGTCAAAAGAACGGGCGGCTCCAGTCATCGACGGCACAGTGTCAAGCTGTCCCATCCTCTGGGCCACACGGCTTCGACGGGCCTCCAGCGGTTACGGTGATACTCCGTACCCTGGTCAACAGCAATGGACTTCGATGGCGTCGATGTCCGGGTGCTTCACTTCATTCTCCTTGCCGGTCCCCATCTCCGGTCGGCAGCCTTAAGAGGGTCTGACTTCCAGGGAGCTTCGGCGAAGGTTGGCGGTGCTCGATGATCCCTCGGAGCACAGGAAGAGGACGCCTAGCCAGGTCCTCTCTCAGATCAGTCCTCGACGAACTCGACAGCTTTTGCATCGGGTGAAAGCAAATGCAGCAGCAGTTCTTCTTCTTCCAGCTGGGCGTCGAGGATAAGCAGTTCCAGCTACTCTTCAAGTGTTGACTCAGCATCTGAACAATTTCCAGTGGGGAGAGGTCCCCAGATATACTATTCTGCCTCTCATCCACACTGCTGGGTCACACTCAGCAGCCAATCATACCGAAGTTCATTCATGCAGTCAGTCAGCCAATCAGGCATACAGTGCATTCAGGCCATACTCCTCCCTCTCAGACACTCACAACAAGGAATGTGTATTGGAACAAGCACCCAGCCATTCAACACTGCACACTGCATTCATATAGGTTTTGGGCAGGGCTGTCTCAGTCTTTAGGCCTCATTAGGATTTTGGCGGTAGCCATGCCACTATTTGCGGCATGGCTGCCGCCAAAGTCAGGTCCGGATTCCCAGAATGAGGAATACCGGGCCATTTCAAGTTCGGAGGGCCCGATATTTCCTCCCTCTGGGAACCCGAACCCAGGCCTTCCCCATTCCCATTTCAGCCCCCATAGGGCTGAATGGGAATGGGAGAGGGAGCAAACAACGGGCCGATTATGAGAGGCCCGTTGTTTGCTACCTCTTCCCCTCGCGGGACCCGCTCTGCATGTCTGGTGAAACCAGACGTGCAGACTGGGTCCCGCTAGGGGACCTCGTAATCAGGCGGTACGGGGTTGACAGCGCCGGCACCTTTACCGGCGCCGTTAACCCCTTACCGCCTGACTTGTAATGAGGCCCTTTGTCTCTCATACCAGAAACCAGACACCCACAACAAGAAGTGCATATTGGTCACACACTCCATTCACCCAGGTCCCACCCACAGTGTGTAACCACAACATACAGTCACTGGGAAGGCTCCAGCCAGTTTGACCTGGACTTCCCAACAACACGATATATGGAACTTCCACCCAACAGCCAGCCAGGGGGAAGGGACAGAGCCAGGGCTTCCCAGGACTTTGGGAAAACAAGGTAACAGGCAATAGAATGCAAGAGGCCACAGGGGCCATCTTGTTTCCTATCAGGAATAATCTGATTCCAATGGCAGGGGCTGGGTATCCCAAAATGGAGGATACACAGGACACCTGTCAAATTCAGCATGGAGCTGCCACCAGCCCATACCCTGCTCTGTGGGCCACACAGGTGCCCAAAAACATAAACACTAGGGGAACAGGGTTGTACCCCCACCCATGGGTGCCATAAGGGTATCCCTTGGGTCTGTACACTAAACCAAAAATAGGAAGAGCTACACTGCCAGGAGTCCCACTTGGACTCCTGGGCATAAAACAATACAGAACACAACTGAAAAAGGACTACAGGACAAGGGCAGGGAGGCCTTGTCCCTCCAATGCATTTCCAGCATCACAGTTGCCCCCCCAGACTGAGGTTAGGGTGCCTAACCTCCCACGAGATAGACACCCTCATCCAGACGGTCAACATATCTTCCAGAAAGGCTATCTGCATTATCGTGACTCTTCCCTGGTCTATGCTCTATAGTGAAGTCTAGCCCTTGCAGGCTAATGGACCACCTGAGCAGTTTTGGGTTCTCACCCTTCATTTACATAAGCCACTACAGGGGCTTATGATCTGTTTGGACTTTGAAGGTAGAGCCCATAAGGTAGGGCCTAAAGCACCTAAGGCTCCAAACTATACTGAAATGCTCCTTTTCAACAGTAGCCCACCTAAGTTCCCTATCCTTGAGTTTTCTACTGATGAAGATGATTGGATGTTCCCTCCTTTTGCCATCTAACTGGGACAAGACAGCTCCAATTCCGGTGTCGCAGGCATCCGTCTGGATGATAAAGGGTTTGCTGAAGTCATATCCCGATTCCAGACAGAATCAGACTTCGCCTATCCTTTAATGACATTTGGAGATTCACCCTTCTGTGGAACCTTTCGACATCCGATTCTGTACATGTAGTTGAGGTCGTTCTACACATTAAGGAATCATCTGTTGATGGTTCTTGATTGACAGATCTGGGCTTGATCAATGATCTAATTCAATTGTGATTTGTTTTGGTGTGGCCGGATCGCTATTTCCTGGACTTTTTTGTCAGGCTTCTGGGCCCACCCCCAAAGGGTCTGAGATCATGGTAATTTCAAGACACAGATGAATCTTCATGAATGTTTATACGGGAATGCTACGTCCTGACAAAGATGGACATCATCTGTAATCCAGCTAGATGTGTTTTCCATCGAAACTACCTGGTTTAAGGCGCCATGCTCACAATACTGTTTTACGTATTTGTGGTTTATTTCGCATGTCACCTTAGTAGTTGACGTATAGCATCCCATGTTAGACTTTTTAGAGTATGGGTTTATGAATATCATTTTTGTGAAGACCTTTCAGTTTCTTGTTTATTACAATGTTCAAACTGCTAGATTCGGAACTAACGACTTTTTTTGCTGCCACTATCAGGATTTAATCCATCTTCAAATTCATTTCGAAACCATCCTGACTATATTCGGTTGACTAGGATTTTTTCCACCCGAGGGATTCCCTTCTCTCGAGTGGATTTTATCCTTCGACATTGACTTGGACTTATTTTAGACGATGGTGATTATTACCCAGCTTGTAATTGGGAAGCAAGTTCCCAGCAGCTCTATTGTGATATTAGCATTTTTCTTCACATTTTGCACTTTATTCATGTTGTATAACTGTATGTCCTACATTTATACTTACTCTTATATGAGCTCTGATCTATTTAATAATCATTTTAATGTTTCTAATTAAATAAAGAAAATAAATACATTTTTCAAAAAAACTTGTCTATGTATTACGTGTAGTGATCTGAGGGGTTGATTGAGGGACCGCCCTGAATACTGGTGGGATTGTGTTGTTTATAGTGGACTTGTTTATATCCGCTGGCTTGATTTCTGTGCCTTGTTTCTGGTTGTTTCCCCTCTTGCCAGCGATGTAGAGGGTACCCATCTATTGTATTGCTGAAGTCAGGTGCACACAACACAGGTGCCCTACACAGAATTTCTTTCAAGCCATCAAAGGCCCTCTGATAGTCTTCAGTCCATTTAACCTTCCTAGGCTGTTTGGGTGAAGTCAGAGCTGTCAGTGGTGCAGCTATGGTTCCACAATCTGCCATGAAATTTCAATAATACCCAGGGAGGCCCAAAAAGGATCTCACCTGGGTTTGAGTAGTGGGAGTCTCCCAGTCCTGTACATCCTGTACTTTACTGGGGAGAGGTTAGATTTGACCCCCTCCTACCTCATGACCAAGATATGTGACTTTCACTTGAGCTATCTGGCACTTGGTGGCCTTGATAGTGAGGTTAGCCCATTTCAAGACCTTCAACACATTATCCAGATGTGTCAAATGCTCTTCCCGGGTGGAACTGTAGACGGCAATGTCGTCTAAGTAGGCCACACAAAAGGCTTCCAGCCCACTGTGTGCATGATTGACCAATCTCTGGAAAGTGGCAGGGGCAATCTTCAACCCAAAAGGCATGACCCTAAACTGGTAGAGTCCCTCAGGTGTTGAGAATGCCGTCTTTTCCTTGGCATGGTCCATCAGAGCTATTTGCCAATAGCCTGAGATAAGGTCAAAGGTGCTTACAAATTTGGCAGCACCTATGGTGTCCACGAGCTCATCAGCCCTGGGCAATGGGTGCGCGTCAGTTTTGGTGACGGCATTGATTCCTCTGTAGTCCACACAGAACCTCCAATCCTTGGTACCTGCCTGAGAACTTGCCTTGGGGACAAGGACCACGGGACTGGACCAGGGACTGGTTGGGGTTCAATAACACCCAGATCCAACATCTTGGCGACCTCAGCCTGGATGTGGTTCTTAACTGTATCTGACATACGGTAGCACCTGCATTTGACAGGCACACCGTCACCAGTGTCAATTTCATGCCTACACCACGGTGTAAGGCCTGCTGTCAGTGAGAACAGAAAGGCATACTGCCGGAGCAGAGGCCTGCAGGCCTTCTGCTGCTCTGTAGTCAGATCGGGAGAGAGATGTGCTCCCTCCACTAAGCCATCCTGAGGGTTGCTATGCAGCAGATCAGGATGGGGCTCACTCTCATCCTCTTCTTGCTCTGAAGTTAGCAAGAGACATGAGACTTCTGCTCGCCTGTGGAAAGGCTTGAGCCTGTTAACATGGAATACCTGAGGGGTTACCCCATGGACTCCAATGTCCACCAGATAATTGCCTTTGGCCATCTTGGAGATGATCCTGAAGGGTCCAGTCCACTTGTCTGCCAAAGCTCTAGGCTTGGTAGGCTTCATCACAAGGATTTCCTATCCCTGAGTCCAATCCACTTGCGAGGCTTTAAGGTCATGCCAGTATGTATTCATTTCCTAGCTGGCCTTGAGGTTTGCTTTTGCCTGACCCATCATCTGTGTTATCCTCCGTCTGAGGCCTAACACATAGTCCCCCACTTGCTTGGTGGGACCTGGAGGGGTGGCCTCTAACCTTCTCTGATCAAGGCAAGGGGCCCCCTCACAGGATGTCCAAAGAGTAACTCGAAGGGGCTGAAACCAACACCCTCTTGAGGTACCTCTCTGTAAGAAAACAGCAGGCATGGCAGTAGGAGATCCCATTTCCTCCTTAGGAGCTCTTCCAAAACGCCTAACATGCCTTTGAGAGTTTAATAAATCTCTCAGCCAGACCATTGGTCTGGGGGTGGTAAGAGGTGGAGAACTTATAGGTTACCTCACACGCTTTCTACATGGTTTTCATGTAACCAGACATGAAGTTGGACCCTCTGTCTGAGACAACCTCCTTAGGGAATCCAACACGGGTGAAAATGGCCAGGAGAGCCCTGGCAACCACCTTGGCAGTAACAGTCCGAAAGGTTATAGCCTCAGGGTACCTGGTGGCATGATCAACCAGGACCAGGATGAACCGATATCCACCTGAAGTGGGAGGGTCAAGGGGACCGACAATGTTGATGCCCACCATCTGAAAAGGTGCGCCAACCACTGGCAATGGCTGCAGTGGGGCAATGACACTGCCTCCAGTCTTGCCAGACAACTTTCAAGTTGGGCAGGTCCTGCAGTGGGACTCCACTTCTACTCCCATCCGAGGCCAGTAGAAATGGGCAGAGAGCCTCTGCTTAGTCTTCTTGGTACCAAGATGACCAGCTAAGGGCACCTCATGCGCCAACTGCAGTAGGAAGGGCCTGTAAACCTGGGGTTCCACCAACCTCTTGAGGGCACCAGGTTCAGGCTTAGTGGGCTCACTAACAAGGAGCTCATTCTCCCAATAGATCCGGAAGGTCCTAGGCACTTTTCCTAGTGCCTGGGACAGGGCCTGTTTCCTCAGACCCTCGAGAGAGTGGCACTCTCTCTGTCCCTTACAGAAGTCTGCCCGGGAGGGTCCCACTTCAGCCAGCAGGCATTGAAGATCAGGGTGGTCCTCTGGGTTGAGAACCTCTACCACAGGAGGGTCTTCTGTCTCTTCTCCCTCAGAAGTTGAGTTTGGGTTTTCCACTGGACCCAGCCCTTCCAGTGCATGGATCCCAATGGGTGCTGTAGGAATAGCAGGAAGAGAAGGAGCACCCCTCGCGGGGGTGGCCTTCTTGTTCTTCCTTCTTCCTGCCTTAGGCCTCGCCTTTGGCTCAGGTACCTGACTCACAGCCAGACCCAGTGTCACCTGTGACCTAGTGACTGCAGCAGCAGACCCCAAATCTACTAGATCATTTCCTAACAGAATGTTAGCAGGGACATTGTCCTGAACCAGGACATGAAGCTTTTCTGTCTTGTCTCCAATCATAAGTGTGACTAAGGCTACAGGCGATAATTTGGGAGGCCCACTAGCTAACCTGGTGGTTCTCAGAGGAGCAACTACATAGACCTCTGGTGTGAGCAAGGTCCTGTCCACCACTGTCATGCTTGCCCCAGTGTCTTTCAAACCAGTAGAAGGCTAGCCATTCAAGATGACACATCTCAAAAACCTACGGGTGTTCTGTGGGATAGTCACAAGTACTTCTGCGTACTGGTCCCAGCCCCCAAGGGACACTAAGGAGATCTATACTTGAGCACCAAATATGATTCCTGTAAAGGAGGGGAGGACAGTGGCCTCCACCTCAGACATGAGGTAAGTGTAGCTTAGGCTGACAGCCTGTACTCCAAGTGCTTTACCTTTACACTTGGAGTCACCCTTCTTGTGATCCAGAGCCCCACATTCCCAACAGGTGTCAGGAATGAGGGGTACAGTACTGGAACTACTGGGAGCCTGCTTTGCAGCAGGTGGACCACTACTCAGTTTCCCACCCACAGATGACTTATCCCCAATAGATGTTTGAGTCTTAGGAGAGGAAGGTTTTGGTTTACCTGACTGTGACTGCTTTTGGGACTCCTCAGCTTTCTGAGAGGTCCCCTTTTCTTTGTCCTTGTCCTTCCCACTGGAGTCCTTACGCGACATCCGGTGGGAGGCCCACTTGTCAGCCAACCTAGCCAGCTTAAAGGGATCCAAAATGTTCTTGTCAGCAACATACTGACACAGCTCTGGTGAACATACTTCAGAAAAATGCTCAAAAAACAACAGGTGGGACAATTCAACAAAAGTGTTCACCTTGTAACCATCAATCCACCCCATGATGTTCATGTGCACAGCACTCACCCAGTCAACCCAAGACACATTCTCTCTTTTCTTAAAATCCCTGAACCTTTTAAGGTATTGGGTAGGTGTCTTGCCACACTTGGCAATCAAAGCAGACTTCATGCACTCATACTGACCCCTTTCTTCCACACTCAGTTTCAGAATACAGTCATATCCAGTCTGAGGCACTCTGCTTAACAAACAATTGCCCAATCTCTCTTATCAACATCATGAATTGCACAAGCCATTTCACACGCTTCAATCCATTGGAGGATATCTGAACCCTCCACAAACACACCAACCAAATCTTTCATAAACTTGGTGGCAGGGAACCTGACACTCTCAACGGGTTTAGCTGACGTCTCCACTCCAGCTTTCTCTAGCTGGATTCTCTGACATTCAGTGTCCTTGTCTTTGAGTGCAAGATCCCTATTCTTGAGTTTGACTTGCTGTGACAGCTCTTCTTTCTTAAGTTCAGCTTCTATTTCCAACTTGCGGTATTCAAAGGCCAATTTCATCCTTACTAACTCAAGTTCCACGGAATTGCTGGGGTTTGGAACAGAGGCAGCAGGAATAGTGGTATTCCCAAGAACAGATTCAGCAACAACCCTAGGGGCATAGTCCACATTGGTTGCATCCCCCCTTCAAGAGTTTCACCCTCAGTCTGGTAGTCCACCAGGGCAGCTATCAGCTCAGTCCTAGACTTATACACAAAGTCTAACTCCCTGGCTTCACAAGCACTCTGGAGAGCCTCTAAGCTTATCCTAGTCAATTTACCATTTGCAATAGACTCCATTGCTTGTAATGCAGTTATCTTGTACACAGTTATACACTTATTCTTAAAACCATAAGCATCCCACCACGGCCACCAGTGTAAAGACTGGAGGAGGGGTCTGTACTTCTGCTCTCTATATGGTAGAGGAGAGGCACAGAGGACCCCAGCCAAGATTCTCTATTACGGTAGCAATGGACAAGCAATCAAGGCCTAGCTTCTCAGGAGGTGATGCAGGCTGGTTCTTAAGTACAGTGTAGTCCCCAAGCCCCCACAAAGGAATGTCCACACACTGTATTAGTTAAAACACAGTCTTTATATAATTAATATTCAAGAATATGCAAACTATCACAATAACTCACTTTATGCTCAGAAAATCAACAATGGCAAATATATACAGTTCTAAAATGGTACCACAATTATTTTCAGATCTCATTAAAGTGAATCAACTCTACTCTTGGTCAAATGTCACACAGATCACTTAATAAAGGCAACCAACAATAGACATAGGAGGAAAGCAGGTGATTAGAACAATTGGCAAAATATTGGCCCCCTACCACTAGATACAGTTCTGTGTCGAGATCCCCCCACCTGGGCAACCTGTAAAATAAAGAGATATAACAAGCCCAGTCCATATATTGTTCTACAAGTCTTATTTCCTTCTATAATGTTTCTACCCCCCAATGTACCTGGTACAGCAGAGATCTTTGAAAAGGTGTCGATGGATCCTTCTTGAGTGACTCCCTTTAAAGCAGGAGCCACAGATCTTCGAGAGGCATCAAAGAAGGTGAACTTGGCATCAACGGCGTCAATGAATAGTTCGAGGGTGCCGAGACCAAGCCGTCGATCCAGGTGGTGCTCGTCGACGACGTCCTGCGAGGATGAGGTGTGCAGGGCACCTCGGCGTTGGATAGTTCAGGACCGCAAAGAGTTTCTGAAGAACTGTGGCCCGACAAGGGCGTTGAGTCATCGAAGTCTTTGTGGTCTTTGGGTGGCGGGAAACCCACCGGGGGATTTGCCTCGGCACGTCGACTTCCTCAACTTTCTCCTTCGGGATGAAGCGGTTGACGGTGCGGAGAAGGGAGACCATCGATTCAACAGTTTTAGGCAAAGGAATGGGTGGCTCCAGTCGTTGGTGGCATAGCGTCAAGCGGTCCCCTCTTCTGGGCCACACGACTTCGGCGGGCCTCCAGCAGTTACAGTGATACTCCGAACCCTCATCGACGGCAATGGACTTCGACAGCGTCCCCATCTCCGGTCAGTAGCCTTTCGAGAGTTTGACTTCCAGGGAGCTTCAGTGAAGGTTGGCGGTGCTCAATGGTCCCTCGGAGCATGGGAAGAGGGCACCTAGCCAGGTCCTCTCTCGGATCAGACCTCCACAAACTCGACAGCTTTTGGATCGGGTTGAAGCAAATGCAGCAGCAGTTCTTCTTCTTCCTAATGGGCATCGAGGATGAGCAGCTTCAGCTACTCTTCAAGTGTTGACTCAGCTTCTGAACAATTTCAAGTGGTGAGAGGTCCCCAGATATACTATTCTGCCTCTCATCCACACTGCTGGTTCACACTCAGCAACCAATCATACAGAAGGGCATCCATGCAGTCAGTCAGCCAATCAGGCATACAGTGCATTCAGGCCATACTCCTCCCTCTAAGACACTCACAACAAGTAATGTGTATTGGGACAGGTACCCAGCCATTCAACACTACACACTGCATTCATACCAGTTTTGGGCAGGGCTGTCTCAGTCGTTGTCTCACATACCAGAAACCAGACACCCACAAGAAGAAGTGCATATTGGTCACACACTCCATTCACCCAGGTCCCACCCACAGTGTGTACCCACAACATTCAGTCTCTGGGAAGGCTCCAGCCAGTCTGTCCTGGACTTCCCAAAAACACCATATATGGAACTTCCACCCAACAGCCAGTCAGGGGGAAGGGACAGAGCCAGGGATTCCCAGGACTTTCGGAAAACAAGGTAACAGGCAATAGAAAGCAAGAGCCGATAGGGGCCATCTTGTTTCCTATCAGGAATCAACTGATTCCAATGGCAGGGCCTGGGTATCCCAAAATGGAGGATACTGAGGGCACCTGTCAAATTCAGCATGGAGCTGCCACCAGCCCATGCCCTGCTCTGTGGGCCACACACAGGTGCCCAAAAACGTACACTACGGGCACAGGGTTGTACCCCACCCATGGGTGCCATAACGTTATCCCATGGGTCTGTACACCAAACCAAAAATAGGAAGAGCTGCACTGCCAGGAGTCCCACGTCAACTCCTGGGTAGAAAACAATAGAGACACAAGTGAAAGGGGACTACAGCACAAGGACACGGAAGCCCTGTCCCTCCAATGCATTTCCAGCATCACAGTGAGTATGCCAGCTTGTGCGCCTGGTCCCCTTCCAGACCCTTCTCCCAAACCGTGGTACCTGTGGGATGCGCTGTCCCTGGACAGCTCACCTGTTGATTAGTTTTGACGTGCACTCCGTCCTGCTGTTCTGGCAGGGGCACTTGTATGATCTGTACCGAGTTCCTTCACTGGTCCCTTGCATGTGGTAGTCCAATCCTGCTGCAACTAACCCACTATACTTCAAGAAAGTGTTCCTGTTTGCCTTTGTCTTTCCTTGTCTGTTTTTGTTGTATTGTAAAGTTTGTTGTGTTGTATTGCTGTCCGTTCCACTTTTGATATTTACTCTTTTGCTTTCTTCCCTCGCAGGTGATGTTGCCGGCCCGGCAGAAGCTGTGGAGCTTGAGGCGGCAGCTGGAGGGAATGAGAAACGAAGCTGCAGCGGTACAGTAGCTGGTAAATTGTTAATTAGGGGTCGCGCAGGGTTCAAATGTGGCGTGGCCCTAGGATGGATGTTCTAACCTTGTCTTTCTTCTTCTTCACAGGGTCTCAGTTTGTGGATGCGGAGTGCGGTGCTGCAGCATCGGGATCCAGATCACTGGATGTCAGGAGATGAGTCTGCAGATGAAGCGATGAAGCACCGGTTTCCTGGAGGTGAGTATGCAGGAGAACGCCTGGTTTCAAAGATAAGTAGACTGGTCCAAGCAGCGGTGAGCATCACGTTGCACGCAAGTGCACAGTAACGCGAAGCACCAGCCTTAAGGATGGAGCAGCTTATATAGCTGAGCTTCTGAAGCCACGCCCACCAAGTTCAGCTTGCCTGCCACACCCAACCACACCCGAAGAGTCACAGATGAGGATGTTCTCTGGAATAAAGGCTTTCAGCTCCTGGAAAGTTCTTGTAAAATAAAAGCACTCCTGCACTGAAATAAAGTAAAAGCACTCCTGCACTGATATAAAGTGTCCTGCTCATATCTTTATATGAGCCTGGTGCCAAAGGTGCCAGGACTGAGTCCAGCCAGGGCCCCTGTGTTTATGGGTCCCAAAGGGACATAAGCGAGTCAAGTGACCCATTGCCCCTATCACTAGATGGTGTGGTTTTTGTGTTCTGGGGCCTGTGGCCATGATAGAGAAGTTAATGTAATTCACTTTTACCTTTCAATACTAGGGGAGTCTAACACAGCTACGGCTACCTCCACTTACAAATTGCATGTGCAGCTCTAAGTGCTTGGGCCTTCTCCGCCTGCAAAATGTGCTTTAACCCTCTCTCCACCTATTAAATACACATGGGTTTCCCTGTGTTTTGGTTTCCTCTTTCACAGACAGAATGCACATGAGATTCTCACTACTTAGGACTTTACCTTTTCCTATTTGCACATAGAGTTCTCTGTCCGTCGTCCTTCGCTACCTGCTAAATGTCCATGGGCTTCTCAGTGCTTTGGAATTCTTCTTGTTTCGGAATTCCCCTCTGTCTAAAACATGACTCATGGCTCTAGCCTTCTACTACCCCTAAAAAATGCAAGTGAGTTTATCAGTGCTTTGACCTTCTCACTGCCTAATAAATGCATTTGGGGTTCTTATACTTTGTCCTCCATGCTGACAAAATTTATATGGGATGTTCAGTTCTGTGGCCTTATCCCCAGGCTACAAAAGTTTACAGTATTCTCAGTGCTTTGGCCTCCTCCTTCTCCTAAATGGACATGAGGCTCTCATTGCTCCGGCCTGTTCATCCACCATCTAAATTCACATATGATTCTAGTAGGTGGCGGTGTGCCAGACCTCCCCCACCCCCATCAGTTCCCCTTGCATCTCTTCCAGCACTGGTCCTCAGGCATCCTTCCTCAGACCAACCCAAACCTGGTCCACCCTGTCCACCACACTTATCCTCCCTCCACCTCTCCTTCCCCTGGCACTTGACATCTTGCCCCTCCCAGCCCTTGCTCATCCCTACTCTTGGGCACCCCACCCCTGCCCTTCTCCCCCACCCCTGCACTTACCACCTTGTCTTGCACTTGCACGGTAGGACTGTCACGAGGCCAATATAACCGTTCTGCTGTGCTACTTCTTTCCTATTTCCCCCCTCCAACTCCCCGCAACTTGTATTGTGGCACCTGGAAACACTTGTGTGTAGGCGCCATTCAAATGTCCAATGAATAAAAATAAATAAAATAGTGCTTGGCCCATTCTGGTATGCCTACTAAATGCATGTGTGTTTTTCTGAGCTTTGGCTTCTCCTATGCCTGTATAATGCATGTGCCGACCTCAATGCCTTGGCCTTTTCCTATTCCAACAAATTGCATGCAGGGGTGCTCAGTGATCTGTGTTCTCCACAGCATACAAAATGCAACTCACAATTCACACATGTCCCCACCCCATTGTTCCAAGCAGCGGTGAGCGTCACGTTGCACGCGAGTGGAGAGTAACGCGAACACCGGCCTTAAGGATGGAGCAGCTTATATAGCTGAGCTTCTGAAGCCACGCCCACCAGGTTCAGCCTGCCTGCCACACCCTGCCACACCCGATGAGTCAGCAGATGAGGATGTTCTCTGGAATAAAGGCGTTCAGCTCCTGGAAAGTTCTTGTAAAATAAAAGCACTCCTGCACTGAAATAAAGTAAAAGCACTCCTGCACTGAAATAACATGTTCTGCTCATATCTCTATATGAGCCTGGCACCAAAGGTGCCACGACTGAGTCCAGCCAGGACCCCTGTGTTTATGGGTCCCAAAGGGACATAAATGAGTCAAGTGACCCATTGCCCCCATGACTAGATGGTGTGGTTTTTGTGATCTGGGGCCTGTGGGCATGACAGCATACTACTTCAGATTCAGAGAAGTTCATGCAATTCACTTTTGCCTTTCAATACTAGGAGAGTCTAACACTGCTCCGGCTACCTCCACTTACAAATTGCATGTGCAGCTCTAAGTGCTTGGGCCTTCTCCACCTGCAAAATGTGCTTAAGCCCTCTCTCCACCTATTAAATACACATGGGTTTCCCTGTGCTTTGGTTTCCTCTTTCACAGACAGAATGCACATGAGATTCTCACTACTTAGGACTTTACCTTTTCCTATTTGCACATAGAGTTCTCTGGCCGTCGTCCTTTGCTACCTGATAAATGTCCATGGGCTTCTCAGTGCTTTGGAATTCTTCTTGTTTTGGAATTCCCCTCTGTCTAAAACATGAAGATAGGGTCTCATGGCTCGAACCTTCTAGTACCCCTAAACAATGCAAGTGAGTTTCTCAGTGCTTTGACCTTCTCACTGCCTATTAAATGCATTTGGGGTTGTTATACTTTGTCCTCCGTGCTGACAAAATTTATATGGGATGTTCAGTTCTGTGGCCTTATCCCCAGGCTACAAAAGGATACAGTGTTCTCAGTGCTTTGGCCTCCTCCTTCTCCTAAATGGACATGAGGCTCTCATTGCTCCGGCCTGTTCATCCATCATCTAAATTCACATATGATTCTAGTAGGTGGCGGGGTGCCAGACCTCCCCCACCCCCATCCGTTCCCCTTGCATCTCTTCCAGCACTGGTCCTCAGGCATCCTTCCTCAGACCAACCCAAACCTGGTCCACCCTGTCCACCACACTTATCCTCCCTCCACCTCTCCTTCCCCTGGCACTTGACATCTTGCCCCTCCCAGCCCTTGCTCATCCCTACTCTAGGGCACCCCACCCCTGACCTTCTCCCCCACCCCTGCACTTACCACCTTGTCTTGCACTTGCACGGTAGGACTGTCACAAGGCCAATATAACCGTTCTGCTGTGCTACTTCTTTCCTAACTCCCCTCCAACTCCCCGCAACTTGTATTGTGGCACCTGGAAACACTTGTGTATAGGCGCCATTCAAATGTCCAATGAATAAAAATAAATAAAATAGTGCTTGGCCCATTCTGGTATGCCTACTAAATCCATGTGTGTTTTTCTGAGCTTTGGCTTCTCCTATGCCTGTATAATGCATGTGCTGACCTCAATGCCTTGGCCTTTTCTTATTCCAACAAATTGCATGCAGGGGTGCCCAGTGACCTGTGTTCTCCTCAGCATACAAAATGCAACTCACAATTCACACGTCCCCACCCAAAAATCATGTCCTTGTCCACATGTAACAAGGTGGGTGCACACATGCCCCCTTACCCACCGGCCCCATGTACATTTCTGGGCAAACAATGAAAAGGAATGTAACACAACTCTCTTTGTGGCACTTGGCACACATTATGTAAGTCGGCCCTAGCCTCTGGTGCTTGGATGTCCACACATTAATGAACAGCGCACTGTTTCTGCTGGAGGAAGTCTGCAGCGTCTGAGCTCGGTCAAACTTCACTGTGTACTGGCAGAGTTTGGAATAGTAATTGCAGATATAAAGAACGTCTTCTGTTTATGCTGTCAAGGAACCCTTCGGAGCTCTGCGGGCAGATGCGAACTCAGCTCCAATAAAGGACACTCGGAGCGATAGAGACAGCCACTTCCCGGGGAGAGGTGAATGCGAGACAGGCTAATGTATGTGACACCTGCAGGGGACACGGCGCTCGTGAAGAGGTCCCAGGCTGGCTCTCGCTTTCCAGCCGCTGATCGGAAGGGACAGCGAACCCTTATTCTGTCCTCTGCGATTCATTGCCCTGCTCTGTCATGTTCAGAAAATATCAGTTGCTGCTTTCAGACGGAGCAAGCAGTGCTCCTTTTACATTCCATAGACTGGACTGCACCTCCAACACAAGGACGTGCCGCAAAATGCCATTCTTGTGTATGCATGAATTTCACTTAGGGTCCAATATTAAATCCAGTGCTTTTTTTATTTTGATTACCTTTGTAAAGCATTTGCATGCTTTCTTTGATTAGTGAGTGCCATCAAATGTGTCCTACTCGCAATCTTCCTCCCAGGGCTTTAAGGGGGCTAGGAAATTCAGGTGGGGCTTCCTTTGGGGCGTGACTTGCATGATTGGCGTAGCCTGAAAAGTACACAAACCATAGTAAGGTATGCAAACACATATATAAACGTGTGTACATATAGAAACATGTTATATATTTTTATGTTTATAAAAGATGGCTTGAAAAGTACACAGACCATAGTAAGGTACGCACAAAAATATATAAATGCGTGCCTTACTATGGTTTGTGTACTTCAAGTAAAAAAAAAAAGATACGTGCACATGTAATATATTTGTGTGCATACATTACTTAGATTTGTGTACTTTTCAAGTCTTGTTTTTTAAACAAGAAATATGTAACATATTTCTATGTTTATAAAAGATAGCTTGAAAAGTACACAATTCAATCCATATTTTATAAAGCTTTGCCGATGGACGAAGGCTGAGGCGTCTTTGTCCATGGGCAAAGCTTTATAAAAGATGGCTTCAATTGTCTACTTTTGAAGCCATCTTTTATAAACCTAGAAATATGTCACATAGTCCCTAGGTTTGCCAAGGGTTAAAGATGCCTCAGTGACCTGGGGAGAGGGGTGTTTAAACAAAAGGACTGCAACTTCCTCTGATTACCCTTCACATGAGGGGTCACCAGCGGAATTTACAGTGACTGACAGAAGTGCCAGCCAGCCACAGCGTTGCTCAAAATGTTTGAGCGGTGCTCTTTCCTGCCAACTTGCCTGACTAATTTGGGGGTGCATCTCCTGTTGCAGCTACAGCTGTGGCGGAATAATGTGTCCCTCCATGGTGTGGTGGGGCTGGGGGGACCCCGCAGGGGCCCTAGCTCAGACCCACTTTTGGGAGACTGCCGAAGCCTGGCCCCGGCCCACTTAAAGTGGTGCTTCCTCGTCACATGCCTTGCAAAGGCCAAACGTAGGCACTACTACTTCGCAATCAAAATGTCTCCCTTTTTCTTCCTGGTTTAAATCCACAGTTACCACTTCCTACCTTTCTGCAGGTGTAGCAAATTGTACAACCCTAAACATAATGTTTAAGCCATGCTTTTACAAGCAACCAGCATTCCCAAGCACGTGATGTTTAATTCCAAAGCAATTCCCTCCACTGGGATGAAACTCTAGAACTCTAGCGCACAAGGGAGTTATGAATGAACTGAATGGGTAAGTGTGGGGTACAGAGCAATTGGAGTTGGTGGTAATAATCTACCCATTACCCCACATCCCTTTTCCTCCTTTAAACTATTGAAGTTGTAACACGGCAGCGCCGGTATATTTCTTGCCATTTAAGCATTGGCTCACATTTCTTGACTGAGCACTGAAGGTTGCTCGAACCAGCGTCCGGCCAAGCCACATCATTGACCTGCAGACGCTGATCCTGAACGCACATTTGGAGGACACGTTAACTGAACTAGTTAGGTTCTAGAAGCAGGATTCTGGCTTCCGTATGTAGCCACTTGGACAGCAGAGACTCGACCCCTTGGAATATGCGCAAGTCAAATGAGCTGTGCATAAAGGAAGATCCAGGCCTTCACTTATGAATTCATTTTGGTCACATGAAAGTACGTTTTGACACCACCTCAAAGCACATTGTAAGTTTCCTATATGTGCTCTACATACCTGTAAATCACTTTTAAAGGTACACATAGGTGTGCAAGTTATCCTTTACTCAAATAACAGTAATATTAGTCACAGTTTTAAGACGTATATGCATGCAGGTGCATATATAAATGTGTCAAATATTGTATTTTATACAAGCACAGGATTGGAGACCAGGGACGTCATTTCAACAAAATGCCAGGGGTAGCGGAAGTGACATCACCCGACCCTTGACCTCTGATGACATCCCAGGAAGTGATGTCAGGATGTGATGTCATTTGACCCCACCCCAAAGTGACATCAGCGGAAGCGATGGAGCACAACCTTTCACCCCTCGACAAAACTGGAAGTGGTATCACTTAGCATTGTTTCTAAGTACACTACGAAAAATATGGTTACGATATCACTATAAAGTGATGTACATTTCATACAAGAATGGATCACCATATGTATCATTAATATCAGTGTGTATAGGCCCATTTACCAAATCACTTTGAATGCAAGCAGACGTCCAAGGCCAAACGATAATGATGAGTTATTATATACCACTCACACTTAAGTGCTTCATATAGTACAAATATACATACATTATCACCCAACCTGTGTTGGTACTCATTTATCAACCTCAGCAGGATGAATGGCTGGGTTGACCTTGCTGGAAGACGAAACTGCCACCTGCACATCACAGATACATTGCAGCAGCCAGTGCTCAACCCACTGAGCTATCATACTGGCTATAGCTATCAGAAAACACGTGTTTTTGTTTGGGGTAGCAAGGGAAGGGACAGGGGTAGCAAGGGAGACCTCAGGGGTCACAGTAGCGACCCCTAAATGACGTCAATGTTGGAGACATCCTCAAACAGTTCTATGTGAAAATGTCCACTGGGAAAAAGTCAACTGACATTTTTGTTTTTCCTATGCACCCCTAAAAGCCTTCCCCCACATATTTTAGGACAGGTATTAATAAAGCTATATGCCCCGGGCAGCAGGGGCATTACCGACTCAGGTAATGCCCCGGGGCCCATAGTTATACTGGCCGCGAGGGGCATATAGCTATTAGTACCCTGAGCTGCAAAAACTGCGGGACCGGGACACTAAAAGCTTTTTTTGTCCCAAAACGTTGCAGCGTTTAAAACAAAAAAAAAAAACGACTGAAAAAATGCCCGTCCATTTTCTCCTTCCATTTCGGCCATCGGGAGCGGACGTGCTGGAAACAGAAGAGTTTCCAGCACTTTCACTCCCAAAAAAAAAGAAGGTAAGTGCGCTTTAGAGGGCAGGGCGTAAGGGAGGGGAAAAAAAAACGTATCTGGGTCCCTGGCGGGGTCGATGGAAGCCTCCACACGTCAGGAAGCTGCCATCGTCCCCCGCCGGGGACCAAGGGATAGAAGGTAAGTGGGGTGGGGAGGGCAGGGAGGTGGGAGGTGGGAGGATGGAAGAAAGGGGAGAAACAAAAAAGCCTTACCTCAGTCCAATGGCAGGGTGCGAAGGTAGCCTCTCAGCCGTGGGGAGGCTCGGAACGGGGATGGCCCCGCTTCGAGCATCCTCATTGGCTGAGGGGCTGCTCTGCCTCCCGCCGGGGACAAAGGCCGTGGAATCCCGACAGAGGGATTCCCAGCCTGGTAATGACTCAGCGAGGGCCAGTCAGAATAGCTCTTTTATTCTGATTGTGCCCTCACCGGGTGCTAATGACTATTATAACTCCAGTCCTAGAATTTTTGGGGAAAGTTCTTGATTGTCGTGAGAGTACACATTTGGGGAAATGTTGCCCCCTGGCAGTGCTTTAAGTGGGCCGGGGCCTGCCGGGGCCGGGCCCCGGCAGTCTCCAGAAAGTGGGGCTGAGCCAGGGCCCAGCCGGGGCCCCCCGTCCCACACAACATTGGCGGGATGCATTATCCCGCCGCGGCGGCAGCCGCGACGGGAGATGCGCCCGTCATTATGTCGGCCAAGCTGACAGAAGTGCCAGCCAGCCAGAGCGACGCTGAGGCTGGCGGCACTTCTGTCAGTTAGTGTAACTCCCTCTGATGACCCCTCATCAGGGTCATCAGAGGAAGTTACTGTCCCTTTGTTTTCCCTCCCCAGGTCACTGACCCCTGCGGGCTCCGTGATCTAATATGCAGATTAAATCACGGAGCCCGCGGGTTCGCAGAGGGTGAAAGACGCCTCGGGCTCAGTGATCTAAGTGCTCTGAGCAGATAGATCACAGAGCCCCAGGTGCTTTCTCCGTCGGCAAAGCTTTATAAAAGATGCCTTGTACTGTGTACGTTTCAAGCCATCTTTTATAAAGGTAGAAATATTTCTATGTTTATAAAAGACGGCTTGAAACGTGCACAATTCAAGGCATCTTTTATAAAGCTTTGTCGACGGACAAAGCCACCTTGCGGTTTGTTTTATCTGTCATCAACGCTTCATAAAAGATGCCTTGAATTGTTTACGTGTCAAGCCATCTTTTAGAAACATAGAAACATGTTACAAATATCTATGTTTATAAAAGGTGGCTTGAAAAGTACACAAACCATAGTAAGGTAAGCACACAAGTGTGCGTAACTTACTATGGTTTGTGCATTTTTCAAGCCACCTTTTATAAACATAGAAATATGTAACATTGCTATGTTTATAAAATATGGCTTGAAAAGTACACACACCATAGTAGTACGCATACAAACATATAAATGCTCACATACATTTATATATTTGTTTGCGCACCTTACTATGATTTGTGCACTTTTAGGCCACGCCCACAATGAAAGCCACGCCCCCAAACGAGGGCCCCCCCTCAATTTCTTACCCCACTTAAAGCACTGCCCCCTGGTGACCTTTTCCCAGGTGACTTTATCATTGATTGCCCCTTAAACCATAATATGATGCAGCACTAAACGGAAATACACATTTGCGTGCAAAGCAGTGGGTGAACAAAATACACTCTTTTAAGCCACACCAATCAAGACATCTCTCCCGAACTTAAACAGTTCCACTGGCATTTACAGTGTGGCCTCTGCTGTAACAGAGCATTCAGCAGGAAGTACTGGTTATGCATGATGAAGCACTGTACTGACGTCAGGGTCCTTCTGTTATATTTATCTTCATTAGCTCTGCCAGCAAGCAAAGCTCCCTCCATCCAGACCTAAAAGGGAGAAAAGAGATGAGAGAAGAAAATAACCACTCATAGCTGATAAAAGAGTGAACTATGGTGAGAGGTGCCACACATGTATTTTATTTCTTTATTGGGTAAGTATACTGTGCCTATGCACAATATGTTTTGAGGCGCAACACGCAATCCTACTAGGCCTTGAGACATTCGGATCGTGCAGGGGAGAGGGGGAAGAAAGCAAAAAAGAGAATTCTGAAGAGAATGGTGAAGTGATGGAGAAAGGATGGAAAATTGAAGGAAAGGAAATGCAGACAGCGAACACATGAAAATGTGCACTTCATTTCATGTTTGCTGGTATCCAGCCAGTAACTGGTGGTATACCGTGAAATGGACCTACAGTTACCAGCGCCTGATATTACAGGTGCTGGCAATGGCAAGTAAATAGGACTCCATGGGTGGATTGCCAGTATTACCAGCACCAGTAATACCAGTGCTGGTAATACTTGTGTGTTTTTGCCAGTGGGGTGCCTGATTTAAATCCAGCTCTTGGCTGTTGGTAAATCAGACTACCCCACCAGCAAACGTGAAGTTTGGCAGTCTGGAAACATTACCAGTCATGGTAAATGGAATTACTGCCATGTTAATTCCAGACCGCCAAACTTGTTATGAGACTCAAATGTTAAAAAGAGATTACTAGATAGGTATCATAGCAATACCTGGTTTACCAATTCATGTATTCAAACAGCACAGTCAGTAATCTATTGATTCAACAACAAACACGCTATAAAAACACTATGAATTGATAAGGACAGTTTGTATTTTCTATTTTCTTGGGGATTTATAAAGTGCTTTAAGCCAATGTGCTGTGCATAGTTCATCAATTAGTGCAATAAAATGAAAATGACAAAATGAAACACTCAGATTTGTAGTACGGATTCGAGAAGATGAGTCTTTAGTGATGAACGAAAAAGTCATTATAAAGAGATGGAGCAGACAGATAGTGGAATCGAGCTCCAATGGGAGGGAGCTAACAGAGAGAAAGAGCGGATATGGGATTTAGCATAAGGAGAACGAGGTACTAGCAAAAGAAAAAAATATTGAGACTGGGAACGGAGAGAAGGAGTTGGAGTATAGTTGTAAGAATTGAGGCTTTAAGGAGGAAAATACTCCTGTTTCCTCAGGGATAATTAGTGGCTTACATTGCACAGTTGATATGCAATAAGTCATAATGGCATGCTTCAAATGGAGAAATACCTAACCAATACAACAGACAACAAACACAGTGTTAGGGAGATCCTTTAATATGCTTGGATTGGAGCCCACATAAAATCAATTATTTTCAAATACCAAGGATTTGCTGACTGATCAACTCACATAATAAATATATCACAGGTACACAAGCATTTCTCCATAGGAGGACTTGTGTTTGTATTATTATTTACAAGTGTGAAAGACTGTGCACACGGGTCAAAGTGCACGACGAAACATTTTGAAAGTGTTGATATTTTTGGTGTTATATTTGGTCATAATTGATTTCTTTATGTATTCATTTTTAATTCTTCAGTTTGCTACACACACATGGGCTTCAGAGTGAAAAACCAAGACAAGAGGGACCGATCAAAAGGAGCAAATCAGGCAAGAAAGAAGGAATAGGGTCCTAATCAGCAGAGCTAAACAGCAATATTTTGATGGCCTTTTTAAAGGCCAGAAGTGAGGATGATAGTTTGCAAACATAAGGGAGAGCATTCCATTCCTGGGGAGCACAGACCTCAAAGCAAGTGCCTCCAAACCTTTTTTAGGTGAAAGCGAGGTTGATATAGTAAGTGAGAGTTATTAGAGTGCAAGGCTTTGGTAGATTGTGCATGAGAGATTTGTCTTATGGAGAGAGAGAGGACCGGCGGCATTCTGACGTTTTTAGGTCAGGAATAGTGTCTTATGTCTAGTTCTCTTTTTTTCACCGGAAGCCAATATAACTTTTTCCTGTAGGTAGATACATGGTCACTCTTAGCAAGACCATATATATCGCCCTGACGGCGCCAGTTTGTGGTGTTTGCAGGTGAGCGAGATTAAGTTGCGATGTTCCGACAAGCGGGCTATTACAATAATGAAGCTGAAAATTATTTAGGGCTGTGGCCAGAAAAGATCTGTTTTTAATTCGGAGGTATGGCTTGATTTGATGACGTAACTTGATGATATATCCACAAGATGAGCGCACACTTGAAACATATTGTTTCATGGAGAGATCAGAGTCCAATATGACACTGAGAGTTTTATCTGATTTACTGACCTGGATACTGTTGCCCACAATAGAAAGATGAGTGTAACTAGGGTTAATATTCTTCAGGCAGGGGCGTGTGTCAACAATATAAAGCTCTGTTTTCTCGGTTTTAAGCACTAAGGAGTTATAGACCATCCACGTTTCAATTTCATTGTAAATGTAATTCACATTTTTGAAGTCAGTGGCACAATGGCCTGATAGCTGGAAGAGGATCTGGGTGTCGTCCGCATAATTAGCATATTGGACACCCAGGTCATCAAGGAGATCAAGTAACCGTCTGGTGTATACATTAAACGACGTTGGGGATAAGCAAGATCCCTGAGGTACTTAGCATGTAGAGAGGATGGGAGTGGATTCGGCATCCTTAAAAGCTACTGTTGACGATCTGGAACTCAAGAAAGATGAAATCCAATCTGCTGCTTTTCCTAAAAAGTTTGCGATGTTGAGCAGCCTTTCATGTAAGAGATTGTGGTTTATGAGATCAAAGGTTGCAGAAAAGTCCAATAACATATTGCAGTTAACATCTGGCCTAGGCAACAGCTCCCTCAAGCAGTGACAACAGGCAAAGCAGTCTCTACTGCACTTGATTACATCGGGCAAACAAAAATCTGACCTTGTATTATATTGCTTGATGATATTTCGATAAGAAGTGACTGCCTAAGCACTTTCTTTGGCTTTGACATGATTCCTTCCAAGTAGCTGACTTGGAAATGCTCATAGAGGGGTAATCTTACCTGGTAAAAGTGAGTGAAATGTAGCCATTATAACATCTCATACTGAATCTGTTAAGCTGGGTAAATGCAAGGATCACCTGAAGTAAAGACCAAAGCTCAAGATTTCAGTGCCAGCAAAGTTGGTACTTGGAAAGGCAGGCTCTGCAGTGTTTAGGGGTACCCTTAAGAGTATTTGCAATGCAAAGTAGTTTGCGTTTCAGAGTGCAACAGATCCAACATTTACAAGGTCGGAATTTTAAGGATTCTCCCAGTCCCAATCATGAGCACAACTCAGAGGCAAATCTTTCCCATAATTTCTCTGCTTGCAAAAATGACATTTTTCTCAGAGATTTGCATATTGCAGATGTCAGGTTGACTGGGGCTTGTTAGCTTGTTTACAAGACACAGGCTCCTTTGCTCACTAATACCTTAATACTTACTATTTGGAGATGAGATGGAAGGTTATCATTGTCTTTGAGCCACTCAAAAGACAACATACTGCCACCATGAAATATCCCATAGGGTGACGATCTTGTTATTGATACAGGTCTTCCAATAGGTCACATGGGCTTGGATTTGAATTGTGTGATTCTCCCATAACAAAGACACGGCAGAGGTTCCCTAATTTGCTTCAAGAGCCATTTGCCCAAGGATGCCCGGGTAAACTTCAACAAAATAAGGTACTTGTTAAGTATTAAGACCTTGTCCATGAGATTGCTGTTTCATACTGTTTCAACATGGGCCCTTTCCACACTTAACTAGCTAGGTATGAATTTAGTTGAGGAGTATGAGAAACATGATGCACCTTGTCTATTGAAGAGAGTGATGCAATATAAAACAAAGTCTTGAATGTGTAGGCCACCCAGGCATTGGGAGCCTTTGCATTTATTAAGGGTGATTATACTCTCCCTCCTCATTAAAATTACCGACTCCTTTGAACATTTTGGAAAACAAACAAAGGGCAGGGATATGGTGAGATACCTTAGGGGAAAACAGATCTGAGATGCAAATCCCAATTAAATTGCCTCGATCCCATACCACCATGTGCATCAAAAGGGGGACCATTAGGCAGTGCCCCTTGATAAACCATCTCAGAAGGCTTTGGTATTGACTGCAAGATGGGCTCAATGAAGTTAAGAAAAAGAGTCTCCCAGATACTTAAGCTTAGGAAAAAAGCCAGTGCAAATCACAATCATTGGTATTGTCTGAAGTACATGAGGGTTTTGTGGAAATAATTCACATTTGGTTTCATTGATCGAGTATTCTGACACAATAGCATAACTGTCAATTATGAATAATATGAAGAGTAATGAAGCATCCAGAGCTAATAAATAAATAAAGATATTGTTTGCATAAGAAAGCACTTAAATCTCCTTCCCAGATAAGGAGATTCACTTCCCATAAGGATTGCAGCTAAAATGTGATAGAAGGAGATTAAAGTGTTAGTGCCAGAAAGATATGGACTGATTAAAGGTGCACACTTGTCTGATTCCCTTGGATAGGTCAAAAGCCAAGGGTGGTCATCCATCAGCAACGTCTGATGCTCCTGCTTTACCATAAAGATATTTAACGTTATCAGGAAAGACAGGGTGAAAACAAAGTCTGACCACTGCACCATACTCTGTCCCAACAAAATAAAGCTACTAGTAGTGGCCAAAACCCGAATCACCTCGAGAATTACTTTAAAGGTGAAGCCAGGAAATATGCAGGAATGGATTCTACCTCTAGTAAATTATCTTCCCAACATGCACACTTCTGAACAATTGGCTCAATCTTATCAAGAGTCAATGAAGAAAGCCATGAATTCTCTAACCACACTTAAAACCATATGGGTGGCACCCAAGAAATGTAATACGTGGTTCTTTCCTGAATTGAGGGTCCTTAGAAAATGTAAAAGGAATAGCGTTTATGGAGGGAAACGGTCCCAATTAGATGGTGATAAATTAATATATAGCACTGTTGCTAAAAAGTATAAAATGGCGGTGATATAAGCAAACAGATTCCTTTGAATCAAGAATAGAGAAAGCACAATATGACTCCAATGAATTCTTTACAATTCTTAAGGAACTGGAAAAACCCTTGGATAACTTTCGAGAGGGGCCAGTTAAAGAAAAACCTGGCACACTTCAATCCAGGATGCTTTTATAAAGAAACTAGATAGAATAAAATGCAAGATCCAGAAGGACAGGTCTGAGATTCACCCTACAGATATACAGCCATGTGACAGCTGTACAGTTTACAACAGCAGTACCACAAAAACAGTTAATCCCTACCTTTGAGTTTAGAACAGTGACAGAAGGGGAACCCGGTACAATTGCAAGATATCTTAAACCAACAAATTGTAAGGGAGATATTTTGCCAGCAGTGTTGGTTAAAGCTTGCGCAGATTCACTTCTTAGCATTCTGAGAAACATCATTAACACTTCATTGAGTTAAGGCCATGTGCCCAGGGATCCTAAAGTGCATGGATAGCTCTGGTAATATTTTAAAAAACCTGGACTAGACCCAGATATCCCAGAAATGAATAGACCTATCACCAATTCCCCATTTTTGCTGAAGATTCTGGATAGGGTGGCTTACCAGCACATACTGGAGCACCTAACAAAGTTCAATGTTCTAAATAAATGGCTGTCAGGTCTCAGACCAGGTTTTCTGGACCTCAAGATGAATAGGTCGAAGAACATGGATAGTGGCCAAACTATGCTGCTGATGGTATTAGATCTGTCAGTTGCTTTTGATTTGGTGGAACATTCACTCCTCGTGCATAAAGTTAAGGAAGCAGCCTATTTTAGTGAATATGCATAGGCTTGGGTATGCTCCTTCTTGGAGGACAGATATGTTAGGGTCTGCAGCCATGATGCTGAAGCCTCCCCAGTCCTCTTTCCTTATGGTGTAAAACACAGACCCTGTCTATCTTCCTCACCGTATAGCATTTTCACTGCCCCTCTATGTCAACTGGTACAGAGTAAGGGTATTTGTTTTTCCACCTACACCGATGATAAACAGTGTATCATCCGCCTATTATGCAAATATTGTGAAGATACCCTTGCTATCAATGAGATTTTTAATCTCATTCAACGGTGGATGGTGGCGAATGAGCTTGTGCTTAATAATGAAAAAAGTCAACTCATGATCATTGGGACGAGTCCCGGAATTGCCAGATTGTGAATTGAAAATTCTGAATTTAGCATAGAAGAATGTAAAATTCTGTCATCCGCCGCCGCCGCCGCGATTGGTGGATTCTTCCGCGTTACAGGTGACAGCACAGGGGCGGTGTGTTTTAGTCCTCTTTCTATGGTCATCATTTCTCGGCCATTCCTGTGGGCGGTGCCTGCCGGGAGTTTAAAACTTCCTTTTTCCCAGCAGACTCCGCATTGCAACCCGCTTTGGAAGTCTCTCTTCTGGGTTTATGCGCTCCCGAGGCTTGGCACTCCTTACTTTGCTGTGGCCTTTCCTCGCTCCACTGTCCTCCACTTCGCTCTTCCCACAAAGTGCTTTTTCCGACACTTTCCTTTGGGCATTCTTCAGTGTTTCTCGTTAGGTCCAGTTCTTTATTTTCTCTGGACCTACCTTTCTCCTTCCTACCTGTTTCTGTCTCCCTTCTCTCCGCCTCCTGACTGGACTCCCCGAATTCCTTTCTGCCCTCTCTTCCTTTCCTTACCAGATCCGGCTCTCTCTTTCGGAGCTACTGGGCGGACTCACCCGTCTCTGGCTTACCTTCCGGAGGTCTCTTCTGCCAGCGTTGTTTCCCTCATTGCCTCCTTCAAAGGCGCTGCCCGATCTTCACACCATTCTGCTCGTTCGCTTCCTGCTCAGCCTTCACTGATACCTACTGAGAGGAAGTGCTACGAAGGGTTTTTTCTTCCCGATTGGGATTTTCCCTTCCTCCGCTTGATTCCGAAAAAGGGGCCATGGAACTGCTGTTTCCTAGTGCTAACTGTGGCTTCCTTCCATGACAAGCACATTCATCCAAGAAGGGAGAAGGATTCCCTGGCCAGGCGGAACCTACAGTCTACGGACAACAATTCCGGCAGCTCAGGTGAGGAGAGTGCAGAAGGAGGGAAGGCGGAGGGAACAAAGGGAATCAAACAATCACAAATTCCTAGTAAATAGACGATTTGAGTATATTTTGATAAAAATCCTATTATGAAAACGCATATTCGTAATCTTGTGTTGTTTATTATTATTATATAAGAATCCTGTGCCCATATCTCTCCACCAAGAGCAGTGAGACTATCGCTAGAGTGATTATAGGATCTAAGATAAACTATTATAGTCACCTCTTGACCGGAGTCAATAAAGGTGAAATTGAAAGACTCCAGGTAATTCAGAACAGCACTGTCCAAGCTTTAATGGGACTCAAAAAATTTGACCACATTTCAGAAACCTCGAGGGATTTGCACTGGCTCTCGGTGGAGGTCAGCATACACCTTTGGCTGCTGACCAAAGTTCACAAATGCCTAGATGGCTCAACTCCACACTATTTGGCAGAAAGGATAATCAAAAAGCCTGTGGTTAAAAATTTGAGACAGATAATTCCAATTTGTTTGTAATACCAAGAGCCAAATTGGGTGAAGTTAATAAGAGTGCTTTTTATATAGCAGTTCCCAGACTTTGGAACTTATTTCTGTCTGAGCTCCGAAGGGAATAATCCCTGGATAAGTTTAAGAAGAAACTGAAGACTTACCTTTTTAATTAGCTGCATAGTTTTCAGCCAGTGATCTCACTCATTGTAGGTATTCTACCTAAGCCCGATATCTTGTTTGTCATGCGTCTGCTTCCTCTCCGCGAGGTGTCATACTCTGTGCCCATATGCCTTCGGCCTGTTTGTTTTGGGCGGTATAAATTAAATAAAGTAAAGTACAGCAGTCCCGTAATGAAGACCCACAATATTTGATGACATTTGATCAAAGATGTCCTTAATATCAAGAGTCAAGGACTTTGATGTTAGCAACAGCATGAAATAACAACCCCATCGTTTCTACACAGATATGGCCCTTGTGGAATCCTGACTGGTCCAGGTAGAGGACAAGTTAACAGTAATCATTGCCATTTGCCTTTCTAGGGTACCGGTATTTCTCCTGATTGTTAAGGATATAATCTGTAGTTTTCCAGTTTGACCAAGCCATAGGGTTTTCTTCTGTCGGAATAGAAAAATATATCGTGCCTCCTATTGTGGAAAATATTTTTAATATTGTCCTACACCAAGCTGCTTGAAAGTCGCTTGAGAGAGAAATCTGTGTTACAAGGTCCTGACCTTTAATCCAAGTAGGCCGCCATTTTAGGTTGAACTGCCATTTTAGGATTTGTGTGGAAAAGTCACCCTGTGAGCTAAAATGGTGGACGATGTCATTTCAAATTACAACATGGCCGTCTTGACCTCTGTACATCACTAATGTGTAATCTGCCTGCAGGCTACTTGTTGAGGTCATGAACTGAGACCTCGTCCTACGTTGACCTATGTGTAAAAGGACTACTCGCGCAATGAACCAATCCACGAGTATATATTATGATAATGTATTTACATATTGAACAAAGAACATCTGTTTTACTACATTGTATTTATGTTTAAGAAGACCTGCAATGCGAAACTTTAGAATACACAGTTAATGCATACGTTTGTTGTTACATGTAATAAAAACAAACCAGTTAGATGCGGTTATTTGGGACTCAGCAACAAACCCTAGAATTGGTGATGTATAAAGTCGAATATTAACCCGAAGTGGGGCTGGACATAGTGCCCACAAAATGTATAAAAAGCGAATGCATTCTAATGTACACTCTCTCACTGAACACACTGAACCACGCTGGAGTTTGTTGTGTTGTACTGAGGGCCGATAGCTATTTGATTTTGCACTGTTTTTGTATCTGAATTTAGTAGAGAATAAACTACTTTGTATGTTCCTTTGTAACCCGTGTTCGGTGTATTTTCTTTTGGGGTACTCAGCCACGATATTTTGTTACTGTTTTCACTGTTGGCTCCCGAATAGGGAGCCTCAAGATTGATGCCGGATTGTTGAAGGTTGACACATGCTATCGGACCGGGATCGGACGGTGTGACAAAAAGTAAGGGGCCCCTGGATGAGACGCGACACCTCAGCAGCGGTGCATGATCCGATCCCTGGACGACCAGCCTATGGTCTGAGACGGCATCTTGACGAGGATCCACTTATCAAGGCGGGCAGATTTGCCGAAATCACCATACATGAGGTAAGATTAGTTAGTTAAGATTCTTACAAGTACCGATCAGTCCTCCTTAGGTTTGCCCAGGTGACTCGTGACGCGACTCTTAATTTAACCCTGGCAATTTGAATTTTGGCGCATTGTATCTGCAGACACAATTATTGACCAGGTAACACCAAGAATTTGAGATATGCCTGGGAAATTGTCTACCTGCTTTAGGGCATTATTCCACAGTGATAGACAATCTTTGGAATTTAGCTGTCCCGCACCACAGGAGCGGTCCCCGGCATGTACTATGTACTGTAAGCATGGCATTGGAAGTATAGTATTTAATGATATTTGGCACAGACAAACCAGACATGCCTCCGAACTTCAGTGGCCAATCAATGGTAGTTTTGAGATCCCTCGCATTGAATATTTGGAGTCAGTATTGTTAAAGAAAAAGGCTAGACCTGCAGCATTTGATGTTTTGCAGAATTGGAAAAAAGAAGCGTTACAACAGCTTAAGAGTAGAGAGAAACATGTGCGCCATCATAAAACGAATGCCGAAAAAGCGTTATTATATGATCAGGATAAACAGTCTGAATCGGCTAAAAATATGGAAAGGGCTTTCTCACTTGGTATTCAGAAAATCTATCCTTCCAAAGATCTTCATGATTCTGATGAGTTTTTTTGAGAAAATATTAAATGAACGAAGGCCTGGTGCCTCTGTGCCACCTCCGTATGTTCCTCTTCCCGCTGCTGTACCTTTTCCTGTTGTTATTCCTGCTCTCCCTGCTCAACCCGTTGTTCCTATTCCCCTGACTTTTGTCCTTCCACCTGCTCCTCCGCCTCATTTTATCGCACCAGTTATAGCTCCTCCATCGAATTTGCCTGCTCCCCCTCTTCCAAGTGGTCTTGGGTCGCTTGTAATCGATCATGGTGCAGGTTCGAAGGTTGTCACTCGCAGTACTGTACCACCGGAGAAGAAACGCGAGTTAATTGCATGGGCTAAGCATTGTATGGAGAAGGATGATCAGGATAGTGTTTTTTCAACATTTTTTAATACGGATAATTTTCCTGAGAAAAATGTTTTTATTGAAGGTTTGGGGATTCAGTTATGTATAATGTGGGGAAGATTAAATAATGCAGATGTTCCGCAAAGATTAAGGGATCTAAATACTTTAGCACTTTCCAGAGACAATGTGGAGAAGGTAAATGAGAATGTCGAGAGGCTATTTGAGTATAGAAAGGAGTTAGAAAGGATATGGAATAAGGATGATGAAGAGGAAAGTATGTATGTACAGAAACGGTACCTTCCGTGTCGTAAACCGATATCGGAGGAAATGCGAATTTGTAAGAAAGATGCGATTAGATGGGTTTCAGACATATCGATAACTCCAGTTGAGGTATATGACACATATAGTCAATATACATTGGAAATGCAGAGGAAAGTGATACAGGTAATGGTAGAGTACCTGCAGGATCAATGTGTAAAGAGGAAGATTAGTTGTTCCACAGAGTTATTGAATATTTATAAGAGAGCTTTTTCACTTGACACTTCTTCGACTGCTTTAGCGCTCGACTTGGCTCTGTTGCTTAGTAAGCGTTCGGAGTTGCCTACATCTCAGTTGCCTATGAGAGAGGTTCCTCCGACATTTGTCCCAAAGGTTGAGGTCGCGGACAATTTTTTTCAAGGTATAGTCGCTGTGGACATTCCCGCACATTATTTATCACAGTTTGTTCACGTCCCGTTTTCACAACAGGAAGTGCACATCATTAGACAGTCTATTCCTGATATTAGGAAAAATCCGACAGGATTCTATAAAGAGAGGGAATCTGTTCTGCAATCCTCAGTGTTCACCTTAGGTAACATTGATTTATTGTTTCCAGTACTCCTGCCCGTAGATTTATGGAAACAAGTTAGAACTATTGACGATGTACCCGGGTTGGGAGATACATGGGTGAATTTAACTAGGCTCGATGGGGAAAGGCCAGCTGGCGAAAGACCACAACAGGTGATATTAACTCTGCCTGATAGAATTATTGCTAAATTAAAAACCATAATTCCCGAAAAAAGAATTATTTGGGACAAGCTTACGGCCTGTGTCCAAGGAAAGTCTGAGGGTGCTACCGAGTTCTTTAATCAGCTCGAACAGGTATTTTCAGATTTCAGTGGACAAGACTTAGGCACAGAGTCTGGGAAAAGATTATTTGTGGACAAATTTGTACATGGACTGCTGCCTGACATCCAGTCACAGATTATGTCCTCTGAGAGCGCTTGGCAGGCGAAATCCCAATCAGAAGTACTGCACATGGCTCAGTACTATGAGAATCCTGTCAATAATGAAAAAGATAGGATTGAAAAATGGAAAGGTGATTTAAAAACAAAGGTGCTATTGCAGCAAATTGTTAGAGGCCCTAGAGGGGGTAACTCTCAGGTTAGAGGTCAGTATGTCCCACAGGGGAAAGTGCCCTTGGGTCCTGTGAACATTAATCAATGTGCTTATTGTCGACGAGAGGGTAATTGGTGAGCACAATGCTCCGTCCTTCAACAGAGATCAAATAATAATATGGGTAGGCAATCTAGAGTTCGCCCGGGTGTAGGGGGCCCTGGTAGAGGTCAGTTTACACAGGATCCTCAACAGCCTTTTTCATAGGACAATCAGACTCTGAGTGCGGACACTAGGAACATATTCGATCATCCTTCCGCTGCATATTTATCTGAAGAGCTTCCCTTTGATAATATTCTGTTTGGTTAGGATTGCCCGAAGCAGGGTTTGGAACCTACACCTATTCCCGTCAATCAGAAAGGTCGCTACGTTGAGATGATGGTGGGAAATAGGAAACATCAGTTTTTGATAGACACTGGAGCACAGAAGTGTTCCATTGATCGTTCGCGGCTTCCAAACGTTCCACTGTCAGGGCAAACCAATGTTTCTGTAGGGTTTTCCAGTACACCAGTTGTTTGTCCGGTCTCTATGCCGGTACCTATTTCTTTGGGTCCCTTTACGGACCAGTGTCCTTTTCTATTGACCTCGGATTGTGGGGAAAACTTGCTGGGGTTTAATTTGTTAAAAGAATTGAATGCAGTGATTTATTTTTCTTCTGATGGAGTGCGCTTGACGATTCCACCACAGCAATCTTCTGCCTCACAATTTCTGACTAGACCTTTGCCTCCAGAATTCATTGATGTACCAGAGAACTTGTGGGCTGTTGACGAGAATGATGTCGGTGTTTTGCAGATTGAGCCTGTTAAGATAGTTTTGAAACATGGAATTGAGCTGCCACGCATTCCCCAGTATAATATTTCGGCTGAGGGCGAGCAAGCTTTGAAATGTATTGTTTCCGATTTTGTGCACCGCGGTGTGATTGAAGACATTTCAGGAAGTTTGTGTAATAGTCCGATTTTACCCGTGTACAAAAAAGCCGATAATGTAATTCCATTCCGTTTTATAATTGATATACGTGCCATTAATAAAGTTGTGGCACCGCAATTTCCAATTGTGCCTGATGTGACGACAATTCTATCCATGATTCCAGCTACAGCTACTAACTTTAGTGTTGTGTACCTAAAGAATGTGTTATTTAGTATTCCTATACACAAGGATAGTAGATATTTGTTCGCGTTCACCTTATGGGGACGCTCGTTTACATTCACTCGTGCACTTCAAGGGTACACAGAGAGTCCTAGTATTTATAGTAGGGCTTTGAAAGAACAACTTGATACCCTTGAATTGCCCTCTACTTGTACTTTGCTTCAGTACGTTGACGATTTGCTTCTGGCTGCTGACTCTGAGAGTGCCTGTAAGGAGGGCACTGTGTTACTACTTATTCATCTAGCTAAGCATGGTCACAAAGCTTCACTTAAGAAATTTCAATATTGTTGTCAGGAGGTCGCCTATTTAGGCTATCTCCTGTCAAAGGAGGGAAGAAGATTGACACCTGAAAGAATAAAACACATTTCTGGCATGTCTGTCCCAAATACGCAGAAGGAAGTTAGGGCCTTGATAGGTATGGCTTCTTACTATAGGTGTGGATCCCAAATTTTTCACTATTGATAAAACCGATGTTGGCCTTGAAGAAGGGCATTTCTTCCCTGCTGCCAAGGACCTCGGAACACCAGCAATCGTTTGACTTGCTTAAGACTGCATTATGCTCTGCACCAGTTTTGGGCACACCAAACTATGAAAAGGCCTTCATATTGTTTGTGCATGAATGTGATGGATGTGCTTTGGCTGTATTAACGCAGGAGCATGGAGGGAAGAATAGGCCGTGCGGTTACTATTCTTCCGCTCTTGATCCTGTGGCATGCACTTTGCCAAGATGTTTGCGCGCTGTCGCTGCTGCTGCTGCGTCTGTAAAGCAGACTGAGGGAATGGTCCTAGGCCATGATTTGACCCTGATGGTGCCTACTCTGTAGATGTTCTATTGAACCGAACTCAAACGCAACACCTCACTTCTGCAAGGTTGACGAGATATGAATTGATCTTGTTTGCCCCTCACATTCAAATTAAGAGGTGTAGTGTTCTTAATCCGGCTGAACTCCTACCTTTCCCGCAAGATATTACTTGCGGCAATGAAGACTCACATGATTGTTTGTATACGACTGAACAAGAAACAAAGGGCAGGATTTATTTGAAAGATACCCCTTTGGATAATCCGCAAGGAAAGCTGTTTTGTGAAGGCTCCTGTTTTAAACTTCCGGATGGTACATCCCCAGCCGCTTATGCAATCACTACCTTGAGCACGGTTGTGGAAACTAAGAGAATTACACATAATTCTGTGCAGGCTGCAGAGATTATAGCATTAACCCGAGCTTGTGAACTTTCCAAAGGGCTTGTAGTAAATATATATACTGATAGTCAGTATGCCTTTGGGGTGGTTCACAACTTTGGGAGACTTTGGTCGGAAAGAGAATTCCTAACCTCGCAAGGCACCAAGATCCAACATGGCACCCTAATAGTGCAACTACTCTCAGCACTTGCGCTCCCTACTCAGTTATCAGTTGTAAAATGTGCAGCACATCGCAAGATTGTAGATAATATTGGAAGAGGGAATGCTTTCGCTGATCAAATAGCTAGAGAAACTGCCACTGATCTCCTTATGGAGATATATGTTTCTAGGGAGACTGAAAATGCTAATGTGATGGATGAGGGTGTGGGGTCTGCATGGGATATCCAAGCCAATGCCACAGTAGAGGAAGCTAAGAGGTGGGCTGAGGGCTTGGGAAAACTTGATGATGATGGGTGTTGGGTGGACACGGTTGACGGGAAATGGTTACTTCCCGATGCTTACGTGATGATGATGGTAATGGCACACGATCCTACGCATGTGTGTGCCCAACAGATGACGAAAATGTTAGAAAAAGTGTGGGTAAGTGACAAAATTTCAAAAATTGGGAAAGGGGACAGCAACCCCGAGGGGAAGTTTTGGGCCACTCTCTGTCCCATTTGAAGTAATTCACTTTGATTTCATTGAAATGGAGCGATGCAACAATTTAAAATATGTATTGGTAGTCATTTGTACCTTTAGTAAGTGGGTTGAGGCTTTCCCTGTTAAAGATGCTACAGCCATGACCACTGCGAAAACCATGTTAAAAGAGAACTTTCCCTGGTTCGGTTTACCGATAGTTATCTGGTCGGACAATGGTCCACACTTTGTCGCTGCTGTAATCCTACAGATATGCACAGCGTTACGAATTGACAAACGGTCCCATTTGGCCAGACATCCTCAGAGCGCCGGACCAGTAGAAAGACACAACGGTATCATCAAGAACAAGCTCGCTAAGACGTGTTCCGGCACCAAACTAAAATGGCCGGATGCCTTACTGATCGTGTTTCTAGCTATGCGTACAACCCCTCAAACTAAGACTGGGCTCTCTCCGTTTGAGGTGGTAATGGGGAGACCTGCCAATATCTGGAATGTTCCAAAATGTCGAAATTTGAGAAATATTGAAAATGTACTACTTTCAGATTATTGCAGCCAATTGACTAAAAACCTATATATGATTTACCACCAGGTACGAGAGGCCTTATCTGTGCGTTACGAAGGCCCGGGCCACGGCATACGACCAGGGAACTGGGTGCTCATTAAATCATTTGAGCGCACCTCCTGTCTCGCGCCTCGGTGGCGTGGGCCATTCCAGGTCCTGTTGGTCACCCAAAAAGCGGTGCGGGTAGCTGGCCGAAAGAATTGGATCCACGCGTCACACATCAAGAAACTTCCTCACCCTTTGCCACACGTTACAGAAGAAGCAGAACCCCTCACTGATACTGCAACTGATGATCCCAAAACATTAAGCAGCACTGAGAGTGTGTCGGAGAATATCTCTAAACCCGAGAGGCTTGGGGAAGCTGCCATTTTGTTTCCACACTCTCCACAAATTTTACACCCGGAAACGGCTGTTTCAAATTCAGCCTCTTCATCTGTCCCTGATACGTTGCTTCCAACACGAAGTGACAACACATTGTTTCCGGATCAATAAGTACCAGGAATAGCCAGATATCACTTGCGTCCGAGAAAATAGACATACGGCACGGTTCTGCGGTGCATCTGATAGACATATGGCACGGTTCAGCTGTGCATTCAAGGAAGGAAAAGAGTTATCGAGGGCTTGCTTTTGCCCAAATTTGAGAAAGGGGATTCTGTTGGCTAGGGTTTCGGAAGGACACAGAAATCGCTTGACCAGGGGGTCACCAGCAACGAACATTGGGGTTTTCGTTTGAAGACTGCAATGCCTGCTACCGCCGCCACTCGTATTGGACTTGTAAATAAGGGGGTGACCAACCGGGACAATGGACAAAATGCCTGGGCCCGGAAAACGTACTGCTGTATTTTTGTAATAATATGTGGTTTTATAATAGGCACTGTTGTAGGCCTCTGGTATTTAGAAGACGGTTCTCCTTTAGAGTTTTCGCTACCGACTAACAATTTACTGTTGTAGGCCTCTGGTATTTAGAAGAAGCTTATCCTTTAGAGTTTTCGCTACCGACTAAAAATGTACCCACTGTCCATACACCTTTTGTGCATTTGCATACTTTGTCCCCTAGAGATTCCCAGCACAGACAAAGGTATCATAATAATACACTGTTACTTATCATGAACGCTACACATGCCATTTTTAATAGGTCCAATTGCTGGGTCTGTTCACATTTACCGCAACACGGGGATAAGGGGCTAGGTTGGTATATTCATCCTTTACAGTTGACAACTGCTTGCTATGCTTCTCTTAGAGCACTATTCTTTGGCCAATGGAATGATAGCGTCTCAGGGACCTTTGATGGCACCAATTCGAATCGTTTTGAGAAACGTGTTTTGACTCCCCTGGGATGCTCTCTTTTTGCGAATAGGAGTAAACCGAATGTTGCTTCTATTAGGCCTTCTGATAGACTGTCCTGTCCCTTTCAATCTTTGATTTCCTTTAAAATGGCTCTGATAGGCAATAAGGAAGCTATGCCTCCTTCTTACACTGTTAATCATAGCCCCGATTCAGTTTCTTTCTGCATAGAGAGGAATGGCACTCGGTCAATGGGTGTTTTTAAAGGTATTGCCAACGTTGCGAATTTGACTGGGGAAGACAGACTGGGGTATGTAGGCGAACCTGTCTATTTTGTTTGCGGTAATGTAGCGTTTCCATGGTTGCCCAGGGATTGGCAGGGAACCTGTTATTTAGGGATCCTGTTACCTGGGGTGTTCATAGCAAGTACTATAGAAATTTCAAAAGCTCGTCCACGACGGGACGAGAATGGTGACACCCCAGCACAAGTTTTGGGAGATAGAGCAAAATCAATTGTGCCATTTGGGGGCAGATAGCGAATTCAGAGGATATCAGGAGACTAGCGAGAGTACTGGAGAGAACCATCAACCGGACCACAGATATACTCTACAATATCACATTAGAGCAGAAAGCAATAAGTGTCACGATCATTTGCATTTCCCATAGTACAATACCTGACTCCAACATGGCGGCTCTCGCTGACATGCCGGACTCCAACATGGCGGCTCTCACGGACTGCTGCAGTGTGTGCAGCATTCTAGTCATCGCGCCCCAGAATGCTTTGCAACCTTTCTGGGACGAGACGCTGACGGCTTATCAACCTACAGATCCCGGACAAGGATGCGTTGCTACTCTCCAAGGAGCTGGCGAACGCTACGTGAGTCCGTGTTAGGGAATCCTTTGGTCTCTCTGCTCAGGCTTGCCTTTTTGCTGATTTCAATCTTTGCGACTTTTGTTCATTGGATCCTAACTGAACTTTGTTTTCGTTGACGTGTGTTGTTGTAGGACGTCTCAGTGCCTTTCAGTTTCAGTGTTTTACCTATGCTGTTTAAACAACTCCCTTTAGAGACTTTTGTTCTCTGCATCCGCCTTCGACCAGAGCAGGCTCCTATGGTTTCTTTTGGTAGGCATTCGTTTAGTTTGGAGCATTGAATGTTTAATGGTTTCTCTCCACTTTGGATTCATAGTTTACGTTTGTCAATATACTGACCCAACACCCTTTGCTCTTACTTCTTCTGGACATCTGTTATCTCTCCATATAGAGAGGGTCTGTGGTGGTTCTGGGTAAGATTGCCCTCTCCTCTCCTTCTTGAATATAGGTTGTTCCCAGTTACACCTCATTGTATGTTTACCTTCTCTGTTCTGTGCTTTGCCTTGTCCAGTAGACCCAGCCCTTTAGCTAATCCGTGGTCTTTGGTTATCCTCATTTCAAAACCGAGTAACCATCAGATCCTTTGGTAAGATTCCCGCTTCCAGAGAAACCTTTCTCATTACAAGGCAAATTCAAAAGACTAATCACTCTGTTTCCCTATCTCTCTTTAGCCAGCCTGGCACTTCTGCATTGGACCCAATCCTCTAAAGACACAACCAGTCATCACCAAAAACTCCCAGGATAGCGTAATCTACATCCCCGGGACTTCTCAAGGAGTCTACCTTCACTAGCAGCTCCGCAGGGTTTTATTCCCCAAGAGGGTTTCCCTGGGAAACCTCCTGTGCCCTGGCCTTTGTGCCAGTTCACTGAGTGTTTCTCGGGGGGAATTCCAATTATCTTCTAAAGACAGAAGCAGACATCAATCCTCTCCTGGGTTTTTCTACATTATCCTGAACTATCCTTGCTTCTACCCCCAGATGAGAGTACTTTTTTCTATGTGTTCTTTACACTTGGCATCTTTGAGTGTTTAACAGTTAAGTATTGTATTCAGTCATAACAGTTAGCAACGCCCAAAAAGAATACGAGTTTCTGTTTCTACTCTCAGTTGCCCCTGGTAGGGAATACATTTTGACTATAGGCTAGGATGGATCCACAGGAGCAACAGATTCAACAATTGATAGCTGCGGTTCAGTCCCTGACCAATGAAGTTCAGCAATTAAAACAGGAGAACACTTCTTTGAGACAGCAGCAGCAGCATGCTTCTCAACAGATTTCACAACAAGCTACTGTGTCTCGTATTCCTCATTGTTCTGAGGTACCTCCCGGACCTCTTCCGGGTGGGCAGTTTGATGGAAACCCACATAAGGTGAATGAATTTCTTGATGCATGTGCTGTGCAATTCGCATTCAAAGCTAATTTTTTCCATACGGATCGGGATCGGGTAGGCTACATGGTATCCAAGATGGTAGGACCCGCATTAGCCTGGGCTACTCCTTTGGTTACTAATAACAACCCACTATTAGACTCCCACACAGCCTTCTGCAATAGTATTCGTACTATGTTTGGGCGACAGGAGATTAAGGTTGCTTCACAAGAACACCTCTTGGATCTCAAACAAGGCAATCTAGACATACTGGCATATATCACAAAATTTAAACAAATGGCCAGCGAGACCACATGGTCGGATGATGCGCAGGTCACGATATTACGGAGGGGTTTATCAGAAGATCTCAAGGATGGGGTCTCTAGAGTTCCACGTCCCGCCACTCTCACAGAGTTCATCGCCCTAGTTATGCAGATAGACTACAGGATGAAGGAGAGGATGGCTGAAAGGAGGAAGGGTAGGATAACAAGGACATCTTTTGGTCCTCCAACCTCTAAATCCCGCCTACTGATGAACCGATGCAACTGGGTTCTGCATCTCGAGGACCCTTGAGTCCCGAGGAGAGAAATCGCAGACGGAATCTGGGACTGTGCATGTATTGTGGCGCCAATACTCACTCGGTCCAGGAATGTCCAATTGCCCCGGTCCGGTGGTCAGGAAGCGCCAGCGCCCGGTCGTAAGAGGAGCCACGATCTGGGAACCAAAGTCTGATCAAGGTTCCTCACATACTACACATTCTTTCTATTGCACCAACCTTTCAACCACCAACATGTTGGTATTAAAGGTATCTTTCACCATAGGAAGTCTCATCTTACAAGATATTCCGGCTCTAATTGATAGTGGGGCAGCGGGAAATTTCGTTGACGACCATTGGGCTGCATCTCTAAAGATTCCACGTTCCCCCAAAGAGGAACCCATTCCTGTCGAAAGCGTGGATGGTAGCCCTCTGATCTCAGGTCCCATCAAAGATCAGACCGAAGCAATGCTAATGTCCATTTCTACGCATCAGGAGATCCTGACTTTAGATATAATCCGAGCAGCCCATCATCCGGTGATCTTAGGGCTAACTTGGCTCAGGAAACATAATCCGTTTATCAACTGGACCGCTGGGTCATTCTTTCTTGGTTCTGAGTTTTGTTTGACACACTGCATAGGAAGCCACCAGAGGGTGGCCATAGAACCATCTCCTTCCACAAGTAACACCAAAGGGGTACAGTCTCTCAATCAGATCGCAGGTCTCCCTGAAGTTTATGGGAAATTTCAGGACGATTTCTCATCCTCTGAGTTTAACCAGTTGCCTCCCCACAGGAGAGACGACTGTGCCATCGATTTGATACCAGATCAACCGCTCCCTTTTGGACGTATGTATATCCTGTCCAACGTAGAAAAAGAGGTTCTGCGTGAATATCTTCGCTCCAATTTGATGAACGGGCTGATAACAGAATCTACATCCCCAGCTGCCGCCTCTTTGTTCTTTGTAGCCAAGAAGAATTCTAAGGAACTACGTCCCTGTATTGACTTCCGCGGCTTGAACAAAATTACTGTGTCCGACAAATACCCCATGCCACTTATCCCTGACATTCTGGAAGCAGTAAAAGGGGCCACTATATATACTAAGTTGGACTTAAAAGGAGCGTACCGGTCGGCCACCAGGGGGCGCACGGATGGAGACGTTCTCCGTGTGAGCTCCGCGCAAGGGTCCCGAAAAGTGGGTTGAGCCCCCACCACGAGACCCCCGCCGGCTAAAATAGCGTCGGAACCCGGTGTCGGAACCACCCAGGCACCGTTTGGTCCCAACTCCGATCAAAATCGGACCTTCCATTCCAGAGAAATACCCTTCGGCGTCATACCGAAGGAAGACGCGCGAGGCCTGGAAGCTTCCAGCACGCGTTGCATTGACACAGTCCCAGGAAACCTGCGACTTCGCGGACCCTCGAGTCGGCTGAACCCCGCGAGAAGGTGCGTGCAACTTAAAAGACGCACAGGCCACACCTGACCTGCAGGAAGTCTACAAGGAGTGAGCCCGCCACGGGTTTGGACGCGTAAGTCTTTAGGCTGTGGCCGGTGCGCGGGTCCTCGCCCGGGCGGCGGCGGAGGAAGGCCTTCCATACGAGGATATACCGAACCCGTGGGGCAGACGCATCCCCATTCCGGGGTACCGGCACTACGCACTTCTCTTCCCTCCAGGCTGCAGTGGGCTGAGGGTTGGGCCCCTGGTCTCCAGGGCGTGTGCCCTCCTCGGCCCCCGCCGTCGGCCATTGCTCCTGCTGGTCCCATCGAACTGTCACTCCGACTGGCCGGGGATCTCCGGACGCGGCCGCAGGCCTCAACGGCACTGAAGCTGCCCTGAGAGCACTCCATTGTGTGGTTGTGACCCCACTACCCATGGACCCTATGGACAAACTGGCAAAGTACAAGTTTGCCCCATCGCAAGACGACCCCAGGGGCCCGGACGAGCAAATGATGGCCTCCCAAGGATCTGAGGCCGCCGCAACTAAAGGGGACGTAGCTGATCTACTCAAGGAAATGAGAAGCATGAGGGCAGACATAGGGAGTCGGATTGACAAGATTACGCAAAGGATGGATAAAATGGATGACAGAGTGGAACAGCTCGAACACAATCAAACCTCCCTAAATACGCTGGAAACACAGATGGACCTTCGTATTGCAGAATTAGAGCATAGGGAAGAGGAAATAAAGCTGAAGGTGGACGATCTTGAAAATAGAGAACGTCGTAACAACATACGTGTTCACGGCATTCCTGAAAAAGAAGGAGAGACTGATCTTGACCTGAAACAATCCATTCACAACATCCTGAAACTCCTCTTTAAGGATGACCTGGTAGACGAACCCAAAATCGACCGCATCCACAGAGCAGGAGGCAGGGCAGGAGGCCCGCGTTCGGTCCTAGTCAGATTTCATAACTACGCTGATAGGGCCCGCATCTTGGAAAAAGCTAGAAATGCCCCGCCACTTACCATCGGTGACGCGACTGTCTCTCTCTATCAGGACTTATCATCCCTCACGCTTGCCCTGAGGAGAAAATGTATCCCAATTACGAGGATGCTGAAAGACAAGGGAAGCAGATATCGATGGGGGTACCCGTTCTCTCTCACCTTCGAGTGGCAAGGCTCGACGATAAAGCTCGCTTCGGAGAAGGAAATTACAGACTGCACAGCTGACCTCTTGGGCGACCACGTAGGGGAGCCCTCCCAGGGAGATCCAAATATAAAGGAAGCTGAATGGTGCATCAAGGGTCCCCGTCGGAGGCGTATTCAGGGTTCCAGGAAGTTTCGGAGGATGAATGACTCGCGTGACATGGAGCACTAACTTGGACAGGGGTTGTGTGTGCTCAGTTGCTGGAAAAAATGGCTTCTTCAGATGGGCGCTTTTCCCCGATCACTCCATTTGGGACCCCGCCCGGGGCCACGCGAAACCAGGTCGAGGTGTCGACTGGGGTGATCTTTGCTCATTGAGGATCATGGTTGCATACGTCTTCCTCAAGGCGTTCCTCGACTGCAATATGCCAACCTACCTATGTGCATTGAGCACTCGATTCTGTTTGCACAGTGAACTTGGTGGAGGATATGAGGTAATATCCATGCAGCATAGACATTCTGGGGGGAGTCAATAGTACCATTTCGAAGCTGCGGTTTACTCAGGTTTTTGTATGATTTGTTTGTTGGGGGCTCACTGTTATGTTTGCTTGTAGTGGGATGGGACCGCTTGTTCTTGCGGTCCCCACTGATGGTCCGAGTTCGACTGGGTGAGGTTAACCCAGGCGGATCGGGCGCCGATCATAAAGAAGATGGGAGGGGGTCGGGGGGTGGGGCGGGTGGGCAACATTTCATCTAGCACAACTCAGACTTGAAGGGAGAAATAGCACAATACCCATGAATGTGAGGGCTCCACACACGGCGATGGCACTGACGCAGGCGCACTCGAGGTGCACATACACGTACATGACCTAAAATGACAAACACACTCTCCACGGATACGATACGTATCTGCACGCTTAATGTTAAGGGGCTGAACTCCCCCACCAAGAGATCTATGGTGGCCAGGGAATTTAAGAGATCGAAGATCGACATTCTCTTTCTTCAGGAAACGAGATATCGGAAGGGTGAGGAGAGAATGATCCCATCACGGGAGGTTGGGCCCACCTTTTGGAGCTCGGGCACCTTGAACAAAGCGGGAGTGGGAATCATAATCAGCAAAAGCCTGCGGAGCACAATTATGGAGACATGGACAGATCAGGAGGGGAGGGCTCTCATAGTCATTGCTAACATAAGGGGCACGATAGTCACCCTCGCTACGCTCTACGCACCTAACGAGGGGCAAAACAGATTTCTGCATAGAATCAGTGAAAAGGTCTTTGGAATGGCCAGAGGACACACGGTCCTCGGCGGGGATTTTAATATATGGATGGACAGCTCCTTAGACAGGCAATCTACAGCAGACGCAGCAGACCCACCCGGTACCCCAAACGAGGCAAGCATCAAACTGTCCCTTGACCTCTTTGGCCTCACTGATTCCTGGCGTCACTTACACCCGTTGGAGAGAGGCTTCACCTTCCATTCCCTCCCCCATGACACGCTTACGCGCATTGATTACATTTTTCTCTCAGAGCATCTCTTTCGTATAATGCAGGCAGCTAGTATACAAACCTCCGCATGGACGGACCATGATATGGTGATGGTGGATATACCCTGGCACGATCTAACCCCACGAAACTCCAAATGGAGATGTAATGATTCTTTATGGGCCGATTTGGTCTTCAGAGAAAACCTTGAGACTGAAATCAAACAGTTTTTCCTTACCAATGATACGGGGGAGGTGGGAAAGACACACGTTTGGGAGGCCGCCAAAGCGACTCTGAGGGGAATACTAATAAAAGAGGGAGCCGATAAAAAACGTGAACGTGCCCTGGTGGAGACAGATATAAGGGAAAGGTTTGGGAGGGCCCAGGATATGGCACAGTCATCCCCATCCGAGAGGTCTGCACATATTGCCGAAGTCCGCCGTCTCAGGGAAGAGTTGAGAATACTCATTGCCGGTAAGACGGCCCAGACCCTGCAATATCTTAAGCAAAAGTACTATGAGAAGGGTGACAGGGCCGACGCTCTCTTGGCGGCCCGCCTCCGCGCGCAAAAAGTGGAGAGATGGGTTGAAACGATCGAGAGACTGGATGGCACTCTCACAGACACGGTAGTCACAGCCCCCGAGGACATACAAGAAGCATTTGCCTATTTTTACGAAGACCTATATACGTGTGACCCGCCCCCCCCCGTAGGAAGTATAGACGCATATCTGAAAGAATTACGGATCCCCACACTAACACCCACTGAAGCGGATTCCTTAGACATGCCTGTCCTTGAAGAAGAAGTCATAGAGGCCATCAAGAGGTTGAAAACAGGGAAAGCCCCAGGGGATGACGGATTCACACCTGGGTTCTATAAAACGTTCTCCCCCTTTATTGCTCCTTTTCTTACTTCACTGTTTAACCACATCTTTATCACAGGCCATGCACCTCCATCCTTTTCACAAGCCCTCCTCGCGGTCATTCCAAAAGAGGGCCGTGACCCCAGACACTGTAGCTCTTACCGCCCCATCTCCTTGCTTAATATCGATGCGAAGATTTACGCCAGAGTGATTGCAGCCCGGTTAGAGACATTCCTCCCCAGACTGATAAACTCCGATCAAGTTGGCTTCGTCCTTGGCAGACAGGGCGCGGATACAATGAGAAAAACGCTGCATTTAATCCATGAAGCGAAGGAGATGGAGGGAGACCCGTCCCTTCTGTCTCTGGATGCCGAGAAGGCCTTTGACCGGGTCTCCTGGGAATTCCTGGAGAAGGTACTGAGTTCATACGGGCTGGGACCACAGCTTTCCCGTGCCATTAAAGCACTCTATAGCTCCCCCGTGACGTCCGTGGCGGTGAACGGGGGATACTCTCGTTGGTTTCCCCTTGAGAGAGGCACAAGGCAAGGTTGCCCACTGTCAGCGATCCTATTTGTGATGTCTCTGGAACCACTGGCACAAAAGCTGAGAAATGACACCAGAGTTAAGGGTATCACAGTGGGCGACCGGGAATATAAATTGGGCCTATATGCTGATGATATTTTGCTACATGTGACCGACCCCTTAGACTCGATCCCGGCAGCATTTAGTATTATTGAGGAATATGGAGCGCTTGCGGGACTAAAAATCAATACAGGCAAGTCTGTCCTCCTTCCAATAGATAGCCGCAGAGACGCGGATGCCGAGCGCTTCGCCCCCCTGGGAGTTAAGGTCAACCTCACTACGCTCCGGTACCTGGGCATTAACGTCACCCGTGACCTTGGATCCCTGTATGAGGCCAACTTCCCCCCAATGTCCCTTGCTCTCCAGAAAGATGTCCAAAGGTGGTCCAAACTTACCATTTCGTGGCTAGGGCGTCTAAATGCTGTAAAAATGGTCCTGCTCCCTAAACTATTGTATCTATTTCAAATGCTCCCTATTAAAATGCCCCCAGACTACTTTACAGACACAAGGAAACTGATATTAACCTTTCTATGGCAAGACCAAAAGCCAAGAATCCCGAGATCCCTCCTTCAACTTAGAAAGGACAACGCTGGGGTGGGTCTCCCAGATATTGAGACATATTACAGAGCCACTCAGCTTAGGGTCCTTGTCCCACATTTCAGGCAGCAGTCAGAACCCCAGTGGATAGCGCTTGATAACTATCACCTCCGTCCCTTTATCATGAGTGAATGGCTATGGGTGCCTGGACCACAACTACGTAACACTGTCAAATCCCACCCCATCATAGGCACGATATGGTCGATATGGAAACCAGGGAGGAAAATGGTGGGTGTCACTACATGGCCCGCCCCAGTGGGGCATCTCTGGTCACCAGGGATCCGCGATGCTATTCCTGAGCCAGGGAGTTATGAAGCATGGTATAGGCGGGGCTGGAAAGGGCAGGGCAACTGCGCCGTAATGACTCCTTTATTACCATTCAGGAGTTGCAGGAAGCCCTCGGCATAGGGAGCCTCTCGGTCTTCCTGTATCTTAGACTCAAGGGGGTAATGTCCAGACCCATATGGAAACAACAGTTACAAAGAGACCTCACACCGTTTGAAAAGATCCTTGATTTATGCACTAGCTCCAAAGGTTTGATCAGTGCTATGTACCTCGCACTCATTGAAATCAATATTAAACCCTCCTTGACACTCAAGGGCAAATGGGAAGCTGATATGGGCAGGCAAGTCTCCCCAAAACTATGGTTACAAATGTGCAGAAGAACGGCGAGATCTTCCCTATCGTGTCAATACAAATTACATGCTATCAAACTATTATACCAGGGAGTAAGCCCGAATTGTTGGAGGGGATGTGGGAGGCGGGCCGATTATTGGCATATGTGGTGGGGATGCGCAAAGGTCCAACTCTACTGGTCAGAAGTCCTTAGCTGGATCAGGGACCTTGACGGGGAGGAAAGAGAGACGCATCCACTGCTCATTTTGTTTTCCTTAACTGAGGACGGGGATAAGATAGTGGTGGCATGCAAAATGGTGCAGGGCCTATTGATGGCTGCTCGAGCATGCCTTACTATGACATGGAAGAGACCCACGCTCCCTAGCAAGAGTGAATGGCGAGCAGTCGCATTGAGCATCTACAGAATGGAGTGCCTGACTGCGGCATTGCATGGGGATCGTCCCACGGTAGAGAACACCTGGTCGGAGTTTCGCTCCGTATATGCTTTGTGAAATGTGTCTGACTCACGCTATATCTAAAGCTATTAAGGTTTAACGCTTGGATTGACTCGAGTACGTGTCTGTTGAATCAATGCGCGACTTTTATGCCCACTGCCATGATTGAAATGACGGTTTATTGGTGTTGTTTAATGCTCTCTCTAATTGCGGGTCTGATATCATGTGCGGGGGGTGGGAATTAGGGGTGGGATATGTTCGGAAACAATGGTTTGGTTTCCTTCAGGTATGCGAAATAAGTGATTGTTATACTACTTACATGCTCGCTTTCTTTGTAACCAAGAGATGTAAGCTGCATTTATGTGACTGCCAAGCCTTTAAAAACCAATAAAAGTGAAATTAAAAAAAAAAAAAAAGGAGCGTACCACCTGATACGGATACGGCCCGGGGACGAATGGAAGACGGCGTTTAGAACGCCGTTTGGGCATTATCAGTATAGAGTCATGCCATTTGAGCTAACTAACGCCCCAGCTATATTTCAACGTTTTATGGACCATCTCTTTTCCGACCTTCTCTTACATAGTATGGTGGTTTACTTAGATGACATTTTGGTATTTTCTTCCTCTCTACAAGAACACATACAACATGTTCAAGAAGTGCTTCGACGCCTGCAACAAAATCATTTGTTCTGTAACCCCGAAAAGTGTACTTTTCATCAATCTAAAGTAACTTACTTGGGATACGTTCTATCCGCCAAAGGGATAGCAATGGACCCAGAGAAGGTCTTGGCGGTACGAGACTGGCCTACACCTACATCTGGAAAAGAAATTCAACGATTTATAGGTTTCGCAAATTTCTATCAGAGATTCATACCTGAATTCTCAAGACGTACCCAGCCACTTACTAATCTTCTTAAGAAAGGTGTCATCTTTATCTGGTCGTCAGCTACTGATCAAGCATTTGGCAAACTTAAAAAACTATTTACTTCAGCACCAATTCTCCTAACTCCTAATCAGAACCGAAGATTCATCGTGGAGACTGATGCCTCCCAACATGCTCTAGGAGCCGTTCTGCTACAACCTGATGACCTTGATCAGTAGAGGCCAGTAGCATTTCTTTCCAAGAGTCTTTTGCCCTCAGAGATCAACTACACGGTCCTGGAGAAGGAACTTCTCGCCATCCAGCGTGCCTTTGAGGAATGGCGGCATTTACTTTTGGGAGCCAAATTCCCGGTTGAAGTACGTACAGACCATCATAATCTTCGAATACTTCAATATGCTCAGACTTGTAACAGCCGTCAGGCAAGATGGGCTCACTTTTTCTCCCCCTTCAGAATCACGTTTTCATTTATTCCTGGAAGGGAGAACCTAAGAGCAGATGCCCTGTCTCGCAAAGACCACCCTATCGACAATCCGTTCAGATCAGAACCCATATTTCCACCACTAACCATGGGAGTAGTGTCAGCTCCAGATTTTCTGTCTCGCCTCAGAGTCCATTCTGATTCCAACGCAAAGAAATCGCTCTCATTATCTAACCGATCTGTTCTGGTAGAAGAGGATGGATGTTATTTCATGTGGCAGAAGGCATACATTCCAACCCGTTCTCTTCAAAAGGAGGTTTTGGATATGTGCCATAAATCCAAGATCGCAGGACATCGAGGTTTCGCCTCCACTTTGGATCTTGTTTCACGTTTCTTTTGGTGGCCTGCTATTCGAAGAGACACCAAGGAATACGTGAGTTCATGTCCCACATGCTTACAAAATAAGATACCAAGACAAGCACCATTGGGAGAACTGGTCAGAATGCCCTTGCCTTCCCGTCCATGGCAAATAATATCCACGGATTTCATCGCCGACCTGCCACAATCTCAGGGCTATTCTACTATTATGGTCACAATTGACACCTTGACTAAGTTGGCTCATTTTGCTCCTTTGGTTGGGATACCATCTGCTTCTCAAATGGCACGTATTTTCATCAAACATGTTTTTTACCTTCATGGCTTACCAGAAACAATCATTTCGGACAGAGGTCCACAATACATCTCCCAATATTGGAAACTAGTATGCCGATTTCTGGGGGTATCCAGGGCTCTTAGTTCTGGTTACCACCCCCAATCGAATGGTCAAACTGAAAGGCTAAACCAAACTTTAGAGGGTTATCTCAGGAGTTACATCTCTGTGGCCCAGGACGATTGGAAGGATCTCTTGCCTCTAGCTGAGTTTGCGTATAACAACTCTTACCATTCGGCCATTCATACCTCTCCTTTTCATGTACTTATGGGTTCAGTCCCACATCTTTTCCCACTATGAAGAGGTCTGACACTAAGTTTCCAGACCTAAATAAACTAACGGAACAAATCCGTCAAGGACACCGCTCCGCAGTTATCGCACTAGGCAATTCCCAGGACAGGAGAAAATACTTCGCTGATCGCCATCGTACACCTGCACCTATCATCAAACCTGGAGATTGGGTGTGGCTGTCTTCCAGATTTCTACCTAGACATCTTGTTCCGTCTAAACTCTCTCCTCGGTATTTTGGTCCCTTCCGAGTAATTGCTGTCATAGGTTCCGCGGCTTTCAGCCTCTGTTTACCTAACTCCTGGACAAGAATACACCCAGTTTTTCATGTGTCACAACTTAAGCCCGGTAATCGGAGTACATTCCATCCCACAGTTTCGGACTGTCCTGCACCCATCGTATCTGATTCAGGGCCAGAATTTGAAGTCAAAGAAATCTGCGACTCCCGATACCATTGGGGTCGTCTTCAGTACTTAGTTGACTGGAAGGGGTACACTCCTGCTGATCGTACCTGGGAACCAGTATCTGCCATCCATGCACCTTGGTTGATTAAAAGATTTCATATGAGACATCCTGGCAAACCGGGAGGTGCCAATCCTAAGGGGGGGCATACTGTCACGATCATTCGCATTTCCCATAGTACAATACCTGACTCCAACATGGTGGCTCTCGCTGACATGCCGGACTCCAACATGACGGATCTCACGGACCGCTGCAGTGTGTGCAGCATTCTAGTCATCGCGCCCAGAATTCTTTGCAACGCTTCCGGGACGAGACGCCGACGGCTTATCAACCTACTGATCCCGGACAATGATATGTTGCTACTCTCCAAGGAGCTGGCGAACGCTACGTGAGTCCGTGTTAGGGAATCCCTTGCTCTCTCTGCTCAGGCTTGCCTTTTTGCTGATTTCAATGTTTGCGACTTTTGTTCATTGGATCCTAACTGAACTTTGTTTTTGTTGACGTGTGTTGTTGTAGGACGTCTCAGTGCCTTTCAGTTTCAGTGTTTTACCGATGCTGTTTAAACAACTCCCTTTGGAGGATTTTGTTCTCTGCATCCGCCTTCGTCCAGAGCAGGCTTCTAGGGTTTCTTTTGGTAGGCATTCGTTTAGTTTGGAGCATTGAATGTTTAATGGTTTCTCTCCACTTTGGATTCATAGTTTACGTTTGTCAATATACAGACCCAACACCCTTTGCTCTTACTTCTTCTGGACATCTGTTATCTCTCAATATAGAGAGGGTCTCTGGTGGTTCTGGGTAAGATTGCCCTCTCCTCTCCTTCTTGAATATAGGTTATTCCCAGTTACACCTCATTGTATGTTTACCTTCTCTGTTCTGTGCTCTGCCTTGTCCAGTAGACTCAGCCCTTTAGTAGAGAGAAATCTGTGTTGCAAGGTCCTGACCTTTAATCCATGTAGGCCACCATTTTAGGTTGAACCGCCATTTTAGGATTTGTGTGGAAAAGTCACCCTGTGAGCTAAAATGGTGGACGATGTCATTGCAAAATACAACATGGCCGTCTTGACCTCCGTACATCGCTAATGTGTAATCTGCCTGCAGGCTACTTGTTGAGGTCATGAACTGAGACCGCGCCCTACGTTGACCTATGTGTAAAACGACTACTTGCGCAATGAAACCAATCCACGAGTATATATTATGATAATGTATATACATATTGAACAAAGAACATCTGTTTTACTACATTGTATTTATGTTTAAGAAGACCTGCAATGCAAAACTTTAGAATACACAGTTAATGCATACGTTTATTGTTACGTGTAATAAAAACAAACCAGTTAGATGCGGTTATTTGGGATTCGGCAACGAACCCTAGAATTGGTGATGTATAAAGTGGAATATTAATCCATATGCATATCACTCAACCAAAGATTTCGACATACAGAAAATATATAATTACATTTCAGATGGAATCCTCATTAGAACCACATTTGGTGCATTCTATCAGCATGTATATTGTCCATGTACACCCACCCTCATTCTTTGAGTTACTTATCATTAATGTGGCACCAAAGTTGATACAATGCAATACGAACTGCTTCACTCTCTGTATTCAAACAATAAATCAAAAGTGTACTGTTTTTATTGACTCATACCAGCTGACACATTGCCCCAGAATGGTCATGCAAATGTGCCGTAGCGCAATACATTCAGTAAAAACATATTGTGTTGTTTCCTGAATGTTTACTAATTTACATATACAACACATTATATACTCACTGGGTATCTTCATAAAGGCGCGACATAGCATCAGAAGTGGAAGCTGTTTCGTACACAATTTGAGCATAAAATGACATACTTTGGGGCTAGGGCAGTGCAGTAAGTACAGGATAACCTTCAAGTACGTGTGAGTGACACAAGACACATGCTTGTAGTTCTTTAAAGTACCTAGGTGGGAGTCATTCTTTACCCAATCCGATTGCTCAGCCTTTTTTATATGCCCTTTTCATGGTGTCAAAATCAGTCCCCTCTCGAAGTCAAGAAAATGTTCCATTCTAGCAGGAATATCGCTGTTCAATTGCTTAAAACTCTTGATACTTCTACATCCTACAGATTCTGTGCTATGATGGCTATCTAGAAAATTCACCCAAGGGACCAGGGGTTCATCCTGGATTTCAAATATAGCACTCCTCTACGTATTATCATCTGAGTGCCTAATGACACCAGCCCCAGCTTCAACCTGATGTACTCCATAGCGGTGCTCAGGCCCAGATTTAAAATACTTCTCCAAAAGTGTGCCTGCGGAACATTAAGACAGTCTAGATCCCTCATAGCCAATGCCTCCATTCTTCATAAAATTGCTGGACAAAAACTCTGTGTATATAGTTGTAGACCACTGACTGTGATGACAATTCTTTAGTAATCTGTGTGAGTAAATGCCCCTTACATTTTATCACTGCAATGATGTGGATATGGCCTACCCTGGCACACAAGTCCAAGCCCATGTACTGGTAATTCTCCAAGTACTCTATATTTCCAAAAGCTGAATCAAACAACACCCTTTGTATCATATGGCCAAACACTACCATTGCCTTTGTCTTACTCATATTGATAGCCAAACCGTTCAATGCTGCATACTCACACAGAACTTGAAACTTGATTCTTATTCCGCTGGCAGTCCAGTCCATCAAAACCAGGTCACCTGCATATATCATACAGGATGTAGATCTATTACCCAGTTTGATAGGACAGCCAAATGTATAACATTGATTGACCCCCCAGCCCATCCCAACCATATCCAATAGGGATCCTTTATTATCCAGGTTTACTCGAACCCCAGTGTTGGAATGGAGTCCCACCAGAATTGCCAATAGCTAATCTTGACAGCCCAGTCGTTTCAACTTTTGCCACAGGATGGTAACGTTCACAGTTTCAAATGCTGTGCTAAAGTCCACATAGATCAAGTACGGTGGAGCATTACCCTGCACAGCATCCGCATTGTATCCAGCTGATGTTAAGCATGGCCGCTCAGCCCGGGTGAAAATCAGTTTATAATGGATCCAGAATATAATTCTCGATTACCCGATTCTGCAGTGTAGACAATACACAAGATCCAAACAACTTTCCAGTCACATCCAGGAGAGAAGGGAGTCTATAATTTTCTGGAAGCACCATATCTCCTTTCTTGTAAACTGGTAACAGGATTGCCTACTGTCAGGATATCGGTATAGCTGTATCCATACAAACTCTGCCAAACAATATTTGTAACACCCGGGCCCCTGGTCCTGGACTGGCCTTCAGTACAGAACTCGAAAGGCCATTTGGGCCATGTTCTCTAGACTTTTTTAGGTGTGTAATCAATCCTGTTGTGAATATTGTTCTCATCAAGGTCAAGAGGCCAAGAACCTCCAAGACAATATTCTGTTTTCATTACACTGGTAACCGCAGAGCTCTTCCCAAGAAATTCTACCCACCTATGTGCACTAATAAGGTTTGAAATATTTACTCTTTTATGTCCCTTTGCCATACTGTTCCAGGGCTCCCACCACCAAGCGCCTTCAGCAGTTTTTGCCATTTTGCATTATGCACCGAGAGCTTCTATCTCCTTAACCATGACCTATGGCCCTACTTAAGCTTCCTGATTTTGGTCTCAATCCCCCAAACCAAGCAGTCAGCCTTTCTTGCCAATCTAATGTTTCTTTTGAAAGTCGGTTTGGCATCTCGGATTCCAATGTCAAAACCATGAACATCGTCTGGGTAATAAGAATAGAGGGACCTTTTTCCAGGGTCCCTGCCTTTCCCATCAGATGTTTTAGGTGTTCTTCCATCTGGTTACCATTGAAGCCCATACAAATCTCAAGTTTGCAAACTGAAAACCTCTATATCAAATTAGATGCCCTATTGATGTTCCCCTTGGTCCACCATAGGCGATTCCCAATATGCTTTACCAGCATGACCCTGGGCCTCATTACACGGATGGCGGTGAACCATGGTGCTATTAGCACCATGGTTCATGCCGGTAAAATACCGGCACCGCCTTGGTGGAAAGGGGAATTACCGCCCTATTCCAAGGTTGGCGGGGCGGTAATTCCCCCTTCCACCATTACCCTTCCCCATTCCCATTTTTGCCCCATAGGGCTCTATGGGAATGGGGAAGGTGCTAATTACGGTACCGCAAATTGCGGTACCGTAATTAGCTCCCTGGGTCCCTTTGCGGGTTGGTTTTTAACGCCTGGGAAAAAAGCAGGCGTTAAATTCCCCAACCCGCAAAGGGACCTCGTAGTAAGGTGGTAAGGATTTACCGGTACCGGTAAACCCTTACCGCCATCCGTGTAATGAGGCCCTCTGAGTCCTAGCTCTTAGACCCAGGAGTCTTAACGTAAGTTCTAAGAGAAAGTGACCACTAAAGTCGGTGTCTTGTACCACCAGGGACTCTATTTGCTCTGCACACATATTGCTAACAAAGATATAAGGGTAGCAGACTTGTCCCGATGCCCCAGGTATACTGTGGTGGACAGTCTCCTGCAGTTCGTCCATTTAGGATGGTCATATCCAACTCCTTAAAATATTTCACCCTCTGCTTGCCCTTAATGTTACCTTTTTTTAACGAATATGCTCTCCACCTTCCCGTTCCTGTAATTTTGCACAAGATCCCGACAGCCAACATTAAGATCTTCACTAACTGTAACAAACTCATGTCCCGGCATAGCCAACCATGATATACAAATGGAATCAATACATCTTCTAAATCACTGGTGTTAGGGGGAACATAGACACTAAGAAATAGCATTGGCAGCATAGTACCCTCAATGTGCACTAAAACATCAACCGCAAGCACATTACTGCTGCTTGTAGCCAATTGTGTGCTCTGGGTACACAATTTCTGTTCAATACCAATAATCAAGCTCCCTATGGGACATCCTCTAGTTCCCTTTGTCACCAGTTCCTTAAATATACAATATTCATCCATAACGTCAAATGCAAATAATGTTAGCAGTGAGCCCATTTCTGAAATAAAATGCTTGTGACCTAATGTATTTCAACTCCCTAATCGTTTAACCGATGCCCAACCTGTCACATCATCCACCAACTCTTCTGCTATTGTGTGGCCAGGTTTAAGCAGCATCTGCCTCCTTGCCACTTGCAACTTGGATCTATTGTTCAACTGCAAGTGAAGAATGGCAGACACCTTTCTTTGGCATGCAAACATGGGTAGGACAGTTAAGCACATACCCCATGGCTTGTATAGCCGCCTGATGGGCACGTATTAGCAGTGGAACTTCCAGAGCAGCAAAATTACCCTTACTTGTCTGCATGGGTTCCACAAACTCAAAGTCGCTTGACGTGAGGACCTTCTTGCACAACAAAGTATGACCAATCTATTTGGCAATTGTTCTGTAAATGTAAGGGCACCTTGCCCAAAACGAAAGACCAGAGGATCAAGATGAACAACTACAGTATTAGGCGAACGCTAGTTGAGGTTGAAAGCGTTAAAAGGTCCCTTTACTGCCACCAGCACCCCTTCCGGCACTTCTTCACGATTTTCATTATGTTGCACAGCCGCCACATCTGCAGGGTAGATGTATCTCTGCCACCATCTCCTACCATCTCCTACCAGCTAGCTACTTACAATGACTGCAGGCCTGAACAGGCCTTTCTGCCTCCTGGTGTATTTTCTCCTAGGTTTATTTTGTTCTTTGAGGGCCCTCAACAATGGCCGTCGAATTTAGCAGATCCAAATTAAGAAGGGCTACTGTTACTGCTGTTGCACAAAGAGCCATTGATGCTTGTTTTCTTGCATGTTGGGCCAGGCGCCTTTACCTCCTGATTACAAAAATGGAAAGGTCAGAACTCTAAACTTCGATCACCCGGCCTTCTTGTGCTGTTGGAGCCACATTGTGGGGGTATCGGCAACACTAGGATCTGCAACCACTCCCAGTATGGGTACCGGTGTACGTGGGTCCAGTGTTCTCTCACCTTGTAGTCTTTGATCTATGAAAGCAATGGCCTGACCCTGCTTCTTGGACAATATAACTCCACATAGCTTCAATAAGATTTGCACAGCAAAATCAATCACTCCCGTGGTTGTTTTATCAACCTCCACCACACCAGTGAAAGCAACGGCCTCACCCTGCTTCTTGGACAATATAACTCCACATAGGGTCAATAAGATTTGCACAGCAAAATGAATCACTCCCGTGGTTGTATTATCAACCTCTACCTCACCAGTGGATGAGTTACTTGCAGACCCATCCTGATGGCAATCCATGTATGGTACCCCCCACACGGTATGATCGAAACATAAATCAGGAGATGCTTACAGATGGTACCATGTACCCAGTGGGGGAGGGGAGAGGTCAGGAGAGTGTGAATCCAAGTTTACCTCATTAATAATATTTGGTAGCTGTGCACACTCATTTTCCGAATCACCCCGGCCGACTCCTGCAATGAGTAGCATAATGCCAACAGAGAATTATTGTCAATATCCTCAAAGTTCTGAATTATAAGCACTGATGTTTCCTCCCTTCACACGAGCATTAGGCATTGACATTTTCCCCTTCTCACAATCCTATGCTCAATGGGAAAAAAAGCTTTGATTTATCCTGGTGCAGATTTGTGTGCTCCACTGGGGCCATGATTTGCTCTGGTGCAACTGTTTTATTCAACACTTATGTAGGGGCATCAGCCATAGTTGCATCTCTGCCACCAGCTTTAGAGTAGGGATTTCCTTTTAGAAAGTTATAGGCACATGATTTACTAAATACCCGTGCATACTGGGGAAGAAAAGCTATCAGCATAACCCAAAGCACCTTATTAACCCACTACAATCCTAGAAATCATGAAAGTCCAATGTGGACAGGGGGCGGCGGGGGGAGGTGGGGTGTGGTGGGGTAAAGAGTAATGCAACGCCTGACCGGCAAATTTGTGTTGTTATGTGTGGACAATTCCGGTCTGGGCAATTGATCCAATAGTTATTATTATTAGTTTTATTTGTTCTTGGTTCAATTACAACATAACAGAACCTTTACAAAGAAATAAGAAAACAAGGAGTCATATTTCTAAAAATGCAGTACTAATAGCGTCATAGAAAAATTAGGACATTATTTCGATAAAACTTAATAAAAGTTCTTAGATAACATTCAATGTCATGCCTAGATTATACAGTTGCATATCGTCGTAATTGAGAACATCGATGTATATAAAAGTATCAGCATTGCACATAACTCCTTGGATTTGTTAGACATGTTATTTACATCTTAAAAATCTTAAGGATTTTTTTAAAAAAAAGGTGTAATCAGAATAGCAAGTTCAAAGTTAAGTTGGCATATCAGTGATGTATTTTAACTTAGCTCACATTTCAGTTAATGGTGTACAACGCTAGCTCTTTAGCTATTGATTTGCAGAATGTCACTAGTGCATACATTAAAGGTTTATGGGTGCCTTGCATTATTCTGGCCCATAAAAACTTTAGACAATCATCATAATTGATATTTACAAATTCCATAAGAAGTGTGGTTCTCAGTTGATTGAAATGTGGACAATATAGGACCAAGTGTTTAAGAGTTTCGGTAGTTTCTGTACATAAGGGAAATCTACAGTGCTTGTCTGCTCCAGCGGGTTTAGCAGCCCAGTGCGAGATCCTTTCTCTTGTATAGTAAAGATTCAGTTTAAACCATAGATAAGCCTTCCGAGTATGGTTACAGGGAAACAGCACTATGTGGTCATATCGGGGCAACCGCTTCTTGGTGTACAGGTAGTATTCTTTGTGCAGTTTGTAGTTCCCTATTTGTTCAATAGTCTTACACCAGTCCATTTCGAATAGCTTTTTTTTTGCATAGACTTGTCTAATCTGTACGTCATCTACCGAGATGTTGGCTTCAGTTAAAATAGCCTCTAATTTAGCTTGATATTGGTTTAGGGATGGAGAGGACATTGATTCAATACTCGTCCTCATGTCCACTGATAGAGAGTTGGACCGCGCATAGGTTATTTTTGTAAAGTTGGTAAGAAGCCCCCATTTCCAGCGAGTGGAAAGTGCTAACAGACCTAATTCGTGTCTTAATAGAGCATTCGGCAGGGACATTGGGAAGCGCGTTGCGTTTTTCAGTAGAGAGCCTTAAAGTTCATCTAAGGTTGGGCCCATTTCACAAAGACATATATCCAGCGAATATAAGATTACACTTTCAATTTTTAGAGTTAGAAATTCGATGATTGGAGTTAAAGAAAATTTGCAGTATTTTGCATGGATAATTTTTCATTGGGATAAGAGTGGTCTGGTCCTGTCTTTAAGTAACTCCGTCCATGTTTTAATAGAGTTTTTCTCTGTTAAGTGGTAACCTAAATAGATTGTATCCTCGATACACGGAATTGATGTTCCCATGATTTGCCATTGGAATTTGCCATTTTTTTTTTTAACAACAAATTTCATAACTGCCGTTTTGGCGGTATTGGGTGTTAGGTTATGCCTAGTTGCAAATTCTTCAAATAGCCTTAATTTTGTTTGGAGCCCAGCCGGCGTTGGGTTGAATATAATAATATAATCGGCAAAGGCAATCCAATTAAGTTTGATGGTACCAATTTTGACAGAGAAGAAGTTTTTTTATTGCCAATTTTTATCAAGGTCTGCGAGGTACAAGTTAAAAAAGGTTGCTGCAAGGTTACAACCTTGTTTCAAACCCAGGCTAGTGCTAATCCGTTTTGTCGTGCTGCCCTCGGTTGTGATTTTAATTTTGTAAGAGGTGTTAGAGTCTAATGCTATGAACCAATACATAAGAGTTTTTGGAATTCCCATATCCAAGAGTTTGGTCCATAGTAGATACGGACTACGTTGTCAAAAGCTGATGACATATCTATGAGTACGATGTAAACTGGATTAGCCGATGTTTTTTTTGATCCAGCGATGGCAAATGCCATTATCATAGCATTCACAGTTGTACTCATCCCTTTTTGAAACCCTGTTTGATATTTTGAATATAGAGCGTTCATTTCAATATATTTTTCTAGGTCGTAAAGCAGCAGTTTTGCAAAGAGTTTAGCCTCAGGGCTATAAGGGCAATAGGGCGATAGTTCTGTGGGAGCAAGGGATCGCCCTTTTTATATATTGGTATGATATTGGCAGATAGCCACGATGTTGGAATGGCACCTAGGTTAATGATAGCTTGAAATGTAGTTTTTAGTATCGTAGCCCAAAAGTCAGGATCCGCTTTATACAAGCAAGGAGGAAAACCGTCGGGCCCAGCTGATTTTGAAGAATGCAGTTTAGAGATGGCCCACTTGATATCTGAGATTGTCCATTTTAATCGAGGAATTTCATTGTACGCAAAAGAGATCGGAATGAGATCTGCAAATTTGTGAGGAAGCTTGTATTTCCATGTAATATAATTAGTCCACACGGATTCTGGTATGAAGTTTGGCGTTGGTGACAGAACTTGTTTCTGGTTACTTTTGATGGTACGCCATATAGTACGTGTGTCGTGCGCTACAATGGCTCTGATAAGTTTACAATTGGTTTCATTATATCTCGATAATCCTTGCGTGTTTCATGTTTTGTTTGTATGAGGACAGAATCCGATTCTGCTGAGTTCGATACATCTCATGCAGTAAACCGATTGATCGCAACTGCCTTAGTGCTTTATTTTTTTCTCATTTCAGATTTTTGCATAGTGGATCATATAAATGTAAATGAACTGAGTTCGGCCTTCTATTGCTGACAAATATTAGCGCTGCATGAATAAATTCAGAGTATCGTTGCGCCCTTGCATCTGTCGAGATTTCCTTACCAGTAGTGCAGTTAGCGATACTTGAGGCTACGTGTTTCACAAATTGCTTGCATAGGCCTTGATTCCATCTAAGCGAAGTCTGCGGGCAGATTACTTCCACCAGTGCAGTTGAAAGATCGACCGGTAAGAGAGAGCAGAGGAAGTTCATCTTGCACACCATTTGTGCATGGTCTCCATATGGCATCTGCTTAAGTGTTAGCGGGGCTGAAATTAGGAGCAGCTTGTGTGTGGCAAATATGAAGTCTATCGTAGAGGACTTTGAGTCCCTTGACCAAGTGGACTATTGAGAAGACTGATCAGCTGTGATGATATCCAGGTCCCAGTCGTTGAAAAAATTCCTCCATGCCATTCCTCTACACTTATGTAGGGCATTTCTTTTTGAGCCTCTTAATTCATCATTTTTCCTGCAATCACAATTGAGATCACCTCCAACTATTATTTCAGTATCTTGGTATTCTTGAGTTACGAATTCTAAATAGTTGTTAACTGCATCGATCATTTCTTCTATTGGAATATGCACTGGGTTCCAATAAATCGTGATTATAATAAGGTGGCGATATTTGTGGGTATTGGTATTTAACAATATCCCTAGCAGGTTATCAGCTTACCAAATGATTTTTGACTCAAACATCAAGGCATTGTCTATGGCTATCGTCAGTCCTCCAGATGGACGTCCCAAAGAGGATTGAGTGGCCAGAGAGGAGTGTGTAGTATAATCAGGGAGCATGAGGGTTGTGGTTTTCATAGTTTCTTGAATCATCAAAATTGATGGGCGATTATGATGCTGAAGTAGTGAGTTCCAATTCATAAGATTAGAGTGACCACACTTGTTCCATTATAGGAATGTTAAGTACTTTTTCTCAAGTAGCTACGGGCTAGGTCCAGATTCATTCGATTTTAGGATGGCGTTGAGTATTGGAGCTAGCCAGGGTAAATGCTGTGAGTTACCCATTTTACTCAGAAGCTCCCTTAATGGCACCATTTTCATCACCATAAGAGTCCTTTGCTGAAGGTAACTGCGATGATAGCTGTGGATATTTGTATTGGATGAAATTCTTTGCTTCCATCTCATTTTCAATAGAGCTTAGAGTGAGACCTTCATCATTAATTCCGTCTCTATTGAACCATAGGAATTTCTTGGCAGCTTCCGAGTTCACATAACACACTGCACGATAATTATTTTCAATAGATAGTGAGACTCTAAGCATGTCTTCTGATTTAAACATACGTAATTGAGGAATACGTGTAAATAATGCTAGGAGGAAAGCTCGGTTGATTCTATTTTTCCCAAGAAGTTTGCAGTTGCCTTCAAATCCTAGAAGATGAAATTTTTCAATTTTGACTTCTTGTTTTATATCAGAAGATTGGTCTGTAAATGTTGTAGGCGATTCATGTGTCATTGTTTTGGACTGATTTTGATTTTCAGCACATGTCAAGGTTGAGGTCGATAGGTTGTTGCCTACTTCTACTTTCAAATGACATTCGAGAGGTTCTTTCCGCAGAAGTTCTAGTATCTCATGATACTTTGTTGCAGGAGCATTTTGGACTGCTGGAATGGATTTAGACAGCACAAGGCCATGTACCGAAATACGATTCTTGGGTGGAAGAGATGATATATTAGAGATAGTAGACGCTTGGGACTCCAATTGAGAGGCTGTTTGTGTAAGTGGAGGAGATGACATTATAGTTCGTTCTTTCCCTCGTCCATTCACCACTATCATTGGGTGTGTTGCATTAGGAAGTTCTACGGATTCTGTTCGAGTGGGAGAGCCATTTGATGCATTAGTGCAAGCTTCGCTATAAATTTTCTTCATTGTACTGCTTGCTGGTTCCTGCAAAGGTAGATCGTCGAGACGAGTAGTTCGACTTCTGCCACATGTTAGAAAATAATTTGCCAAATTAGTTTTCGTACCCATTTGTTGAGTGGCCGAATGAGTTTTCAATAGTTTTGAAGACGTGGTCAAGATACTTCCTGACATAGGGATTTTTTGGTTTTCCACGTTAGCTGGTGTGGGCATGTGAACAAGTTGGGACGAGTTTGTTTCTATGTTGGAAGGGTTAGAATTGTCACACTGTTTAGCTCTGTCCGTGGTCGACATTTCAGTCGAGTTAGGAGTTTTTTTCTTTTTAATTGTTTTTTGAAAGTTTTTAGGCAAAGATTTTGTAGCTGGAATTAGAGCTTCTTGACTTTCTTTAGATAGTTGATGAAGGTCTATATGATCATCGTCAGCAGTTGTATCAGTGATAAAGGATGTTGAAGGTATGGCTGGAGTGGCGTGTTGTTGAGAGCCCTTTAGGAGTATGTCCTTACATCGTTTCGCATATCTTTTTACTGCTCTTAGATGTAATCTTTTTGCTCTCCGAGATATGAAGCAGGAATTTTCTTCAGGTGGAGGCTCATCACTAGGTTCGATCCAATAGTTATACGCTGATAATTGTTCGCAGAGCCAAGAGAAAGTCTCTGTAAGACATGATTTCAGTGCAAGGCAGCCCAGCCCCAAAATTCCCCTGAGTGACAGACTCATAACACAATCCAGTATCGTACAAGCTTGTTTGCCTGAAGAAAAACCAAGCCGATCAAGTTTCACTGCCTTTTATTTTAGTGGACTTTACCAAGAAATATCATGCAAGTCAGTTTCCACCCTCCCTGTTCAAGCCACTTCCCCTCTTCACCTTAACATCAATCACAATCTGAACTGACTTGCTAAGGAGCTTGCTTACTTCATAGCTCTGGTTTTGCGGAGTGATACGATTTGAATTCTTGTTTGTTGAAATTAAGTCTTTTAATCCTGGCTATGAATTCACTAAGGTAATACTTATTCTGGCACTGATTTGTGTAGAAAGTACATATCCATTCATATAGAATACTCATAATTATGTTAAATTTCCCTTTACTGGCATTGGTTTCATGAAGCATACCCAATTTTGCTCTTCAATCCTCACAATAGCAATGATTTATTGTTGTTTAACTTTTCATATGGAGAACATAGATTCACTACTGATCTATTTGCCATGACATGAATGAATAATAGAGGAGTGTAGCAGAGTCAGGAACCTGGCCCCAGTCCCAGTCAAGAAGGATCTGTATCAAACCCCATGGAGGAATCATTGCAGGTCCTGGTGAATGGACATCTGACTATGAGCTGTCAACATCTAGGGACTCTTGCAGAACACAAGGGGGGCTATTGCAGAAAGGAAGGAACAACCAGTAGTATCATCTACAATCTTCAATAATTGAGCAACTGGGGGGATCCGGCAACCTTCTTTGTGAGCTTTCAGAAGGTGGCAGAGACTGAAGGCTGGCATTGAGATTGCTGCGCCGAGTGCATTGCCCACTTCTAACAGCAGTCATTTCAAACCCTCTTCCCTGAAGGGAAGACCCCCTAAGGATAATTGAAGTATGGTATCCTGGAGAGTTTGGGACAGGACCAGGAACACTACTATGGAATATGTCTCAGACATCTATGTTTGTGACAAGGGGAGAGTCCTCACCATATGTTATATATAGTGAGGGACCTAATAAACAAATGCCTCACCAATGCGACCTATGAAGAAGCCCAGGAGATATTCATCATGGAGCACTTCATCAATATTCTACCCCCATTTGTACGAAAATTTCTATGGCAGCCCATCTTAGTAGACGTGATCCAAACAGCTAATGCACATCAAAGAACCAGGTATTCATGGCAGTCAGCCGTGGGTGTTAAAAAAAAAACAGTAACCTCAAACCTAGTACTTGTGGGCGAGAGGAAAGTACAGCTCTGAGGAAACCAAGCCTGCTCTAACCGGTATCTGAAATGAAGACAAGACCAGTTATGTTGGCACATAGACCCAGCCCTAATCAGTTCCCTGTTCGAAATTGATAAAGTCTTATGCTTGCAGGATACCAGGACAGTTACTGAAAGGGTAAAGCAAACTTGATAAATGATATTATGTGGCTAGACTGTTCTACATTAGTGGTGCCACTATGCATACGCTTTCCTACTGTGGCATGGTATTTTCACTTTCCATCAAGGCAAATGCAAACACAAAATGTGTTATTACTTGACTAGATGTGCCTACATTGAATGTAGGTCTGTCTAAACATGAAATAACACATATCATGTTTGCTTTATCCTTGATGCCTAGTAAATAATGCTATGGCACATTAAGAAAGTGTATTAAGACTGGCACTACTAGCAAACGTAAGTGTTAATTACATTGCTAGATTGATCTACATTGGCATATCCAGTCTACATCTATTTTCTTAATGTGGCATGACATTTTTACTTGCCTTGAAGTGTTATTATGTGACTAACTTAGCGTATGGTGTCAGTGTGCCTTTATTTTCCACTGTGGCATGGCATTTGTTCTGTTTCATTTGATATTTTTTCCCTCCAAGCAAATCCACAAAATAAAAACAAAGTGCACAGATTGCAGAAAGACAATTAATGCATGTACTTAATGGCCGGGAGATTGATCTGTCGGAAGTGGCCAAAAGGCAAAGCACTCTCGCTCTCGTCCTGCCCACATTGGATCATGGTTTTATAGACAAAAATACCACAAAATTGCAATATTCCAAAATTTTAGTAAATGAAAATCCCCATTCTCCTACTGGCTCTCGCCATTTACAAACCTACAGCGCGACAAACATTACCCAACTATATTAGTTAGTACATTACATGTGACATCCCAAATCCATCCCCTTGCAGATTACTTCATTGGGCAATTAGCAATAGTGAATTCAGCACCTTGTGGCAACAATAATGGACACACTGACATAATTTGCCATGACACTAAACATTTTGGCACCCTAGATCATTCCCAGACCTTGCAGCTTCCTCACAGCAAAGCGTATCTTTGCAGCTACTACATTGATACATGTTGCTGTCCCCATTGCTCAGCGAGGCCAAGGACAGACCATGTTAGTTTGCTGGATGTTCATCTTGCTTGGGAACAAGAGATTGTTATGAAAAACATGTAAAATTTACCCTATTCCAGAGAAGTGATTTCTGATATTGTTTGTGCTACTAGCCAGTACAACATGCACCCTGCAGTCTTAGCACTTCACTAGAGTGCAGTGGATTGAGGGCCTGCTTCAGTATTTTGGTGGTGCCTCAACCTGAGGCCTGGTCCACATGAGAACACATCTTTTGCTGTCCTGTCAGACTAATACTAACAACATAAATCATTATTACTCCATGTTCTCAATTTCATTGGGAAAAGCTTTGTGACAGAGAGAGAATGACAACAACCTTATCCCTGAAACAGTAACTAATATGATTTATTTTTCCACTGAAGACACCCAAGCCGATCATTCAAACCTAACCGACTGTCTAAAAGAAGTCTTCAACTGGATGAATGCCAACAACCTGAAAATCAACCCAGGAAAAACAGAAATCATGATCATATCCAAAGACCAAGAGAAGGAAACCGCCATCCCGTGGCCAACGGAAATGGGATCTATACCATCACCATCTAAGGTAGTAAAAAATCTGGGAGTCCTGAGGGACAACACCCTAACCTTAGAACCGCAAATAAACGCAACAGTCAAGAAATGCTTCTTCCTCCTCCACACGGCAAGAAAAATACTACCTTTCCTCTCCTTCACACACAAAACACTCACCATCGTCGGCCTCATCATGTCGAGTATCGACTATGCAAACAGCCTCTACCTCGGTATACCGGAATACCTACTGAAGAAGCTACAACGGATCCAAAACACTGCAGCCAGACTACTCCTCAAACTATCCAGAAGAGACCACATCACCCCGGCCCTAAAAACACTATACTGGCTCCCAGTAAAACAGCGTATCATCTTCAAAGCAATGTGCATAACGCACAGGGCAATCAGCGGACAAGGAGCTGAATTCCTACAAAAAAAAATAACAATCTACAAGTCAACGAGACCACTCAGGTCAACCAACGAAATCCGACTGGAACAAAAACCTTACATCAAGAAGAAACTCGGAGGCACCGCTTTCTACCACCTAGCCGCGAAAACCTGGAACAACATCCCAAAATTAATAAGGAACACCAAAGACCACCTTAAATTCAGAAAATTACTAAAAACCTACCTCTTCAACACCGGAGACTAAAACCGAAACAACAATAAGACAAACGAATCATCAAAAAAGGACAGTGACAAACCGCTTGAACCGACAGAAGTACCCGGGGCACCAGCAGGGCTGACGCTGGACACAGGGGTCCACCCGCGAGACCCAGAGAAACGGATACAACTACTCCAGCCAACCCTTACCATCCCCCACCGCCCTTACAGCCACAACTAGGTCCCACGAGGCTGTGGAACAGACAACATACCACCAATCACCACACAACCGGGTGTATGGACACTAGCAGCGGCGCCAGTCATGTGGAAGGGGGGAGGAGCATGCAAGGTTATTAAGGGAGCGGGCGGAGGGGACAGCTAGATACTCAAACGGCCTCGAATGGAAAATCAGGCACATACCTCCTGAGGCTCAGGGTGTACAAGCATCCCGTCGGGTAAGATTACACGAGCCCAACCGGTTCAGTCCAGGATAGAGATGACTAACGAATACCATTAACAATTTCCTTCTCTGCATACACCTCTCAAACTCCAAACCAAACACAACCACAAACCTCTAGCGCAGCAAACCGCACGAACTTCACTACACTGCAACAACAAAACAAAAAAACACATAGACTCGCACATCAGCACACGACGACTACCGGCCGCATACACCCCAGGCCCAGCCGACGGAACCACCGGGCTGAGGCTGCCAACAGCACATCACTGCAATCTTGCACTTTTCCAGTCTCCACCCACTAACCCACCACCCCCCCCCTCTTTCAGAGCCGCCAGAGCGCCAGGGGACCACTCCGGTGGTGATAGTGCGCGGTACAAATGACCTTTAACATTAACATTAACATTAACACTGCCTACAACAAGCCACATACTCAGAAACTTAACAGATTCTCTGGGATGTGGCAGACCTGAGGCCTAATTCAAAATAGCAAAGACATTAAAACACCATGACATAGATCCCATCATGATAATGGCAGAAACCCTCACGTTTTGTTGCTATTCTCTCAATTTGTATTTCCCTTTACATAAGTTTCAATGTAATAATCAGGGTCATTCAATCCTTCAAAGCATAATGCTGGTGGACCAATTGGAAGTTTGATTCTAACCATGTGAGGCCCATCCTCACCAGTCAATTATTTACGTTTGAGTGTGAAAATTTTTCAAAAGGGTGGGTCATTATCATGTTTCTGCGTGAGTGGCATCATGGGCATTCCTTTGGAACGTTCGACAATCAGTTGACAAGTGCAGATAAAAAAAAAAACAAACAGAAAAACAAGAACACGAACCAGTAGTTTAAAAATGTTACTCATCCATGTGGACACTCATGAAAGAATGGACACGGACCAGTCATTTTCTTTCACCCCACCTTGTTTCTCCATTGTGTATTGCATGTACAACCTGGGTAAGTGTGCCATTATCAGCGTTGTTTGAAGGTATATAATAAGTACAACAAGAGGTACCCAGCTTTGTACACATGCCACCTTCCAATGCAGTTAGTAAATCCAAAACATAGCGATTCTGAAGAGTAGTCAACCTAATCACTCTTAGTTCTTCCTTTATGACATTTAGGACATGTTCAGTTTCATTGGCTATCAGTATCATTTTCCAGTGTGTAATTTGAAGTCATTTGTCATTGGATGCTGCTTGTACCCCAGGAACGAAAATTGATGCAAAAAATACTTTCATTGAGTTTATCGCTGGAATACTTGGACAGGTAGTTGCTACAGCGGTGTCATTGCAGACCCAAAGAGCGCTGGACCCGCTAATGCATTAAGTAAACAGGCTTGTTCATTGGGTTTTTGCGGATGACTGTGAGGTGACATCTGGGACTACCAACATGTGTGCTTGAAAACTAAGATGTCACTAGAGGGCAGTAGATTCAAAGCCTAACTCAGTATTTTGACAGTGACTCAACCGAGGACTAGTGCACCCAAAGAAGACATCTTTTGTAACTGATGCATTTACATCTGACTAATGCTAAAGACATAAATCATTTTACTCCATGCTCAACCTGCCTGGGAAAAGCTTTGCGATAGAGAGGGTGATAGGAACCTCATCCCTGAAACAATAACTAATCTGTTTATTTTCTTCACTGCCTACAACCAGCCACATACTCAGAATCTTAAGATGTTCTCTTGGATGCAGCAGCCCTGAGGCCTATTTCAAAACGGCAGAGACAATAAAGCACCATGACATCAGTACCATCATTATAATGGCAGAAACCCTTGCATGTTTGATGTTCTCTCAGTTAATAATTCCCTTTAAATGTAGGGCATTGCATTTGCACATTTACTATATGAATTCTAAAAGAAATATGAGTGTTATTACGTGGCTAGATGCGCTTACATTGCTGGCTCCAGCCTACCCATTTATGCTTTGTGGTCATGGCATTTTTGTACTTTGCATCAAGGGTAAAGGCAAACATAAGTGTGATTACTTGGTAACTGGCCTGTCTTGGTACAGCCAGTCTAGATAGACTTTGATTATGTGGCATGCCATTTTCTTTTACGGATGGGATTCCTTATAAGCTAATACTGGCATATATTGGTGCATATATTGGTGGAGGATTGGCTCTCTGTAATTATAATACACCCTCTTATGTGATCAGTGATTAGTTGGCCAGATGTCTGGATATGCTTTTGACAATATCATCTTGCATAATTTCTCAGATTCCTTCATGTATTCATCTATCTCAGTGCTGTTCCTGTGTAATATGAGATATTGCACATATGGCAAATACATTTTTAGGGATTTTGGATGAAAATATTTAAAATTCAAAAAGAAATTCTTATCTCCGGATTCACTAAAGGGTCCAACTTTCAAGAACAATGTGGGCTGCGGCAACGTAACAGGCCTGAGGGTCCCTTCCACTTTGTAAGCTCCAGTAATCGCTCCAGAAGAAATCGTATTTCAGAAGAGAGTATTGAACGACGATGAAAAATTTAGAAAAGAAAACTGAGAGATGGATACCCATTTATTTTCTCTAGGAAAGAAAGAGATGCGCTGAAGAGATTGACAACACATTTATAGAAAATGCAGATTAAGGTGGAGCTTGACACCTTCAGGATAGGACAAATTATACAGCAGAACGCATGAGGATTATGTTGTAGGCCACTGTGTATAGGGCCTGGGTGTGAGGTGGCACGCTGTGCATTGGGGTAGAGCTTGCATGGACATCCTTCGTCTTTTATATAAGTGTTACACAATTTCTATTCTTATCAAAAACTGACAAACCCTTTTGAAGGCAATTAAAACAGTTATCTATCCTAGCAACACATTTCAGCAGGCAGTCACCCATTGCAGACATCCATTCATTATTTTATTGGCATGTAGTCACAGGTAAGCTGTGTGCATCATGGGTCATGGGCGTGACCGGGCAGTGCATCACAGATGACTAAGGTGCGCTTTTCAATCAGCCAATTAATAGTCCCATCAGTTATAGCACCTATTGTCCCTGCTAGAACTTTACATACAGATTTTAGACTCAAACTGTGCACCAAAGCAAATGTTAGATTAAGAGGCCTGTTGTACCAAATTAGCACAGAATGCAAGCTCCAGTATCTTCCAAAGGATGCGGTTAATTGTATTTTTTAAAGCAGATCATCGCTTATATTTCACTGTATGTTTTTCATACATATTGGCTTAAACTTCATATATTTGCAAAATGGGAAAGCCACCCCCAGTAGACAGGAGGTGCATTGTTCTTGGTGCTGGTAAACAAACTGCTAGAGAACATACCACAGGAAAACAGTACCTATCCTATACAACTTGCCCCTCTGGAAAAATACCCAATCTTAATGTGATGCTGATGGGAACAATATCATTTTAATTTCTGCACAAGGAAAAAAGCAATACCCATTATTATTTATCTGCCTCTGAACAGCTCTTCAGAATGGCTTCGGTCTATTTAACCAACATCATTTGCCCTAATCACATTTGATCCAATTTATTTGACCTTATTTTTGGGTCTAAAATGTGGGGGAGGCATTCCCCTTAACCTAATCTATACCACTTACCCAAAAGGTCAAAAAATGCAATCAAATGTTTTAGGTCTAATGTTTTTCGGTCAATTATGCCAATGCCTTTCAGAATTAGTGTTGTGCCAGAATGTAAAAATCAGTCATAACTGCTGCCATCACATAAAGATCTGCTACCATTATATGCCAGGGTGCTTCAACTTTATGTTGTTTAGATGTCCCAATGTGCCTTTAGTAATAGTGCAGTGCTGTTCATATATTATGCACAGAATGCCTGCTGCTCAAATAGTTCAGTCTGCTCCTCTAGTACCATTGGAGCGCCTCTAATATAACACATGTCTGCTCAGTGGGATTGTCTGCCAGGGTTGCACCCCAAATACGTGCCAGTTACATGGTGAATGACACTCTCCTCCTGGGAGCCCCAGACACTCAAATACATTGCCTCCAGGTAGCCCAGAAAGCGGCCGTTAGATTGATTTTTATTTTCCCTAAGAGAGCCCCCATCTCTGTTCATCGAAGAAGATTGCATTGGCTCCCAGTGAGGAGAAGGATTGAGTTTTGAACACTGTGTCTGGTACATACATGTATTCAGGGTTCAGCACGCAAGAATCTCGCAAAACAAATGAAACCCTACCAGCCACCCTGGACTCTGTGATCATCTGGTAAAAAAGTGTTGCCCGTCCCCTCATCCAAGTATGCTACCCGGGGAGACCACTGCTTGTCCATTAAGGACCCTCACCAATGGAACTACTCCCAGTTGATTTTGCGAAACATGACCTCCTTTGCTATGTACTCTAAGCTAAAAACACATTTGTTTGATAAAATCTGCAACTATTAAGGGGTCCATTTGAGGATGCTAAGTTATCATCAGCGCCTAGATGCAGTGTCTGCTGCTTGGTTCTGCAAGGGTACGCGCGTAATAAATTCTCAATATCAATATAGGTATGGTATTGGTTCTGCACTGATTGAAAGGAGCGCCTAATTGTTCAAGGAAGCTGATATTTGTCCCAAGGGAGGTTTGGTTAAAGATGATCCTTATATAAAAACAGTCAGCGCTCTGGCAGAGGAGCTACCTCTCATGTGACAGATATTGCCATCGTTCGACGCTCAGCAGTTCCATCAGAAAGAACACATTTATATGGCAGCTTCTAAATTCCACTAACACAATAAATCAGGCCAGCTGTAGCTCGCATATCACATGCCAATGTAGCCTGTTCATGCCCTACACTCCCTTTCTCTGTACCACTATATGTCCAGCTCTTTCTCTCTCTCCTTCTCTCCCACTCTCGTGGTGTGGTCTGTTTCTCCTTTTCTGTGTAAAAGTAGCATGCCTTTCTCGCTCTCTCTGCAACACTCTTCCTCAGTTATGTGGTCTTGCAGGCTCTGTTTGTGTCAGTGCACTCTGACACATATGATACACGTGTTCGCTCTGTCAGCATGGTCTGGTTTACTCTCTCCCTACCCACAACCTCTCGTCGCGTCTCCCTCTCTCCCAATCCCTATGTCGCTCACCTCGTTCTGTTTCTTTCTCTCGTTGTCGTCTCTTATTTTCTCCTTCCCTTTGTGTTTCTATCTCTCCTTTGCGTGCCTCTCTTATTGTCCCTCTGTCTCTTCCTACCTCTGTGTCACTCTTTTTTTCTCCAATTTTTCCCGCCCTCTATCCCCCTCAATCCACCTCTCTAAACCAATTACCCTCCTTTATTTTGCTTTTCTTATTTTCTTAATGACTCGCCTCTCCCACTTCCTACGTCTGCCTCCCAATGTTTTCCTCTCTCCCTCCCCTCTCCATCTCTTCCCCTCTGCATGTCTATGCATTAACAGCGTCGTCGTGGACCGTGCTCTCTCCATCTTTGCTTAGGTTTCTCATTCACGCTCTCTCGTTTCCAGCCTCTGACTCGCCCTCCTTATCTGCTCCACTCTATTTGTGCGTTCATTAGTGCAGGAAACTAAGGGACTCCACCTCTCCTCCTCATTGAAGATGTGCTGAGATGCAAAGAAAGGCGGCGCTAAGCTGGGCAGAGAGGCTGTGGCTGTTCAGAGAGTTCCTGTTAGCACAAAAGGTTTGGCTAAACTTCAATCGCTTGAGGATTGTGGGCAGCAGTGACAGCGCATCCTCCAATGTGGACTGGCCTGATGTTTGTAGGCATACATTTTCATTGCAAGGCTCCTGTAGAAAGGTCTCCATCACCCCCGTGTTGGCTCTGCAGGATTGTGCTGATCTTCTGACAAGACTTGAAAGGGACTAGAGTACCAGGCTGCAGGGTACTTAACGTTGTTAGCTATTTCCATATACGTTTAGTACGTTATTAGGGGTTGTGAGCACTGTAACAAATGCAAGTTTCAGCAGCACAACTAACCTATGAAAGGCATTCACACACAATTAAAACATTGCTTGGTGCGCAGAGAAGAAGCAGATTCTTGGTTGTATTCTGTGCACAACCCCTTCCAAAAAGTGAGGGCATTTTGAAAGAGAACATTGTGAAGATGCTCAGCAAAAGAAGGAAACTATTCAATAGTACCATTGTGAACGGTTTCTTTATAACATTTCACAACGTTAATTTCCAGTGATCACTTGAAGTATATGTTATATTCATAATTTATGTTTCTCTTGTCTTACTGAGCAAAGCACATGATCAAAACCTACAATTGACATATGCATTATTTATATTGAAATACACCTGTGAGAAAGGGATAGTGGGCACTTAATAAAAAAACGAGAAGCCCTGTCTACTGACATTACAGGACATCACCACATATCTTTATATTTAACAAATATGTCAACAACTGTTTATGCTTCAAACACTATTAACATAATGACCGCTGGAATCAGTGTTCATTTTATTTTTCACAACGCACTGTAACTTAAAAGTGTTTGTCAACATGGACCATACAAACTCATTCAGGCAGGTTCTGGCTCATGTGAGGATAAAGTGGCTGCAACAGACATTGTTTTGTGTGTGCCCATGTGCCCAACTTCTTGGCTCTATAGATGTTTCCTCTCCTTAAAACTGGCAGATTTTCTTTTTTCATTTTAGGAGAGTGGTATCTACAAGGGTAAGTCATTCTCAGGGGATTGAATGGATTTCTGTGTTTATGGGGCTTTTCACCTGCTCAGACATGAATCTATAGATATATTTAGAGAAGTATATATATTGTCCCAGTAATTCACTCATTACCATATTACATTGCACTATTAAAAGTCCCAGCATATATACATAGGCTGCTTTTCTCTCTCTCTCTCTCTCTCTCTCTCTCTCTCTCTCTCTCTCTCTCTCTCTCTCTCTCTCTCTCTTCTACTACATATCATACAGATGCACACTCATATGACAGAGTGCACATGCATCCATTTACACATAGAGACGGAGCACAGTTATGCATAGAAATAAAAGCAAGTGTCCACAAACCAATTAACTCCGATGCCAATCGCTGACAACACTGGCTCCGTTTTGTAGGCAAGACAGTCACAGAGGATTGGTTCATGTAGGCCAGTAACATGACCAAGTGCTCTGCAATTCACTTACTGTTCATTCTTGCACCTTTTTAAGAACTATTTTGTCAACCCACTCTGCCAAAAGGAATTGTATTTGCATCTATGAGTTTCGTACAGAGCTTTCACAAAGTGCTTTAACAACAAACATATAAGTAACAATAACAGTACAAATTCATGAGTCAAGGTTGTTAGGGAGAATTCTCCAAAATGGCTAATTTCCCTTACCTACTGAGTCCCTCAGCAGCTTCGCTGGATTTCTAGGATTTATTTTTTTCACATGGTAAGAGTGTGAGCCTTTTTTCCCACTCTTAGATGTGTTTTGCTGTGTGTGTTTAACATTTTTGTGTTCATAGACTGTGGAGCCGCACCTACTCCATAGGCATCATCTTTTTACTGTGTGTTACACAGCACCTTCAGTGCAGTGACACAGGGTTGTCTTTTGATCTTCCCAACTCAGACTCCATTTTCTGGGACTGACTATTGTCTCCCAGAACATATAAAGTTGTCATTGACTTTATTAGTCTTTTTAAATCCACAGACCTAGTACAAACTATCTTACATAGAGTACTAGAAAGGGTTACTAGTTATCCCATTTTGTCTGTTTCTCATGGAACATTGTTTTGTTCCCTATTCATTAAGATTTGGCTGGTGGCAGTGGTAACTACCCTATTTTTCCTACCACGGTTATTTTAAATAGACGTGGTATTGTTTTAGGCTATCTTGGTAGCCTTCAACTTAAACCCGCTAGGCCATATTTACTTTTATACGGTTCCAGCTGGGTTCATTTGCCATTTCTTTTTGTAAAAGTTTTTCTCGTATTTTACTCTGCGCGCCAAACCATGTTTGGTTCCTTTGTTCACCGCCTTTCGCGGGCTTCTGCACAGAAGCCCTCCTTAGGTGCCTCTATGTCTGAGGGCGACAGGATGTGAGGGACGGGTTTGAGACTCCCTGCACAGGGTCTCCTTCGAGACCCATCTCGCACTCTGGTATGATTGGCTGTGGTGACTGTCCCGGCAGGACAGCCACCTTGCTGTGTAATTGACAGCCAGACTGGGTGAATGGGAAAAACTGCATAAAAAGCAGGTCTCTGGGACTGAGAAGGTAGAGTCGCCACTGGATCGAGAGAACTGAAGAGAAGCTGACAGAAGAGGACCTCTACCATGACTGAACCTCCCGGTGAAGCCCTTCTGCGGGTCCGAATCTCCAAACATCAATGGCAGAGAAGATCTGCAAGGTATCGTCTCCCCTTGAGCTGGTGGGAACAAGCCAGGCCTCCCTCCTCTGGTCGAATTTGCTGTGCACAGCTACAGTGAACCGGATAGCCAGGAAGGTCGGACCCTGCTTGGGTTTTAAGGAGCGCACCTTTTATTCGTCACTTTGCTCCGCTGCTGGGTTCTTCCCTGGGCAGTGCAGGACCCTCAAGTCTTCCTCCTTCTTGTCAGTCCGACAGTCACTTCAGAAGCCGTGAGCCTACAGGACATGCCAGGAACGTCTACCTCAGCTACAGCATTCTTCTGCTCTAAAGGCACTGTGCTAACCCGGTTGTTTGTTTCGTCCAGCTGTGGTGAAAGTGTGTGAAATCTTTCGCCAATCTGAAGGCTTGTCCTTCTCTATTCTTTAAAGCACTTTTCGTCCGACCAACTTCGTTCTGAACTCTTGGTAAAGACTTAACCTTGAACTACCCTGAACTGTGTGATCCTCTGCAAAGACTTTGGTCCATTGACTTTGGCCCTGGCCTCTTGATTTGATTTCCTCACTGTAGTTCTTTTTTCTAGATTGCCCTGCTTACTTACTTGTTGGTGCTGCTCAACTTCTGTCTAACTTTGTCTATCCCTCCCTTTTGAATTACTGAAGGGCCATTTTGCTCACACTTTATTTTGAGCCTAACTTGTCCAGAATCTATTGGGTGTGGTGTAGTGTATTAGAAACGTGATTTTTCAACTGCTTGGTAATAGTGAAATGTTTAATAACTGATGTGTAAATAAATGTAATTCTTTTACTCAGAAACCTTGAGTCAGTGTTTGTTTGAACCATAGCAATTGCTGTCCTTTGTGGTACTATTGATACTGCTCACTTTACTTTTGAGATAAGTCTGGCTGCTTAGCCATCGCTACCACTTTACTGTGTAGTACAGGCTTGTACCAAAGGTGAATTTGTACTGTCACTTGTAGTCCGTATTGTGTGTGGTGATCCCAAATGGTACTGCATATAATTCTGCCTAACAAAGGTAAACAACACAAGACAGTGCTTTTAAGGGTGAGCAAGATCACGTAGGTCCAATACATTTCAAACATTATTTTGAAATAGACCTACTCAAGTTCAATCTCACTGTTCTCAAAAGGCATCCTTAAAAACGTATTTTGAAGGTGGCAACATTAGTGGTGGCCCTGAGTCCAGCAGGCCTGGGTGGTGATCTCGTACAGCCGCTGCTTTCTCATCCAATGTTATGTTATGTTATGTTATTTTGCATTTATATAGCGCCTTATGTACCACTGGTATGGTCTCAAGGTTGAACGCCCTTGGGAACCTAAGTTCAGGTCAGTAGAGAGAATAGAGAGAGTCAAAAGGTGCATGTGAGCACCGGATGTGTGTGCATCTGGTGTGGCATTTGTGTGATAGCTGATTCTTAGCAGTAGTTGTGGAGGTTGAGAGATCAAGAGTATGTGTTCGTTCTGGCAGGTTGTTATCAATGTGAAGCAGTCATTGTCAGTTTGGATCCAGCCGCTCGTCATACGTCTCAAATATTCGCAAAGTGGGCAAGCCCTCACTTTTGGGCACTCATGAGGATCATATGTTAAGCAATATTGCCCTCTTTAAAAGTCCAAGAATATATTTGGCTATCAGTGAAGGAAATGTGTTGGTATTTCAGGCAAATAAATAGGAACTCACACCAAAATGTGCCTTCATTTCAGCAATAGATCCTGAGGAGGGGGGTATTACCAGTCTTGTAATGTCCCGGGCGTCAGTTAGATGCCCAAGGGTTCTATTGCTATTTGTACCCTGGTACAGTACACCGGCACATTGTACCGGGGACTTAAAGTATTTTACTTGAGTTGAGAAACGACATGTAAACCATTGCTCAACTCGAGAAAAAAAAAAGAAAATGAAAATGGCCGCCATGGGTCAGGGAGAAGGGGCTACACATAGTCCCTTCTCAATTTCCATGGTGGCCATTAAAAAGTGTTCAAAAATAAGTAAAGAAAGAAAATGGCCACCAGGGAATGTGGAGAAGGGACTATACGTAGTCACGTCTATCTTTCCATGGAAGCCATTTGCCAGTCAGAGATGTACCAAAATCACTACTGTTCCTGGTGTCAGTGAGGGACAATGCATGTAAATGGGAGGGGGCTAAAATATGAGTAAAAGTGGGGTGGGGAAGGGGAGCAGGGTGTGCAGGGAGCGTACATACCTGATTCCCAGTGAGGGAAGATGGTGGCCTCCCACTCTGTTGAGACTTGGGGCTAGGTCTTTCCCTGTGTGGGAGGCCATCACAACCCCAACGCCGGGTACTAATCAAAGAGAAAGTCTATTATTCTGGAAGATGCAATGTCAAATCATTTGCAACCTCCTATGATCTGTTAAGAATATCATCGCGTTTCACCTAGTCTTAGATAGGAATCATCACAGGCTGTCATTAAAGGGTGACGATGTATGTAGTGTGCATCTCTTTGTACCTACTATATTTCATTGAGGCAGGTCGAGGCCCTGCTTCCTTCCTTCTGCCATAGCATCCTGAACATTAAGGTTGCTCCATTACAGGTTTCAGCTCATCATGGTCTTCTGTTACATGTTTCCAGGCCCTGGAAGTCATTAGCTTCATTTAATTCGTATAGATCTGCGCTGCTGTAGGAAATGAACATTGGTTTGGAGAGGGGCCAGAGAATGCTAATTATACCAGTGATTCTAGCTTATCCCAAAATACATTCTAATCCTCCACAGAAAATATTACATTATATTTAGTGCAGGGGCACTAAATATAATATGATGCAGTGCACAGCAATTATTTTAAACAACATTATCTCTGCAATACAAAAGGTACCACGACCATCAGAAAGTCTTAAACTCGTTCAGCACAACATTGATTGCATTCTCTGCTGCTTCCATGAGCCTTTTCGTCGTCCTCATATTGGGTGATGATGAAATGCACAACATTCATACAGATCATACGCTTACCCTACATTTGTGGCAATGTCCATTGAAAGGTGATGGGATTCTCAGCTACAGGCTCCATCCGAGGAACATTTCTTCGAGAAGGCACATTAATTGCTTTTCATATACGGTGGCTTGGTGATCTCAGGGATTATGAAGGGAGTGACTGATTGTGGTCAACTGTCACCATTACCATTCGCAGCATCTCCACATCCTTCAAGAAAGTGAATCATAAGCGTGCAAGCAGGGGTGCTTCTAGGTTTGGAAAAGATCCGGGGATACACTAATGTAGGGATTGTCGGTACTCGGGGCTAGCTAGTCTTTTGGTTGTAGACCCTGAGATTCTATCCAGGGCTACAACCAAAAAGACCAGGGCTATAGCCCCTTAAACCCCCCATAGCAATGCCTCTGAGTGCAAGAAATTCTAGAAGACAGTTGGGTGCTTTCTTCATTTTCCAGCTCTAACTTCTTATACTTGATAAAATTCATGTGGAGAACCACTGGCATCCACTCTTCCTCCCATAAGTATATGTTTGCATTTTATAGGAAACTTCAAGCAGTATACATTATTCTTGTCTCCTCAACATGTACTTCAGCGCACATGCATACCCTCAATGGTTTGTTTAAAAATACATGCATTCAAGAATGTGGTGTTAACAGCTGATACGGCTGGTCGGATCTGTTGTTAAGGCCATTAGCCCCCTGGGTTACCAAAGTGGCAACCTGGGGTGCTAAAAAAATAGGATTTTACTTCCTAGAACAGGACATGCACAGCATCCCGTTGTATGAGGGAAAATCCTTTACCAACATGGCCAACATGCAAAGGGAAGAGAGGCTCCATACGGAGCGCCTCTTCCCTTTCCATGGCAGTCATTCTGAGCAGAGAGGAAGGTGCTGTAGAGAAGGCGCCAATTGCCTCTACCGGAAATCCCACCCTATTTAGCCTATATGGAGGAAGCTGGAAATTGACACATGTACAAAGCCGATAATGATCCCACTACCGAGAAAGATCTTGAAACATGGCATACATTGAGAAGGCCCTATAAGATGTACCTGCAGAGAGATGACAGCCTCTTAGGGGGGATAACTGAAGAAGTGTGAAGTGGTGAACGCAAGAGGTTGGTGACATCACAAGAAGTGAGAGTGACGCACAGAGAAGGATGATCAGAGAAAAGAATGCATAGACCATATGGAAGCTCATCACAAGATAAAGAATTGAGTAACGTTCTATGTGCGAAATGAAGATTGCATGTGCAAAGAACACTGAAGAAAATATAAATTGCTTTATTACTGTACAGATGCCGCAACACGAGTAGATTAAGTAATCATGAAGGCTGGCTATAAGTAGTGACTAGATGGCAGGTGGTGCCGAAAAACAAATATATATATATATATATATATATATATATATATATATATATATATATATATATATATATATATATATATTCAGTAAAAAAAAGTTGTTAAAGGGACGTTATGGTTAAGCTGTGCTATTAAACCTATGAAATTTAGTAAAAAAACTTTGTTAAAGGGACGGTATGGTTCAAAGTAAAACCGAGCATGGGCGCACACGTCACATCACCATCCCGAACTCCGTGCGTGATGCGCAAAGCAAAAGCGCACAACGTCGGCGCACACACCAAAAAGGGGGCGGGACATGGGGCGTAACACGCAGAATGGGGAACGACGCATGAAAACAAAGGCATAACTGGGGAAGTACTGCAGGGAAATTCACGGAACGCCCACACGCACGTGAACAACACGTATTCAGTATTCATGGAATCGAATACGGGAAACCTGCGCACGCTAAAAGATGCACACAGGCGTCAACACGTCCACCACAGGAAGGCAGGCGGAGGCGTCCGCACGTGCAGTATAAAAGTGCACGCAACAACAAACTTGCATATACAGCCAAATGAATGCCCCAATTGTCGCAGCACTGATCGTGGGACACCGCAGGAGGAGGAGAATAGCCAGGCCCCGCATTTTTTTTGCCCCGGACCGGCCTTTTTGGGATGCCTGATGAACAGGTCTATGGCAGGTATAGGTTTCCACCTCGTATCATCCTAGACCTGATCAGGGAGTGGGAAGATGACCTTACTTCACCCACCCTGTGCTCCCAAGCATTGAGCCCCTGAGAGAAGGTGCTCAATGTCCTGCATTTTTTGCCCACTGGGTCATTTCAGCGGACAACTGCCATAGTGGGGGGGGTCTCACAGGCCATGCTGCCTACACCAGGTGTTTGCAATCATGACTGCGCACCCCTCAGTCTGCAGGCACATATACATGCCCAGAACACCCGCAGAAAGGCAGGCTGTGGTCCAGGACTTCTACAGGGTGGCACACTTCCCCAAAGTGCTTGGTGCCATAGATTGCACATGTGTGGCCTTACGTCCACCTAGGGCCACTGAGCACATCTATCGAAACCGCAAGCACTGTCATTCCATCAACGTGCAGGTTGTATGCGATGCAAAGGGAATCATCACCTCTGTCTATGCAAACTACCCTGGATCAACCCATGACAGTTTCATATACAGAATGTCTGCCCTGAGTGGGCTCTAGAAGCTGGAAGCATGGCAACACATGGCTCCTAGGTGAGTGCAATTGCCTGTGCACATGCATGCATGTCACACACAGACAAATACACAAACCCAACTAATCACAACCATCCTCACCTCCCCAGGGGACAGTGCCTACCCTCTGAGCAACCACATGATGATGCCAATCCGGAACCCCACCAGACCACCCCAGGTAAGATACAATGCTGCCCATATTGCAACCAGGGCCACAGTGGAGCACACATTCAGAGTGCTCAAGTCACAATTTCACTCCCTTGACCGCTCTGGCGGCCAGCTACTATATGCACCAGTAGTGTGCAGGATCATTGAGGCAGCATGTGTCCTGCACAATGTTGCAACATGGCGGGACATACCGGTGGACATGGTGGTGCCCCCACATCCCCAACCACAGGCACAGGCGCTGCCCATGGGAGGGGAAAGGGCACATGGTGAGGCAGCCCGGACCCAGCTTGTGGCCACATTTCTAACCTAAACTCACACCCCTGCGGAGTGCACACAGGCCTGGCACATACCAGGTGACAATCGATGATGACAAAGAGACAGCCAACTGTCACAACCTTACCACCCTGAGAATGTTGCACCAGAAGTGCTACATTGTGTGCATCTATAGCTACTTAAACATAACCAATCTTGTGTGACCAAAAGGAACACATGCAAGGTGTGTATCACACCACCCCCTGCAAAACAGGCCATGGCAATCACTGGTATATCACCCAAACCCTCCCAACCCACATCACCCTTGTCTGCCACACCATGACATGGCATGCAACAGCAAAAGCCCAACACATGACCAATTACATAAGAAGTGACATGTGATAAATGGGAAGTGGCCCGACACAATGACGCCTGGCATGGAATCCGATGAAATGACTGACCAACAACCTCCCACACATACCAAGTCATACACAAATCCTTATTGTCAGTGTTAGTATGAAGAAAAGACTGAATGCCAGTTCACATGCACATTGGTCAAGGCAAAATGGCTACTCCCTAACCCGTATGCTGTGTGTGTCTCCTGCAACACACTGCTCAGCACACAGCACAGTGAGCAGCCATTGTGTTGGGGATACACCTTGAGCATCACATCAAAAGGACAAACAAAAGAAACAACCCATTGACGCATGTACACGATTCCCAAATGGCAATTGATCATGCGCTGCAGGGACACAGCGTGCCCGAGAAGGCATTCTGTGTGCACCTGTGGGCATGGAAGGGTGGTTGTACGTGTGTTGGAGCATTGTGTAACTGTGTGCGTCAGTAGAGACATGCACTCAATATATGCATGTGAAATCAAGTGACCCTTGGTGTCCTGTACACATCACATGCGAACATTGCCCATGTGTACACCCCAGCATGTCAAACCACAATAATCCCCTGACACCTGAAATGTAAATACAACACAGGAACAGCCATTGACCTGCAGAACACATCATGTACATAGTACCCCACAATGATATTGTCAGAGAGTGCCCAAACACTAGAGCCCAGGCTTACTGTACAACAAAAGGCCCTCCCTCATTTACACATCACCATGATCTTCTGAACATCTGTGTCTGGGGTATGTAGCCATCTCCCTTTTAGTCTACCTGGCTACAGGATCCCCCTACCCCTTGGTCTTCATGTTCCACATTGCGTGAAAATAGGGTCCAGCCCCCTCAGAGGCCTCCTTGACTGGTAAAAATACCAAATCACAGAGAACTCCAAGGAGCCAAACCCCCAAACCAGGGAAAAAGCCTCTAGGCACAAAAAAAACCTGGAAGAGTCTCCAGTAGATTACCTGAAGTGGAAAAAAAGTCCAGGCACATGTACAAGCAGAATGATAGAACTACCAAGGTAGCACAGTTCAACAATGGTTCAACAGGATGGATACCTTTTTCAGGACACAACATACAAAGGATGCAACAACTGATGGGTAGTGTCACATCTCCGTTCTCTAGGCGCAGGAGTGGCATGAACCAACCACCCCCTCCCTGGTCAGGGCACCTGCAAGGTAAAACTTACACAGGCCTCCGAGACCTCAGCGGGGAAAGAGGGTCAGGGGTCCGTTGCTTGGACAGGCATTGGTATTCAGGATAACCGGAAAGAGGGGCAGGAGAGGGGAGTTGGATTGGCATGGGAAAGTAGACAAAACACAACTATTGACAATAACACATACTCAATCAGAGAAACCATGCACATTGTACTAAATGAGTCAAATGCAAGACAAAGAGAGACTTATCTCTGGGGTGAGTGCTGGCCTCCTGCCTGCACACTCTCCGGTCCAGTAACAGGATCAGTTCAATGCTGCAAAGAGAGCATGAGTTACTAATCTGTGTGTGTTTACAACACACACACAACACCATTCATGCCCCAAAGTAAGTGACTTCTCCATAAACAAACACTCTTGTCTGCTGCTATGTACGTATACATTTGCTTGACACTGTGATGGTTCATACACTGTCAATGCAGTAAGGCAGGCGCACGTGGGCATGCGGTAAATGGAAGACCAATGCGTCAAGAATCACACATGATAGAATGGTCCCTGGGTGAGCTGCTAGATGCGTATAGCGAGGTGCGACTTAAGTACAAGTCGTGTTCTGGCAGCCGTGGATTACAATAGGTAGTGCAAGTGGCAATTTGCACATGCAAATGATATGCAATGCACACAAGTCTGTGCCTCGCTGGGTGTCCCTGTGTGCTGTATACATTTCTGGCTAGGAATGCTACTGCGCTAATAACTCAGCTTCTATGGAGCAGGGGGGGACTGTAGCATGTGTGCGACGGCCCCTGCGTGTGCCCCTGACAACTTGTAAAGCTACTTGCCATTTGTCCCTCAACACATCTTAGCTGTACTGTGCGCTTCTACAACAATATCTTGCCAAGCTCCCCAGCACTGGAGCTAATTAGCATGCATGTGCAAGTGGCCTGGTAGAAGGTTGACTGTGGTGTGGCCCCTTGTGCTGCTCACCTTGCTTGGAGCTCCTGGAAACATGTCTGCTTCTGTTGGACATCTGAGCACAAGCCCTGTGCTTCTGCTTGCGTACACATGCGCACGTCTTCACCACCAAACATGGCCAGGTTTCAGTAGTACTTGACCCTGTGTCTGCTGGCAAAGGTAGTCTGGAGCCTCATTTTCCTGCAGAAAGGGCATAAAAGATATTAATAATGCTGGAAAGTTCCCTGTCTGTGTGTGTCTTCATGCTGGTTGTCACTGGGCCATGTTAGAGACCTACATCAGAAATCCTCCCACCATCAGTGTGACTTTGACAGGCAAAGGGTGCAGGCTACTGTCTGCAGCATGAAGTGCATTAAGCACATATACAGGCAAGAAAATAACATACATCACAATCCACATCAATTAATGGACACATCAATCATGTACTCACCCAAATTGATTACAGACATGCCGTGGATAAAACCCACTCAATCCCCTCTAGGGGTGTTAACACAAGTAGTCAGCAGCAGACAGGCCACAGATATGACGAAAGTCCAAAGCCCTTGTGTAAATATTTGTTACACCGGACCATCCTTGCGAGCCCATGGATAAGGGAAGCAGGAGTGGCCTATGTGAGTCTGGACCCCAATCTCCAAACACATACACGAGACAAGCATGAAGGGCCCAGCTGGAACAGACAGGGGATGCTTTCAAAAGCCACAAAGCACCACACCGTCACAGGAATGCACAATAGACAAGCAATTTTAAACTATATTAACTAATTAAACTAACTATAAAAAACCTATATAACCTAATTAAACTAACTGTCAAAAACCATCTTAACTAACTGAACTAACAAGACAAATCAAAAATGGCCACATAAGACCCGGGGGGGGAGGCTGCCAGGCAGTGGGAGGTACAGGGTGCACCTCAACACCCGCATGCGGTGATGTTGAGACAAAAAGAAAACTTCCATGGGCTCAACGCCTGCACAGCCCGACCTGTGTGGGAGATAACTTGTCATCCTCATCACCCTCTGGCTGAAAAGGTTGATGTGGCACAGTACCCTGACCACGCCTAGGTGCAGCTTGCCCCTCATCGGCAGCAAGTCTGCGGGACAAGTGAGCCTGGTTCTGTGTGGCGATGACACGTAGGTCAGCATGTAGAACCTCACATGATACACGTTCTTCCTCTTGCAAGGTAACACGTGTAACACAGAATTCTTCCTGCATGACCTACCTGGACAACTGGTACACCTCCCGGCAAGCACGTAGCTCAGCCGAGATTGGTATTCTCTAGTTGCTCCAACTTCTCCTCTGACCGCCACCTCTAGGACATCATGAGAACACACAGAGTACATTTGAGGGATTCATAGTCAACCCGCATGGCCTCCATGTGTGCCTCTGCATGAGCAACAATTGCTTGATGCAAAGACACCATTTCAGCCCAGTGTGCCCTGTCTGAGGTCGCCATGCCCAGCCTGAGCGAGCGGGCCGTGGACTGTGCCACCCGCTGCTGGAGTTCCACCTGCCTAGCATGGGGTAGCACGGATTGGGCCACACATTCCATGCTCTCAGCAATGTTATCAATTGCTGCCCCCTAGTGTTCTGAATTGGGAACCATGGCTTGCTCCCACTCAGTATACCCCAGTGGCGTGCGGCCACTGCGTTTCTGGGCCTGACACCTGCGGGGCCCAAGGAACCGACATCCTTGTTGGGTTGGCACCGCCGGCGGCTCCAGAACTACATTCCTCTGTTGATGTGATGCCCCAGTCACATCAGCAACTGGAGTGGAGGGAGATCCTGCGTCCCAATTCAGCACAGGCAGAGGTCCCACCACCGTCTGGCCTCTCAGTGCAGGTGTCGCGGACAGAGGAGCCTCCACATCAGAATCACTCACCCCTGACAAAATGGACCCGATGCACATCCAACTCGACATTTTCGTCAGAGTGATCATCTGAGCTAGACTCATTGCCAGCCCTAGACAAGATGGTCTGGAACACAAGTGGGTTCTCGTGGCCTAACTCCCCATGACCCCCACTTGTGCTGGTTTGTTGGTGCGATAGCAACTCTGTGTCTGGCATGACAATACCATCCTCTGGCTCCATTGCGTCATCATCATTTTCCAAATTTACGGGGGCAGCCCCTTGCGTTATAGATCCGGCGCTCTGAGGCTGCGCACCTGTCTAACTCGTTGCTCCAACGGTTCAGGCTCAGTGGGTTGGCTGATCCCCAATTGGCTGCAATAAGTCTTTTGCCTGCCCCTAACGCAATTGCCAGAAACCTTTTCTCATATTTAGACAGGTCTACTTCCCCCCCGATGCCTAAGAGTACCATCTTGGGATCCCTAGGGATTGGTGTCGCCAGTGCGGCTGAGATTGTCTTAACACAGTCCACCCAGAAGGCCTGTATCACCCGACAGTCCCATATCATATGCTAGAAGGTGGCGGGCTCATTTTTGCATCGAACGCATGTCCCATCTTCTATTCCACCCCATCTGACCATTACGGCGCGTGAGTGGTATGAGCGATGGAGGATCGTCAACTGTATTAGTCTAAGCTTGGATTCTATACCAATTTCTCTGGGGGACATTAATGCCTCCACCCAGTCTTCAGGTTCCAGGGGACCTACGTCCCTTTCCCACTTTGCTTTGAGCCCGTCATGCTGTGCCGCCCCGAACGAGTTAAGGGCCTGATAGAGAGTGGAGATGACCTTAGAGGAGATGCGTTGCAGGAGAATATTGGTCTCAATGGGAGAGCAGGGGGGTATGATCGTCGTGTCAGGGAATTGAGTGTGGATGGCGTGGGTCAGTTGCGCATCTCGAAACCGGTCCATGGGTGCCAGGTCGAATTGTTCTCGCATATCTCAAAACCCAGGAGGCGCCCCTCTTGTATCACATGTGCTAGTGTGTGTATTCCTTGCCAGTGACCAAAGGAGCCCATTTTCACTATTTCCGGGAGGAGTGCATTATGCCTTATGGGTTGTGTCAATGTTGGCTGTCCTTTCCAGCTGATTAGTTTGTGTGCGTCTCGCCAGGCGCGACGGATGTGGTGGGTCATTTTGGGCAGCCCCGGGTGGTTGATCGTGGGTGGCGTAGAGGATTTGCAGCGGTGTTAACGGGGCCATGGTCTCCAGTTCGATGTGGGTGTGTGGGGTCAGCGTGCATACAGTTATTCACTACTCCTATCTGTGTGGCCAGGTAATAGGTGCGTATGCAGGGTAAACCAATGCCTCCCTGCCATACTGATCTCTGGAGCGTGTCAAGGGCGATCCTGGATTGTTTCCCATCCCATAGCAATGTGCGCAGGTTCTTGTCAATGAGTGCGAAGGTTTCTCAGGGGATGGGGAATGTGGCATTCTGGAGGACATACAACAGTCTGGGGAGGGTCATCATTTTGAATAGTGCGGCTCTGCCCATTAGCGATAGGGGAAGTGATTGCCAGTGGGGGGTGTCTCTGTTGAACTGCTCAATTACTGGTTGTAGGTTAAGTCGGAGGAACCCAACGAGCGTCGGGTTAAGCCGTATACCCAGGTATTTAAATTCCCTGATAGAGACATGGTATGGGCAGGTCTCCGGGATCGCAGACTTGCCACCCTGAATCGGGAAGAAGATGGTTTTGGCATCATTAACCTTTAGGCCCGCAAAGTACTGATATTCCCTGAGAATGAGGGAGACAGCCGGGCACGAGATGCTCGGGTTACTGAGGCATATGAGCAGTTCATCCACATAGAGCAAAAGGCGGTCTTCTCCCCCTCCTGGCCAAATGAAACCGGTCCAGTTGGTGTTAGCTCTAAGCTCAATCGCCAGCGGTTCGATGGCCAGGAGGAAGAGGAGTGGGGATAACGGGCATCCCTGTCTCGTGCCCCAACCCAAGGGAAATGATTTTGAGGACCTGCCGTTCACCCTCACCGTGGCCTCCGGGGATGCATATAGAAGTTTTACCCATGATATAAATGTCTGCCCCAGGTTCATCCTAGCCATGATCTCCCATAGGGCATCCCACCCCACAGAGTCAAAAGCCTTCTTGAAGTCCACCGCCAGGAGGGCGAGTGGGGCTGGTATTTCCTTTGCCCTGGACAGCGCCAATGGCCTCTGCGTAAGTTCAATCGAGTTGATTTATTGGGCATGAAACCACATTGGTCCAGGTGGACGAGGATCTCAATCCCTTGCAGTAGTCTGTTAGCGAGTGTTCTGGCGAGGACCTTCGCTTCGCCATTGATCAGGGATATCGGACGATAGGAGGCGCATTCCTCTGTGGGTTTCCCAGGCTTGTGTATGACTACGATGCATGCCTTCCTGAGGTCTGGGGGGAGTACTCCTAGTTCGCTGCTGCGTAGGAACATGCGATGCATGTGGGTAGGTAGCATGCCACTGAGGCATTTCCATGTTTCTGTCGGGAACGTGTTGGGGCCCAGAGTTTTCCCGGGTTGGAGCTGTGCCAGCACCTCTTGCACCTCGGTGTCAGTGATGTCAGCATTCAGGAGATCTGATTAGTGCTGTGGGAGTATCGGGATCTCGATTCGGTAGAGGTATCGTGAGGGTTCAACTAGCGGGTTCCCGGTGGGTGGGGTATAGATATTTTTGTAGTAGGCGGCGAATGCCTCGACAATGTCAGTGTCCTCTGTCAACAGTGTTCCATCCGGGGATCTGATGGCCCTTACATGTCCCCTGCTTTGTTCGCGTCTCTCCAACCAGGCCAGAGTCTTGTTAGCTTTGTCGCCCCGTTCCTATATTTGGCTCCGGACTAATTTGTGAGCAGTTCGTGCATTATCTAGAGATAAGTTACTAAGGGCGTCTTTTCGCCGTGAGCATCGCCTCCTTTGCTTCTTGGGTGCTTTGTATTAGGATTTGTTGTTCACACTTCAAGACGCATGCTTCTGCTTCTCTGACCTTCTGGACTTGACGTTGTTGGTAGGTGGAAACCGCTGAGATAGCCTCCCCCCGAAGGACTGTCTTGTATGCCTCCCAGATCGAGATCGGGCAGTCCACGGAGCCCTCGTTGAGTTCGAAATATTCCATTGTCTTTTTTTCCAGCTCCTCAGCAATTTCAGGGAGACGCAGATGGTATGCGTTCAGGCGCCAATTACGATCCGGGCGGCGGTTGGAGTTTTTAATGATTAGAAGGAGCGGAGAGTGGTCCGAAATTCCTCTCGCGAGGAATTCAGCGTCGAGAAGCCTGTGGTTTATTTTGCGGGGGATGAAGGCATAATCAATCCTGGAGAATGATTTGTGGACACCCGAATAGAAGGAAAAATCTGCCTCGTCTCCATGAAGTGAGCGCCATGTGTCCTTCAGTCCCAAGGCCTCGGCGAATGCGGCGAGCAGTGTGGAGGTGAGGTGTGTTCCAGATCTCCTATGGGTTCTATCGACTGCGACATCCATGACTTCATTGAAGTCCCCCCCAATCACCCACGTATCAGCCTCTTCTTCCAGGAGCAAGCTCTGTAGTTCGGAGAGTAGTTCTTTCGTCAGCGTGGGGGGGGGGGCATAGATTTCTGCCAGGCCCCATTTCTCACCCAAGATGTCAGCCAGCAACAGTACATAGCGGCCCCGGGGGTCTGTCCTGATCTTCCTAACCTGGAGAGGGACACGCTTGTGAACGAGTATCAGCGTGCCCCTAGCGCCTTTCGTTAATCCGGCATGGTAAGTATGCGAGTAGTTGGATCTTTTGAAGAAGTTGGTGTTTGTGCCTATCAGGTGTGTTTCATTTAAGAGGGCAATGTCCGGCGAGTGTCGGTTTAGGTACTGGAGCACCATTCTCCGCTTTATGCTGGAGCCGAGGCCGTTGACGTTCCAGGACAGTATGGTTACCTTGTTGGAGTTCATCCTATCTGCGTGAGTCTTCTTGTTGGGGCTTCTGGAAGGATTAGTGGCATTTGCGCTTTTTCCGGGGTCATATGTCAGTTTCCTCTCAGGGGAGACATCCAGGGGCTGCCCCGCACTGAAGTGCCTGATGACTGGCAGACAACTGCGTCCACAGTCCTGGCCAAAGACAGTGTTTGTTTACCTTGCCTGCATTCGTCGGCTTCCAGCCTTCTTGTCTCGTGATTCCGTTTCCTTGGGTCCCCAAAACTCCCCCCACCCTGTACTTCCCCCCCCCCAACTGGGAGCACCTGTCACCCAAACATTAAACTTATAACTTGGTGAACTTAAACTTCCTCGGGATGACCCGAACTCGGGTGGTAACCTCTGCGGGGTCACCCGGACTGCGCCTGAGACTGCGGTGCCTAGACGGTGGCGGCCGCAATAGTGTAGTTTCCGTGGTGTCCCGTGGCGAGTTCTGTTCTGTGATGCCCAGACCTCATCCGTTCCCTGTGGTATTTTTGGTGGGACGCTGTGGCGATTCCGTTTCCGGTTCTATCTGAGTGAGGGATGGCAAGCTCTGCCCAGGCCCGGGTTTACGAGCAGACGGTCCAGAGGGCGAGTGTTGGGCCGCAGGCCGATTGAGGATTTGTGTTTCAAGCCAATCCCATGCTTCTTTGGGGTTGTGGAATAGGTGGTTCGTGCCCTCGTGATGAACTTTGAGCATCGCCGGGAAGAAGAGAGGGAACTTGATTGACAAGGAGTGAAGTTTCTTCTTGACAGAGTCAAACGACTGGCGGGCCTTTTGGACCTCTTTGGTATAGTCCGGGTAGAACCCCACTTTGTAGCCGTTGTATGTGATTGGACCGGAGGCCCGTGCCATCTGCAGGATAGCGTCTCGGTCATAATAGTTGAGGAGGCGTGCAATTATTGTTCTGGGCGGGGCTCCTGGGGCAGGTCGCCCGGTGGGTACTCTATGTGCTCTTTCGACACTCTTTGTTCTGCTTCTCCCACCCTGGACGATAGGTTGCGGAGATCTTGGCGTAGGAGAGATACTTCCGTGGAGACTCTGCCTATCTTGAGTTCCAGCGATGTTCTTGAGTACCCAATTGCCTTCATTAAGTCTTTGAAGGAAAGTTGGGGGTCCTGGGTTTCTTCCCTTTTGCCTGCCTCTGCCAGATTTTGTGTCTCCTGGTGAGAGGGGGTCTCCACTGTGTAAAGGTCCATTTTACTTTGCAGGGTCTGCCGCTTGGCCTTGTCCTTGCCCATGGCCGGGTCAGTAATTTGTGCGAGGATTTAGGCCCGGGTGGATCGTGTGGATGCCCCTCAGGAATTATCGTGGAGACCAAGTTGGGGTGGGCTTGTCGGGCGTCTATCTTTCGCTCCTCTGTCCCTGTTCCTGAGCCCCGGCGGGGCTATGTAGGTTGCTGAGAGCCAATCCCCTGTTCTGGCTGGTCCGGTGTGCTTGTCGGGAGTCCACTGGGGGGGGTGTCTGTAGCTGCGTACATGTAAGGACCGTGCCCACCGCCTCGACTGTGTTCTGTTCCTGAGTGACGTGCAGAGGGCCGCTGTCTCCGGCGCCGATCTCCGACTCCTCACCGCATCTCCCAAGGGCCGTTGATTGTAGGGCGGCGGCGCGGTCTCCCAGCGGTAGTGGTACCCAGGACCCCTGGTCTGGGACGGCCCAGTAGGGCTTGGGCGGTACCTCAGTGCGTGATCTCACCAGGAGTTATTCCCCCTTTGTGGGGTGTATGTCCAGTGATTTATGCCTGTGGGGCTATGAGCTCTGCATCAAGGGCCTTTGCTCCCCCAGCAATCATGCCCCAAAGATGGCCAGTCCTCTGGGCCTTTGAGCAGTTTCGCGGCGTGGGGGTGAGGTTGCAGGCGCTAACACCAGTACAGGGTGCTTATAGAGGTGGGGGGGGGCGCCTTCAGTCCCCGCCGCTCACCTCTGTTGTTATCTTGGGGTGTGCCGCCTCCTTCGTGCGGGTCGCTGTCCCGCAATTCGCCCGATTAGGGGGGGAGAGGTTGCCCGTATCCTGTTGGTGCTGCTGGGGAGCACAGCACCGCGTTGCCTGTGTCTGCCCCGCAGCTCAACCCCAGGTGCTGCAGACTCGTTGATGGGAGGGTGGAGGGAGGGCGGAGGGGCTCCAGCTCCTTGCCTCGTCCCGGTTTGTGTAGCCTGGACCGGCAGGTGTTCTTCCCCAGGGAATGGGGAGCGCGCTCAACCCTCGTAGACCAGTTCCTCCGCGGTCGGGTCTGCCGCACTGCCGGGGAACGCGGGAGAGGTGCGCCGCTCCCCCAGCGCGGGACACTGTCCAATTGTTCGCAGGTTTGGCAGGGGAGGCTGCACGTACCTTGTGATGTCGTGGGGTGGTGCAGCGCCACACTCCCCCCAGCCTTCTCTCCTTCCCTGCTGTGTTCTGGCCCCAGGTGTTGCAGTCTCGCTGATCGGGGGTGGGTAGGAGCCTGTTCTGGTTCCGCCGAAAGGGTGCCCCGTGTTGTCAGCTCCCAGTCGCTCGATGCACCATGGATGTCTGGCCGTCCTCTGCCAGGGGACCGGGTCACGGCGTCCGCAGGCACGGGATGTCAGCCGCGGTCGTGCCACGATTCAGGGCTGCTTCTGGCTGCCTTTTCTGGATTCCAGCTGGGGGGGAGGGAGAGGATGTCCCGCCCCACGGTCCATAGGCGTGATATCGCCGACCGTGGTCCAAGGATCACCCGTTCCCCGGGGCCCCAAGGCCGTGGCCGCTCGAGTGGGGAAGGGCAGAGCAGCTGCTCATGTCCGCCCAGCAATGGTGCCAAGGCGCGCGCTGACGGGCTCCGGGATGTTACTCGTGGTCCCGGATCCTATTCTGCACCAGGTTGCAGGAGTCGCTGCCTGGATAGGTCCGCTGCCTCTGTGTTGTCCGGGGTCGGGTGTTTTCCAACAATTACGGGAGTTTATCAGGATATATTGTCGCGGCCGCTGGGAGCCGATGCCGTTAGCTCCTCATGCGCGGCTCGCGCATGCGCAGTCGCTTTTTTGCACTCTTGAGCTGTGCGCACCACATGGCCAAATGCACTCACACGATCCGCAACTTGCTTTCAGTGGGACATACGAGGGGCAGCCGTAGTTTGAAAATGTGGCCCCATTAGCATATCATGGTTGTGGTCCCGCACGTAGTCCACAAGGAAGTCCAGTTCCTGCATTCAGAAAGGCTTCTTCCTCGACGTGCCGGAGGCCGGAGCTGTGTCTGGGGTCCCAGCCTCTACTGCAGGTGCAACCTTCCTCCTCTTGGACAGTGGTCCGGACCCTGGCTGGCAAATGCCACCCTGATCAGTATGGGCTGTGGCGCTGGTGTGTTGAACCGAGGGAGTGGCAGGTGGAATGAGGATGGAAGCCCTGACTTGCGTCAGTGGCTGCTGGGTGCCCTGGATTGGGCCCTGCGCAGCAACACCCGCTGTGCCAGGGTCATTGAACGGGCCTGTCCTGGATGGTAGACTCACAACCGGGGTGGTGTTGGCTGCATCTGCCCATGCACTTGCCAAAACCCGGCTGGTCGGGGCACCAGATGACATTGCTGCCCCAGGGACACATGTCTTGGTCAAGGCAGCCCTGCGTGCACCTACGGTGTGCCTCCTGACCTCGTGGCCTATGGCACAGATGTAGTAGTGCCGGCACAGATGTAGTAGTGCCAATGGGAGGTGTAAACGACAATTGTCCTGGGCAATTGGGGTGAAGGGGGTGGGATACAAGATGTTAACAGCACCCACCTGCAAGGCTGTATGTGACCCGGTGATAAAGTGATGGGTCACACAATGCTCAGGCACCCCAAAACTCCAGTAAAACCGTTCACGCAACCCCAGTAGCCCACGTGTGTGGAATTAACCTCCCGGAGTATGTGGTGGCACCCAGGGACACAAAAAACATGTACCCGTGGGACACGCAGGCTACTATGACCTCGAAAACGGGTACACGATACACAGGGGCACCCGCAGTGGGAAAAATAGCATGCGCGACTCACCGTCAGACTAGCGTGATAATGAAAAACACGCATAGCCAATACCCCCGCCAAAAGAAGAGATACGTCCTTGATCCGCTGTGAAGTTGTGATGGCGTGCGAAACAACACGAAGTAGCAACACACACGTCAGTCTCCACGAAAGGCACGTACAGCAAACTGCTGGCCCTGCTCACCTTTAACCCGTGCTGAGGGAAACGCCCATGCGCATCACTTCTCTTACACGCTTAGGCCCTTTCCTCGGATTACACGCATTAACACACGTACGTGATTTTTTTGCACGTGCGGATGCACCCATGCTGAGGGAAACGCCTGCGCGTATCACGTCACATACGCGCTTATGTGCTATGGGCCTTTGCTCGAATTACACGCTGACATGCACTTTTTTCACGTGCCAAATCACTCTGTATCAAGCTGGCCACGCGACAACACGGACGACCACCCTCCTGCCCAGAAGGCCATTCTCCTGCCCCCCAGAACCCCAAGCACAATCCCACCTGCCATCTGCTGCTGCCTGCCTGCCTGCTGGCCACGTGCCCTGCTATTTGGTGCCTGCACGTCAGCCATCTGCAGGGGTCCAGTTGCTGTGCCCACCCCTGCTGGAACAGAAGACTCCCGACTGGTATTCCATCGCTCCACAGCCCAGCCCCAGGACCCAGTTGCCCACCCACACCTGCCTCATGGGTTGCCATGTACGTCACAACACCATCTGGCACCAGTGGCAACCCCCAGCAGAGAGGCAGAGGGCTGCCAGCTTCAGTGCCAATGAAGTTGGCATCCTGGTGGAGCAAGTCCTGGGGCATTATGATGCCCTCTTTGGAAGTTCACGCGCCAACAATGAAGGACGGAAGAGGATCTGGAAGGACATCGTGGCCGCCATCAATGTGGAGGGGGTGGCAGCCCGCGACATGCAACACAGCCGGAAGCGCTGGGAGGACTTCAGGTCCAGGACCCTCAGCAAGACCTGGCGCCTCTTGAAGGCAGCGGATGCTAAGGGGTGCCGAGTCCACCTTACCAACAACCAGATGAGGGTCCTGGAATGTATACGCCCAGCGCTCCACCTCCAGGTCCTTGAGAGGCAGACCCGTCCAGAGTCGAGCGGTAAGTGTACATGCGTACTGATTGGACGCTTTGCATGTTGAGGTGTGCCAGGAGTGTGTAGGTTGGACATATGTCTTGAAAGGCCCATGTATGGATGTGTGTGTACAGGGACATGAGCCTACTGCATGTGAGTCCAGTCATGTGTGAGGCACATAAATGGTGTATGTGTTCAAATGAATGGTGCCCAAATGCATGTGTGGGTGCACACATGTTTAGATTTTTGTGTATGTACTGTGGCATGGTTGCAGTGTGACACACGGATGCTGGTTCCACCTTCATGTATGTGCACAATGTACATGTGCGTGTGTGTGTGTATTTGACATGTGTGCCACTGTGATACACCATGGATGCATTTGACACCGACATGTGGGAGGCTGATTGGCAGATGTGATATGGATGCCGATGATTTCACTGCGACAGGTGGTGGAGATGTACAGATGCATGTATGTCTGGTGGCGTGTGTGCATTTGTTTGGCACTCCCCGTGTTGCATGTGAGGTCAGGCTAACCTTCGGATGCTCATGCTGTTGTATGTGTATGGATGGTGCTGCCTGCTGCAACATTCCTGTGAATTTGCGCATGTGTGTGGGTTCAAATGATATGTGTGTTGGCGAGTGTGATGCCATGTGTGAAGTTTGACACTGCCACTCATGTGCAACTGTCATGTGTGTATAAGACCATTGTACAGTTCCCTGATGCCTGTGTTCTGTCTCCCCCTGTCTGCAGCGTCAACTGATGAAGAGGGTGGAGACGGTGCTGTGGAGCACAGCGGCAGGGATCCCACCACCAGCCGGAGATGCAAGGCCCAGCTCCCCTCCCATGTTGTCATCTCATCGGGGAGTGAGGAGTCTGCTGCCATGTCCGTGGCCGCAGCTGCCGATGGTAGGTCCAAGAGGCGGAGGTCAGAGGTGGAATCCTCGGCAGCAGAAGGGGCAGCTGAGACCCCACAGGGGCCTATGGAGGAAGATGGCATTGAGTCATCCAGGTCAGTGGGGGGTTTGGTTGAGGAGGAGGCCGTGGAAGGGCCACACTCGGGGTCTGGAGGGGGGGATTCCACTGGTGCTAGTGGTGCAGTCCAGGGGCAGGGACAGGAGGCAGCACAGGCGGCCGCGGAGGTGCCTGTGTGTAATCCTGTCCCTGATCCTGGGACTGCATCATCCCGCACCAGCAGGGATGCCTTCATCCAGACCCGTTTTCAGGGAGGGGATGTGCAAACAACAACTGCCCTTCCTCTCCCTGTGGACATGGCAATCCGGGACCATGCTGAGCCTGTCCTGGCTGGGGTGGCGTTGCATCAACTTGGCATCCGGGATGACGTGCAGGGTCCTCATCAGGACGCTGCACCTTATTTCAGATGCCTCGTTGACCGTGTCGAATAGCTAGGAGGGATCACCGGTGCTGGGTTCCTCTGTCTGCTGGACCATCTAGCGACCCCCTTCTCAACTGTACCCGCTATGCGCCTGGCATCCGTGCCATCTTCCGGCCCAAGTATCACCTGGGCACCCTGTGGAGCTGCCTCTGACCCAGTGGCCAGGCTGGTGGAGGACACATCTCTGCCACAGTTGGGAGTCAGAGGTCCAGCAGGGGTGGCCACCCCAACAACTGGACCCCAGCAGGAGGGGGACTTGCAGGCATCTACAGGCAGGGCACATGCACGGCAGCAGCAGGCTCAAGTTGGGAGCGATGATGGATCGGGCCAACAACATCAGAGGGACAGGCATCAGCCGGAGGGCAGGAGGACCCTGGATGCAGTGTCTTCCGTGTGGCAGCGGTTGGGCCAGCAAATAGATGTGGAGCAGCGGCGGGCGGAAAAGGCATGGCTCACTATGGTCAGGGCGGAGAACTCCATGCGCAGGGCACTGAGGAAGGCTGAGTGCCTCGAGGAAATTCGCAGGGAGTTGGAGGCAGACATGGCATTATCCCTGCGAGACCTCGGGGCCCGGGAAATCAACAAGTGAGCCGTAGGACCTGCCCGCTGCAATTGTATATAGTTCATTAGTGTTAGGTTTCCTTTCTATTTTTCTTTCATTTGGGACGCATGGACTTGCCCCACCTTTTTGTATATAATTATTTATTAGGTAGGGTTTTTTGTAGGTTTCCTTTGGATTGTTGGGCTCATGGACCCTGGATTTTTACATTGCATATTGTTCAAGACTGGATTTGACTTCATTGATTTTTTTTTTCCATGGAACAATGTTTTCATTTTTTTTACCTTTGGATTTGGTTTGATGGACGAACCCTTTGGAGCCATTTTCATTTGGATGTATTTGGATTCAGCAATTCATGTTGGACATCCAGCCTTTTTGTTCATTTTTTGTCTTGTGTGATTTTATTTCATTCCGTTGATTTTGTATTTAATACATTTTGATTTCATACTTCATTTGTGTGGTATTCTCTCATTGCGTTTTGTGCATGTCACAATTTGGGTTTTCTCATTCACTTGCCCCCATTGTGTGTGCCTGACGGACATGTATTGATGTACATACTTGTCATTTGGGATCTATCATGACATGGGGATTTCAATGTGGAGTGGATGCAATACTTAGTTGGGTGTTTGGACTGGGGTGGCGTTAGGTGGGAGTTGGGTGGCCCTAAGGGCCATGAGTGTGGATCATGATGATGTGTTGGGGGGGCATGAGTTGGGGCCTGCTGGCAGGTGCCCATCACTGGGGGTGGGTGGGGGTGCAGGGGGTCATGAGTCGGGTCCTGCTGGCACGTGCCCGTCACTGCTGGATGGGTGGGGGTGCAGGGGGATATGAGTCAGGGCCTGCTGGCAGGTGCCCGTCACTGCTGGGTGGGTGGGGGTGCAGGGGGACATGAGTCGGGGCCTGCTGGCAGGTGCCCGTCAATGGTGAGTGGGTGGGGTGACATGAGTCAGGGCCTGCTGGCAGGTGCCCATCACTGCTGGGTGGGTAGGGGTCCAGGGGGACATGAGTTGGGCCCTGCTGGCAGGTGCCCATCACTGCTGGGTAGGTGGGGGTGCAGGGGGACATGAGTTGGGGCTTGCTATCAGGTGCCTGTCACTGCTGGGTGGGTGGGGGTGCAGGGGGACATGAGTCGGTGCCTGCTGGCAGGTGCCCGTCACTGGGGGTGGGTGACATGAGTCGGGGCTCACAAGTGTGCTCACAAGTGGGCTGCCTGCAGGGCATGGTGAGGGTTGTACGGTAGTCCCCTGTGGTGTGGGCTACCTGCAGGGCATGGGGAGGGAGGAACCACACACCTGGGAGGGCCCACGATGCCAAATCGCGTGTGAAACTGCCTGCTTACCACCCAAATACATGTACCCTGCTCTCGCATGGAGTATCGTGTGTGAAACTTCTTGTGCACCCCCGCAATACACGTATCCCGCTCGCGCAGGGCCTATCGCATGTGAAACTTCCCGTACACCCCCAAAATACACGTATGCCGCTCGCACAGGGCCTATCGTGTGTGAAACTCCCCGCGTACCCCCCAAATACACGTATCCTGCTTGCAAAGGCCCTATTGCGTATGAAACTCCCCGCGTACCCCCCAAATACACGTACCCTGCTGGCACAGGGCCTATCGTGTGTGAAACTTCCCCCGAAAGGCAGCCCGCACCACAGGGGGGACTTTTTCCATGCAATTTACCTGATGTGAGTGGGGTACATGTATTTGGGGGTACGCAGGGAGTTTCACCTGCGATAGGCCCTGTGCAAGTGGGATACGTGTATTTGGGGGGTACGCTGGGAGTTTCACACGCAATAGGCCCTGTGCGAGCGGGATACATGTATATATAGATAGCATTGCTGTCTTCCAAGTCTGTGTTTTCCCCTTTGTATATGTTTCATATGCTGTGAGTGGACCCTAAGTGAATTACTGTAAGAACATATTTCAAGTATAAGTCTACAAATATAGTACTTTTTCGATTTTATTTTTCCTGACTTTTACTGGCCTAGATATATCAGTAAAGGAAAAAAGAGTGAGCCAGGCATCTGATGTCATCAGTGATGTCATCAATGACATTTGTGATGTCATCTTTGATGTCCTGGGTGTTAGTCTTAGCTGTGCACAGTGGTGGTGTGAGTTATGGTTGCTTACCTTTCCATAACTAGTGAATTTCAGAGGTTTTTCGGTTTTATTTTGAACCATAACGTCCCTTTACTAAAGTTTTTTTACTGAATTTCATAGATTTTTAGAAGCACAACTTAACCATAACGTCCCTTTAACAACGTTTTTTTTACTGAATTTCATAGCTTTTTAGTAGCGCATCTTAACCATAATGTCCCTTCAACAAAGTTTTTTTACTGAATTTCATAGGTTTTTGGTAGCACAACTTAACCATAACGTCCCTTTAACAAAGTTTTTGTTTACTGAATATACATGTACATACTGTGAATTTGATGTATATTTACTAGGATTCCCTTACCTTATATAGATGTAACATAAAACATGCTGAACCCCCAGCTAGTGATTTTGATATCTGCTGACTGTGCATATGTCCGCGGACCGACGCTAAAATGGGGGATGAAAGCCATTAGCAACCTAGGTTCCCAACGCGGAACCCGGGGTGCTAAAAAGGAGGATTTTGCTTCCTACACCGGTACGCCTGTGGCATCCCGGTATAGGAAGGAACATCGTTTTTCAAGATGGCCACCATGGAAAAGGAAGGCTAGGGTTCCATACAGGGCCCTCTTCACTTTCCATGGCAGCCTGCAGAAGGCAAAAAGAGAACCCTATGACCATATTACCACAAGCACATTTTTATTCCCTTTCATATCTATCCTAATTTTGAATAACTTTACCACAAAGCCAGTCCCAGGTGGACATGGCCACTTCAATCCAATGTTTTCTCCCTTGTGGTCATATCCAGTATCCAGATTGTCTTGATCATGACCTTATTCCATCAACCAGACTATCTGGCCACTGCCCATTGCCACAGGCTACCCCACATTCACTAAAGGTATACTGCTATTTTTTTATAGCTACATTATGACACTTGTCAAATAATAAAATACTGGCACATTCGCAAAACAATGCTTGTAGGTCCTTGCCAATGCTCCTTACGCAAGTTTTCTACAAATCCACCCATGTTTTATTTTTTCAAAAGTGTCAAAGGAATGCACACACAATCATGTAACCTAGCCCCCACTTGACAAAATCCATTCAGACTATACGAAAACATTTATATCTATAATGTTGTTGCAAACCTTTGTGTTGATTTGTGAAATGGTACCACATTTATAAGCCTTTACATTATTTTGGCACCCCCCCTCTAATTTTGCCCCCTCTTGACAAAATCCCACCAAACTTTGCAAACACATTTATATCTAGATCGATTATCAGTTTGGAAAAATAAGTGTAGATTCATAAAATATCACCTCATTTATAAGCCATTACATTATTTTGGGACCCCCTCTAATGTCCCCCCATCATGACAGAATTCTACCAAACTTTGTAAACTCATTTGTATTCAAGTCACAAATATACCATCCCATCCTCATCACCCCTCACCTCCTTAGAGATTATTTGATAAGTTTGACAAGGGCAATGCTCAGAAAATATTATTGTTCCGAGGGTTCAGGCATGTATTTTTATACATCCATTGATCTATTGCACAAACATTTCCAATGCACGTTACCTTAGTTTTTCTCTTTTGTACACATGCGCAATCTGGCAACAGGGCACGGCCATCTTGTGCTAATCTTACCCGTTGCTGCATCTGCCTAAGGCAGCGGTATTCAAACTGTGGGGCGTGACCCCACAAGGGTCCGCGGGTGCATCACTGGGGGGCCCTGAGAGCTCAGCATGAAATCTAAAAAAAAAAAAGAGAAATATATTACATGGCCACAGTAGTGGCCATGTAGTTATGGTTAAGTTGCTGTTTCCATAGCAAGAGCACTTTTTGGGCGGCTTATAACTTCGCTCTCCCTGGACGAATCCTCACCAAACTTTGCAAAAAAAGTATTTGGGTCACTCTGGATTTTTCTGCAAAGTTTGGTGAGGATTCGTCCAGGGGGGACAAAGTTATAGAGGGATCCCAAAACGTTTTTTTTCCCATAGGCATAATGGGAAAAAACTTTGCTCACGCCTACAGCCCAAACCGCTGGACGGATTTACACCAAATATGCAGCAGGAGCGGGGGCTTGGTCCCGAAAGCGTGCTTTGCTTTATTTGGTGTAAATCCATCCAGTAGTTTTTAAATAAATGACAAAAATGTAAGTGAAAAAAATTAGTGATATCTGTGTTCGCTTCGCGGACACACTTCCCTGTTCGCTCCGCGGACAGGACGGTGATTGAGCAAGCAGCTTGCGTGATGTCCGCTGACATCTGACGTGCTCTCTCATTGGATGCGTGAAAGCGTGCAGTGCGTCTGGCTTCAGAGACACCAGCCATCTTTGTTCCTCGCATGAGAGGCTTTGTATCCCACCTGCACAGTATGTCCCCCACCCCTGCTCATGCCCGTGTCTGTCTCCTGTTCCTCCCACCCCCGCTCATGTCTGTGTGTCTTTCTCCCTCCTGCTCACCCCCCGCTCATGTCCATGTGTCTTTCTCCCTCCTGCCCACCCCCGCTCATGTCCGTGTGTCTTTCTCCCTCCCGCCCACCACCTGCTCATGTCCGTGTGTCTTCCGAGCCTCCCGCCCACCCCTGCTCATGTCCGTGTGTCTTTCTCCCTCCCGCCCACCCCTTGCTCATGCCCCGCTCGTGCCCCGCTCGTCTCTCCCACCTGCCCACCCCCCGCTCATGCCCTGTGTGTCTCTCCCACCCCCGTGTGTCTCTCCACCCCCCGCTCATGTCCGTGTGTCTCTCCCCAGCCGCCGCTCATGTCCGTGTGTCTCTCTCCACCCGCCGCCCACCCCCCGCTCATGTCCGTGTGTCTCTCCCCACCCGCCGCCCCCCCCCCGCTCATCTCCATGTGTCTCTCCCCACCCGCCGCCCACCCCCGCTCATGTCCGTGTGTCTTTCTCTCCCCACCCGCCGGCCACCCCCCGCTCATGTCCGTGTGTCTCTCCCCAACCGCCGCCCACCCCCCAGCTCATGTCCGTGTGTCTCTCCCCACCCCCCGCTCATGTCCTGTGTGTCTCTCCCCACCCACCGCCCACCCCCGCTCATGTCCGTGTGTCTCTCCCCACCCGCCGCCCACCCCGCTCATGTCCCGTGTGTCTCTCTCCCTCCCCCCACCCCCGTTCATGCCCCGTGTGTCTCTCCCCCTCCTGCCGACCCCCGCTCATGTCCCGTGTGTCTCTCCCCCTCCCGCCCACCCCCCGCTCATGCCCCGTGTGTCTCTCTCCCTACCCCCACCCCCGCTCATGCCCTGTGTGTCTCTCTCCCTACCCCCCACCCCCGCTCTTGCCCTGTGTTTCTGTCTCCCTCCCCCCCACCCCTGCTCTTGCCCCGTGTGTCTTTCCCCCTCCTGCCCACCCCCGCTCTTGCCCCGTGTCTCTTCCCCCTCCCGCCCACCCCCGCTCTTGCCCCGTGTCTCTTCCCCCTCCCGCCCACCCCCACTCTTGCCCCGTGTCTCTTTCCCCCTCCCGCCCACCCCCGCTCTTGCCCCATGTCTCTTTCCAGCTCCCACCCACACCCGCTCTTGCCCCGTGTCTCTTTCCCCCTCCCGCTCACCCTCGCTCTTGCCCCATGTCTCTTTCCCCCTCCTGCCCACCCCCACTCTTGCCCCGTGTCTCTTTCCCCCTCCCGCCCACCCCCGCTCTTGCCCTGTGTCTCTTTCCCCCTCCCGCCCACCCCCGCTCTTGCCCCGTGTCTTTCCCCCTCCCGCCCACCCCCGCTCTTGCCCCGTGTCTTTCCCCCTCACCCCGCTCTTGCCCCGTGTCTTTCCCCCTCCTGCCCACCCCTGCTCTTGCCCCCTGTCTTTCCCCCTCCCGCCCACCCCCGCTCTTGCCCCATGTCTTTCCCACTCCCACCCACCCCCGCTCATGCCCCGTGTGTCTCTCCCCCTCCCGCCCACCCCCCGCTCATGTCCCGTGTGTCTCTCCCCCTCCTGCTCATGCCCCGTGTGTCTCTCCCTCCCCCCCACACCCCGCTCATGCCCCGTGTGTCCCTCTCCCTCCCCCCACCCCCCGCTCATGCCCCGTGTGTCTCTCTCCCTCCCCCCACACCCCACTCATGCCCCGTGTGTCTCTCTCCCCTTCCCCCCACCCCCTGTTCATGCCCCGTGTGTCTCTCTTCCTCCCGCCCACCCCCCGCTCAATCCCCGTGTCTCTCTCTCCCTCCCCTCACCCCCTGCTCATGCCCCATGTGTCTCTCTCCCTCCCCCCGCTCATGCCCCACGTCTCTCTCCCCTTCCCCCCACCACGCGCTCATGCCCCGTGTCTATCTTCTGTTCCCCCCGCTCATGCCCCGTGTCTGTCTCCTGTTCTCCCCACCCCCCGCTCATGCCCCGTATCTGTCTCCTGTTCCCCTCATGTGCCGTGTCTGTCTCCTGTTGCCCCCCACGCCCCCGCTCATGCCCCGTGTCTGTCTCCTGTTCTCCCCACCCCCCGCTCATGCCCCGTGTCTGTATCCTGTTGCCCCCCACCCCCCGCTCATGCCCCGTGTCTCTCTCTTGTTGCCCCCCAACCCTTCCCTCATGCCCCGTGTCTGTCTCCTGATCTACCCACCCCCCGCTCATGCCCCGTGTCTGTCTCCTGTTCCTCCCACCGCCCGCTCATACCCCGTGTCTGTCTCCTGTTGCCCCCCACCCCCCCGCTCATGCCCCGTGTCTGTTCTCCCCACCCCCCGCTCATGCCCCTTGTCTGTTGTTCCCCCCACCCCCCGCTCATGCCCCGTGTCTGTCTCCTGTTCCCCCACCCCTCGCTCATGCCCCGTGTCTGTCTCCTGTTCCCCCCACCCCCGCTCATGCCCCATGTCTCTCCTGTTGCCCCCACACCCCGCTCATGCCCCGTGTCTGTCTCCTGTTCTCCCCACCCCCCGCTCATGCTCTGTGTCTGTCTCCTGTTGCCCCCCACCCCCCGCTCATGCCCCGTGTCTGTCTCCTGTTGCCCCCCACCCCCCGCTCATGCCCCGTGTCTGTCTCCTGTTGCCCCCCACCCCCCGCTCATGCCCCGTGTCTGTCTCTGTTGTTCCCACCACCCCCCGCTCATGCCCCGTGTCTGTCTCCTGTTCCCCCACCCCCCGCTCATGCCCCGTGTCTCTCTCCTGTTGCCCCCCCCACCCCCCGCTCATGCCCCATGTCTGTCTCCTTTACCCCCACCCCCCACTCATGCTCCCTTTCGGTCTCTTGTACCCCCCCACCCCCCGCTCATGCCCCGTGTCTGTCTCCTGTTCTCCCCACCCGCTCATGTCTCGTGTCTCTCTCCTGTTGCCCCCCACACACCGTGCATGCCCCGTGTCTCTCTCCTGTTGCCCCCCACCCCCTGCTCATGCCCCATGTCTTTCTCCTGTACCCCACCACCCCCCGCTCATGCCCTGTGTCTCTATCCTGTTGCCCCCCACTCCCCCGCTCATGCCCTGTGTCTGTCTTCTGTTCCCCCCACCTCCTGCTCATGCCCCGTGTCTGTCTCCTGTTCCCCCGCCCTTCGCTCATGCCCCATGTCTGTCTCCTGTTGCCCCCACCCATGCCCCGTGTCTGTCTCCTGTACCCCCCACTCCCCGCTCATGTCCCGTGTCTCTCTCCTGTTGCCCCCCGCGCATGCCCCTTGTCTGTCTCCTGTACCCCCCGACCCCCCTGCACATGCCCTGTGTCTCTCTCCTGTTGCCCCCCACCCCCTGCTCATGCCCCATGTCTGTCTCCTGTACCCCACCACCCCCCGCTCATGCCCCGTGTCTCTCTCCTGTTGCCCCCACTCCCCTGCTCATGCCCCGTGTCTGTCTTCTGTTCCCCCCACCCCCTGCTCATGCCCCGTGTCTGTCTCCTGTTCCCCCCGCCCCCCGCTCATACCCCATGTCTGTCTCCTGTTGCCCCCACCCATGCCCCGTGTCTGTCTCCTGTACCCCCCACTCCGCGCTCATGCCCCGAGTCTCTCTCCTGTTGCCCCCCACCCTCCCCGCTCATGGCCTGTGTCTGTCTCCTGTTGCCCCCCACCCCGCCGCTCATGCCCCGTGTCTGTCTCCTGTTCTCCCCACCCCCGCTCATGCCCCGTATCTGTCTCCTGTTCCCCCCATCCCCCGCTCATGCCCCGTGTCTGTCTCCTGTTCTCCCCACCCCCCGCTCATGCCCTGTGTCTGTCTCCTGTTGGCCCCACCCCCCGCTCATGCCCCGTGTCTGTCTCCTGTTGCCCCCCACACCCCGCTCATGCCCCGTGTCTCCCTCGTGTTCCCCCCACCCCCGCTCATGCCCCGTGATTCCCTCGTGTTACCCCCCACCACCCCCGCTCATGCCCCGTGTCTCCCTCGTGTTCCCCCCACCCCCTGCTCATGCCCCTTGTCTCTCTCCTTTCACCCCCACCCCCGCTCATGTCCCGTGTGTGCCCTGTACCCCCCGCTCATGCCCCGTGTCTCCCTCGTGTTCCTCCCCACCCCCCGCTCATACCCCGTGTCTCCCTCATGTTCCTCCCCACCCGCTGATCATGCCCCGTGTCTCTCTCGTGTTCCCCCCACCACCGCTCATCCCCCGTGTTTCCTTCCTTTTCCCCCCACCCCCTGCTCATGCCCCGTTTGTACCCTGTTCCCTCTCAGCCCCGGCCATGCCCATGTGTCTCCCCTGTTCCCCCCACCCCCCGCTCATGCCCTGTTGTGTTCTTTATACACCCCACTTTCCCTTTCCATGGTGGCCATCTTGGTAAAAGATTTTCCTTCCTACGGCATCCCGGTGTAGGAAGGAAAATCTTTTTGTTTTTTTTTACCACCTGGCCTTCCCACTTTGAGGACATAAGATGTTAGTGATCTTCATCTGTTGAAAAGGATGTTATGGTGCCGTTGCGCTACTAAAAACCTATGAAATTCAGTGAAAAAACTTTGTCAAAGGGACGTTATGGTTCCAAGTAAAACCGAAAAAACCTTGAAATTCGCCAGTTATGGTAAGCTAAGCAACCATAACTCGCGCCACCACTGTGCACTGCTAAGACTAACACCCACGACATCAAAGATGACATCACAAATGTCATTGATGACATCACTGATGACATCACATGTCTGGCTCACTCTTTTTTCTTTCGCTGACATATCTAGGTCACATGGTTTTCTTCAGTAACAGTCAGAAACTAAAAATGTTATTTTATTTGTAGACGTATCCTTCAAGTAGGTTGTTACAGTAATTCCCTTAGAGTTCAGTCAGATCATATGAAACATATACATACGGGAAGACACAAGCTTGAAAGACAGCAATCCTTTTTGTGCACAAAGATAATCAATAGACTTATGAGCACTTTCTGATAGTTCTGTTGTTTTTTTTTTTTTTTTTATGGCTGTACTTTCCCTGTGGGTCCAATCACATCAAGTGATACATATACATAGGGTAAATAGCAGCTTTGAAACAGAGCAATCATTTATTTGCATGAAAATAATCAGTTAAGTTATGAATTGTTTCTGCTACTATTTGTGCTTTTTTGCTAACTTCACTTTCCCTGTATATACCCATATTGGTATGTGTTCTTGTATCTTTGTGTTTTGTCTTTAGTAATGCAATTATGTAATATATGTGTTTTATTAGCTACGTATTACATATTTCACAGTACACAAAAATCTATTAAGAAAACAATTATCATTTCATTATTCAACATATTAACATTACGAATATTATACCTTCATCTTGTACGCTGCACACAATGTTATGTTTCTGTATGAGTAGCTTAGTGTACTAGATAGAACCCCATAATAGAATGCTATTTATATCAATGCATCGTTCAATGCACTAATTAGGGTATGATATTTATTGCAATGATCCTTGACACTTGTTTCGCAACATTATAATAAGAATCCCTTGTACACATATTTCATGAAAAGTACATACACATGTGATGTCATCAGTGATGTCATCAATGACATTTGTGATGTCATCTTTGATGTCCTGGGTGTTAGTCTTAGCAGTGCACGGTGGTGGCGCGAGTTATGGTTGCTTAGCTTACCATAACTGGCGAATTTCAAGGGTTTTTCGGTTTTACTTGGAACCATAACGTCCCTTTGACAAAGTTTTTTCACTAAATTTCATAGGTTTTTAGTAGCGCAACTTAACCATAACGTCCCTTTAACAAAGTTTTTTCACTGAATATATATATATATATATATATATATTTTTTTTTTTTAGATTGGAAGAAATGGGCAGAGTGGCTCACATGGTCGGGCTGAAGCATGAAACTAAAGTGGCCCGCAGTTGTAAATGGATATTCATTCCTTTATTCACAGACTGGGCCTCATTACAACTATGGCGGTATGGTAACAACTGTGCCGGTAAGCTACCGGCACCGCTGCTACCATACCGCCATAGTAAAAGTTGTTCTCACGGGTGCCTGACAGCCTGCCAGATCTGACATGCAGGCCGTGCGGCACCCGCGAGCACAGCTCGTCAGATGCACCGGCACTGTTATTAACAGTGCTGGTGCATCCGAGCTCCCCATTCCCATTGAGCCCTATGGGGCTCCAATGGGAATGGTGATCTACCGGTACCGGCACCTGCAAAAGGGCAATTATCAGGTCCGCCTAACTCGGCATGACCCGATAATTGCCCATTCACGGGTGCCGGGCCATGATGCAACTCCGGCGGCAGCCGTGCCGGTTTGGAAAACTGTTTCCCTTTGACAGTTCAGTTTAGTTCCCCAGCCGCACATGCTCACTGAGCCATACAAGTGCTGGGGCGTTTTGCTTCACCAGCATTGCATAGCTCATTGAAAATGCTGGCTGGGGCACTGCATGCCTTTATGTCCGAGGAGGAGCTCCTGCACCTCCACGCACATACGGACAGAGCAGCCTGGAGCAGGGCGTTTCAGCACCCACACGCAGGCCAATGCAGAAGGTACGTTTATGTTAATTGTTTTTATTTAAACATGTGTATGGATTCGTGTATGCTTATGTTATGAGTGAATGTATGGTGATGGATGCTCCTGTCAATGATAGAGTGATTGCTGTATAAATGTGCAGTGCCTTGCATACACACGTAATCATGTTGATTGTGTTAGGCCCAGTGGGGCCCAGGGGACAGGGATGGTATCTTTTTACTGGACATCTATTATAGATGTCCAGTAAAAAATGTCATGCCTGCCCCCTGGACCCCCATCACCAATTGCAAACTGTTTGGCTATTTACCCATTTTTTTGTTAAAAGTATGCTCTACAATGCAACATTTTAACCCATTATTTAAAAAAAAAAACCCGGATCCCACTTTATTGGTTCTGGCTCCCTCACTATGCTCGGTCGCTATGGCATTTTTGGTGGAAATAGTTATGCCCCTCCACTTAAAAAAATCACCAGCCACCACTGGCCCTCAGACTGTGTTTGAAACGGGATGGGGGGAACCCACATACTATGGTGGGAGTACAATGGGCGGGAACCAATGGATAGTGGTGGGAGCAGAGTTGGGAGAGCCCAGGGTGTGTGATGGGGTGCAGAGAGACTAGGGACTGGGTAAAAGTGGGATAAGGAAGCCCAGAGACTGTGATGGGAGCAGGTGACGTAGCGCAATATGTATGGTCCATTTGGCATTTCTGGGGGGTCCCTACCTGCCCAAATTTTGCTCAAGGGTGCCCCAGCCAAAAGGATTTGAAGCCCACTGGCCTAAGGTGAACTGCCCTGACAGCACTAAATCATATGCCCCGCCCCTGAGCCTCACATCACCAAACCTAGAGATATTGATATGATATGATATGATATGGCATTTGTAATGCGCCTATACACAAGTGTTTCAAGGCGCGACATGGCAGGGAGGGGGGAACAAGGGGAGACAGACAAACGATCCTACTAGGCCAGGTGTTGTTCAGATCGCGCAAGTGCATGGGTAGAGGGGACGGGAAAAAGTGCAAGGGGGAAAGGGAGAGGGGAAAGTGCAGTACAAAGTGATTAGTAAAATACAAGATAAATAGTAAGGGCCAGCTGGTGGCAAGTGCAGTATAAGTGCAGACAAGTGCTGGGAAGGGGACTGTAGGGATACAGAGACAGTCCCACAGTGCAGGGGTTGCCAGGGAGGCAGTGCAGGGGAGAGTGGCTGGGCCAAGGACCGAGATTGGTGAGTGGCCCAGTTGCTGATTCAGTATAGTTTCAGTGATTTAGCAGGGGAGAGGGGGAGAGAAAGCAGAAGCAAAGAGGAAGGTTTTGAGGTGCTTCCGGAACCGGAGATGGTTCTCCTCAAGTTTCAGGGAGGCAGGAAAGCTGTTCCAGAGGGAGGCCCCTGCTACGGAGAGAGATCTCCCCCCAACTCGTTGCTTGGAGAAGCGGCTGACCCTGAGGGAGTTAGAGGCGGATGAGCGAAGAGCTTGAGAAGGAAGATATTTAGGAAGAGAGAGTTGAAAGTATTTTGGCCCAAGGCCCCAGAAGGCCTTGTGGACAATGCAGAGGGTTTTGAACTTTATCCTCGCAGCCACAGGGAGCCAGTGTAGCGATTTCAGACCTGGAGAGATACGGTCCCTGGGCTTGAGGCCAAGGACAAGTCTCGCAGTCCTGTTCTGGATGATTTGCAGCGGGCGGAGAGTAGAGGCTGGCAGATTTAGATAGAGGCTGTTACAGTAGTCCAGCTTCGAGAGATCCAGGGCTCTGGAGACAGTGAGCTTCTGGGGGAAGGAGAGGAAAGGAAGGATACCTCTGAGGAGGTGCAGTTGGTAGTGTGACTTCTTAGAAACGTCAGAAATGTGAGGAGAGAAAGAGACTGTGGAGTCGAAGATGACCCCGAGGTTTTTTGCCTTGCAGGTAGGAGCAGGAAGAGGGCCAAGTGAGGCCGGCCAGAGAGCTGCAGGGAAGGAGGGAGTGGGTGTGCCGATGAGTAGAATCTCAGTCTTACTGGCATTAAGGCAGAGGTCGTCGGCGGCACACCATTCCTGGATAGCAGAAAGACAGTCAGAGATGAGGGAAGGAGAAGAGGAGGCCGAGGTTAGCCTGAAAATGAGCTGGGTATCATCCGCATAGCACTGAAAGTTGGGGCAGAGAGCAGAGATGCGGATTGCAAGAAGTGCCAGATACTGGTTGAACAGCCAGGGAGAGAGGTTAGAACCCTGGGGGACACCACAGGTAGAGAAAAAGATGTCAGAGAGGAAAGACCCCAGTTGTACCTGGGAGGGTCGATTTGAGAGGAAAGAGGTCAGCCAAGCCATAGCCTGACCAGTGATATCCAGGTTATCATGGAGACGGTTGAGCAGGATGGTATGGTTGACAGTGTCAAAGGCAGAAGAGAGATCGAACAAAATGAGAACACATGGAATCTTAGAGTCAAGGTTCGTGAGTAGATCCTCAAGGATTTTCAGGAGAGCAGTTTCCATGCTTCTGGCGGCTCTGAAGCCAGACTGATGGTCATGAGGCTACCAACAGATTCAGCATGGAGATTAAGCTGGGAGATGGCCAGTTTCTCCAGGAGCTTGCCCAGGAAGGGAGTGATAGAGATTGGGCGATAGTTAGCTGGGCAGGAAGGGTCGGAAGAGGGTTTCTTAAGAAGGGGGTGCACAAGGGAGTGCTTGAGAGGGGATGGGAAGACTCCAGAGGTGAAGGAGTGGTTGCAGAAGTCAGCAAGGGCAGGAGCCAAGGAGTCAATGTGGTCCTTGATAGTTTTGGAGGAACAGGGGTGGACCTGTTTTGACGAGACTTTCATAGATCGGACTTGTCTCGAAACCTCGTCAGCAGAAAAAGGGGGAAAGGCAGAGAAGGGGAGAGGAGGGGTGGCTGCAGAAGGGCCAGAGGACGGGCAGGGAATAGAGGGGGGGAGGTGATAGGAGGAGAGTGAGGACAGGATGTCCTGAGTTTTTGAAATGAAGTGGGAGGCCAGTGCCGTACAGAGGGCCTGGGAGGGGACAGGAGAGGTAGAAACTGCAGCAGGGTTGGCCAGCTCCTTGCAGATTTTAAATAGTTCGGCCGAATTGTTAGATGCCGCAGTGATGCCTTTCTCTGCCTTTCTCTGTGACGTTCCTGAGCAACGTACCCAAATGCGTCCAGTCATCACCTACGTGACGTGACGCAGAACCCGAAAATCAACACACAACTTCTCACAACACAGCACGGCACAATTCAGAATACTAAACCATACTTTAAAAAGAAACAAGACTGTACAATTTGTAAAGTACTTTTATTTCACAATAAACGCTCCAACATCATCCGACTATTGTCATATTCAATCAAATTTTAAATTTCTTTCTTCGCTCGCAATCCAAAATGTTTTGGATAAAAGAAGCGCTTGGGCAGCACAATGAATTCCAGGGCTTGTGCATCAACTTGAGGCTAGACCACCGTAAAGGATGTTATGTTGCTCCTAATCGCTAGTACAGCGTAAGGGCATATCTGCCCTTGCCGATCGTCCCAAAAAACTGTTAAACACATCCAGTTGTTCACAAGTAGCTGGAGCTGCCGATAAAAAAATCATCTGGAATCTATGACAATCGCAAAATGGCAAAATTTACCTGTTTCAGAAACATAATAGAAATCTGTCTCACTAGCCGATATCTATTACAATTTGCTTCCGAGAACATTGCTATGTAGTATGATCAACTCTAAACGGTATACTAAAGCTGATGCTGCAATTCTATCTGCTCATACATGGCATTTTAATGAAATATTAGCGTTGAACCTGGGAGAACTGAGTAGTGGTCTACATGCATATCAATGCTGGCCTGCCCATATGGACAGTAAAAAGAACATTACACACAAAGATTATACTTGCGTTTCATTGTAATATGCCACACAGAACAAACAAGTACAATGTAACCCAGAAATAATGCTGAGATAATGATAAATTGATGCTTGTTTGAGTATAAAATCATCCAAAATTAAACTTACATTACATTCACCATTTCCATTCTCTTGGCGTAACTCAGACCATAATTACAATTTTTTATAAACTGAATTTACATGGTCCTTAGTCCACTTTTTGGATACATAACCTTATCATATCTTACATTATAACAACCCTCCTTCATTCAATTCCTTTCGGAATGGTCCCTTTCTCTCGAGGTCAAAAAACAATTGAGCCTTATACTGTGTGTCCGATGCGTGGTCTTCCTGAGCACGCAAAAAAAAATTCAAAGCTGGTGACCTTCATTCAGAATCAAAATACATTCTTACTTTGCAACAACTTGCCACACCACATCCATGAGAACTGTAATTCTCATACACGTGCAGGGCAGTCTTTGCATCAGGCAGTGCAGGTGGCTGCCTAAGGTGCCGACTGACTCCATTATTACTTTAATTACATTTTAACACAGACATTAATAGCCCTTTCTTTGCCGCGCTCTGGGTGTAGCCCAAGCACATCAATTTTATGAGTTTGCGGAGAGCGGCTGAATGTGCAGAGAGCGGATTAGTGCGGTGAGCAGCCGGGAGTGCGGAGAGCGGCCGAGTGTACGGAGAGCGAACGAGGGTGTGGAGAGCGAACGAGGGTGTGGAGAGCGAACGAGGGTGTGGAGAGCGAACGAGGGTGTGGAGAGCGAACGAGGCTACGGAGAGTGGACGAGTGTGTGGAGAGCGAACGAACGTGTGGAGAGCAAACGAACGTGTGGAGAGTGAACGAATGTGTGGAGAGCGAACAAATGTATGGAACGAACGAACGCATGGAACAAACGAGTTATGGGTGAATAGTGCATAGAGCGGATGTGAAGATAGAACGGACCTGACCGCTCAGAATTGCGCGACGTGCTTATTTTGTTTTGGAATGCAAACAATCTTTGAAAGAGCATACTGCATATCACACCCCACGCTTACTCTCTCCTTACACCACCATTCAACTAGAACACAGAGATACTATGACACCATTCGGTATAACTGTTCTCATATCAACATCTGCCGCTCACCCCCCATCACTCTAAGTATACATGGCTGGTCTCACACCCCCAGCCAGGCGTATCTCCTCAGGCCTAACGCCACCACACTCGGTCTGGATAATTCCAGCCAGACCGAACACATATCCCTGATCTCTCAACCACCACACCTACCGCTAAGAAGCAGCTACCACATGAATTCTGCACCAGCTGCGCACATACCGGTGCGCACACGCACCTTTGGACTCTCTCTAATCTTTCCACTGACCCGAACTTCGGTTCCCAAGGGCGTTCAACCTACCAGCGCCTTCAGACCATACCAATGGTATATAAGGCGCTATACAAATGCAAAATAACAATAACAATAACAATATAAACATCAAGCATTTTAATTAAGAGTGTAAAATAACCTGAAATTACTTCTATTTAATATTAATAAATATTGGGCAACCAATATAAACAATATAGAAGAACGGGCATTTGGAATGTAGTATTTCTCTGTAATACCACAAGGTAAGGTTGGCGTTGCAGGCTGCAGAAGCAACAATCCCACATGGGGCTATTGCTAGAAACACTTTGGGCCTCATTACGAGGTGGGTGGTAAGGGATTACCGGCACAGGTAAGGGCACCGGTAATCCCTTACCACCCTACTACGAGGTCCCTTAGTGGGTCCCTCCCTTAACGCCTGGTTTTACCAGGCATTATGGAAGGGACCCATTAAGGGACTTTTGAGCTAATAACAGTACCGCAATTTGCGGTACCGTTATTAGCACTTTCCCCCTCCCCATTGAGCCCTAAGGGGGCTGAAATGGGAATGGGGAATGGCTTTTTCAATGGGGATTTACTGGTCCTGGAAAGGTCGGAATAGACCGGTTTAATCCCCATTGAACGGGACTGGACACGGTACCGGTATTGGAGGAAGCCATGGCGCTAATAGCGCCATGACTACCTCCAACCTCGTAATGAAGCCCTTTGACTCTTTTTTCTACTTCAATGTTCAAGCTTGCAACCTTCACTAATTTTCAAGCTGATTGCATTATTTCAGTGACAACACAGATGGCGAGGCAGAAACGTAAATGATGGACTTGTAAACATAGATTGTAAGTAAATCAACCACTTCTTCCGGTCATGCACATGACTGTTCACGAACATCCTAACTGTTCGAACTTTTGCTACAAAAAAAACCTGTTTTTTGCTTCTTGCAACCATATCCCATCCCATCCACATCACCCCACTTCCCCAGAGATTATTTGATAAGTTTGACAAGTGCAATGTTGTGTTTTTTAATATGTTTATACCGCGATGTCCGCGGACACAAAGCACGGATCCAAGATGGCGGGCGTTTCCAAAAATCTGATGCACTTCACGCTCTTCACCATCCAATTAGGGGACACGTTGCATGTCTGCGGACATGACGTAGGCTGATTAGCCAATCGGTGTCCTGCCCGCAGAGCGAACAGGGAAGAGTGTCTGCAGAGTGGACATAGATATCACTAATTTTTTGTGACCTACTTTTTTGTTCTTTTAAAAAAAACTACCAGACGGATTTTCACTAAATTTGCAAATGTCTCCTGCCGCAAATTTGGTGAAAATCTGCCCAGCGGTTTGGGCTGTAGGCGTGCGCAACGTTTTTTCCCCATTCAGTCTATGGGAAAAGAAGACATTTTGGGACCCCCCTATAACTTTGCCCCCTCTGGACCAAACCTCACCAAACTTTGCAAAAAAATTCAGAGTGGACCATATACTTATTTGCAAAGTTTGGTGTGGATTCGTCCAGGGGGAGGGAAGTTAAAAGCCGCCCAAAAAGTGCTCTTCCTATGGGATTAGCTACCGTGGCCGTGTAAAATATATGTATAAAGTCTGGATATTTGATGTTGCATTTTTAGTAAGCCAGGACTCGTGAAAGAGAAGGGCTGAAATGTTGGCGCAGTAGAGAAAAACAGCTGAAAATCATGGAAAGATCGAGAAGGCTGTCTGGCCCAGTGTCAAAGGTTGGGGCATCAAAGAACTGGTTATCTATTCAAGGAGATACAATAAACGTGAGAAACAAGGCGAGCACCTGTTAAGATGCGATGGAAAGACACTGAGTGCTACTTTTTATTCATTTAATGTTATTAAATGCAAATAATGGAGCTCAAACGTGGTCTCCTGTCACTTGGGATGCATGGAAATAGAAAATGGGAAAACTGCATCGAGACTTGAAGATAGGAACGCGCTCACACTCCCTTCCATTCTCAGGTGCAGTGATACTCTGCAAGGCCGTGTTCAAAGACAATTCGAATGGCAGATGGCATGAGTGATGTTGGATAGTGGGCTAATTGGGTGGGGAGGCATGGTCAAGTCCACCCACATGCAACTTGGGTACCAGCTTACGTGCTGCTAGCGGGTTGAATATGTCAAAAGAGTACAAGGATTTCTGAAGGGTGGAATCTTCAGAATCTGATAGGGTGCTGCACCGGGGTGACACATGCCCTGCTTTGGAGTGCCTCACTGTAGGCTACTCTCCCCCTTTCCCCACTGTGGGATTGGGTGTGAGCTTTTTCCTTGCAAACCTGATGACTACAGCTACCAGATGTCCTTGCAGCAGAATCATCATTGATTGTCAACACCTGCACTTGCTGTGAGATGCAAGTTAAGACTTCCTCCCTGATGATGTGAAGAGCTCAGAAACTGGTAGGAGGAGAACACCAGTGGCTGAGAAGGTTTACTGTGCAGGGAACTGGAGTGCACCCCTCTCCGCTTTCTTTTTTGTCATATAAAAGTCTGGATATTCGTTGTTGCATCTTTAGTAAGCCAGGACTCATGAAAGAGAAGGGCTGAAAGTTTGGCACAGTAGAGAAAAACAGCTAAAAATCATGGAAAGATCGAGAAGGCTGTCTGGCCCAGTGTTAAAGGTTGGGGCCTCAATGAACTGGTTATCTATTCAAGGAGATACAAAAAACATGAGAAACAAAGCAAGCTCCTGTTAAGGTGCGATGGAAAGACACTGAGTGCAAAGTTTTATTCATTTAATGTTATTAAATGTGAATAAAAGAGCTGAAACGTGGTCTCCTGTCTCGCGGGATGCATGGAAATAGAAAATGGGCAAACTGCATCGAGACTTGAAGATAAGAACGTGCTCACACTCCCGTCTATTCTCATGTGCAGTGATACTCTGCAAGGCCAAGTTCAAAGACAATTTGAATGGCAGATGGCATGAGTTATATAGGATAGTGGGCTAATAGCGTGGGGAGGCATGGTCAAGTCCACCCACAAGCAACTTGGGTACCATCTTACAAGCTGCTAGCGGGTTGAATATGGCAGAAGGGTACAAGTGTGTCAACCAATTATAGAGGGCTATGTTTGAAGAGCCCTATAGTTTGAGAGCCAATGGTGTGACATGAATCTTACAAATATTGAGGATGACTTGCACAAGGGGGGGCATAAGTTAACCACTTTACAGTAGACACCCAATCACAATCCAATCCACTACAGAAAGTATACCTAGATGTTCCCCATAGACCTATCACAATCCTAAGTAGATTTTCTTTGTTTTCCACATAGTATGATGTCACTTATGATGAGTTTTTGCTATATAAGGATGTTTTTTCATGTGATCCTTCGAGATTATGCTGTGAGACATCCATTGATGTCCTTTGTACTCCCTGTTTTAGACAATTGACAATAAAACAGCTTTTGTTTGCCAACTTCCTGAGTCAGTTTGTTTATTGGTGTGAGAGCTACTCTGCACCCCCATCCATGTCATGACGCTCTTGCTCATTTAAAAAGGACCTAACAGTTCAGTGTGGCTGCAGCGGTGGTGCTGCCACAGCCGCAATAAAGTGAGTTTGGGTGTTGGGGGGATTAAACATTTTAAAAAAGGGGACGGGAAGAGGGAAGATGTCGGTGGGGGGAGCCGGCCATCTGACAGCTTGGAATGCAGGCTTACACTGTCGGTTCAAGCCCGCGTTTCTAGCCACCTTATTGGCTGGCTCCCCCCTGCCAGGTGCTAATGAGTTTTCATAAAGCATACAGAAGCCCCTACCTTGCAGGTAGTCCAGTAGAGCAAACAGTTTGCCCCAGAAAATGGGGTGAATCAGTGGGTACAGCTTTTTTTGCAACTCTAGCGAAAAGGGTCTTAAGAAAAGATGTTGTTTCTGTACAAAATGTGCCTTATTGTGAGCAGGCAATTTCTGGAACAAAGAAATATGAAGGTGGCAACTCTCCTGATGTGGGAGGGGGACTGATGAGATGAAGAAGAAAAAACAACTTTTTATCAACCTTTCTCATTTTGGCCGATCTCGATTTAATTCTATTGTCTTCACCCCTGTTGACACCATTCCTTCCAGGTCATAGTATTGATTGAATTCCAGTGACAGAAAGTGGCATGGGAGTGAAGTGCTAGGTTAACAATTTAGAGGGTGGGCACTGCAGCAATTACTTTCGGTAGTCTCCATTATGTCTGGCATTATACTTCCTCCTCACAGTTGTCACTATGTGAGGAGACTCCATCTCCTGACAAGCTTGACGACCAAGAGTTTGAGCTTCACAGTCCTGTGCTGCATATATAGGCTTCCCCTTTCCTCTCTGTCAGCAAGAAGAGCAATATTCATAATTGCACATGTTATTTAGCAAATTGCTATGTCCCATGGTGAGGAATCAACAACTTGACAACAGGAAACATGAGGGGACCGCAGCCCGGGGTGGAATGATAAATCCAGACACACACAGGAAGAGAAATGGTTGCCACAATATGGGGAACAAGGGATGGATCTCGAAAGAGTGGAACTGCCTAGAGTTTGGTAGGCAAACTGGCATGATGTGGGATATGGTGTCTGAACCCCAGGAATGTGAGGAGGTCCTACAGCATATGCCCAACAAGGGATGTCACCCGCTGACACATGGGTCCTTTGTTCGGAGAATACAGCCTGCCAACCAACACGGCTGTCAAATGACTTAGCCTGGAGTCACACTGGCGCAATCCACCTTGTTCTCTGGGCAACACCAGGAAGTACTTGGGGACATGTACCACACACTAGGAACTCATCTGGAGAAACAGTTGCATACACCAGCTGAGGAGGAGGAATGCGTTCATCCCCTTGAGGGCAGGGTTCCAGACCAATCACAGACCTGGCATAAAGAGAAGATCAGTAAAAGGGAGAATTATGTACTGCTCACAAGAAGAAGGGAAACAAACCATGACAAGGCTGGGGTGATGCTTCAGTGCGGAACAACCTGCAAAGAGAACTCACGGATTGTCCATTTCACATCTGCCTGTAGGATTTCACCAGACAACGCCGAATGGCACTGGGCATATTAATGCCCGGCTATACAACAAACCTCCAAGGAGGGAGTACACCAGAAGATTCTGACCCTGCATAGCATCTATAGTAAACTCAAACCTTTGTACAAGGAGGATATATAGCAAATGAAAAAGGACATTCTGTACTCAATAAAGCAAATATGAACACTACTCTCTAGGCACACAATGTCTTCCATTATCACTATCATTAAAAAGAAATGCCAATGATGAGGCACTCACAACATTAACTCAGAAAGGAACTTCATCTGCTTCTCTGTGCCTTCACCAGCTTGGAACAATGTGTTCCTTCTGGCCCAGCTTTATACAAAACATGAAAATCTGTCATAAGGAGTTATGAGATTCATACTGCATGGGCACTGGCCGTGAGAAGTATGTGAATGACAGTATATGGTTTTCAAAAGAAGAATCTTCCTTCTTCTCTGTGGCATCCCTGAACATTGCCTCTTCTTGAGCCATAGAAGGAGGACCTGTGAGGCTGCATAGGGAAGAGCCAACTTCCTGGGCCTGGCAGGGCTGTTTCCATCACAGTGGTGTCAGAATGCACAGATGGAATACTCAGCTGGAGGAGGCCTGCTGAAATAGCCAAACCGGAAGTCTTACCAGGCTTCAGGCAAATGTTTAAAGAGAGAGTCAACCTAGCTGATGCCTGTAAGACTCCGGAGCAAAAGCAAAAGTTGAAACAAGTTTTCTTAGATTTTCAAGATCTTTTTGCAGTGGACTCGTATGACTGGGTCGCACCGAAATCCATTCAACAATGATTCCCACGGACCTGGGAATTACTCCAGTGTTTGTGAAGCAATACCGCTTGCGATTGTTACCACATTCAACGATTGTGAGAAGCACTCCTGGCAATGGTGTGGGCATTGTTCATCCAGGGGGAACACATCATAGTGGAGACTCCACACCAGCCTTTGCAATATTTCCAAAGTGACAGAATCCGACTTGCATGATTGTGCAAGAGAAAATCTTAAAATCCAGGACAACATGGAAGCGTACCTGAACTCCCCACAAATATGAAGAAGACAAGTACGAGGGAATGCCCACAGTTTATGTGGACAGGTGCTCCTGCCATGTTGACAACCATGGGGAAAAGGAACTGGTGGCCAGTGTTGGGGATGCGTGGGTGAATGATGCCCCGCAACCCTCTGCTGGTTACAAAATTGGTCCCCATAGTAGTCATGTGGCAGAGTTGATGGCACAAGAAGCAACATCACGGCAGTTCCCACTGAGTTCATCTTGGAGTGTGTCAGACTGGCCATGACCAAAAATGTTTTCCTAATCCGAGACCAATTGTACATACAGATCAAAGGGGTCAGCATGGGCGCTACGTTCGCTCCAGACATAGCAAACCTGTATATGGCCCATTATGAAACAGAACACATCTTGTCAGCGCACAATCCCTACCAACAGAACATCATCCTATGGAAGAGATATATCGACGACGTCCTTCACATCTGGAAAGGCAACTCTGAAGATCTGATGGCTTTCCATGGATGGCTCAACCAGCGTAACCAGCACATCAGATTCACCATACATTGGGATTTCCATGGGATCGACTTTCTAGATCTACACATCTATAGATCTGGCGACCATCTCAACACAGAACTGTTTCGCAAAGCCACTGATAGAAACACCTTGCTTCACTTCAACAGCTACCACCCAGAAAGCATGAAGTACAATTTACCGTACGGACAATTCCTTCGCATCAGAAGAAACTGCACCGAGCGCACCTCTTTTGACAAACATGCCACTGACCTCCAAACTAGGCTCGCCGATAGGGGGTACCCCAGGAAAGCCATCAATAACACCAAGATGCGGGCTGCCAACACCAACCACACGATATGTCTCACCAAAACAACTAAAAAGGAACTTGACAGACTGGTATGCGTCACTACGTTCAGCCCACTCAGCGACCTCATCAAAAAGACGGTCAAACAACACTGGCCCATCATCAGAAACGCAGGATCACTACAAAAAGTCCCACTGTTTGCCTTCAAGAAAAACCGGAACATCAGAGAATCCTTGGTACACACCTTCATCGAGCCCACCAAGTCCACCAGCACGCTATGGAATCTTCCACCCGTACAAGGCCAGTACCGATGTGGCAAATGTACCGTCTGCCAATTCACAGAGACTACCAAAATATTCAAGCACAATGACATTAATTGGACTCTGCAGGACCACACTAATTGCCACACAAAGCAGGTCATATATGCCATAACCTGCCCATGTGGACTCATATATGTGGGCAAAACCATGAGACCAGTGAAGACCAGGATATGCGAGCACCGCTCGTGCTTAAAAAACAAAGTACCTGATAAACCACTAGTTTCTGCCACCATCAGAGGGGGAGATGTCGACAGAATCTTGACCCGTTTAGAACAGAAATGGGTTCACAACTTAAACTCTGTCAGGCCAGGTTTAAACATCTGTGTAGAGTGGAAACACTTCCTGTAATTGAGACAATGCTTCCACTCCCAATTGACCTCATGTGGCACCGCTGGACTCTGTAAACGCTACCCCACTGGGGTAATATGTGCCTTATTCTGTGTCAATGCTAAACATAACCACCATCAATGGGGCATTTCCTGCAAATATGTATCATGATATGTATCACCCAAACCTGTTGGTATGCTCACCTCACCCCTTTTAGTAGCTCCTGGCACCATCACCACCACACTCTGGACGCTGACCTATCAGCATCCAGCCCAACATTGAGGCGTCCTCCGCCCGCCTGCCTAGGCATGGATCACCTACCTGAGCCACACATCCTCGCAAGCAGGTGCGCACACAATAGTATGCCCCCCTTTGGCTGAGAGTGTTTTTGGCTTTTTAGTCTTATTTGTATTCTGATTTTTGCCTTGGGAACTTAGCGCCTTTTTTTGGTCAGGCACCCCCACGGGCACCCCGGACTCGCGCACCTCATCATGGCCCCTTACCCCTTTTAATCACAGTCCGCTCAACAGCTCACTCTGTGCGCAGCCAGGGACCACGACCGCTGACAGCTTGCTCTGCAGCGCTCATCTTTCCTTCATCCGCAGGTAAGCACACGCGCATGCCACCACTACAGCTCTGTGATCTCTTGCACCTATTTCTCGGCTGCGTGTCTCACTTTAAAACGGGACCTCAGCCTCCATTTTATACCGTTCTCGCCAAGCATGCTACCCTGCACGGGCCATCCCGCAATTCCGCCGCCTGCCTTTGAGGTTGTAATTTTAGCATCACAGACGCTTCTGTTCATTTATAAGTCATACTCAGACCCACTTCTGCATAGCACACACACGCTTTCATCATCCACACCTTGTTCGTAGCCAGCTGTTACCTGCACGTTTCACAAACCCTCACGTGCACCCTGACCCTTGACACTATCCGAGGCCTTTCATCATAGCCCTGTGTTTCCTTTTTTCCGCAGCCCCTCACGCTTGCGGTTGACTCTAGCATACTCATCACGCCAGCCTGTTCCACCCATATTATGTGCGGCAACAGGCCCTCAAGGTAAGCTTGTTCTTACCCCTTTTTTACCCTTAGTTGCTCCACCACTCCATATGGCTTAACATAGCCTCCTTGTCCTTCCTACTTCCACAGGAACGGCAACCTCTAGGACCTTGAAAAATCCTCCAGTGTACTGCTGACACTGCCACTCCCTGAGCCACTGCGCTCCGAAGTTCCTGTAAGCACCGGTCCTTCATGTATTGATACCTCCACCTGTGCTATTTTTCAACGAATGTGCCCACTCCTATACCACCCGTCTGTTTATCTCAACAGACAACACAAGATACTTCCCACCTTGGAATATCTCGTCCTGATGAAGGCCACACCATCAGAGCTCATCCAAGCTCACTTTCTGGCCGAAACACTGTCGTGTTGACTGTTATATTGTCTGCGTTGTCCTTGTTCAACCCCTCATTGTTTTGATGTATATGTGCTGACTGTTACATGCTATCACCTCACTAAATCCACTGATCTCCTTCCCATGGACCACTCAGTGGATGTGTAAGCAGTGAAAAAACGTTACAAATATTTGAAATTTGTCACTCGCAAACTGGTTACTATACCTTCAAAATTTATAAATACTGTTGTTTCTTGTGTTACTCTCAATCAAGTGTATCTAAAAACACGTAAACTGCAGTTTTATTAAAAATCTAACTGCAGTACTCAGAACTGTCCTGATATATTTTTGTCAGAAGTCATTCACAGATACTTGTACACACTTACCAAGGTGTAACCCCATAGGTGTGTGTTCACTCTGCGTTAATAAGCCAGGTACCCTATGACCTTGCTCAATTTTGCTCTTTAATACGTGACTACCTACCTGGGTAGAGCAAGGCATCAACCAGGTGCCCTTTTTGATAAACATTTCAGACTTGATGGCAGTTCATCAAGCCATCCTCAGTGCTGTCCAACACCAACTCTACGAACTGGTCATAATCACCGATTCAGATTATGTCCGGAACAAATTCGTGGAGTACCTGGTTAATTGGAAACCAGAGGCATGCTATGTGCTAACAATAAACCGCTTAAACATGGCAAACTCATCCAAAATACTGATGATCTGGTCACCTTTAGTGGGGTGACCATCTATTGGAAAAAGATCAAGGGACATTCCAGAATAGACAGGCCAAACAAAACTGGAAATGACCTAGCTGATCAGTTGGCCTAACCAGAGCCATCCGGGGGGAGCTCCTCGAGAATGAGTCACTGTTGGGGTGAAATCAAGGTCACTGCTATCACTAGGTCCCAGACAAATGTTCACAATGAACTCTCAACTGCCCAATGGAGTAAGGAGACCCCACATGTTGATTTAATTATGGCTCAAAAAGGGGATCCGATTATTGGTAAATTTTATCAACACACTGAAGACCCTGAGAACTTTCCCCTGATGGATACAGATTACATTGGGAAAGAGGACATCAGGGTGTTGATGAAATGTCCGAAATTGTTCCGAATCCAAGATGATTTTTTGGTAATGAGATCCATATCTGGCTGTGACCAGTGGGTGGTCCCTACCTCATTCTGAAGCCTGTTGCTAAATCACGCCCATGATGTGGCCACAGCCAGTCATAGGGGGTTTCACACTACTTTAGAAAGCTAGCGAGAGGTTGCATACTGGCCACACATCGGGCAGGACCTCGACCAATACAATTTCAGCCAACATCACTCACACACCAAGCCCCTCTTAGAAGAGGGGGATGACACTGCCTTGGTTAGATTTACAGTAGATTTCATCAGGCCCGTTATTCGCTCTTCTAGGGGGAACAAGTACATATTAACTATAACATGCTTCTTTACCAAATGGGTGGAATTTCTCCTGGCCCCAAATTGCAAGGCAGAATAGCAGCTGCCTTCATGATCAATCACATCTTCTCGCGTTTTGGCATACCCCAAAGGATTGAGTTAGACCGAGGTAGTCACTTCACCAGCAAAGTGATGACAAAGATGTGGGAGATACCTGGGGTAAAAAGGAAACTTCACATTGGATCCTGATGATCCTCTAGTGGTGGAGTTAAGAGGTACAATAAAATCATTGTGAGCATTTTAAAAACGTTTGTGGCAGATTCTGGGCCAAGTTGGGACATCTGATTACCACTTGTCCTGATGGCTATCAGATCTACACCTTCTTCTGCAACTAAGATGTCTCCATTTGAGCTGATGACCGGACGAAGGATGGTGCTACCTCAGAATCTGCTCTATAGAACACAGGAGCAGCCACTGATTAACGCCCCTACAACTCATGAGTATGTCGAAAACCTAAGAAAACACCTTCAACATGTTTTTGCGTACTATCTAGAAATATCTGAAGTGGGCATGAATACTCAGTATGATCTAAAAACAACCAAAAAGGAGTATCAAGTAGGAGACAGGGTCTACTTGTACAATTTCCAAAGGAAGCAGACCAAAGAGCGCACATTTTTGCCTAGCTGGCAAGGACCTTTTGAAATTGTAGACAAAATCTCACCTGTCAATGACAGATTCTGCATCCCCAAAGGCAAATTGACAGAAGAGAAATGGGTCCATCTTCGTCAACTAAAGAGCTGCCACCCTAGGCACACTTTGCAACAAATTGAGGAGCCCAGAGAGAATCAAACAGAGGAGACATCGGAAACATGAGAATGAGGAAAAGAAGAACCAGAAGGGAGCCGTTAGGATACATAGATGTGATCATGTAACAGGGAGTATTTTCTTCATTCTAAACTGTTATTATTAAATGCCTGTGTATCCCACTACTGTCAACCCAATTGGTGGGCAGTTAGTGGGAAATTGTTATAACCGGTTTGTGTTCTCTCTCATGGATTCATGCTGGTTGTGCCTATCTGACAAGCAAAGAGGACCGCCCCGGCAGCCTGGAAGGGAGAAACCAAAGGAGATCCCGGAGTGTCGCTCCACACCATGAAAGTAAGATCCCAGGAAAAGCAGGGAGTGTCATTCCACGTTCCAACCAGAGACAACAAGAGGAGCAGGACACGCGATTCTCTGATGGAAGAGGGACTCATACCTGCCAGATCCTGCTGTGGCCCATGAAGAACTCCCCCTCGACTTGGAAGCCCAGGAGAAGTCAGGGGGGATGTGTGGGATATATTGACCCACACTACAGCAGTGCACCACATCACCAAGCTGCATTTGCGCAAGAAACAGCAAGATGGCAGCACTGGCTCTGGTGCGCACCAGGAACTAAAGACTGCGTTTTGGCAGCAAAAAAAGATGGCTGCACCTGTCATGATGCCTGCCCCCGGGAAACCAGACCAGGCCCAGCAGCCCCGGAAGCAGGCATCACGCCATTTGGAGCATACCCAAAAGCCCCAGTTAGGGGCTGTTTGGGTGCAGTCCTGGTGCCTTTGGCGCAAGGCTCATAAGGACAAAGTCAGTCCTGGTGCCATAGGCGCCAGGCTCATTCATGATAACTTACCTAAAGCAGACCATGCTGCTTACTCACCTGATGCAGACCATGCTGCATGAAGACCTAAGCCAAATGAGGCTTAGGAGGGACTATTTTAATGCAGGGACTATTTTCTTACCTGGGTGGGGCAGTGGAAGAATACTTACCTGGGACTTCTTCCAAAGCTATTTAAGCCACGCCCGGACAGCCACACGTGCTTTGCGTTATTCTACAGTAGCAGCGTAATGCTCACCGTGCCTGCAGCAGCTTCCAGTCTTCAGCCACGCCCGTCTACACTCCGGAGCTCCTGAACCCTGCAAGGAAAGCAGAAGGAAAGGTTAGAGCAAGAGTTTTATTCATACTCACCTGAATCCTGCATCTTCCCGACTTGGACCTGGAAGAAAGAATCCATTAGACGCTCTTGCCGCGCCTCCTGCAACGCCGCGCTGAACTCACCTGTTGCCATTTTCAGCATTCCTTCACGCGCATCTTCAGTCCGCGGCCGCTCTTCATCACCTATGGACATAATAACAATAAGGTGAGCAACAGAGAGTTATCTAAGACAACAAAGGCAAATATTAAGACTTACTTGAGATCACCGGGGATACTCACCTAATCTTGGGTGGGCGCGACCTCCTCCGCATCTCCGCCACAACCCAGCCCCTATGGGGAAACATTCCGCTACAGACTTACCCGGTTGCGGTAAATGCTTCAATCCACGGATCTTCCTCCGAATGGATGCCTGAAAAGGAAAAGACCACAGGTTAGAGCAAGCTTCCCTCTTTATTCCGAAACAGCTTTTATAAACACTTACCTGCGCATCTCTGGTTGCCACGTGAACTCTTTCCAGATCCATAAGGGCAACCTAGGGGAATTGGACAGAGTGAATTCCAGACGTTTTGAACTCTTTATAACTATTACCTCTACGGAGTCAACACCGTCTGCAACTCGCCAACTTCCCACACCAGTGAGGCAACTGGTCATCTACGCACCCCTGCACTTGAAGCAGGATGGAGAGTTCATCTTTCCAGATTATCAGGTGAGAATCTAAAGGAGTCACAAAGTAATTCATGGGGAGAAGGTGGGGTTAAGCTTAAACCTCACAGGTGGTTAATTACCCCTTTCTGCATTACAGAAGAGTATTCATATGAGCCACACAGACCAAGCTGGGTGGCCCGGTCCACTCCGTCATCTCGGCGCTCCGTGTATCACTGGAAGAAGTAACATCAGGCCGGTCCAGATCAGCGCCCCCGTGGTCACCAGGTGAGCGTAACAGCACCATCCTGCCTAGTACACTTCTGGCAAGATGGAACAAGGGGACCCACTGAAAAAGTATGCTAGTCTGTTCTGAAACATATAGGGAATCAAGTGAACAGGCAGCACTCTATTGCTGCAAAAGCCAACAATTCCCCTTCAAAATAAAACCCTTTTTCACCCTTTCAAAATGCTGTGTTATGCTACTATCATTTGTGCATTCTGAAAACACTGTGATGGAAACTGCCCTGCCAGGCCCAGGATAATTCATTGTGCCTCAGAAAAACCGGGGCATAATTCCTGAATGACAGGTCCTGTCAAAGTAGATTTGAAAGAAATCAACAAGCACAGGAACACACGTTTATTTCTTGCCAAAATGTATCCAGGCGCAGCAGTTCAAAGAAACTTTTTACTCTCTGAGCCAGGTCAAGGATAAATGTATCTATACTTTAGATAACAGTCCTGCTGCAAGGAAAATGACTACAGCTGCAAAGACAGTGGAAATCTGAGGAGCTGCAAACCAAAGTAAAGACATAAATGCTAGCAGTTTATAACACATGTGGAAAAATGGGCTGTGCTGACTGAAGAGAAAAAAATGGCCTGTTTAAAACTAAATTGTTAATGAAAGCCTGTTTACTTAGCAATGTAAAGGAAGTATGTTAGTGGTGATAATTCACACATAGGATATCTTCTGTCATAGGTTTGTTTAATTCAAGACCCAGAGTAAGAAATTAAACAGTTTAAAACACATAGGGCCTCATCATGAGTTGGGCGGTAACGCTGGCGGCATTACTGCGAGCGCTATTAGCCCTACCACCAAACCCCTGGCATTATTAGAACCGGATCACGGGTTTGGCAGAACAGTTAGTGCCCATTCCCCATTGGGCCCATTTGGGAAGTCCTCATGCCCCATTGGGCATAATGGTGAAAATTTGTGCTATTACTGCCGGCGGCTGAAAATCAGCAATTTTGCTGTGGATTTCCCCACAGCTCAGAGCTTGGGGGAAATCCTCAAGGTCATGATCTGGCAGACCCTTAAATGCAGCGGTAATAGGGCTACCGCTCCATTTAAGGGTTACCGCCAGACTCATGATGAGGCCCATAGGCTGGAGTTGTAAGCTCTCAGAAAAACCTGTTATTCCAGTTGCCAGCCATGAAACTCCTCGAAAGAAGGGAGATATACCCTAAATCCAGGACACATAGGTGCAAAGTGCCAGCTTGAAAAACTTTGAATGGGATAGGACAATGAAAGTTCACATGCTCGTCAGACATTCGTCTGTGCTCCAGGCTGGGACAATAGCAGTCCTGGGACACTCACTTGTCAAGTGTGAAGGGGCAATAAAAGCTTCAATTAAGACTGGAAGCCCCCTTGCCTGGAAAGAAATGACAGCTGCTTGCAGTTGGCAGAAGAAAAAAAAAACAGGATCTAGTAACAAAGGGACTACCTTTTGGTTACAGAGACTACGTTATAAATAAACTTTAAAGACTTTTATTTCTGCAGAAATAATTAGCAAAAACTTAAAATGGCTGCAGTTTTAAAACTAATTTTGTGGGCTATCTTTTAAAACTTGGTAGAGCCCATTGCCGCTTGGGGAACAGAAGTCAGGAAATATGACAGATTCCAAGGAAAATATTAATGTGGCAAACATACACTTTTGTACATACATCCCTGGGGACAATTCGCATTTGTGTATAAAATGGTGGAATTGTATGCCAAATTTTTCTGTGTAAAACCACCAAAATGTATCAGAAAGGCAAAACAAGGGCACACAGATGTGAGGATTGGACTGAAATGTGATGCATATAATATGTGAACTGTGTGTATAATTTGCCAAGAGATTGCAAGTGAAGAAATGTATGTTTTTGACAAAATCGGATTTTAAGTAAAGTAAATATAGGAGTGTTGTGACATTGTAAACCTCAACTCATAAACCTGACATCATTCCCTTAGAAATCCAACCAACTGAGAGCAAGGCAGAGACTAACTCCCCTGCCAATCCAAGTAGTTTAGGGGTGGGTGTAGTTAAACCTGCCCAGCCTCTACCTTGATGATTTCATTTTGCATTGTAAATAAGGTTCCCTGGCAAGACCCTGGACAGACACTGTTCCTTATTTCCTTTGCTGTGTTCCTGTTCCTGTTTCATCTTTTAGACTCCAGATCCCAACAACAAGGCCAAGCATTGCTGATCCTATTCCAGGGCCATTGCAACACCCAAGCATTGCTGATCCTGTTCATTGCTGGTCGTGCTAATCTTCCAGTAACAAGGAGAAACTGTGATACTTTTGGTATCCTAATCCAGCTTGGCTTGCCACCACTCAGTACATGCTGCTGCCATACTGTTACCCTGATGACCTATAGTATCCAATAACCAGAATTGCCAGTCCAGAAGAACTATTCTTTGGTATCCAGTCCCTGCCCAGCCTATCCTGTCCCGCTGATTTTGTCCAGCTGTCCTTTGTTAGACCAGACCCGTGTGGTGACCAGAACCTCTGATTGTCCAAAATCAAACTAAAAAGTTAAATTCAGGTGGGAATTCCAAAATTTGCTAAATTTACAACGTGTCATTTGTGTGTAAACTTTTTTAAATCTTCCATTCAATTTCGAATTGTATGCTTTTGCTCAATCCATTGCTTGTGATTACTAATATCTTTCCAGTGTTGCTCCAGTAAAGAATTGTTTTTGTTTCAAGAGTTTTATACACATTCTGTTACGCTCACCTGGTATCCACGGAGGCGCCACACGATACTGGATGGAGGTCTAAGTGCTACCCGGACCCATCTCTGCTTGGTTATGTGCCAGACGTTGGTTAGCACCTATAACAGGAGAATGGAGGGTTAAGATACTGGTTCTGTGTTGGGTGGACTCCCACCTCCATCTCGTCCAAATCCCCTCCCTTGGGGTTATTGCTCATCCTAGGTTTTTGTGCGTTGAACTCTCCGTCCTGTGTCTCTGTGCAGGGGCGCGCGGTTGGTGCGGGCGTTCCATGGAGCTAGTTGCTTCACTGGTCTGTGTGCCCTTATGTCGGGTCCAGACCGGCTGTGACTCTGACTCTGCTTGCTGTCTTCCAGGTGAGTTATAATGTCTTTTCTGTCTTTATTCTGTCTCTTTCTTTCCCTCCGTTTCTCTGTCTTCTCAGCATCTTGATCCACTACGTTGTTCCTGTTAAGACGGATTTCTGAACTCTGTCCTGGTGGCGCAGAAGTTCAGAAGGCCAACCTAATTACTTGGAACAGGGTAACCTCTGGACAAGCCAGACCAATCAAGGTAGCGATCGCGGCGGTCAAGACTAGGTCTCAAGAGGGGTGAGGGTGACTGAAAGCCCGCAATGAGCACACAAAGCAAGAGCGCGTACAAACTACTCCAAACAGTTGTTTATATCAAAAATAGATACACATTTATTATAAGGCCTTGAAACTAATAACCACAGTAAAAGCAGCAATATACAACGATATTAAACCAACACATACACTATCCACCCAATATATATACAGAATACACAGTTTCACAGCATTAGCAGCACGAAATATGTTATCCACCTGCAGGGGAAGGAAAACAGGCAGTGCGAACCAATGCGTGTGATATGTCCGCCTTCTGAGGCCCCTAACTAGATGGTAGTCCAATCCCTACGAAGAGTGGAGCCTAGCGCTCAAAAGTACCTGCACACGCCGGTGCCAATGGGCAGAAGGTGAAGCTCTTCGGAGGACGTTGGACAGCTCTGTAGGGTGCCCTAATGAAGGAGAACACGGTCCGCGACTCTAGCGCAGCCTCCACTGTGAGGCAGAAGTAGGGCGCGAGTACGGACAAGGGGAGCTGTATTTACAGCGGGGAAAAGCAAGGGGCACTGCAGGAGGGCGACCAGATCCTAGCTAATCTACTCACCGGTCCCCGAAGCAAGCAGGCCCGAGCTTCTCCTCGATAGATGCAGCTTCTGGCAGGTTCTGAAGAGCAGGGAACGTCCCGTCGTCGTGCAGAGTAAAAAGACGTCCCGATCGAAGAATCCTGCACAGTTTTGTCGCCACGGCAGGGCAACGGAAGGGCCGGGTGTATTCAAGCCAAACGAGCACCGTTCACCTCTAGCTTAGGGTTGCTAAGCAAACGAAGCGTGTGAGCGTGCCCCGGACTCAGAATACCACCCAACCTGTCGGCGATTACAGAGCAGGACTCCTTAGTAAGCTGGTCAGTCAACTGGATGGCCCAGAGACACTTCCGAAGGCTTACGGCAGGAGTTGATGAAGGTGCCGGGAATAGCTGGTCCTGCTATTCCAATAGGTCGAAGCGCCAGTACAGGCCTTCTTGTTCGATCTTAGGTGGAAAGGGCTTCACCGGACGACAGCAATGAGGAGCAGAAGTTCTTCAGGGGGTCACCAGCGATTCCTTGATCCAGCCTCGTGTTCGCAGGATACTTGGCTCCTGTATCCCTGGGTTCGTAAGAACTCAGGAGATCGACATGGTAGTGGTGTTTCCAGCTCCCTCTTATCCACGGTTCCCTTCGCGCCAAAACGGAGGGGAGCCAATGGGAGATCCGCTCATCAACACACATACCATACGTGGACCAATCACGGACCACAGTGGTCCCAGGCATTCACACCACCCTAGACTCTCTGGCACCCAGGATGTGTATTGGGACCAGACAGCCCAGCCCACATCCTGGGGGCACTCAAACGACATGTAGAAGCCCGCGAAAGCAACCGTGTTTCGCGGGAAACTACATGCCCAAATAAGGAAGGCCCCGGGTCGCCTGACCCGGGGGAAGGTAAAGGGAGCAAGACGGACAGTGGACGAGACAAAGGAGCCTCGTGGTCCGGCCATTTTGGGTAGCCGGGCCACCCTTTCGTGTTCGCGGCAAAAAGGTGCTCAGAACGGCAAAAGGAGCTCAAAATAAACCAAATGATCGCTGCCACCAGCCCAGTCCCTGAATGACTTGCACCGATCCAAAAACCATCCTACAAGAGTGTCTAGGGTCTGTAGAAGGCTAGAGACCCAAGAGAGCTGTAACTTAGCTTACAGTGCCCTCTTGTGTCGTGTTGCACTAAAATGGCGACACGATAAAAGAAACTACGGGAAACAGCGTTCCCCGGTACTGACTGTCTTAAGGGCATGTCAGTTTCCCCGTAAGAAAGGAGCGAAAGCCCAGAGGAGTACGGCAGAAGGCTGCACTTCTCTGGCAAAGTCAAGAAAACAGGTTGAAAACAATAGCAAAAAGTTTAGGGGTTGCCACATGGAAGGAAAGTTCCCTACAATAACGAAATCTTTCCTAACACTCGCCCCTCCCAGACTATGGACAGGGGGAACTAATCCACCCCTGGATGAGTCTCTTGTTCAGGTCGGTAAAACATTCTGGACAACCCATCAGCATTGCTATGTTGGACACCTGGCCTATGCTCAATAGTGAAGTCGAAGCCTTGTAGACTTATGGACCACCTAAGCAACTTTGGATTCTCCCCCTTCATGTTCATTAGCCACTTTAACGGCTTATGGTCAGTCTGCACAGTGAAGTGGGTCCCATAGAGGTAGGGCCGCAGCTTCCTTAGGGCCCACACAACAGAGAAACATTCTTTCTCTACCGTGGACCATCTGAGCTCTCTGTCCTTAAGCTGGCGACTAATAAAACCGATAGGGTGTTCCTTACCCTTCTCATCTACTTGTGATAGTACAGCTCCTATCCCAGTGTCAGAGGCATCCGTCTGCACGATAAAAGGTCTTTGATAATCAGGGGCCCTGAGCACAGGGGCCTGGCACAAGGAGTCTTTCAAGCCATTGAAGGCCTTCTCACACTCGTCAGTCCAAGTTACCTTCTTGGGTTTCTTCGGAGTTGTGAGGGCAGTCAGAGGAGCAGCTATGGTGCCATAGTCTGCCATAAAATTGCGGTAATAACCCGTGAGTCCTAAGAAGGCTCTCACTTGGGTTTGTGTCGTGGGGGTAGGCCAGTCTTGTACTGCTTGTACCTGACTGAGTAGAGGCTGTCTCCTCCCTCCACCTACTTCATGTCCAAGGTAAACCACTGAGCCTTGTCCATTTTGGTGAGGGGCCACTGGGACACCCTCAAAAGAGCTAACTGAAGGACTGCTTGGGAACAGGTCGGGGAGAGGTTCAGACTCCTCTTCCTCAAAGTCTGAAGCCAATAGCAGTGCTGCGATTTCGACGCTTGGGCCGAAAGCCTTCAGCCTATTCACGTGAAACACTTTTAGAGCCTGTCCAGGCCTTCCAAGGTCCACTGAATAGCTAACCTCACCCAGGGGCTCCACCACTGGGTAAGGGCCTGACCATTTGTCCCGTAAAGCTCGAGGCCTTATGGGATTCACGATCAGGACTTGCTGGCCATGTGTAAAGTTGATGAGGGAAGCTTTCTGGTCGTACCAATGTTTCACCAGCGCTTGCCCTGCCTTCAATTTAGCACTAGCCAAGCCCATCAGAAGTACCATCCGTTTTCTGAGCCCTAGCACATAATCAACTACCTTGGTAGTAACAGGGGGAGTGGGCATCTCCCATCCCTCCTTGACGATGGCTAAGGGTCCCCGTATGGGATGACCGAACAGAAGTTCGAAGGGGCTGAAGCCAACACCCTCCTGTGGTACCTCTCGGTAGGCAAACAGTAAGCATGAAACAAGAAGATCCCACTTTCTTCTCTGAGGCTCCTCCAGAGCCCCAATCATGCTCGTTAGCGTCCTGTTGAAACGCCCCCCCAGACCATCGGTCTGGGGGCGGTATGCAGAAGAGAACCTGTAGGTGACCCCACATTCTTTCCACATAGCCTGCCTATACTTCGACATAAAGTTGCTGCCATGATCCGACACAACTTCTTTAGGGAAGCCAACCCTAGTAAACATGCTGAGTAAAGCTTCTGCAACTGGCTTGGCAGTTACAGTGGTAAATGGGACGGCCTCAGGATACCTGGTTGCATGGTCGACCAGCACCAGGATAAACCTATTGCCTGAGGATGTTTGCGGGTCAAGGGGACCAACCATGTCGATCCCTACCCTTTCAAATGGTACCCCCACAACTGGGAGCGGTACCAACGGAGCTTGGATTGTCGCGCCAACCTTACCAGACAACTGGCAGGCGGCACAACTCCTGCAGTGACTTTCTACTTGCTCCCCCATCTTGGGCCAGTAGAAGTGCATGGATAACCTTTGCGTGGTCCTCCTCATACCAAGGTGACCAGCAAGGTGAACGACATGCGCCAACTGCAGGAGGAAGGGCCTAACAGCAAGGGAAACCACCAACCTCCTATGGTCTCCTTCTGTAGACTCTGTGGGCTCACTATACAGGAGTCCACCTTCCTGGTAAATCCTTTGCAACCCAGGAGGTTCACCCTCAAGCTGGGAGCAGGCCTGTCTCCTTAGGCCTTCCAGAGATGGGCACTCACGTTGGCCCTTACTGAAGTCGTCCCTATCAGGACCTCCTTCAACTAACAAGTCTTTTAGTTCAGGATGGTCGTTGGGGTCGAACACTTCAGGCATCGCCACCTCCTCGTCAGGCTCGGGCGATTGACCAACTCCCTCCACCGCAGTGGTAGGCGAGCTCGGGGGAATATTCTCTTTCCCCCGTCGGGACTTGTTGACTCCTTTCGCCTTGGGTTTCCCCTTCGGCTGGGGCGGCGTATTGGACTTGGCCAATGCTGCCCGTGCTTGAGACCGTGTGTAGGGTCTTTCGGCAGTGTCTCCTACGAGCCCTAGAGCTCTGAGATCATTGCCCAACAAGACCTTTCCCGGGACGTTTCTCTGAATGCTCACTGGAATCCTAACTGCTGTACCATTTAAAGTTAGATTAACAGGGATCACGGGAAACATACGGAGGGGGCCGTCAGCCAACTTAGTGGGCATCAGAGGAGCTCTGGCAACTTCCTCTGAGTCTACCAAGGTAGAATCCACTACAGTTCGACTGCACCCACTATCCCTAAGAGCTGGAGTATCCACTCCATTGATCAGCACACTGTCTTTAAAGTAGTGCTTGGTATTATCCGGAATCCTAGCATACGCCTCTGCGACTTTAGGCTCCCAGGAACCCAGGGACTCTAAAACTACCTCAGCCTCTATTCCGCTGGGAAATGAGTCTGAGGAGAAGGATGCTCCTGTAATCTCTTCTTCCTCGTAGGAGGAGAAGGCCAGATTAGCGGAGTGGACCCCCAAAGGTCTAACCTTACAACGGGGATCCCCCTTCACATGGTCAGTTGCTCCACAAGAAAAACAAGCCCCATTGGGTCTGTTTACGTAGGGAGGCTTATTATAACCAGAGTTCTGTTTCGGAGGCGAACCTCCACTACCCTGTGAGTTCTCGTATGGCTTACCCTTATTTTTCTTTTTGTGGCCCTTATGGGAAGAAGATTTAGCAGATTCCCCACCCTCCACATCTTTGGACTTTTTCCCTTCCTCCTGCTTACCAGGATGAGTTTTGTCCTTATGGGACACTCGATGTGACACCCATAAGTCTGCTGCAATGGCCAGCTTCTTAGGATCTATCTCCTTCGAATCGGCCAAATGCTGCTTAAGCTCCGGGGAAGAAGAAGCAAAAATGTGTTCCAGCATGACCAGATTGATCATGCCTTCGAAGGTAGAAACCTTATAACCTTCAACCCAGCCAGTTAAGTTTTTCAGGGACTCAGCTACATACGACACCCAAGTACCACCTTCCTTTTTCTTATACTCTCTAAACCTTTTCAAATATTGGGTCGGAGTCTTCCCAAACTTTAAAATGAGAGTCTGCTTCAACATTGCAAAATCAGCGCGCTCAGCCTTCGACATTTCCATAATGGCACTGCAACCAGAATGGGGCAGTCTGCTGAGTAACCATGCAATCTTATCCGCATTATCAACCTCTTGAACCTCGCATGCATACTCAAACGCATTCAACCAGTCCATAATGTCATTTCGTTCCTCATACACACTGAGCAGATCTTTTGGAAACCGTGGATGAGAGGAAGCCCCAGAACCATGTCCAGGACCCTTGGACCCATTTGCGAACTGAAGCTTGGCCAGTTCCAACTGGTGATCCCTGTCTTTTTGTTTTTCTGCCTGGTCGATTTTCAGTTTGGCTATGCTGAATTCAAGCTCCTGCTGCCTAAACCGCAGCTCTTGCTTCTTGAATTCAAGCATAGCCTCCCCATCAACACTGGCAGAGGAAACGTTAGACATTACATCCTCCCTGTCCTCGTGGTCGTGATGGATCAGTGCAGCGGCAGAACCATCGGTTCTGCCAGTGAGAGCAGCCCCACCACCTTCTGCACTGTCCTCGGAAGTTATAGCGTCAAGCTGCGCTTCTTGCCACGCCACGATTCTCTGGATCATTTCCAATTTAGTGCCTTGAGAGGAAACCCCTCTCTCCGCACACATCTTCTTCAATGTTTCAGATTTCGAAGCATTTAAGGTTAATAAAGTATTCGTTTCCATACTGTTGATAGGACTATGGCCTTTTTAACGTTATATTCAATACTTTACTGCGTGTCCTGGTTGGAATAACCTGAAAACGCCTTAGCTCGTGCGCAACACTGGATACCTTCAGTCGTATCCCACCGCTGTACACCAATTTGTTAAGACGGATTTCTGAACTCTGTCCTGGTGGCGCAGAAGTTCAGAAGGCCAACCTAATTACTTGGAACAGGGTAACCTCTGGACAAGCCAGACCAATCAAGGTAGCGATCGCGGCGGTCAAGACTAGGTCTCAAGAGGGGTGAGGGTGACTGAAAGCCCGCAATGAGCACACAAAGCAAGAGCGCGTACAAACTACTCCAAACAGTTGTTTATATCAAAAATAGATACACATTTATTATAAGGCCTTGAAACTAATAACCACAGTAAAAGCAGCAATATACAACGATATTAAACCAACACATACACTATCCACCCAATATATATACAGAATACACAGTTTCACAGCATTAGCAGCACGAAATATGTTATCCACCTGCAGGGGAAGGAAAACAGGCAGTGCGAACCAATGCGTGTGATATGTCCGCCTTCTGAGGCCCCTAACTAGATGGTAGTCCAATCCCTACGAAGAGTGGAGCCTAGCGCTCAAAAGTACCTGCACACGCCGGTGCCAATGGGCAGAAGGTGAAGCTCTTCGGAGGATGTTGGACAGCTCTGTAGGGTGCCCTAATGAAGGAGAACACGGTCCGCGACTCTAGCGCAGCCTCCACTGTGAGGCAGAAGTAGGGCGCGAGTACGGACAAGGGGAGCTGTATTTACAGCGGGGAAAAGCAAGGGGCACTGCAGGAGGGCGACCAGATCCTAGCTAATCTACTCACCGGTCCCCGAAGCAAGCAGGCCCGAGCTTCTCCTCGATAGATGCAGCTTCTGGCAGGTTCTGAAGAGCAGGGAACGTCCCGTCGTCGTGCAGAGTAAAAAGACGTCCCGATCGAAGAATCCTGCACAGTTTTGTCGCCACGGCAGGGCAACGGAAGGGCCGGGTGTATTCAAGCCAAACGAGCACCGTTCACCTCTAGCTTAGGGTTGCTAAGCAAACGAAGCGTGTGAGCGTGCCCCGGACTCAGAATACCACCCAACCTGTCGGCGATTACAGAGCAGGACTCCTTAGTAAGCTGGTCAGTCAACTGGATGGCCCAGAGACACTTCCGAAGGCTTACGGCAGGAGTTGATGAAGGTGCCGGGAATAGCTGGTCCTGCTATTCCAATAGGTCGAAGCGCCAGTACAGGCCTTCTTGTTCGATCTTAGGTGGAAAGGGCTTCACCGGACGACAGCAATGAGGAGCAGAAGTTCTTCAGGGGGTCACCAGCGATTCCTTGATCCAGCCTCGTGTTCGCAGGATACTTGGCTCCTGTATCCCTGGGTTCGTAAGAACTCAGGAGATCGACATGGTAGTGGTGTTTCCAGCTCCCTCTTATCCACGGTTCCCTTCGCGCCAAAACGGAGGGGAGCCAATGGGAGATCCGCTCATCAACACACATACCATACGTGGACCAATCACGGACCACAGTGGTCCCAGGCATTCACACCACCCTAGACTCTCTGGCACCCAGGATGTGTATTGGGACCAGACAGCCCAGCCCACATCCTGGGGGCACTCAAACGACATGTAGAAGCCCGCGAAAGCAACCGTGTTTCGCGGGAAACTACATGCCCAAATAAGGAAGGCCCCGGGTCGCCTGACCCGGGGGAAGGTAAAGGGAGCAAGACGGACAGTGGACGAGACAAAGGAGCCTCGTGGTCCGGCCATTTTGGGTAGCCGGGCCACCCTTTCGTGTTCGCGGCAAAAAGGTGCTCAGAACGGCAAAAGGAGCTCAAAATAAACCAAATGATCGCTGCCACCAGCCCAGTCCCTGAATGACTTGCACCGATCCAAAAACCATCCTACAAGAGTGTCTAGGGTCTGTAGAAGGCTAGAGACCCAAGAGAGCTGTAACTTAGCTTACAGTGCCCTCTTGTGTCGTGTTGCACTAAAATGGCGACACGATAAAAGAAACTACGGGAAACAGCATTCCCCGGTACTGACTGTCTTAAGGGCATGTCAGTTTCCCCGTAAGAAAGGAGCGAAAGCCCAGAGGAGTACGGCAGAAGGCTGCACTTCTCTGGCAAAGTCAAGAAAACAGGTTGAAAACAATAGCAAAAAGTTTAGGGGTTGCCACATGGAAGGAAAGTTCCCTACAATAACGAAATCTTTCCTAACAGTTCCCTAACAATGTCTCTTTTTGTTTTCACAGGGATGATTGTGATCTCAGAGTTGCTGCACCGATGGCGAAGACCACAGTGAGTTATTGATGCGAGGCGTGCTGCGCTGTTTATTGTTGTTAATTGCTATCCTGTGTTCTCTTATTTTTGTACAGGTTGTGGTGATGTTCCGGAGTGACGAGCGATCGAAGCGCTGCTTGACCAGTTGAGTGCTTTGTTAATGCTGACCTTGTTCCTTCTCCCTTGCAGGTTGCGGTGAAACCCAGAGATGGGCGAGGTAAGAGAAGCGCAGGGTGCTGCCAGGACTCGCTGCTTGCCCAGGTAAAAATTGTTATTAATGCTGTCCTTGTTTCTTTACCTTTGCAGGTTGCCTCGAACTCTGGAGATGGGCGAGGTAAGCAAAGCGCAGAATGGATTCAAGAATGGTTACTTCACAGGTAAGTGTTCTTGCTCGCTAATGCTGTACCTGTTCTTCCAGGTTATTAATGGAATCCGGATCTAGGGCTTCAGGATCGGCCCGCCAGAGAAGCAGATGAGCAGGAGCTGGACACGGTGAGCATTACGCTGCAGGAGTGCAGAATAACACAAAGCGTGTTCTGCTGTTTGGGTGTGGTTTAAATAGCCCAGGTAAAGTAGTTCCAGGCCCAGTAGCTCCAGGCCCAGCCACACCCAGAACACTAGACCACATGACTTGACTTGGTTCTAAAGCACTGAGCTGTGTAATAGGCCTCCATGTTGGATTAAGGTCCAAAACTGGTATTGTTTTATTCCTGACAATGAGCCTGGCGCCAAAGGCGCCAGGACTGACTCCATGTATGTTTTTGATGGAGTTTTAAGGCCCTTGGGGCCAGTGTGAAGGCCTTTAGCCCCACTGCTGCCAGGGGGCTGTTATACCTGAGGAGGTCAGGGGCATGGATCGTGACACATTCCTTCATTTATTCATCCATTTCTGAGTGTCATTTAAGCATTGCCATGGTTTGAAATCCGTTTTTCTCTCTTATTTGGGGAGGGAAGATCAGATTTAAATTCTGTTTCTTGTCTGTCATTCCTGCTTACCTGCTGATTCTGTTTATCCACTTAAAATTGATTATTTGTGGGTTGAGGGAAACTTGCAGGGGGAAATTCTAACTCAAGTGCTATCTTACCTAAAATCAAAAAGTGCTCCTATTTCCTGATGTTTTGTAGCTGTATTAATAGAAGGTTGACTAAGTGCATTGCTTCCATTCCTATTGTTCTTATCACCCCATTGGCGATTGCTGCCCCATATTAAAAATGTTATGATTTTGCTTTTAAATTTTCAAATAAAGAAATAAATATCATATTTGATCAACCAGCCTGGTTCATGGTCCATTTTGACGCAGCGTACTTGAACAGGGGGTGTGATATGAGTGGTGTATCATCTCAATATTGAATCTAATCTAACATAAGCATTTCAATCGTGCACTGCATACTGGGCCAAGACTAAGGTGTGTGTCGCCTGATTGAAATCCTTAATAATATAGACATGAATATGTTTGTTCCCACAATGCCGCAGGCCCCTTAGTGCCAACTATACCTAAGGTGGCAGACTCAGATCCACCAACAGCACACCCAAAGGAGCGCTCAGAAACAGCAGATCTCTTCTGGGTCATGCCCTCAATTTATCTGACCTCATTAAAATGAACAACCTTGATCTCATAGCAATTACAGAGACATGGCTGCACACATAAGCAGGACCATCCCTCTCCCTCGACATTCCTGACAACTACACCATCTTCTGGATAGATAGACTGCTCTCCAGAGGAGGTGGTGTAGCCATCATAGCCAAAAGTCACCTGGCCATCACAGAAATACCTTACTTAGTTTTCCAATTGCAGAACTGCTATCCATCATACTACCCCTTTCCAATACCACTACACTCATGAGCCACACCATCTACAGACCACCAGGCATTTTGCAGTCCTTCGAGGAGGGCATCGCATCGCTCCTCTCTAAGGATTCTAAGCCCTCCTGCATAATCCTCATGGGTGACATGAACCTAAACCTCAACGACCCGACTGATTATAGTGTCTCAAACTTGGCCAACACTATTGAAGCCCTAGGCTTCTCCAACCGTATCACATGCCCCACACATGTCAAAGGTCTCACGCTAGAACGGCTGGTGGACTTGAACTGCAATACTACCATCAAAACTAACACCCCATGCCCGTGGTCAGACCATAACATTACAAAGTTTAACATCCTCAAATATAGGCAAATCGGCGGGACACAGCTACCTGCACCAGCCACACTATCAAGAAATACCTGCAACATCACGCCTGCTAACATGTTCCCCCTACTGTAACCTATACTGAACACCCAGCAATCTATCAGTGACTCTAAATCTATGGTGGAACTATAGAACCATACACTCTTCCTAGCCATAGACAAGATTGCCCCATTAAGGTCACACAAATCCAAACAACAAGAGCATTTAAACTCACAGTACACCCCTACTCTCAAAGCCTTGCAATCAACTAAGCAAGCCACTGAGACTATGTGGAAAAAATCACTGTCAACCACTAATAAAGAACACTTCATCACAAACTCAGCCTACAACGAGAGAATACAAAAAGCCAACTCAGTCCCTAGAGAGCTCTTCACCATCTTGCGAGAGCTAGAATCTCCAGTCTCCCTGCCAGAAAACTGCCACAAAGACACCCCATATTGCTTCAAAATTCAAAAGGCATTATTGGACCAAATCACCTTACTCCCAACTAAAATTGAGACTAAAAAAAATAAACGACCTCTAACAATGATATAAATGCCTACCAGGCCTCCACCACCACAACCAAATTTAACTCAGTCTCGGCTGAACAAGTCACTAAAATTTTTAAAGACCTTAAAGCATCCAGATGCCAAGGGGACATCTGCCCAGCATCCTTTTCGTGCCTTGAAACACTTGTGTATAGGCGCGTTATAAATGCCATATCATATCATACTAAAGACTGGGCTGCCGAATGTACCCCTTTAATCACATCCCTTAATAAAAACTCATTTGCCTTGGGTAACATACCTGACTATCTTAAAGATCCCTGGGTCCTGTCACTATTAAAAATGCCTACTCTAGACCCCAATATCCCCACAAACCTTTGTATAGAGCCACGTATCTATAAATACAAAAATACCTCTAAACTAACAACCTCTTGGGCTTATGTCAATCAGGACTCCGTCCGGGCCATCAAACTGAATCCGCACTAGTCGACCTAAAAATCCAAATGGATGAAATCATAAACAAAGGAAATCTGGACACCCTACTTCTGCTGAACCTATTGGCAGCCTTTGATTTAGTAAACCACAATATCCTCTGCCAACACCTCCCCTTGGCAGCTTACGGCTCACTGAAAGCCACAACCTGTACAGAATCCTTCTTGTCTAATAGAACAGTGAGGGTTGTTTCCAATGTTGTGGCAGCCCCCTAACCCACCACCCAGTCACCTGCAGAGTACCTCAAGGCTCCTGCTTAGTCCCTACTTTGTACAATAGCTTCACCAAGCCCCTTTTTGACATACTGGATGAAAGGGTTGTCTCCTGCAACAACTACACAGATGACTCTCTGATCCTCCTACCCATTACAGGTAACCATAACTGACTCCATGAAACTGTATAAAATATACCTTATCATTTAAGCTTGAATGGCCCAGCATGTCCTCTGCTTAAATGACAAAAAAACAGAGAAACTTCTCGTAGGAACTCAATTATGCCTAAACAAGCTAAATGACAACTAAAAATCCTTCGTCATGGGTGGCAACACCATCTTAGTTGCCAAAGACGTAAACACACTTGGGGTTTACCTAGATTCCTCGCTCTCTCTCTAACAAGACAAGTGAATGTGATTGCTTCTGCAGCAGCATACACAACCAAACTTATCAACGCCTGTAGACCATTCCACACCAGAGAGAGTGGCCCTCATTACGACCCTGGCGGAAAGTGACTGACCTGACCGCCATAGCGTAAATAGCGTTTCCGCCATCGCACGACGGAGCAAAGTGCGGCCAATTCCGACCCATCGGGCACGAGCACTACGCCATGGCGGAAGTGCAAAGTCTGCGATGGCGGAAATGTCCCCAAAACGCGCCTCACCGCCGTCGTACGTCGCCCTAGGTGCAATTCCGCCACCCATTTTAGCGGTCACCGTAATGAGCGGCAACCGGAAAGTACGGTGACCGTAAACATACGGAAACGGAAGTAAAAACATGGGCCCGGAACGGGAAACAGCACGCCGTACACCTATAAAATCAGAATTCCCACACAACCATTAAAAATACTACCCTGAGACACATCCCAACCCGTCATCCACCCCAGTGAAAGCAATAGAAATGGGAAAAGTAGCGAAAAAAGCGTGCGACCGCAAGCGGCAGGTCCACTTCTCCCGTGAGGAACTCACCGTGCTTACAGAGACCCTCCAGGAGAATGCTGCCGTCGTCTTCTCCACGCAAATGACCAGGACGGCACTTGCGAACAAGAAGGCCATATGGGCCCTGGTGGCACAGCGGGTAAGTGCGGTGGGGACCGCACCCCGCAACCCACTGCAATGCAGAAAGCGATGGGACGACCTGCGGATACGCGTACGGAGCATACTATCCGCCAATCGCAACATTGCCACAGCTACCGGGGGAGGATCGGAATCACCCATCAAGTTGACCCCCTGGGAAGAAATCTGTGCCTCCACCATTGGAATGGAGAGTATAGAGGGAGTCGGAGGGATGGAGAAAGGAGTGCAGACATCTGAAGAATCCGGTAGGTGGGCCAACTAATACAATGCCAAATCCACAATGTCCAATCATGTGAAGTACCATGTGTCCACATAGTGCAACAGTAACACATGTCCAGGAGAACGTCCACATACATTGGCCTGACAGCGCACTTTAAAACTCACATTAAATACATAAATAATTAAAAACCCTAAAAACACCCTCTACACGTGCAGCAGGCACACGCTAACTGCAGGCTGCAAAACAACTGCATCCTCAATCCACACAAAAATGAAACCACCTCCAAGGCCCCGACCCAAATCACCCTCAGGTACCACCCCAATGCATGTGATACATTTCCATTCCAATTTCCACAGACCCATAAATAACGCTCGCCCTCCTTTACTCCACCACAGGGTCCGATTCAAACGACGAGCTTCAGGACACCCCTACCAGCACACCTGCAAAGAGGGCCAAGACCAACGGCCAAAGACCCTCCACCTCAGCTGCACGCATCAAGACACGGCAGCAGCACAAATCAAGTGGCAGCACACAGGAGGGAACATCAACAGGCACCCCAGCAGCCAGCATGCCCACAACAGCACCACCACAGGTCCCCCCAATGGATGCCACAGAAGGCACTGCCTCTGGTGGCAGCAGCACCATAGGTGATACCCCATTAATGGCAGCATGCTCCGACACAGAAGACGGGGATGTCGAAGTAAGATCCATCCATGACCTGTCTCAATCCCCCTGTTTGTTTCATCCCGTACACCATGAGGATACCACGCAGGGGCACCCACAAGACGACGACTGGCCATCCCCCACAAGCCCTGTGGCAAGGCAACATGAGGTGACCAGCCCCTCTGTGACACCACCGCAAATGGCCATGGCACAGCAGAGGCAACAGTCCCTCGACCAGGTGATCGTGCAACAGCAGCAACTGGCCACGCTCCTCAAGGACCATGCTGATGAATGTGGGGGTACTAAGGCAGCCATAGAAACATCAACTGAGACGCTTAGGGCAGAAATGGAGAGAAGCACCGAGAGCCTGAGAGTAAAAATGGAGAGAAGCACCGAGAGCCTGAGGGGGGAGCTGCATGTGACGTCCAAAGACGTATGTGCTGAACTTGCCGCTGTGCGCCGTGTGCTCAATGAGCTCTCACAAACCCTTAGGGACATGCATGGACGTGAGCAGGCAGAGACATCATCCGTTGCAAGTTCCGTCCAGGGCAGCCCCCAACGTAGATCTGGGAGGAACCTGCGCTCCACAGGCAGGGGTGCCCCTGATACCCGGAGAGGGGGCTTGCAATAGCGTCTGCCCACTGACAATGAGCATCTGCGGACACTGGTGTTCGGGGGGGAGGTAGGAGGGTGGAGGGGGTGTGTTGGGCTTACTTGGGTGGCGGGTCGATGGGGTGTGTAACATAATTTCACATATGCTATAAACATTTCACAATCATCCAATGAGATGTGTCGACATTGATCTTTGTGTACGAGGCCTTTATAGGCGTACAGTCCATATTGTGCATGTTCCAGACACACACAGTGCCACAAGTCCCGTGTCCATGTATCAGCCACCAGGCGTGAGTGTTAGAAGCATGAATCTATGAGCATCTGACGAATGTCACGGCCCTCCTGTGCCTCGCGGACTCCTTGAGGTGCTGCCACATCCCCACCCTCATCATGACCATCTTCAGGTGCTTGCAGTTCTGCGTCAGGGGGCATGGGCACATTTCTACGTACGCACATGTTGTGTAGCATGACACATGCCATGACCATCTTTGCAACCTTCTCATGGCGGTACAGGAGTGCCCCGCCAGACCTGCTGAGGCAGCGGAAACAAGTCTTCAGTAGGCCGAATGCCTGTTCTATGACTACACGGGTACGTGAGTGGCCATGGTTGTAGTCCTCCTCATGCTGGTTCTGTGGGTTCCGGAGTGGTGTAAGGAGCCATCTCTTCAGTGGATACCCGGCATCACCTGTATGTGGACAATAAAGGACGTTTGTGGAATGACATTGCTACGTACGCACCCCCCCCCTTCCTGCCAGGTCATTGCCGCATCACATACCCCACATTATCATGCATGAAATGAGACTCACCGAGTAGCCAGGATCTGTTCCCTGCGTGTCGCTCCATGTAGCGTGGTATTGTAGAGTTCCTCAAGACCATAGAATCATGGGTTGATCCAGGAAATCGGGCACAACAATGTGTAATGATCCTGTTGGAGTCACACACCATTTGTACATTAAGAGAATGAAATTGTTTTCGGTTGCGGTACTGGGCCTCCATGGCATGTGGGACGACCAATTCCACATGGGTGCAGTCGATGGCACCAATGCAACCCGGTATGCCGCCAAGTGCATGGAATCCCACTTTTGTGTTCGTAATTTCCTGCTCCGAGCGTGGTAGAGAGATGTAGTCGTCTGCGTGCTTCAGGAGGGCATCGAGCACTTGCAATAGTGTCCGTGAGAACAGTGGCTGTGAAATGCCATGCAACTGTCCGACTGTGTGCTGGTAGGTGCCTGTGGCCAGGAAGTGGAGTACAGACACCACCTTCAGTAGGGGTGGGATGGCGGTTGGGCTATCTATCATGCTGACAAGGTCAGCCTGTGTCATGTCCACAATGGCGGTTATGGTGCCCCGGTCCAAACGGTAGAGGGTGTGGATCTGCTCATCAGTGAGGTTGAACAGATGAGCTCGGAGGCGTGGGATTGCGGGCTGCCTGCGTGGTGGTAGTGGCTGTGCTGGTGGGCCTTGCTGGGCCTGCCTTGCCCTCCTCCTCCTCCTGCGTCTCCTCTGTGCGGCCGGTTGTTGTAGTAGTTGGTGTTCGTCTTCTTCTTGAAGTTGGAGTACTTGCAGTGCTATCAGGTCCCCCAGGGCCAACATCGCTAGTCCTGCCGGTAGCATTTTGGAGTGGGTGTGGTTGTGGGAGGGGGTTGGGTGTGCAATTTATGTGTTTTCAGGCTGTATAGCCTCCACCGTTGGTGATTCATTCCACCTGTGCCAGCTGCAATCCCCTTTGGGCGAGCACCGTACCGAGGTTCACCGACGGGCGGGGCGTCCCATTTGTGAGTGAAGCCAGTTGCCATTTACACACACTGCCGCACTACATGGATGAATTTGTGATTTCATGCGGTCACAGATGCCTTTTCGACGTGATGTTGCAAATGAGGAATTCGAAGGACAGCGCTTTCGGTTTTCAGCTAGCGGCGAGGAGACGCCCACAGGTCTGACTGCAAATATAACGTTCTATTGTTTAATGTCCTTGGGACAGGGGCCATGGCGAGTATGCTATGATTGATATGGATAGTATGGGATGCGCAATAGCGTAGTGGACAAAAAGGCAGGACGTTCCCAAATACATGTTACTTCACAACACTAGAATTCCGGGCTGGAGAACAGTGGATTTTGCAGACTGCATTACGCACAGACTCAATGGAAGTTTCAAATGTGATGTGAGTAAATAATCAGGCGTTTTCATACCGGGATGAGGGAATGATGTATGGATGCATGGACAGATGATTTGATGGAGAGTTTGCCATGTACAGGGCTTTTTGGAATCTATCCACCTCCCCTGCGCTATGTCATGCAGAGCTGCCATAGTGGGACCATCGTCTTTCTGCCCTTGTTGAACCCTCCCTGTCTCGACGCGCCTTCAGGCACTTGTGTCTATGCACGTTACTAATCCCATCTGATGGATTCTGTCTTCACAGACGCATGCACACAAACACTCGTTTGTAATGCTGTTTTCACCTCGATTTTTATGGTTGTGATTCGCAAGTGATTTTTGGGTGGGTATATTCCTTTTGAGTGGGCTAGCATGCATATGGCTGTAGATTTAGTGTGATCATTGAAGTGAGTTATACAATTGTAGTTCTGATGGCCATACTATTCTTTTTCATTTCATTTGGGTGACAGGTATCTCCTCCCCTTTTGCCGCTGCCATCTGTACGCCACTCCTGCAGATGGCTTTTACTCCCGACACCTGCTGCTTCGTGTCAATCAGTGGAGCATCATTACGATCTTATGGGACGATCGCCAATGGGCCACATGCCCTTACGCAGTGCTAGTGGCTAGGAGCAACATATCGTCCTTTCTGCTGGACTAGTGCCTACCTGATGGGACGGCCCTGCGGTTCTAGGCGCTTCCGTGTTGCCTTTTTGGACGTGAATGTAGCCCCTGTGTACCATGATGGAACAGGGCGTCACACAAGCAGAAGCTGGTCATTTCTTGCGGATGCAGCCCACAATACTGGAATGTATTTAGGAGTTCATGACCTAATGGCTGTATGGCCCTTGGTGGTTTTGTGGTGCATTAAATGTCTATTCTGTTTTTGTTTGTCTCATTTTTCTGCTCATGTTGCTGTACTTGGACCTTCAAATGCCTGTGCTGCATCAGTGCGGCAATGGTGCCATGGCAGATATGGATGCCCACTCACAAGGCACTTGGAGCCCCTGGATTCATTTGTTTGTTGGCATGGATGGGTGACTTGTTCATTTCACTGGTTGCATAGTGTGACTTCATTGCACCTACGAGGAGTTGTGCAATGTGGCCAGGGAGTGGTGTACAGGCACTCAGTAGGGCCGTTTACGGTTGATTCGCGATGCCGTACTTCTCACCATGGCGGAATGGTACTTTCCGCCATGCTTGATGGCGTTAGGTACATGTCCGCTAGGGTCGGAATTCGCGTACCGTTGCGCCATGGTGGTAATTACGGTTTGGCATGGCGCGCGTGCGCGTACTTGGTGCAGTTAGCGTTGGCGTTCGCTACGGTGTCGCTAATGGCATCGTACTTTACGGTGACGGGTCCTAATCGCACCGAGCGCTATTCGATGGCGGTATTGCATTTCCGCCATCGTTTTTCGATTTCCGCCAGGGTCGTAATGAGGGCCAGTTGCATCACAATAGCCAGAGCACTGATTTTCTCTAGAATATACTTTTGTAATGCCCTCTTTGCAGGCTGAACAGTGCGCAACATCCAAAAACTCCAGGTGATCCAAAACAACGCCTTAAGAGCAGCCTTAAACATTCTGAAAAAAGAGCACATTTTGGTGGCAAGAAGAAATACCCACTGGTTGCCAGTCTGTGAGCCCATCATATGTGAATCCTTCTCGCTTATGCATAAATGCCTGGCCAACACCACCCCTCCCTATCTATCGAGAACATTTACTGAGCCACAATCCTCTAGATCCACATGAGATGCCTATTCACACCTCCTCTCTGTCACCAGATTCAAGCTTAAAAAAGAAGGGGGCTGTAGCTTCCCAGTCGTAGCAGCCAAACATGTGAACACACACACATGCTCTCTGTAAGATCTGACACCACCCTCTGGTTCTTCCGCAGGAAACTTAAAACTTGGCTATTCACACGAGATAATGAATTAACTGGCTCCACCACGACCGTTGTTCATGCAAAGCAGCTCCCCATGTTTACAAATGATTGCATTGATGGTCTGGGACCTGCACCTCTGCAACTGGAGTCCCGACTGCAGGGCTACTCACCTCAGAATGTTATTCGTCTTCTTGTCTTCTATGTAACTACGTAAGCAATGCAAGTCTTGAAACAAGTGAGGATGATTCGTTTTCCCTCACTGACTTGGATGCTTTTGTCATGGGCTCTCAGAGGCAGGAGGATGACTGAAGGGGCAGTAATGAAGGCAGTAAGGTTGTTCGAGCTGGTGTCAGCCCGAGCATTGCCATTGTTCCAATGTTGTCCATGTTTAGGAAAACCCTGTTGAGACTATGGGCCTCATTACACGGTAGGCGGTAAGGGTTTTCCGTTACCGGTATTTTACCGGTAAACCCTTACCGCCTTACTACGAGGTCCCTTTGCGGGTTGGGGAAATTAACGCCTGCCTTTTGCAGGCGTTAAAAACCAACCCGCAAAGGGACCAGGGAGCTAATTACGGTACCGCAATTTGCAGTGCCGTAATTAGCACCTTCCCCATTCCCATTATGCCCTATGGGGAAAAAATGGGAATGGGGAAGGGCAATGGGGGAAGGGGGAATTACCGCCCCACCAACCTTGGAATAGGGCGGTAATTCCCCTTTCCACCAAGGCGGTGCCGGTATTTTACCGGCATGGACCAAGGTGCTAATAGCACTGGGGCATTTCTCACAAATGAGACACTTCTCTTCTCTGGTCGGCACACTTCGCATCCTTCCATGGAGACCTCCATCTGAGAAGTAAATTCCATTTTCCGCTCAACCTTCGCTCAAGACCAACAGGGCCCAAGGAAGCTGTCATTCATCCTCACTGTCTTCTGATCCCCCTGCATGATACGTCAGAGCCACCTGAGTGGCTGCACTTCTTGATCCAATCCTGGTAGGGATCCATGGGGAGCACTTCCTGTTAGTGAAACAAGAACACGGGGGAAGTACGGATGATGCCCACTCATGTTGCCAGCAAGAAGTAACCATGCAAAGGACCTGATTCATGTACTTTTTTGCACGCTGCAAAGTGATTTGGCACTGCTCCGTGAATCAGGGTGAAGCAGTGCAAAGTGCAAAAAAGTCTATGAATCGGGCCCTAGTCGCCATTCTTTGGCTGCATGCCTTTCCAAAGGGGCAATCAATCTAGTCCTGGAATGATCTTGTGTGCAACAGCTGTTTTTGGATTCCTTATGCTGACTCTAGTCTTCGGTTGTCCATGGTATTGTGCATAAACAGAGCTGTTGATGTATATAAATGGTCATCCCTGTTCCATAACCTGAATTTGGCGCATGGTGAGACCACAGATATTGCTTTTTACAATTGAACAGCCGTGTTGAGTGTAATTTGACCATGGTTCGGCCATGGTTCATTGACATGTGTCTTTGAGCCCACTCATCTCTTTTTCATGGATAATTATTAAGTTGAGGGGTGTTAATGTTTGGATAGAAAACTTCTATTTCTGTTAATAATACAACTCGACTTACTGTGTTCAGGACCCCTTAAAATAATGTGAACTCTGAAACTGCACCCTTCCATAGTTCACCCACACCTCAATGAGTTACCTTTCCCTTCACCCAGGGCCATCTTAAGCACTTTTGGGGCCCTGGGCACGGACATATTTGGGGGCCCCCTCCACCAAACCAAAGGAATTAAGGGATCAAGAATACTGGTTGTGCCCCCCCACCTATAGGTTGATATGTTGTCTTGCACCATAATAAGCATGTTTACTCCTTTTAACTCCCCCTGCTCTCTTCATTCTTGTTCTAATCAGAATGATAAAAAAAGTAGCATTTGAAGACCAACATTAGCAGTCTACAAAGGGGTTACTGTTCTAGAACATACAGGATACTTTTTTTTATCAATAACATACAGGAAGCTATGCAGCCTGTAGTATTCATGCAGGACCATATGTAAAAAGGGACATGTAACCCAAAATAGACAGAGAACTCACATTAGCTGACTCACAGAATGCAAAAGTGCTCATGCATGGATAGAGACCACCAATTGGAAGGAAGGAGAATTCTACACATACAGTAGCATGGATAGTGGAGGCAGATTAGAAGCTACCAGGAAGGTGTCTTTATCCAGACAGACTGAGATTAGAAGTGGGATATGGTTTTCAAATAGTCCTGCCATTTAAAATCAAAGGAACAAATGCCTGTGGTGCGTGATATACACATGCTCACTATTAACACAGTGAAACCATGAATACGGATTTATGAAGATTATACCATGAGAAGGAAATCACTCGGAAGGGCTGACAATTTTGAAAAGTTTAGGGACTGGAAATATTGAGAGGTTATGCAATACAAAATTTGATGCACAGAAGCACACATTGGTTAAGGGGTGAAGGGGTGAAGCTGTGATTTGTGCCAACTCTGCAATTTCTACATTTGAACACTTTCTTTTCCATTTCTTACCATGAACTGAAACAGTCTCATTTTATTAAAAAAAAACCTTCCACCCAAATGGCCTACATAAGAAGAACGATCAAGTAGTGGGCTAAATGATACCAGCAGCATGCAAGAAGGCAAACCTCACAGAAGACAGCACAGTAATGTAAGATATATTAGATGATTTGACCAGGATCACTGTATCGCCTGCTGACAAATCCAAGATACAAACATGAACACTGCCGTTCCATAGTCTTGAATTTGGATGCTTTTTCACCTCTTCGACTAACAGTTCATGCCATTGTTGGAAGTGATTGCCTAGGTTTTACAACACCCCATATGAACAAACCAATTTCTAGACCTTCACCATACGGATGCTATGTTAGTTTTTATAGCAAACCCTATGTGGTACAGGCACATTGCTGATAATAGCAGATGCTGTTCTGCAAAGCCAAGTACATATGCAGGAAGGTTTATAAACTTCAGACATAGGAAAGACTCAGCCAGCCTTGCTGGAATGTGATATTCTAATTTTGGATATGAACACATATCTCTACAATGGGTCCTTCACAAACTGAGCTAACTTCTGAACCATTGTGGCACTCAATTTCTCAATATGCATTTCACCATTGCCTGTTGCACATGATCAACATAATTCCCACAGGAAAGAAAGAATGTGACAGAGTTGTGACATAAGAACACACAAAATATGTATACAACAGTGAACACAGAAATCAGGACATGATGAATTGATCAAGGCATAATGCACTTGGCAAAACAGAAAGGCAATTGGTTTAGAGCCTCAGCAGCACCCCTTAAAACATCCTGATGTGTGCTATTTAAGACTTGTGAACAATGGATCTTACTTCTTCAGATCAGCTAGCCTTGTGGGGCCCCGTCCAAGGTGGGTGCCCTGGGTAAGTGCCCCTTTTTCCCTCCCATAAAAACGTCTCTGCCTTCACCCTTTACATTTCTAGTTGTTCTAAACCAGTTTCAAACGCAATCAGTTCATATTGTGAGCATGTTGCAGAAATCCTCTGTGATGCAGCTCAGAGTGGAGACCCCGGCTACCATGATAGAGAACAGCATGCCCTTTTTCCTGGTGCCGAGAACATTTGAATACCCACAATCCTTGCACAATTACAGGGAGTTTTGTCTTCATGCCCACCTGAATTAATACATTCCTGTAATAGTGCACGTTGGGTATACAGATCTTTCTTTCAATTCTACACTGTCAAGATCATTTCACTTTACACATGATTCTAGTCAGCCTACTATTGTTAGTTTGCTTTGAGGGTGAGCATCTACACTAAGAAAACACTTGTTACACAAAAGTGAAACGTGAACTGTCAGAACAAGTCTTTTGTCCCAGTGTTATGTGTGGTAAGTGTTTTTCTAGTGATTGAAAAAATATTGTGGTATTGATGAGAGGCAAGCATTGTAATAGTAATGATTTGTTTCAGCCCCAGCAATAGCACATGGAATGGTGCTGTTTTTAGGCAAAAATGCTATCCATGGTCCTTGCTTATATATTATTTGATGTTTTAATCCAAAAGTAGTGGTTAGCAAAAATAAATGGTCCATGTGTATTCATAGTTTTCTAAACTCTTCAGGCTTAGGGACACCCATGTATGTTCATGATATCATGAAGCACAACACCGCACAGGTCAATCATTCCAGCTACCAGTGTCTGCCGCAGAACTTAGGTGAGCCACAAGAACGAACGAGGGATGATCTATGGGCTGACAAGTGACCCCAGACCCAGAAATCACCATCTTTAAATGGTCTTTAACCCTCACAAGAGGTTTCATATAGTCTGACAAAAAAGACACTCTCCTCCCAACACCACAAGAGGCTCTTATTCCAGCCTCTGCCTTAATGCCATTAAGACTGAGATCCTTCTCATTGGAACTCCCACCCCTTTCTTCCCCCCTACTCTCTGGCCACCCTCCTTGGGCCCCCTCCCCTCACCTTCTTGTAAGTCAAAAAACATAGGTGCTATCTTTGACTCCTCTCTCTCCTTCTCACCTCAGATTGCTGACCTTGCCAATAAGGCTCCCTTTCAGCTTCACCTTCTCAGAGGCATTCTCCCTTTCCTCACCTTCCCCCAGAAACGCAATGTCTCTCGAGCTCTGGTTCTCTCCAGACTGGACAACTGCTAAAACCTCTTCCTCAATCCGCCTCTTTCTTCCCTCCGCTCTCTTCAACTTATCCAGAATAGGACTGCAAGACTTATCCTTGACCTCAAGCCCAGGGACTGCATCTCTCCAGCACTATAATCTCTCCACTGGCTCCCGGTGGCTGCAAAGATAACATCAAGACCCACTACATCATCCACATGGCCTTCTGGGGCCTGGGACAGTCCTACATCCAGATTTCTATCCCTAAATACCTCCTCACTCGAGTCCTTCGGTCCTCTATCTCTAACTCTCTGCAGGTCAGATGTTTCTCCAAGCAGAGAGTGGGGGGAAGATTTCTTTCTTCGGAAGAAGCCTCCATTTGTAATGGCCTCCCTACCCCTCTCAAACTTGAGCCGGATCTCCTTAAGTTTCAGACAACTCTCAATGTTTCCTTTTTCCCTCCTCCTTCCCTCTCCCCCTTCTTTCCTAATGCACCTCTGCTTCTGCAACTGGTTGCCTGGTCCCCTCTGAGTCTTACAGGGGCCAGGGCCTCCCCCTACCAGTCTACCTCCACACATCCTTACTAGCACTTGCCTTCGGACATCCTTCCATGACTGGACTTCTGAGTCTGGTCCACACCCCCTCGTTGCACTAGATTACTATGTATCCCGTTCCTCAGCACACTTCCCCACCAGGATCCCCTTAGCACTTACCCTGCCCCTAAGGCCCCCATCCTCCTGTATCCCCCTCCCCTTCCCCTCGTGCTGACCTGCCCCCCTGCACTTCCTGTTTTCCACACTTGCATGATCAGAATGTCACAAGACCTAGTAGGACTGATTATTGTTCTTAACCTCCTCTGTTGCCCCCCTTTATTCATGTGGCACCTGGAAACACTTTCTGCTGTATAGGCACAATACAAATGTTCAATAAATAAATAAATACATAGAAAAAAAATAAATAAACTCAAGGTAATGAATTTGTCTTCGCCTTTGTATCATCCTGTATCATAACTCCCAATCCTATGCTCCTATCTCCCCCACAATTACATCATGTCCATTCACCTTTAGGAAACAAAGAAAACATTTCCTTAAATCAAACACGGATGCTTAATAGCTTCTATTCAAAATCATCCAAATGAAAAGTAATATACATCGTACAATTCTCCTATCACATATATATAATTGGAAAAGGTTTCTGTCTCTCATTCTGAACCAACCAGCAATCAATCACAACAGTCAAAGAAAAGATCAAACCAGATTCTATCGCCATTCCCTTCTTTACATCAGGATTGATCTTATGCCACGCCAACTGACCAAGGCTAATAATGTTTGCCACCAATATTCAAACTATTCTAGCATGTGGTCATGAGCTATCCAAAACCATGATCACTAATTCAAACAGTTTCTATTCCAACACCTGCATCAATCATCCCAAGCAAAATGTATTCAAACAGACAAGACACAAACAACAAAAACACACCCTACCTAACCAGTACAAATCATATTCCTAACCTACCACCGAGGTGTAGAATATACCAAACCAAACACACCATCCTCACACACACACACAGACACACACGCAGACACACACGCAATACCATTGATACTATACATGGACAACCTAGTCATTTTAGAAAGGACCCTGATAGGTCTCCATAGAAGATTAGTAAACACACTCCACACCAGCACTCTACTACACATTTGTACACCTCCTTTATTATCCATTTTAAATCTTCACAACAGCATTACCACTCAGCTCATAACACACACACACACACACACATACACACTCCACAAACCTGTTCAAAGATGCTGAGCAATTCCAATCCAACAGTAACTACATGGCATGACCAACATCATATCAACACCACAACTCTCCATCTTTCACCAGACAATACCTCTTCTACATCCACTACACTCACTACCAGGGCCAATTCATACCAGTTCAATCAATGCTAGATTATCAATGAAAAATGCACATCACATTTCCGCTCTTATAGAAGACTTTTAATAATTAAATTCATTTAATGTTATATTGGCCATCACAGAAACATGTTTTACAAGCAATTTATATTACAACTCTTGGCACTCTTCTTCCCAAAGACTTCAATATAAAAACACAGGGTACATGAAAAAGTTGGAGGCATAGCACTCCTGTACCGCCAGACTTACACCGAGCCTAATGTCCACAACCATCCTAACAACCAACTTTGAAAGCCTTGTAATAAAGCTCATCATCAAACCTAACACTGCCCCAACATTTGTCACCATCATCTTCAGAACTCCCTGTCCCAGCCCACACTTTCAGAATGAATGGGACTTCTTTCTTTACAACCTCTCAGCAAACACAAATAAAGTCCTCATTTTAGGTGAACTCAACATCAGAATAGTTGATCAGAATTACACTAGTTCACACTCTTTCCAGAGCAGCCTATCTGTCCATTACATGAATCTCCTCTCTCAAAGCCCCACACACCAAAAATGGTATTCCATTGACATTATCTTATCTTTAAATCATCCTCTCTCCAAAGCAACTTCTACTGCACTAGCATGGATTACCATTACATATCCACTACCACATGATCCCTTTCACTCCCTCTATCTCACACAGAAAACAAAACACAGAACATTTCCCTCATATCAATGAAAATATTGACCACCCGAAACTTCAGAGTAACCTTCAACAACAAATCACTTTCCAACGCCATACAGTCCATCAGCACCCACACAGACATCTTGCAAAACATTTGACATGAAATGACCACCACACCTGACACCCCGGCTCGCACAACACGTCACCCCAAACCACCAGATAAAGATCAAACAAATAGTTTCACTTTGATCTGAACCTCAATAAATAGGCACTTGGAAAAACAGAACACAAATGGAGAAAAACCCACATCAGAAAAGGACAAACTTAATCTCAGAAAACAAAATGCTTCCACCGATCCACTATCACCATAGCAAAATTCTAAAGGGCTGAAAATATACTGCCAAATCACCAAACAGAAACCTTGAACAACTTCCCCACTCATAACCAACACTGAGCTGACATTATAACTCTAACTTTCCAAGCAAAGATTAAGACAATGCAGAACACTTCAGACAATGTCAACCTTAACAACCATTTTACATCACCACTGCTCAACCCTAGCATTAGTGCACCTACATTCAAAGCCTTCACACCTCCTTCAGCTTCTGAAATACAAAACACAATAATGAATCTGATGGCAACCTACACTGAATGCAAGCCTTGCCCAGCCTCAATAAACAATGAAAATGTAACCCTACTAGGTACCAACAAAGCAAAACTCTGCAAAGCCTCATTTTCAGCTGCTCCTACCCCACCGAGCTAAAAAAATCAATTGTTAGAGCACTCCTAACAAACTCATTTTGATGAACAGTACCCAGACAAAATTAGACCAACCTCTAATCTACATTTAATAGCAAAGCTCATGGAGAAACTAACATGGAACCAACTCACCCATTCCCAAAAAAGTATGTCCTCCTCCATAACAATCAATCCAGTTTCAGACACCACAGAAGCACTGAAACCACACTTCTATCCATGGGAAAACACAACCTGCTCAGACTAGATAACAACATTACTGACTGCCTGACCCTTCTAATTCTCACTTAAGCATTTGACACCATCAGTCTCCCACATTTCTAAAACACCCGCATTTCGACCGACGCATAAACGACTTTGCCCTTAAATGGATTGAGTCCTTTCTCCAAAACTGCACAATGACAGTAAAAGTCAGAGATGTCTTATCAATTCTTATGGAAGTTACTCAAGTGATGCCTCAAGGATCCACCTTATATCCAGGACTCTTCAATACATAAATCAAGCCCCACATGCACATTATAGAACAATTGACACCCACATTTCAAGGATACACAGATGACACACAACTTGCCTTTTCAATTTCACCAAACACTGAATCCTACAACTTCATTGGTAAATGCCAAACAGCCGTACATAAATGGATGTCCCAAAATAACATATGCCTCAACCCCACTAAGAAAGAAGGCATGGGCTTTGGCACTGAACACATTTACCACCTACCTTTTATATGGCCCGCTGACTGAAGAACCCGCCAGCCCTTCCAACTTCAGAAACACAGAATTTTGGAATATTGATGGACACTGGCCTACCTCCTAAAACATACATAAAATACATCACCAAATAACTACCACCCCCTAAACATCTTTAGAAAGATAGTCCCCTGCTTGGACCTTCAGGAAAAAATATCATCAACATCAATGCTCATAAACACTCCAAACTACCTCCTGTCTCCCTTCTTCCATTTCCTTTTTACCACCCTATCACTTAACTGTTATGCAACTTCAGACTGCATAGAACCTATACCTCTTAAGAAACTGCACTTATTTGCATTCTAACCTTATCCTTCCTTCATTGCTCCTCTCCCAGCTCAAGCACCCCCCACTAACCCTACTATTTCTCCTTAGCAATTCTTCAATGCACTCTCTTGTGCTTTGAAAGTGTTTGGTTCCTGACCATGATTATATGTCAATGTTCTATGCACGCCTTTACATCCTGGCTGCCACCAGCTGACTTTGGTGACTCAAATCGCTTGTGCGATCTAACTCCTTTATATAAGAAATCAATAATACAAAATAAATAAAAATATACTTTTCACTGTCATTCTCAATAACCAAAGTGATTTGGATGTGTTAACCTAGTGCATCTCTCAGCACCGCTCAGAGAATTGAAACATTAGAACATGGTTATTCATGGTCTACCCCTGATCTATTTTCAATGAATGGTTTTCAATAGTTAACCATGCTCTAAGTAATGGACAAATCATGGTCACCCATAGACTTAAAAACGGGTGAGCTTCCATGTCTCTGAGTGCTGCTGAGAGATGTGGTTGGTTAACACATCCAAATCACATTGATCATTGACGATGGCAGTAAAACGTTTTTTATTTTTAATAGTAGGGTAACATCCCTTTAACTCCCAGGCAAAAACAGGACCTACAGACCCTGGCTTCAGTACGCTGATCCCTTTTTAAAATACGATTATATCTGCAGTGGGGCTAGACAGACAGTGGACCAAAGATGGAACCACTTCCTGCATAGTCTCAACCTTTTGAAAAAAAACACTAGTACTCAATATACAGTGTGCCTACTACAATGTTTTTTGAAATGTTCATGTATTTCTTTGTTTCTCACTACATTTGTTGTTATTGTTTTGTTATGCTTCATGCTATGCGCCAATGTGTAAAATTACACTGAATAAATGTATTACACGGCCACGGTAGTGGTCGTGTAGTTATGGCTAAATTGCTGTTTCCATAGGAAGAGCACTATTTGGGCGTCCTATAACTCCGCTCCCCCTGGACGAATCCTCACCAAACTTTGCAAAAAAAGTATATGGCCGACTGAATTTTTGGTGAGGTTTGGTCCAGGGGGGTAAAGTTATAGTGATAGTCCCAAAACCTCTGTTTTTCCCATAGACATAATGGGAAAAAACTTTGCTCACGCCTACAGCCCAAACCGCTGGACGGATTTTGACCAAATTTGCAGCAAGAGCAGCAGTTTGGTCCCGAAAGCGTGCTTTTGTTAATTTGGTGTAAATCTGTCCAGTAGTTTTTATTTTAAATGACCAAAACATAAGGCAAAAAAATTAGTGATATCTATGTCCGCTCCCCAGACACACTTCCCTGTTCGCTCCGCGGACAGGCCACAGATTAGCCAAACGGCGTGCGTCATGTCCTCGGACATGTGACGTGCTCTCCGATTGGCTGGGTTGAAGCGAGAAGTGCGTCAGATTTTTGGAGACGGCTGCCATCTTGGATTCTCGTCCGGTGTCTGCGGACATCGCTGTAAAACATATTAAAAAACACAACATTGCACTCATCAAACTTATCAAATAATGTTTGGGGAGGTGAGCGGTTAGGAGAATGGGATGGAATATGGCTGCAAGAAGCAAAAAAACATGTTAACTAAAAAACATCCGAACATGAAGAAAGCACGTAGCGGTGTAGACTACGCTCACACAGTAAAGCGCACGCGCACAACTACTTCACCTGCTTTTGACATATACCGCACCATTTAAAACGCGCAGACACTTTCTTTTTCAAACTCGCATGCGTGCCTCATCCGAACATGGACACATGTTGAAGAAAACATGCAGAAATGATGACCGTGCACAGGAGTGAACGGAAAACACGTAGCAGTGAAGACCGCACACACGCGCTGTAGAAAACACGTAGCTGCAAAGACTGCACACACGCGATGTAGATAACACGTAGCTGCAAAGACCACGCACACGCGCTGTAGATAACACATAGCTGAGAAGATCATGCACACGCGTTGAATGAAGCACACACACGCATTGAAGGAAGCCCGTAGCAGTGTATCTTTTTCATACTTGCACACGCGCTCTTGACAGATGATTTCGTGCTCACGCACACCTTATCCAAACACGCACGCGCGTTGAAGAAAAACATGCAGATGAATCCGAGCTCACACGTGCCTCATCCGAACATGCGCTGTAGAAAACACGTACATGTGAAGACCGCTCACATGCGCTGTAGATAACACATAGCTGCGAAGACCACGCACAGGCATTGTAGAAAACACATAGCTGCGAAGACCGCACGCACGCACTGTAGATAACACATAGCTGCGAAGACCACACACACGCACTGAAGATAACACGTAGCTGAGAAGACTTCGCACACGGGTTGATTGAAGCACGTATCAGTGTATCTTTTTCAAACTCATACACGCGCTCTAAACAGATGAATCTGAGCTCACACGTGCCTCATCCGACCACGTACACACATTGAAGAAAAACACGCAGAAATGATGACCGTGCACAGGCATTAACGGAAAACACGTAGCAGTGAAAACTGCGCACACATGCTGTGGAAAACACAAAGCTGTGGAGACCAAGCACACACGTTATGGAAAACACGTAGCTGCAAAGACCGCGCACATGTGTTGTGAAGTGAAGAGGGGCTCTGTATGGAACCCCGCCTTCCCTTTCCATGGTCGCCATCTTGGTAAAGGATTTTCCTCCCTACACCAGGACACCGCAGGCATACCGGTGTGGGAAGAAAAATCTTTTTTTAGCAACCCGGGTTCCCGCTTTGGGAACCTAGGGTGGTAATGGTCTTCATCCATTTAAAAGGACGTTATGCTTAAGTTGCACTACTAAAAACCTACGAAATTCAGAAAAATAACGTTGTTAAAGGGACATTATGGTTAAGTTGCTCTACTAAAAACCTATGAAATTCAGTAAAAAAACATTGTTAAAGGGACGTTATGGTTAAGTTACGCTACTAAAAACCACTGCAATTCAGTAAAAAACTTTGTTAAAGGGACATTATGGTTAAGTTGCTCTACTAAAAACCTATGAAATTCATTAAAAAAACTTTGTTAAAGGGACGTTATGTTTCCAAGTAAAACCGAAAATCCCCTGGAATTCGCCAGTTATGGTAAGCTAAGCAACCATAACTCGCGCCACCACCATGCACTGCTAAGACTAACACCGAGGACATCAAAGATGATATCACAAATGTCATTGATGACATCACTGATAACATCACATGTGCATTTACTTTTCATGAAAACTCTGTATAAGGGATTCTTATTATAATGTTGACAGAAAAAGTGTGAAGGATAATTGGAATAGATGTCTTGAGCTATGTAGTGGATTAGGCAATGCATTGATATAAATAGCATTCTATTATGAAGTTCTTTACACTATACTAAGCGACTCAAGTATAAATATAAGCATTGTGTGCAGTATCCATGATGGAGGTGCAATATTCATAATCTTACCATGTTGAATAGAAAAAATGATAAATGCTTTTATATTAGAGTTTTGTGTACTTTGCAACATGTAATAAGTAGCTAATGAAACCACTTACTACATACTTTCATTATTACATACAAAACACAAAGCTGCAAGAACACATACAAATATGAGTATATAGAGAGAAAGTGAAGTATCATAAAAGCAGCAGTAGAAGCAGAAAGTGTTCACAACCTAACTGATTATCTTTATGCACAGAAAGGGTTGCTCTGCTTCAAACCTACTACTTTCCTATGTACAAATATCACATGATGTGACTGCACCCTAAAGAAACTAATGCAAATACAAATATGAGCACATCCAGAGAAAGTACAGTAATAAAAAAACCAGCAAAAGCATAAGAAAGTGTTGATAACCTTACTGATTGTGTATTTTTCCTATGTATATGTTCTATATGGTGTGAGTGGACCCTAAGAGAATTATTGTAAGAACATATTTAAAATATAAGTCTACAAATATAGTACTTTTAGATTTTTTTGTGCCTAACTATTACTGTCTAAGATATATCACTAAAGGAAAAAGCAGCGAGTCAGGCATGTGATGTTATCAGTGATGTCATCAATGACATTTGTGATGTCATCTTTGATGTCCTGAGTGTTAGTCTTAGCTGTGCACAGTGGTGGCGCGAGTTATGGTTGATTAGCTTACCATAACTGGCAGATTTTAGGGGTTTTTCGGTTTTACTTGGAACCATAACGTCCCTTTAACAACGTTTTTCTTACTGAATTTCATAGGTTTTTAGTAGCGCAACTTAACCATAACGTCCCTTTAACAAAGTTTTTTTAATGAATATATATATATATTTTGATACTGTGGAGGGTTTTGACCCATGTGGAATCATTAGACGGGGTAAATGTGGGGTTTAAGCTGTCGCTGCCCATCATTTTACCCCAGAACAAAAATAAATCATTGGAGTGGGTAAAGATGGGGGTGCGCTGTCACCGCCCATCATTTCATCCCAGAATCCAGGAGAGCTGCGCAGTTGTGCGCACACCAAAATGGGTTGCCAAAGGAAAAACAGTAGCGCCGGTTAGCTCAAAACAGCGCTTCAAAAACCACCCTGGTTTCCCTGAATGCAAGCTTCAAATGCCCATTTTAAACATTGCACATATGCAAAATGTTCACTGAACACCAGCAGACATTTGGCAGAAGGAAATTTTGTGTGCATACTAAATCTGGGAAGATGAAGAGCCCAAAACAATGTTTATAACAAGACTGGCTGAGCTGTGGATTTCAGCAGTTTAAGTAAATGTGGACTGAAAGACACTAAAAATCTAAATGTTTAAAAGAAATGAGTGACCTATTTCT